>NW_027142378.1:4546151-5246233 GCF_026170545.1 Melanerpes formicivorus
GGAAGAGCTGCTTCCTAACATCCAATTTGTATCTACGCACTTCTAGTTTTGCTCCATTTCCTCCAGTCCTATCACTCCCTGATACCCTAACAGTCCCTCCCCAGCTTTCTTGCAGGCCCCCTTCAATACTGGAAGGCCACAATAAGGTCTCCCCAGAGCCTTTTTCTCTTCAGATTGAACAGCTCCAATTCCCTCAACCTGTCCTCATAGGAAAGGAGCTCAAGCCCTCTGATCAGCCTCATGGCCCTTCCCTGGACATGTTCCAGCACCTCCAGATCCTTCCTGTAATAGAGGCTCCAGAACTGGACACAGTACTTCAGGTGATGTCTCACCAGAGCGGAGTAGAGGGGGAGAATCACCTTACTCGACCTACTGGCTATGCTTCTCTTGGTGCATGCAGCCCAGGTTCTGACTGGCTTTCTGGTTGGCAAGTGCACACTGCTGGCTCATTTTGAGCTTCTCATCCACCAGCACCCCCAAGTTTTTTTTCTTCAGGGCTGCTCTCAGGCTAGTCACAGCCCAGCCTATGTTGGTTGGGTGACAGGAGACTTCTGGTCATCTTTTGGTGTGAGACAAGACAGAAGTATAGCTGAGGAGAAAAAGATCCCAGATGACACTCCTAATCATAGTGCTTTGGTGCGTGAGAAAGAAAGGCAGAGAACTCGGCACAGTCATCTACTAATCATTTTGTCACTTAGAGACTAAATTGCACATTACATTAAGTAATGACAAAGCTCTTCCTGCAAAATTCTGATAGCTTTTTGCCTTCACAACATCTGCACTAATCAGTAACTTCCATGTGAAGTCACTTACACTGTGCATTGTTCTTGTGTCACTCATCAGACAGTGATACCTTGCTAGACGAGAGAGAGTGCCTCTTCCTATGCAGGCTGTTCAGTAATCTAGTTAAAAGCTTGTCTCTGGTACTTAGACATCTCTGGGATGCAACTGGTGCATGAGTTATGGCTTCATCAGGTCCTCACAAGATCACCTTTGATCATATGCTAATAATGCTGAGCAAGTGTGAGACAGGCCAATGGGGTCGGCAGATGTCAGGAAAAAGAGACGCAGCTTGAAGAAGCTTCAGTATCTGGAGTGTCGTGGAATTGTGGAAAGGCTTGAGTTGAAAGGAACCCTAAAGATCATCTACTTCTATCCCTACTGCCTTAGATGGGGACACCTCTACACAACCAGATCAAAGCCTTATCCAACCTTATCTTAAACACAGGGATGGGCAGGGACACCTCCTACTAAACCAAGCTGCTCATCTAGTCTGGCCTTGAACACCTCCAAGGAGAGGGCATCCACAACCTCCCTGTTCCAGTGTCTCACCACCCTCACTTGTTCCAGTGTCTCACCCTTAAGTGTTACTTATGTGTTTTGTTTGGAGGTAATTTTGTCTCTTTCCTTTTCCCTTCTATCATTTAGAATTTTCTTGTTCACTGCTGCACTTGATCTTTATGATCTGGAATAGGCTTAACCTATTGTTGGACTATTTTCTGGCCATTCCACATTTTTAGTAGCTACTGTACTGTCTTATAAGTTGCCTTCAGTTGTCATTTGTTACCTGATTATATAATTCTGATTAGTTACAGTGTGTTGGTTTACTATTATTTTTTCTTCATCACCACTTGCAGACTTTGTTCGGGTTTTTAAAACAAATGAACAGAAAATGACACACATGCACCCCAAACCAAACAAATGTGACCAAGCTTTCCCCCCAAAAGTCCAGATCTTAACCCAAAGGAGGTAACCTTTGTTCATAAACTTATAGATTCATAGAAGGCTCCAGGGAGACCTTCTGCCTTCTCAAGCTGCGCCTGGGGAAGTTTAGGCTTGAGGTAAGGAGACAGTTCTTCCCACAAAGAGTAATTGGCCATTGGAATGTGCTGCCCAGGGAGGTGACTGTCCCTGGAGGTGTTCAAAAAAGGATTGGATGTGGCACTTGGAGACGTGGTTTAGTTGTCAGGAGGTGTTAGGTATTAGGTAATAGGTTGAACTTGATGATCTGAGGTCTTTTCCAACCCAGTTGACTCTTGGATTTCAGTATCTGAAGGGGACCTACAGGAAGGCTGGGGAGGGACTGTTTAGAAGGGCCTGTGGTGATAAGGGGAGGGGCAATGGTTTGAGACTGGAGCAGTGGAGATTTTGGTTGGACATCAGGAAGTAGTTCTGCACAGTGAGAGTGGTGAAATAGTGGAACAGGTTGCCCAGGGATGTGGTTGAGGACCCATCCCTGCAGACATTCAGGATCGGTCTTGCTGTGTCCCTGTGCAGCCTGATCTAGCTGGAGGTGGTCCTACTGAGATAAGGAAGGATGAACAAGATGACCTTTGAGGGTCCCTTCCAAGCCAATGTAATGGCTTGTAAGTGGTGAATCAACCATTTTATGTATCTTGCTTTTCAAGCACACTGAATTTTATAGACTAACTGAAATAAAATTAAATGACAAGGAAAAAAATCTTTGTCACTGAAAATTATGTACTGAGTGCATTTCAGGAGTTTTTGTTAATAAATGATTTCTTGTGCAGAGCAGCAAATTAACGATGCATTAAAAGTGATGAGAAAGGAATCATTCCAATGATAGTCAGAAATCATAGTTAATTTTCGGTTCATACATGTAACAGTAATTAAATTCATAGGATGGTTTAGGTTGGAAGGGACCTCAGATTGTCTAGTTCCAACCTCCTGCTTTGGGTGAAGACACCTCCCACTAGCCCAGGTTGCTCAATGCCTCATCCAACCTGGCCTCAAACACCTCCAGGAAGGGGACGTCCACGTCCTCCCTGGGCAACCTGTTCCAGTGCCTCACCACCCTCACTGGAAAGAATTTCTTCCTAATCTGCAGTCTACATCTGCCCTCCTTAAGCTTCAATCCATTCCCTCTCATCCAATCCCTACAAGCCCTTGTAAAAAGTCCCTTGTTGGCTTTCTTGTCGGCCCCTCCGGGTACTGGAAGTCTTCTGTAAGGTATTCCAAGAGCTACCTTTTCTCCAGGCTGAACAGCCCCAGCTCTCACAGCCTGGAGACTTACTGTGGGCTTCACAATTAAGCACAAAATCTCAGATGCAGTTTTGTTTAGTTGGGTTTGGGGTTTTTGTTTGTTTTTTGTTGGTTGGTTTGGTTTCATTTTGTGCTTTTCTGTGTGGTTTGTTGTTTGTTTTTCATCCTTTTTTATTTCTTCTGTCTATCCGGTTTTCTCTTGTAGAATGAGCTGAGTAATTTACATCATAATTAGGGAGAACCATGGATTATATGTAGTATTGTCAACATGTCCAGTACTGTAAACTTGTATGCATGTGAAGACCTAATACAGCAAAGAAATCTAGTGTATCAGTATTATTTCATGGACTATATAAGACTCCTGCTATGGCTTGTTTGGTTGGGTTTTGGAGGTGTCTGGGGTTTTTTTAATGTTCTAATTCTACACAGGTTAGCTGAATTTACCTGCTGAAATATTTTCCTTACAGAGAGGTTGCCAGATGAGCTGTTCACACCTCGTTTGCTTAACGCAAAGGGTTTACACCTCAATAGCTTTGAAAACAATGATGGTGAAATTGCATTAGTGGCCCTCTTTCCTTTGTGTTTGTTTAAAGATCAATCAGACAACTTAAGCCGGGTATTTCTGGAGAGCTACAAAAGCTACAGACCCAAACTGTAACAAATGAGTCACAGGCAAAAACTACAGTCAGTGTGTTTAGTCTGTTGCTAAGCCATTGATTGCTCTGATGTTTGAGCATCAACTAATGAGCAGGGCTCAATTATTCCAGCAAAACCTACTCAGGCCCCTTTCCCTCACACTTTAATTTTCATTCACAGATTGTTAGGGGTTGGAAGGGACCTTGAAAGATCATGTCATCCACACCCCCCTTCCAAAGCAGGATCACCTAGGGCAGATTGCACAGGAACACATCTAGACAGGTTTTTAATATCTCCATGGAAGGAGACTCCACAGCATCTCTGGGCAGCCTGCTCCAGTGTTCCAGCACCCTCACACTGAAAAAAATTTTCCTCGTATTTACATGAAACCTTTTATGGCTCAGCTTCCACCACTGCCCCTTGTGTGTCACTGGGCACCACCGAGCAGAGCCTGGCTGCATCCTCTTGGCACTCACCCGTTGCATGTTCATAAACATTGATGAGGTCACCTCTCAGTCTCCTCTTCTCTAAGCTCAAGAGCCCTCAGCTCCCTTAGTCTCTCCTCGTACAGGTGATGTTCCATTCCCTTAATCATACTCACAGCTCTGCAGTGGACTCTTGCAAGCAGCTCACAGTCTTTCTTGAACTGTGAGGCCCAGAGCTGGACACAATACTCGAGATGAAGCCTCACCAGTGCAGAGTAGAGGGGGAGCAGAACCTCTCTTGACCTACTGGTCACATTCCTTCTAATCCACTCCAGAATGGCATTGGCCTTCCTGGCCATGAGAGCTCATTGCTGTCTCGTGGTCATCCTTCCATCCACCACGACCCCCAAGTCCCTTTTGCTCTTAGTCAAGCTTCCCTTTTCCCACTTATAATACCAGCAGGAAGATGATCTCTTTCCCAAGAGAAGGTCAAGCAGATGACTTTCTTGCACATGTTGGTGCATGTGCAGAAAACAGAGCGCTGTGCTTGAAGAAGTATAACCTTGGGTCCCTCTTGTCTTTCAGCCACTCTTAGTGCTCTTGGGAAGTGGTTCATGAAAACACAGTGCATCCAGAACAAAATTCAGTGAGTCTACTGAAAGACTTTTAGACTGCTTTGTGCTGTACAAAGACAAAAAAAGAAGTTGTTGTGAATGAGGCAGGCTGTAGTCAGGAATAGATATTTATTTTTTTATGGTGGTTGTTTGGTGGTTGTTTTTTTTTTAACTCCTATGTGTGCTGTAGTTGGGACTCGCATGATTAAAGAGTCTTGCAAGTGGTGTAGGTGAGAGAATTGGGGAGAAGGCTTGTGAGTGCTGTGCAGCAGTGCTGGGTTTTCAAGACACACATTAATATGTTGAACGAGGTTTCCGTTATTTTTAGGCGTAGTTGGTAGTCTCTGCCTTGCCCCTTCTTTGTCTCTTTTCATAAAGGCAGGAATAACAAAGCTGGCACAATGGGATATGTTTCTCGGCACAAAAACTAATCTCCCGTGTAGCCAACGTCCCTCAGCAACTCGAGGGCTATAGGAGACCACTTGTGAGTAACAAAAGAGATGCTTTTGTCGTTGGATGTGTATGGGTGGTGCTGAGTGAAGTGCTTGGAAGCCAAGGCACATCTTAGTAGCAGGAATACTTGAGATTCGTGGAAGATTATGGCTAGAAAAGAAAATGCAGCCTCTTCCTTTCATCCCTTTATATGTGCTGTGACCGTTGGGCTGGGGGGAAGCACAGGCAAATATACAACAATTTGTGCTATGCAGGAAGACTACAATTGATAAAAGATGAGGAAGCAGAGGGAGGGAGAGCTGGCTGTTTGCTTGGTTAAGGTAAAGATGAGCCCTTCCTTTCCCTTCAAAAGCAGTCCTACTTTTATCAGCACACCACTTTCTGGGCCCTAGCATAGGGTGGGGAAGGGAAAATAGGATTTTCCCTTTGCTGTATCAGCACACCCTGGGTTTTGATTTATTTTTTTTCCCTGCCCTGTTGAAGCAGAATACTTTCATAAGCAAAACTTCCAGGAGATGTAGGCTTTAAGAAAGAGGCAAGTTTCAGAGTCCACTCTGGAGCAATCAGCAGGAAGGTTCTGCAAAGGGATCTGGACATGCTGCACCAATGGGCAGTTTTATAAGGTTTAATAGGGCCAAGTGCCGTGTCCTGCTTGTGGGTCACAACCACCCCATGGATGCTCCAGCCTGGGGGCAGAGTGGCTGGAAAGATGCCTGGCAAAAAGGACCTGGGGGAGCTGGCTGAACACAAGCCAGCAGTGTGCCCAGGTGGCCAAAAATGCCAGCACCATCCTGGCAGTTTGTAAGTAGTGTGGCCTGTACTTGGAACTGCTGAGGTCGTACGTAGGATACTATGTTCAGCTTTGGGTCCCTCACTCCAAGAAGGACGTCGAGTCCAACCTATCACCACAGACCTCGATCTTTGAGGTCTAAGGGCAACAAAGTTGGTGAGGGGCTTGGAACACAAGCCCTATGGAGAGAGGCTGAGGGAGCTGGGGTTGCTTAGCCTGGAGAAGAGGAGACTCAGGGGTGACCTTATTGCTGTCTACAACTACCTGAAGGGGGGTTGTAGACAGGCAGAGGTTGGTCTCTTCTCCCAGGCAGGCAGTACCAGAACAAGAGGACACAGTCTCAGGCTGCGCCAGGGGAGGTTCAGGCTGGAGGTCAGGAGGAAGTTTTACACGGAGAGAGTGATTGCCCATTGGAATGGGCTGCCCAGGGAGGTGGTGGAGTCACCGTCACTGGAGGTGTTCAGGAGGAGACTTGACAGGGTGCTTGGTTGCATGGGTTAGTTGGTTGGGTGGTGTTGGTTGATGGGTTGGACACAATGATCTTGAAGGTCTCTTCCGACCTGGTCTATTCTATTCTTAGTGATACTGTGGTACTAGACCATGTCCAGAGAAAGGCAGTGTAGATGGTAAAGGGCCTGGAGAACAGGTCTGGTGAGGAGCAGCTGAGGGAACTGGGGGTATTTAATCTGGAGAAGATGCAAGACTCTATTGCTCTCCACAACTCCTGAGAAGAGGTTGAAGTAAGGTGGAGGTTGGTCTCTTCTCCCTAGTAATAAGTGACAGAAATTACACTGGGGAGGTTTGGTTTGGATACTGGGAAACATTTCTTTGCTGCAAGAGTGGTCAGGCTTTGGAACAGGTTGCCCAGGGAGGTGGTAGAGTCTTCATCCCAGGAGGTGTTCAAGAAACCTGTGGTAATTGCACTTTGGGATATGGTTTAATGGCCGTGCTGGGTTGATAGTTGGACTCAATGATCTTGGAGGTCTTTTCCAGTTCAAACAATTCCGTAAACCCTGAATGGCTGTCACACCTGACATCACTGGCAGCACTGCTGAGTCTTTAGGAAAGCAAGGCACACAGACCAAAAGTATGGACATTGTGGAGGTGAACACTTCCTAAGAGTTGCATAATTATTGACTGACACATTGAATCTTTTCTTAAGTATGAAGGGTTTTTCTGTGAGATTTAGCACAACAGTTTGTATTCTACATAAGACATCTGTGTGTTTCGAGGTGTTTGTCATAAACAGACCTTTAGATCTATCAACTAAAGGGAAATCATCTTCCACAGTTAAGAAATAAAATAGCTCTAGGTGAAAATGTGAGCCCTGATGGCAAGTATGCAATTCTTGGGTTTTTGTGCACATGCATTAATGTGTGTCTGGAGAACAGGGCTGGTGAGGAGCAGCTGAGGGAACTGGGCTTGTTTAGCCTGGAGAAACTGTGGCTGAGGAGAGACCTCATAGCTCTTTAAAACTACCTGAAAGGAGGCTGGGGTTGCTGGGGGTCAGTCTGTTCTGCCTAGGAGCTAGTGATAGGATGAGAGGAAACGGTCTCAAGTTGCACCAGGGGGGCTTAGGTTGGACATTAGAAGAAAATTCTTGACTGCAAGGGTTCTCAAAGACTGGAGCAGGCTCCCCAGGGAGGTGGCTGAATCCTCATCCCTGGGAGTGTTTCAAAGATGCAGAGTTGTGGTGCTGGAGGATGTGTTTTAGCAGCAGACTTGATGGAGTTAGCTAACGGTTGGACTCCATCTTAAAGGTCTTTTCCTACCAAAAGAATTCTGTGATTCTCTGTCCTAAATAGCCAGAGCTGTAGTTTCTTAAAGAGCCTTAAATACCAACATGTTACAGCGCAGCATCATGTCTTACTGGTTACCAAGGGTAACATGAAGTGTGGGTTTGAAGACATTTCTGTTGGTGTTGCAAACATTCTCCTCTTTTTTTCCCTCTCTGTTGATACTAGATGACATAATGTTTGCACCGTATTGCTTTTTGAGAAGTTCTCTTCCAAGGAAGAATGAATGAGCTAATTGGATATCTTTTAGAAAACCCAGAAAGGCTCCCATGAAATTTATCCCAGCACATTTCTTGTGGTCTCTCTCCAACATTAACATAAGCTCAGAAGAAATAAAGCAATTCTACATCCTAGCCAACAGCTTCTGGGTAGGCTTTTTCCTGTGCTAATCTAATAACTGCAGAGTTTGAGTTAGGCTGTCTCTGAGGGGATCTGTCTGTAAGGATATTGGCATCCTGGCCAGCAGGAGCAGGGAAGTCATTCTGTCCTGTACTCAGCTCTGCTTAGGCCACATCTTGAGTCTTGTGTCCAGTCCTGGGCCCATCAGTTTAAGAAAGGTGTTGAGTTGCTCTAACGTGTCCAGAGAAGGGCAACAAAGCTGGGGAGGGGTTTGGAGCACAGCCCTGTGAGGAGAGGCTCAGGGAGCTAGGATTGTTTAGCCTGGAGAAGAGAAGGCTCAGGGGAGACCTTATTGCCATCTACAACTCCCTGAAGGGAAGTTGTAGCCAGGTGGGGATTGGTCTCTTCTGCCAGGCAAGCAGCCCCAGAACAAGAGGATACAATCTCAAGCTGCACCAGGAGAAGTTTAGGCTGGATGTTAGGAAGAAGTTCTTCCCAGATTGGCCATTGGAATGTGCTGCCCAGGGAGGTGGTGGAGTCACCATCACTGGAGGTTTTTAAAAAGAGACTGGATGAGGCACTTAGTGCCCTGGCAAGTGGTGAGTGTGGATAAATAATGGTTGGTCAATGATTTATGGATCAAGGATCATTTGCTGTAAGCATAGCCTCATAATACTAAATATTGAACAAACCAATTGTTTATTCATTTTGGGAGCAGTTCTTCATGAAATAATAAAGGAAAGGAGTTCTTCTCCCTGGTTATTTGATGCTAATTCTTAGGCTGGTTGTATTTAGTTGCTCATAGCCTAGCCTGGCAGGGGGAAGCAAAGCCCTATTGTATGTGACAATGAAAACAGCAATTTTGTTGATCAGTGTGACCAGGTAAAGATTAATGAAGTCCATCTGCATTAATGCAGCTGTGGATATTCCTGTGACTACTGCATCCCTGGATGCTTTCCAAAACATAGGTTTTAATCTGACAAAGAAGTAGAAGAAAATTCTGCCATGTTTGAGGCAGATTTCCTGGTCAAAGCACGTCTGTCATCTAGTTGCTGTTTGTACACCTAGTACCAGCTCATTCCAGCATGCTCTAGAAACATGAGGCAAAGCCAAGGGAGGGGAAACACAAACATAAAAGTTGTTACCGTCTTTGGCCTTCTAATTATTGCCAAACCATTCCATGAAATTTGCTAGCTGTGGGTTTCAGTTGCAGTGTGGTGTGCCTGGAGGATATAAGCTGTTGTAGATTGCAGTTAACCAGGAAAACAGCAGTAACTGCTTCCTGCATCACCTTCACCTGGAACACTCTGCAAGCCTAAAAGCTGTGGAAGGCCAGAGGCCATCAACATTCATAGAATCACAGAACACATTGGGTTGGAAAGCACCTCTAGAGGTCATCTAGTCCAACCCCTCTGCAGTAAGCAGGGATGTTCCCAGGTAGACAAGGTTGATCAGAGCCCCTTAGAAACTGACCTTGAATGAGTCTAGGGATGGGGTCTCCGCCACCTCCCTGGGCAACCTGTTCCACCACACTCATAGTAATAAAATTCTTCCTAATGTCCAACCTTAATCTACCCTGCTCTGGTCTCAAACCATTGCACCTTGTCCTGTTGCTGCTTGCCTTAGTCCCTCCCCAGCTTTCTTGTAGTCCCTTTCAGGTACAGGGAGTCTGCTAGAAGACCTTCCTGGAACTTTCTCTTCTCCAGACTGAACAGACCCAAAACTCTCGCAGCCTGTCTTCATAGGAGAGGTTCTCCAGCCCTCTGATTATCTTGGCTCTCCTCTGGCCCCCCTCTCCATCAGGCCCATGTCCTTCTTACATTTATTTCATTTTCCTGCTTATTTCCTGGTACAATGGGCCTCCGACACCTGACTGGGAGTTCAGAATCTGACTGAACATAGCACAGTAATTAATGCCAGAGCTTGAAATAGGCAAATGTACCCATCTGTGGTGGGTGCCTTCGTTTTGCTCAAGTGAATTAGGAGAGGGCAATGTGTTGAGAGCAGAATGGTGCAGTCTGTCCAGATGTTGCCCAAATAAAGCCTCAGGGTTTCTCTTTCTCTTTTTTTCTTTAAATATTATTCTTACATTCTCTGTTTGTTTGGGTGTTTTTTTGTTGTGGGGGTGGCTTCTTGTTTGGGTTGTTTTGTTGTTGTTGTTTGGTTTTGTGGTTGGTGTGGTGGTGGTTTGGGGTTATTTGTTTGGGTTTTGTGTTTGTTTGGGGGGTTTTCTTTTGTGTTCTTCCTTTTCATTCTCTGGCGGTATGGCTGAATGAGGAAGGTCCACTTCTGTTGTCTGCTCTCCACCTGCACTTCTCCAGGTGACAAAAATGGTGGTCAAGCTGCATTTTCCTTCATTCACCCGTGGGTATTTTGGGTCATTGATAAACCGTGCTTTTACTGTGCTTCATCTGCAACAGATGCTAAAAATACTTCAGGAGTTAGTTCACTTTAGTGGTGACATCATGCCAGCACTGTCACCTAGGTAATGGAACTAATTGCCATAGCAACAAGGCTTTATCATTCAGCAGCTCCAACATTTCTGACAGATGGGAGAGCCTAAAGATTTGAAGTAGGACACAAATGAAATGTATCTGGTTGGGCTAAGTCATATTAATAGTTCATGAATAGAGATCTTCTGTGCAGGGCAAATCAAATCAGAGCAAATGATATCTCTTTTAGAGGCCCATTCACTTCAAATGAGATGGTTTAATGTTAAAAACTTTCTTCCTCTAGGGGAAAAATAACAGCACTTAATTAAAACAAGCAGATAATAATCCTGATGAAGTATTATTGTGCAGCCCCTGGGTATTGCTCCTGTTGCAGGCATCATTTGAGACTAACTAAATGATGAAGTAGTTCTAGAAAATTTATCTGGGTGTTAAGTCCAGGGTTAGTAAATTACCTTGGTGTCAAGAGTGACCTGATCCCTGCCCTGGGGAGTTCCAGCTTGCTTGTGTTTCCAGCGCTATCTCTGTCTTAAACTATACCTCAGGCTACACCTGGCAGAACCAAGTCCAGCTAGAATTACTCCCAAAATTACAGAGAGCCAGGATGAATTTTCCCCCTGCTCCAGCGAGTGTAACGTTTGTCTTTGAGGCAGCACAGTCATGTTAAACTCCCATGTACAACTCAGTTTGCTTGGAGACAGAGTGAAAGGATTCTGCTTTGTCAGGGCGGTTGGACTTGATCTCCAGAGATCCCTTCCAACCTCTATGATTCTACAAGCCCTTGATTTTGTTCTCTGGACCTTATTTACCCATGCTATACAGGCTTGCTATTCACCTAAGCTTTTCACTCATGTGGAATGAGGCACAATAATTATTTTTACATATTGCTTCCTTGCTTTCTTTATCAAGAGTCCAGACTTCCCTTCCCACCTTAGGTATCATAACCTTGCTAAAGGAAGGAGAGGATTTGGGCAATTAGGCTGGAGGGTTATAATAAGCCTGGAAATTCTTTTTCATCCCAGTTGAGATGCTTAACATCTTTGTCACCGACACGGGCAGTGGCACTGAGGCACCCTCAGCAAGTTTGTGCATGACACCAAGCTGTGTGGTCTGGTTGACACACTGGAGGGAAGGGAACCATCCAGAGGGATTTGGACAGGCTTGAGAGGTGGACCCTCACGAAGTTCAACACTGCTCAGTGCAAGGTCCTGCACCTGGGTTGGGGCAATCCCAAACACAAATCCAGTCTGGGCAAAGAGGGGGTAGAGAGGAGGAGGAGTTTGGGGGAAAAGGACTTGTTTCGTGACAAACTCCCCATGAGCCAGCAACGCTCTCTGGCAGCCCAGAAGGCAGCTCTGTGCTGGGCTGCAACCAGTGCAGGGAGAGCAGCAGGATAGGGAGGTGATTCTGCCCCTCTGCTCTGCTGAGACCCCACCTGCAGCACTGCATCCAGTTCTGGGGTCCTAAATATAAGAGGGACGTGGAGCTGCTGGAGCAGGTCCAGATTTAGGCCATGGAGATGATTAGAGGGCTGGAGAACCCTCCCCTAGGGGGGACAGGCTAGGAGAGTTGGGGCTGTTCCGCCTGGTTCTCCACAGAGACCTTAGAACAACCTTCCAGGGCTTGAAGGGGCCTACAAGAAAGCCAGCAAGGGACTTTTTACAGGGAATTGTAGTGATAGGATGAGGGGCAATGGATTGAAGCTTGAGGAGGGCAGATTTAGCCTGGAGATTAGGAGGAAATTCTTTCCAGTGAGGGTGGTGAGACATTGGAACAGGACGCCCAGGGAGGTTGTGGCTGCTCCCTCCCTGGAGGTGTTCAAGGCCAGAGTGGATGAGGCCTTGAGCAACTTGGTCTAGTAGGAGGTGTCCTTGCCCATGGTGTTGGGGTGGGGCTTGGAACTGGATAATCTTTAAGGTTTTTTCCAACCTAAACCATTCTATAGAATCTGAGTTCATGGAGATGTGTTGCCAGACAAAGAATTTCTCTCCCCATTCTGTGAGTTTGGTTTGTGGTTTGTTGGGTTTTTTCATCATCGCCCTTCTAGGCAAACAGAAATAGACATTTTGTGGTCTCTGTTCTACAACCTCAGTGGCTTTGGGTCTTGGAAGCCAATTTTAAAGGCTCAGGAAAAAAAAAAGTCACAACAACCCAGCTGCTTGGTTTCATGAAATATAAATAGTATGGTGCACAGATGGCCTCTTGGTGATGCATTTCACAGACTTGCTTAGATGTTGGTCAAAATACGGATTTGAATAAAACTGTGATGGATTAATAATTTTCTAGCTGGTGACAGCAGCTACTGGAGAGAGAGTAGGTAGTCAGATATCAAAAATTATATTTAACTCCCTGGGCTTTTTGGTTTGCTTCTCTTTTTTTGGCATTTCATGAGATTAAAACCACTTTCTGGCTTTTTCATTTGAAATTCTGATTCACTTGAGGTTTTGCTGTGGCTTTGAAGAGTTGTGATAACATGGGCTGGAGGGTTACCACTGCTAGAATTAAAGTCTACATGCATTCTAGCTGGAGCCAGTGCATTCTTTTCCTGAAGGAAGTATGGGATGTTGTCATGCTACCCTGCACTACGCTCCTGAAAGGAATAAATTGGAAGGGATCCTACCACCTTCACAACATGTGCAGTGTAATTTTGAGTCATGGTTTCATAATATGCTTGAACAAGGATAGCCTGAAGAGGAGGGGGATGGGAGTGAAAGGCACTTCATGTAATGTTGCAGGGATTTCTGCTGTGATTTCAGCAGTCCTTGAAGAGAGGTTGTGGAATTGTTTTGATTGGAAAAGACCTCATTGAGTCTAACCATCAACCCAGCACCACTGTGGCTGTCCCCAAGTGCTATGTCCACCTGTTTCTTGAACAGCTCCAGGGATGGGGACTCCACCATCTCCCTGGTCAGCCTGCTGCAATCTCTGAGCGCTCTTCCAGCAAAGAAATGTTTCCTAATATCCAACCTAAACCTCCCCTGGTGCAATTTAAGGCCATTTCTTCTTGTTCAATTAATAGTTACTTGAGAGAAGAGACCAACACCAGTCTCACTCCAACCTCCTTTCAGGGAGTTGTAGAAAGCAAAGAGATCTCTCCTCAGCCTCCTCCAGACTAAAAAAACCTCAGCTCCCTCATCCTCTCCTCCCCAGACGTGCTCTCCAGGCCCTTCACCAGCTATGTTGCCCTTCTCTGGACCCACTCCAGTAACTCAAAGTCTTTCTTGCAGTGAAGATCCCTGCTCCAGAACCTCTGTGCTTAGTGGTGGACCTGGCAGTGTTAGATTTATGGTTGGACTGAATGGTCTTAAGATCTATTAAAAACTAAATGATATACAGAGTAGTTACAGGAAGCTTAGGAAGACAGGTGGTCTGTGTCCTTACCAGCCAGGATGAATCAGAGTTGCTCAGAGTAAATCGTTTTTGTCCCAGCCTGTGGGGAAATTTCAGTGGACTGCTGACAATTCAGACGTTCCATGTGTGGCTTGGTTTTCCCAGAGGAATACGCATTCATGACTGTCCTGCTAGAAAGGTGAGGAGATGATGCATCCAACTATGCCTGCAGGGGGAATGAACCTTCTACTTGGTCAGACATGTTCCAGAGACTGAATCATCCCTTACCAACTAGATGACAGAAGTATATACAGCTTGGATGGGAAGGAAAGAGAAAGCAGAGCTAAGGCAAAGGAGTTAACACAGCAGAAGGAAAAATGTGCTAAAACATGATGAAGGACCTACAACCTTGTAGCAGCCTTCCAGAACCTGAAAGAGGCTCACAAGAAAGCCAGGGAAGGACACTCTACAAGGACTTGTAGTGATAGGACAAGAGGTAATGGAGGGCAGAAGGAGACTGGAGATAAAAACAACATTCTTGATGGTGAGGGTGGTGAGATACTGGGACAAGTTGCCCAGGGAGGTCACAGATTCTCCCTCCATGAAGGTGTTCAAGACCAGGCTGGCTGAGGTCTTGATCAGCCTGGCCTATGGGGAGGTGTCTCTACCCATGGCTAAAAATCTGTGCTAAAATCTGTTGAAGGGCCTACAACAGAAATGTGAGGGTGGGAATGCTGGTGTGGATTGCTGTGGGAAGAAGCTATCAAAGCAGGACAGAACTTCAGTCAGGAAACAGGAATTGCAGAGATGGGGAACCTCATGGTTGCTGAGTCTGGAGTTAGGAAGTACAAGGAAGGGAAAAAAGTGTTTTCTACCTTCTGTGGGTAAATTGGAGTTTTTAATGGGCTGCTGCTGAATCTGTCACTAAAAAATGGAGTTTTAAGTGGACTGCTACTGAGTCTGTTACTAAAAATCTTCAGAAGTAGAATTCCTACAAATCCCATAGATAATTACCTACCTTTACTGCTGAAAGCTCTCCCTAATATCTACCCTTGCTGTATCTGAAGTTCATTAGCTTTTTTATTGTCTACCTTTAACAGGGTTAAGGGCTTTTTACAGTGCTCTTTTGCATAGCTGAGTGCTGCTATATTACTCATCTTAGCATTTTCCCTAAACCAGACTAATCTCAATTCTTGCAGCAAAGTGAGAACTTTTTGTCACTCCCCACTTCTTGTGGAGTGCTCCACATCTACTGAGGAGCATGCTGGCCAAAACTGAAGATGTTGCTCCCACAGAGACCGTGAAAGCCCTCAGGAGAAAGGAATGGTGACTTAATCAGGCTTTTTGTCTCTTGGGATGATAACTGCCTTTGGGACAGAAGCATAGCCCTTCCAAGCCTTGTTTGCCTTATCTGCCTTCACAACCTTCTCACTGCTCTGGGAGGACACTGGCTGGCCCTCACTGTTCTCTAGCTCTGGAGCCTCTTGCACCAACCTAAACGTAAAAATTTGCATTTGTCTCTTACTTACTCTTGCAGACTGCCAGTTCAAAACAAAGCCGGAGGATGTGGGTCAAGAGGAGGGCCACAAAGATGATCAGAAGGCTGGAGCACCTCTGTTATGAGGATAGGCTGAGGGATTTGGGTCTGTTCAGCCTGGAGAAGAGAAGACTCCAAGGAGACCTTCTAGCAGCCTTCCAGTACCTGAATAGGGCTAGAGGAGAGGTGGGGAGGGGCTTTTTATAAGAACAAGGGGCAATGGTTTGAAACTAGAGCAGGGCAGATATAGATTGGACTTCAGAAAGGAGTTCTTTACCATGAGAGTGGTGAGACACTGGACCAGGTTGTCCAGAGAAGCTGTGGACACTTCATCCCTGGAAGTGTTGAAGACCAGGCTGCATGAGGTTTGGAGCAGCTTGGTCCATCTAGTAGGAGGTGCTCCTGCCTATGGCAGAGGGTTTGGAACTGAATGGCCTTTAAGGTCCCTTCCAACCCCAGCCAATGTGTGTGACTACGATGTATGATCCTGTATTTAATCGTATGGGTCACAAAGGGCACGTTAAAAGGATAAATGTCTGTGGAGGGGATGTCTTGCATGGGACTGCATTCCAAAATCCTATCCTGAGATTGTAGGCTGTTGGGGATGTCTTGGTTTCCATTCCCTAGTTATATTTGGAATGTTTCTTGATTTCTTGGGTTGCTTATGAGGGTGTTATAGGAGATAAGGTCAGAAACACTGCTAAAGTGAAGGAATACAGGATCTACTGCAACTTCTCACTAAATACAAGCCTTTGACCCTGCCAGAGGTAAAACTGGGTTGGTGTTACATCATTTGTTCCTAATGAGTCCTTGCTGCCTGCTTCTCATCTTCCTTTTTTGTTTTTGGTAATTGCTTACAGATTCTGACTGTTTATTTCACTGATCCTGCAGATCCTAAAACTGTGTAGTCTATAACATTCTCTTGTCTACCTTATGGGAAAGGAGCACTGGTTTTATCCTTTTCCAGCCTCTTAGGTGCACCCCCCCTTCCCTCCTAAGGATAATCATTAGCAAATCCATGGCTGCTTCAATTGGTTCTACGGAAGTGTCTCAGGAGGAATTTAATTGAACTCAGCCATTTGGGAAACATCTAGTTTATCTAAGTATTCATGGCACTGCTCTCTGAGATCACTTATCCTTATCTATAGATGTTTAAATAAGTAAGCACCTTAATTACAGCTGACCTTTTTAATAAAGGAGGAAATGAAAAAGGCACTGGTGTTGGGATTAAGTTCACCACCTCAGCTTTCTCTGTTACTTGTGTTAGAGCCTATATTATAGTAGCAATTTTATCATCCATGAAACAAAGAGAGGAATAAAGGACCTTAGAAATTTTCCAGGCTCTCCCAACCTTGAAAACCCATCTTACTGATGCTTGGACTAAATTTTGCTTGGGGATAGAGTGAAAGAGTCCAGCACAGAGCCTCAAAGATGATGGAGTAGAACATCTGCTTATGAGGAAAGGCTGAGGGACCTGGGTCTCTAGCTTGGAGTAGAAGAGCCTGAGGGGTGACCTCATTCCTGTGTATAAAGATGCAAAGGGCAGGGTCAGGAGGACAGACTCTGCTCAGTGATGTCCAGTGATAGGACAAGGGACAATTGGTACAAGATGGAGCAGGGGAGATTCCACAGGAATATAGGGGAAAACTTTTTCACTGTGAGGGTATCAGAGCCCTGGAGCAGGATGCCCAGAGAGGTTGTGGAGTTTCCTTCTCTGGAGATATTCAAAACCTGCCTTCATGTTTTCCTGGGTAACCTGCTCTGGGTGATCCTACTCTGGCAGGGGGGTTGGACAGGATGATCTTTTGAGGTCCCTTCCAACCCCTAATGTTCTGTGATTCTGTGACAGTGTAGCTGGGATGTGTTCAAGGACTTTGTACTATTTTGAGTCATCCTAGCCAAGAGGGGTAAAATGAGAACATGGGGATTTGGAACAGGTAGATATTTCTCTGGTTCATCAGTTAATATCCACTGGCAAAGTGTCAGTTGTGTCCTCAGGGGTGTATATGACATGAGATTGGCACCAGACTCCAAAGACTCAAGTGCAAATAGCTCTAAAAGAGCTGCTAGTCTAACTTGATTAAAAAAAAAATTAAAATTGGTAATACTATATTTTTAAAGGTTTTTCATGTCATGCTCTGACATAAGAGAATGTGAGTTGCCTTCATGAATACCAATAAGCCTGAGTCAAAGATGGGAGTGTGATAGAAGCACAAAACAACACTCTATAAACCCTAGATGTTTTGAGGAATGGCAATCAGCCCTCAAACTGTA
Source organism: Melanerpes formicivorus (assembly GCF_026170545.1). Lineage (NCBI taxonomy): Eukaryota > Metazoa > Chordata > Aves > Piciformes > Picidae > Melanerpes > Melanerpes formicivorus. Next base: position 4,563,799 of record NW_027142378.1, read on the forward strand.
GTTCACTTCATGTGCAGTGTACAGCAAGGGCCTATTCTGATGCACTTGCACACACCAAACCCATTGTTTCCACCTTGAGTATCCACAGTAATCTCCCAATATAAGTTTTAATCAGAGAGCCAAAATGAGTGTGAATCCCACCATTAACTAAAAGGCCAAGAAATGCAACAGTTATGTCTCTGGCTCATGGGAGGTGTGGCTTTTATTGGCAAAGGGAAGGGAACTGCTCATCAGGCCTAATAGGAAAATCTTCCTGGATTTGGATAATACCAGAGGAAAGCAGTACAAAGGGCAAATCCCAGCACTGAGAACATGAAAATAAGGGGAAAAAATAACAGAAGCAGCATCAGCTTTGTAAAGGCTTTTAAATGGCTTTATCATCTCTAGTAGCTCCTACAAACTTGAAATGGGGTAGAACAGGAGTTTGAGCTTCTCAGGAGGCTGCAAGAAAGCAGTGAAGGAATTGCTACCAGTGTAGCACCTGGGACTTCCCTTGCTGCATTTGTGCTGAACAGGCAGTTTTCAAGAATCCTGAACAGGACACAAAGATGATCAGAAGGCTGGAGAACCTCCCCTGTGGGGACAGGCTGGGAGAGTTTGGGCTGTTCAGCCTGGAGAAGAAAAGACTCTGGGGGGACCTTAGAGCAGCCTGCCAGTTCTTGAAGTGGGCTTACAAGAAAGCCAGCAAGGGACTTTTTAGAAGGGCTTGTAGTGATAGAACAAGAGGGAGTGGATTAAAGCTTGAGGAGGGCAGATTTGGACTGGAGATTAGGAGGAAGTTCTTGACAGTGAGGATGGTGAGACACTGGAACAGGCTGCCCAGGGAGGTTGTGGATGCTCCCTCCCTGGAGGTGTTCAAGGCCAGGCTGGGTGAGGCCTTGAGTAACCTGGGCTATTGGAAGGTGTCCCTGCCCATGGCCAACAGGGCAGGAACTAGATGATCTTGCAGGTCCCTTGTGACCCAAACCATGCTATGTGTATATGATTGCAGGCTATTCAGACCTGACTCCATCTTCCCTATTTCTAAAGCATGGAAAAGCCAAGGAGACAAAAAAAAAGGTCCAGGTGGAAGCAGTGTTTAGGCTTCTGTAAAACAAATACTGTTCAGCCAGATGGGAAAATATCAGTTAAAATTATATACATCAATCTCCATCTTAACTAGATGACTAAGAATAAGAAGGGATGGTGGAAGGTGGCCCAGAGGAAGCTAGCAAAAGACTGTGCTGTGAGGGGAACTGTTAGGAAATGTCTAGTGAAGTACAGTTATTGGATTAGGGAATAATCTGATTTAATATTTCCTTATAATGACCTCAGGACCAAAAGTAGGGCTGAATTAATGGCTTTTTATTTTTTTCCCCCTCTGGTGGCATAAACGTGGGACATATTAACAATAAAAATGTGAATTACCATACTATATAGAAATAGTTAGATGACCTTGAGAGCAGGAATGATATAAATGTGGTGAAACATTCCAGTACAAAATGCCAAGTTATGCACTTTGGGACCATGAACAAGAATTTCAGGCACTAACTGGTGCTTGAGCTGGGAGCAGAGGAGAAGCCAGGTTGTGTGTTAGTCAGCTACAGATGTAGCTACAAAAGAGCTCATTGGGGTTGTAAGTTGTTATGGTCTGGTTTGAGGGTAGCGATTCCATGCTGTGTGTAAGGCTCCACTGTGAATTTACCTGAAATACTGTTTGGATCTCTGTGGTATAATCTCTCCAAAATTCATGTATGATGGAATGGGTGAGAAGAGTACAATGGTCTTGGCAGCCTGTCTTAAGAAGGAAAATGGAAGGTGCAGCTTCTTCAAGTGAGGCAAAAACAAAAGCTGAGAGAGGATATGGCTGTTATCTACGGGTTTGCGTGATAAGACTCCAAAAAAGGAGGAGGAGAAGAGAAAAGCTCTTTGAGCAGAAATGACAGGGTTGGCACAACAGTATTGTCATATTAGAAAGGAGGCAGAGCGTTTATGAGAGATTTCCTCTGGTACAGAGAGCAGAACTCCTGTATCTTGTATTTAGGATAAGAATTGATGCGTTTAAGAGTTTATTATTGAGCTTTATTGCCTAGGACTGCAGGAAGCTGCTGGCAGATGATTGCAAGTGTCCCTCTTTCTCTTGTGCTCCGAGTCTCACTTGGAACATTCATGGTTTCATAGATTCACAGAATGGTTTTGGGTTGCCAGGGACCTTCAAGATCATCTAGTTCCAACCCCACTGCCATGGGCAGGGACGCCTCACACTATAGGCCAGGGCGCTCAAGGCATCATCCAACCTGGCCCTGAACACCTGCAGGGAGGGGGCATCCACAACCTCCTTGGGCGACTTGTTTCAGTGTCTCACTACCCTCGCTGTCGAGAACTTTTCTAATCTCCAGTCTCAATCTGCCCTCCTCAAGCTTCCATCCATTCCCTCCCCTCCGCTGCTCCTGCTTTCTGCTTGCTTCCCTCTAGCTTGCTCCCATCTTCCAAACTTCCCAGGTACACTAAACTTATTCTCTTTGCATCGCTCATTCTGCACATGATTTGGCTAGGTTTTGTTTTCTGGCGTAAACTTGCCTCAGAAAGGGGACAAAGATTCCTGCACTTCACTCAGCCCTTTAGAGACACAGGCAAGACCTCACCATGTTGTCCGCTTTCCTAATGGAAAATAAATTCTCCTCCACACTGAGTCTGCCTTTTCAAGCTCACAGACAGGAGGAGGAAGATTCAGTGAAGCTTTGAAGTGGAATTTAGCAATTGTGCTCTTCACAGGCTGGGATCTCTAATGTTTTTGTGTAACATCAGAGAAAAGTTGCCTGTATTAACATTCAAATAGGTGCCTAAAGTAGTTCTTGTTTTGCAGGCCATACAGAGTACACTGCCATATGCTCACAGTCAGAAGTGGCATGAGGTACTCTTCATAATGGCTTTTATTTATGACAGTTGCTGGGATCCAGGGTTCTAGCTATGATGGCTCAGCAGGTTTCCACAGCTCAGCTGTGGCCAGACCTAATTCTGATTTGTTCAGACTGTTCCTGCAGTCAAGACCAGTAGCAGATAGAAAAGACAGTGCTGATAAATTGTAGATGGGAAAACATAAAAATCAATATAACAATTACAGCTGATCCAGTCAGATACAAGAAGAGAAATTAAGGGACGTTCAGAATAAGAACAAGGGAATAAAATCCAGCACAATTAGAACTGCATAGTGTTTATCACAAGAGTTAGATGCTTGGATTTTACACAGTAGGACAAAGAATGCAGGAAAAAATGCTTTTGGGGAAGCAATTACCTGCATTTAAGGCTAAAGGTTGTCTGAAAGAAGAGACCAACCCCGACCTGGTTACAGCCTCCCTTCAGGTAGTTGCAGATGGCAATTGGTCCAACAGAGCTCCCCACAGGTTAGGAGTGGCTGTTGAAACCCCTGTCAGAGGCTGGCCATCAGAAACTGAGTGTGTCTGACTGGGAAAGTGGTAAACTATGAGGCCTCATTTCCATACTCACACAAGTATTTGAGCGGAAGTAAGAGGCAAGTAGATATTCATCCTTGTTTTCTCACTCACGTGTGTGACGGAAATGGTTTGAAACTGACAGGTTCCCCTGCTGTCACCCCTTGAAGCTGCAGGGTAATTAAGAACCAGGATCTCAGTTTGACTCCTGGTCTACTGCAGTGCTTGCTTGAATAATAAGTTGTTGCTTCCATGGAGCTTGCCACAAGCCCAGAATTTAGCAATTACACATGAAAGGTGGAAAGCTGCCTCCTTTTAGTGGCCTCTTGAAGTTAGCTGAGCTTAACCTGATGTGGCACTTCACTGCAATGCAATCATGACAGACAAGAATTATTTTAATGTGTTTTTTGCCATTAAAAATCAAGTGAACTTTGTTAAGGCACAGATGCTTCAATCTGTACATTTATCACTGAATTTGTGGGGTGACCTGCAGTGATGGAAACAAAAATAGAAATAGTCATGGGTGTATAGAACCTGTGAGATTGAGAGGGATCTTGTGAGACCCCACCTTGAATACTGCATCCAGTTCTGGTGTCCCCAAAATAAGAAGCACACAGAGTTGGAGTGAGTCCAGAGGAGGCCACAAAGATGGAGATGGAGCTGTTCGGCTATGAGGATAGGCTGAGGGACCTCCCTTCCTATAGGATCCCTTCAGGTACTGGGACTTTTCTTAAGGGTGTCTAGAGAGAGGACAAGGAGGGAATGGTTTGAAGCTGAGGGAGAGTAGATTTGGGCTGGATCTTAGGAAGTTGTTCAGTACAAGGGTGGTGAGACTATGGAATAAGGTGCCCAGGGAGGTTGTGGGTGCCTCTGCTGTGGGGGTATTCAAGGCCAGGCTGAATGAGGTCCTGAGCAGCCAAGTGTAGGTGAGAGGTGTCCCTGTCCATGGCGAGGAGGCTGGAGTAGATGATATCTGAGGTCACTTCCAACCTGAGCCATCCTGTGATCTTCAGAATCGTGGCTTCACCTGCAGTAAATGTCCCAGTACCAACAAATGAGTGTAGCTGTGATTAGTGGAAGGAAAGAGAAAATAATCTTCTGTAGGATGCATGTGGATCTTCTGGCTGCAGTCTGAGGAAATGTCATTCTTTTGTTGTTTTATTTTGTTTCCCCTGGGTGGTGTGAAGAGTCTTGCATCTAATTTCGAGTGCAGAACCAGATCTCATGGGAGCTTGAAAGTTTATTGCCACATCACTCATATTGTGAGATCCTTTGCCAGGCTCAACCTACCAACACAATAAGACTATCAAATGTCATGTGTGTTTTGCTGCTGCTTGAAAACAGTTGAAATAAAAGGGAGCATTATTAGCTCTTCCCTTTACTAGTAAAATGGAGGGGGAGGGGGGAGGGCAAAGTACTCCAGTAGTTCATATTCAGCACTGTGGTAATTTTAGGTTATGCCTTCAAAAATTTTTCATAGAGCTGAAACAAAGTAGTAGAATGCAAATGAATCTCTATTGGGTGTGAAAAGGAAAACAATGATAGTTCTAAACAAACCCATTGGAGAGAAAAGGGGCTTCAACTAGTTGTACCAAAAACAATCTCTTCTCGCTTCCTGGGAGATACTAAGTGGCTTCTGATTGACCTTGGCTGCATTGTTTTGGCTAAGTTCTAACTTCTCTGCTCTGTCTCTTGTTCCTTTTGTGTACAGGGAGGTAAGGGGTGTGGGGGGGGGGAGGGGGGTAGGGATGGACAAGCTATTAGCTCCCCTGGTATTTGTCTGGGGGGGTCCTTGTGCTGCTCATTAATTGTATATACCTGTAGATATTGTAACTACTGTGTATTTTGTACATATTCACTGCATTTCATTGTAGACTGTAGTTTTGCTTGTAAATACAACTTTCATTTGCTTCCAGCTGCGCTGGTCTGGCAAATTTCAACCCACCACAAGCACCCAAGTTTAAGACAAAGACCCTGATGTAGGTTCTTCCTCACATGAAGGCAGCAGGTGCCGTTGCCACGTACTCCTCTGTGGGCTGTGGTGTAAAAGCTCTACCCTGGGCTCACTGCTGCAGACATCCAATATCTGCACTGCTTTGCCAGGGAGGATTATGCATTTTTCACAAAGTGAGCAAGTATGCTTTCAGAGAGGGGAGGAAAAAAAGGAAAAAAGTAATATTTCCATGGCTACAGATCCTTCTCATGCAGGGGAATGGCTTATGCAACTCAGCCAGCGGAGAGCTAATAAAATGAGAGGAAGTAATTAGATGAAAGGATGGCTGAGCGTTTGATGTCAAATTCCTGGTTTTCACCTGAAACCTTTGGGAACTGTCTCAGGTGACCCAAAATGCTGTCAAGGTTTGTGTTTTGCATGAAAACCACCACCTTAGTTTGGATCCTGTCACATATTTTTATTTTTTCACTGCTGCATTGTGCACAGAAGTAGTTCTGGTGCAGTTTTGTAATTGCAGTTAGTCCATATGCTGCTGTGTATTCATAGCTCACATCTAGGAAACCATACCTGTTACGCAAACAAAAGTTTGGCTTAGATTGCTGGTATCAATAGGAATCTATAAAACCCTACAAAATTCGGGCAGTGCTAAACACCAAAAGATTTCTATCTCCTTTTGCAGTACTTTCACATGTGAAGTACTGGAGTTAAGGTCTCCCTGACATTAGCAGGAGGTGATGGTGCAGGGAATATCTGGCAGATAGTTTCTCCCTGTAGGGTGCATCTTCTCAATGCCTAAACTTGCATATCTTCCCTGAGATTTTTCTGAGATAGGGATCATGGCAGTGGCATAAAATTTCCTCTCCTCTACCTAAGCTAAAATGTAGTTCACATCTGGCATATTGTGTTCAGTTCTGGGCTCCACAGGGACATGGAACTACTGGAGGGAGTTCAACAAAGGGCTACAAGGATAAGGGACTGGAGCATCTCTCTTAGAAGAAAAGGCTGAGAGACTTGGGGCTGTTGAGCTGGAGAAGAAAAGGCTGAGAGACTTGGGGCTGTTGAGCTGGAGAAGAAAAGGCTGAGAGACTTGGGGCTGTTGAGCTGGAGAAGAAAAGGCTGAGAGACTTGGGGCTGTTGAGCTGGAGAAGAAAAGGCTGAGAGACTTGGGGCTGTTGAGCTGGAGAAGAAAAGGCTGAGAGGGGACCTGACCAATGTCTATAGATATCTGCAGGGTGGCTGTCGGGAGGATGGAGCCAGGCTCTTTTCAGTGATACCCAGTGACAGGATGGAGGACAATGGGCATAAACTCAATCACAGGAAATTCTACCTCAACATAAGAAAAAACTTTTTTATTGCAAGGGTGCTGCAGCCCAGGGGCAGGCTGCCCAGAGTGGAGTTGTCTTCTCTGGAGGCCTTCAAAACCCATCTGGGTGTGTTCCTGTGTGACCTGCCCTAGGTGTTCCTGCTTTGATTGGGTAATATGATCTCTGAAGTTCCCTTCCAACCCCTAGCATTCTATGACTGTATGAATAGGTTAAGTGTATCAGTTCCTGTGTAATCTTTATTAGAATAAACCTTTATTAGAATAAACCAAACCAGGTTGGAAGAGACCTTCAAGATCATCGTGTCCAACCCATCAACCAATCCAACCCACCCAAACAGCTAACCCATGGCACCAAGCACACCATCAAGTCTCCTTCTGAACACCTTCAATGACGGCGACTCCACCACCTCCCCGGGCAACCCATTCCAATGGGCAATCACTCTTTCTGTATAGAACTTCTTCCTAACATCCAACCTGAACCTCCCCTGGTGCAGCCTGAGACTGTGTCCTCTTGTTCTGGTACTGGCTGCCTGGGAGAAGAGACCATCATCAGCCTGTCTACAACCTCCCTTCAGGTAGTTGTGGAGAGTGATAAGGTCACCCCTGAGTCTCCTCTTCTCCAGGCTAAGCAACCCCAGCTCCCTCAGCCTCTCCTCACAGGGCTGTGTTCCAAACCCCTCACCAACTTTGTTGCTCTTCTCTGGACTCGTTCCAGCAAGTCAACATCCTTCCTAAACTGAGGGGCCCAGAACTGGACACAGTACTCGAGGTGTGATCCTGCAGGTAATCCTGCAGGTGATCCTGCTCTGGCAAGGGGGGGTTGGATTAAATGATCTTTCGAGGTCCCTTTGAGCCCCTGAAACTCTGTGATTCAATATAAAGAACTTTGAGACTGCAAGTAGGCTCTGATTTAGTTTATTTATTTATTTATTTTTAATGCCAAATTCTTGTTCTTGGTTTATCTTCAATCACTTATGTTGCCACACGGACCATGTGAGTAGGAGGAAGCACTCAATGTTTTTGTTCATCTTCAAAACCTTGTCAAATACTGTTGAATTCTAAAGGGAAATGATCAGAAGCATTCAAAGTGCTTCCAGTTCTAAAATAAAAATCCTGCCATTGCAAGGAATCAAAGATGAGTTTCTGCCTAATTTAGTGAGGTGAGGGCATTTCTTAAGGATTGGATACTAGTGTGACACATAGTTGTAACTGAAGAAAAATACCTGGCAAGCCTGAAAGGAGTTCTGTGTTAATTGAAGGACAGCTTCAGTAAAGGCAAAATGAAAGAATCCAAATGATGTACACATGAACCAAAAGAGATGGTGAAAATATTCACCAACATCCTCTAAGTACTAGTAAGGAAATGTGACAATATTCCTTTGGGTGAGAGGATATGATTAGTAGCCTTTGACTTTTTTATTTTGTAGCAGCCAAATCTAATGGATCCTATTTATATGACTGTGAAGAGCTTCCAGTCATATTGTAATGATTTCTAAGGGCTAATTTGAAGGAGATTGCGCTCCGATTGTCAAGTTGACAAGCTCACATCCTCTCCTTGATGTGAAGTGCTAAGTTCATGAAGATGTCAATGTGTTGCCTTGCCAAGTCTCCCAGCTGGAGAGTTACACTGCATAATAGTCATGAGGCTTCAGATACAACCTTATCAGTTCAGTCATTGCAGGGTTTCATAAGGAAAGCCACGGCACCACCAAGTAATTCTGGGATAAGTTTCATTCAGCAGCATTATCAGAATTGACTTCACATTGAGATGCATTGCTGGGCAGATGTTCAACGTTCACACTTGCTCTTTCAAAGTCAAATGACATTCCTGGTGGAATTCACAGTATCACTTAGGTTGGAAAGGACCTCGAGGATCATCGAGTCCAACCTATCAATACAGACACCATGACTAGACCATGGCACCAAGTGCCACGTCCAATCTCCCCTTGAACGCCTCCAGGGTCGATGACTCAACCACCTCCCTGGGCAGCCCGTTCCAATGACGAATGACTCACTCGGTGAAGAACTTCCTCCTCACCTCTAGTCTAAACCTCCCCTGGCACAGCTTGAGACTGTGTCCCCTTGTTCTGGTGCTGGTTGCCTGGGAGAAGAGGCCAACCCCTTCCTGGCTACAACCACCTTTCAGGTAGTTGTAGAGGGCAATGAGGTCACCCCTGAGCCTCCTCTTCTCCAGGCTAAACAATCCCAGCTCCGTCAGCCTCTCCTCATAGGGCTTGTGTTCAAGGCCTCTCACCAGCCAGTGGAAGCTTTGCCTAGGTTGGTAAGAAAAAAAAACACCCCCGACATTATAAGCTCAGGCAATTTCAGGCTGCTTCAGGAGCTGTGCATGTATTAGCACATACAAATAACTATCCACCTCTTGGTACTTTGGTACCTCTTGGTAGTCCTTGTTTTAAGTTGTTAGTCTAAACTGTGTAATCACAGAATCATAGAATGGTCTGGTTTGGGAGGGGCCTCCAAAGATCACATAGTCCAGCCCCCCTGCTTACTAAGGAGGGGCATCCTCAACTAGGGCTGTCTGAATTAGTGTGTCTTTGATTAAAAGGAGTGAAGAAAGGTGGGCCAAGTGCTGACATACTTCAAACACCCTTGTAACTTACCCACTGAGATTGTTTAGAACTTAGCATTATTTTCCTTTTTACACCCAATGGTAATTCATTTGCATTCTACTACTTTCTGTTCAAAATCTGTGGAAAATTTTAAAGATAGAGCCTAAAGCTACCACACTCCTTTTCTGACTCCTTTGCTCTGGCTTCTGCTGGCTTTGCTGACTTTGGCTGCATTGCTTTATTGTGGCTAGGTACTAGCAAGTGACTCTTTGCACTCCTTCTCTTGTCTTGTGTACAGGGGGAAAGTGAGCAGGGAAGGAGAAGCTGTTGGTAACCCCTTGGTTTTGTTCAGGGGAGTTCTTGTGTTGTTTATAAATTGTATATATATGTAAATAAAGTATATTTTCATAGAATCAACCAGGTTGGAAAAGACCTCAGAGATCATCAAGGCCAACCTATTACCTAATATCTAACACCTCAGGACAACTAAACCATGGCTGCAAGTGCCACATCCAATCCTTTTTTGAACATCTCTGGGGACAGTGACTCCACCACCCCCCTGGGCAGCACATTCCAATGGCCAGCTACTCTGTCTGGGAAGAACTTTCCCCTCACCTCCATCCTAAACTTCCCTGGCACAGCTTGAGACTGTGTCCTCTTGTTCTGGTTGCCTGGGAGGAGAGACCATCCCCCACCTGGCTATAACCTCCTTTCAGGCAGTTGTAGAGAGCAATAAAGTCTCCCCTGAGCCTCCTCTTCTCCAGGCTAAAGTATTTTAAAATACTTTGCACATATTCATCAGATTTCATATTTCTAGATTGTAGTTGTGCCTGTAACTACAGCTTCATTTGCTTTCCAGCTGAGCTGGTCTGGCAACTTTATGTTGGGGTGAATTTCAACCCACAAAATACATTCTGTCCTGAGCTGGAAGAGCTCAGACCAAGACAGAATAAAACAGTCCGAGTCAGGATACATCATCAACTCAAGGCACATCACAGTACTCAATCTTTCTCCCCACCGACAGCCCATGAAATCAGTGAGGCAGGAGGGAAGTGACAATTGAAAGGGTGTGGAGCTGGTGTGATTGGTTTACTTGTGGTGGGATACTTTTCATTTGATGGTTGCTTTTGAGATGTCCTCTGAAGCTGTGTTGAGAGGGTCTATTCATCTGGATAGGAGCGCTCACACTCCTAATAGCTCTTCTGTACATCTAATGAATCAGTCAATCAATGCCAGCTTAAAGAGCTGCGCCCCTGAATGCTGGCTGGTTTTTTTTGTCTGTCACAGTGGAACTGATTTACTTTTTTTCTTTTTTTTTTTTTCTTTTCCTCTGTGTTAAACCATTTCTGGTGTTTTAATTTGTGCTTACTAAAATACATACTCTTTTGAAATGCATACCTTACAACTGCCAGCTTGGAATCTGCCACTAGGCTTGCCTCTTACTGAGACACTGCCTGCTAAGTGGAGGGAACTGTCCAGCTTCTCAGTGCCAAACTAGTAGGCAATGCTCATTTTTGAATTTAAGTTCTGAGTGAGAGACCTGTCTCTCTTTTGTGGTGACCATGAAATGTTTGAGCTGTTCCTCATCATTTTCCCTATGTCCAGAAAAAAGGAAAACAGGAGACATCCTCATACCTCCTGGGGTGACCACTGCCAAAGCAGTGCCAATCTGTGGTGCAAAGGCTCTTACAGAATCACAGAACCAACCAGGCTGGAGATCATCAAGTCCAACCTATGAGGGAGGGCTTTGAGGGAGAAATGTGGGGATTCTTCTGGTTGGGTAGTCCTGGGAGCCAAGTAATGTTCTGAGGAGATACTTTACAGTGAAGGTTGCAGAGCACAGGAGCAGTCTGGAGAAGAGAAGGCTGAAATGGGATTTTATCAATGTCCATAGGTATCTGAGGAGTGGGTGTCAGGATGAAGGTGCTGGGCTGATTGTGGTGATGCCAAATGATAGGACAAGGAACAATGGGTACAAGTTGGAACACAGGAGGTTTCACCTCAACATGAGGAGAAATTTATTTATGGTGAGGGTGACAGAGCACTGGAACAGGCTGCCCAGAGAGGTTGTGGAGTCTCCTTCTCTGGAGGCATTCAAAACCCACCTGGATGCATTCAAAAGTAAAGTTTATTCTTTTACATTAGCGATGGATCAAGAGGGAATGGCCTCAAACTGCACCAAGGGAGGTTTAGAATGGACATTAGGAAGAATTTTTTCCCAGGAAGAGTGGTCAGGCATTGGCATGGGCTGCCCAGGGAGTGGTTAAGTCACTACCCCTGGATGTGTTTAAAGGTCATTTAGATGTGGGAACATGGTTTAGAGGTGAACATTGTAGAGTGGAGTCAATGATTGGTCTTGATGATCCCAAGAGTCTTTTCCAGCCTGAATGACTCTGGTTCTGTGACTGTCCAGTTAACCACCTAGCTTCTTCTGGATACAGCAAGGAACTTGTCTTGATGTAGGTCTTTGAGTGCACCTGCAGTAAGAATTTCTATTCTTAGCTTTGGCAATCCACCATGAGACTTCCTGCCATAAGCTCTCCCCCTCAGTCATGTCCAGTTTGTCTTCTGGACTTTTGCTGGAGCGTGCGTAGCAGGTGATGTACGATCTTTGACACGACTCCAGTAACACATTTGAAGTTTCTTCTCTAATTTGCTGGAGAGGTGTTAAAAACAGGAACAAGTGAGAAGCAATTAGGCAAAAATGCATGGTTTCTTGTCCTCACATAGACCTCGAATGAAAATGCTGAACATTGTTTCACTTGAATGTGTTTTCTTTGCTTTATTTGTTAAACGTTCCATGAGCATAAATTTACTAAGCTATACTTGGGGTTGGTGAGTTATGAAAATGGAAGTTTCATTACTGTCCTGCTCCCAGAAGACAGTATCTTTATTACCTGTTCAGTTCAAACTCTGGGCATAATATTATGTTTAAAACCATAGATCAGCCAGCAAGGCACTAGGTTTTATGTAAAACGTGCTACTTTTAAAAGATATAAGAAGCCAAACTGCTTTTCCTCACATGGGTGTGAAAGCCTATTAGAAAAATTGGAATGGATCCCTTTCTGTGCGTTAAACCCTTGCTGCACCTTGTTGTGGTACTTCACGCTAGAAGACTCACGTTTATGCTCCCCATAAGTTTTCCAAATCACCTGCATTAAAGTAGTTATGCTAACCAGCATATACTCGGGCTCAAGCTTTATGGGCTTGCTGTGTGCAGCACCTGGGGTGCTGGGGAGCAGCCTATTAGCTCCCACCTAAGAAGGATGAATGCTCTCCTTCCTGAAATCACCCTGTAACCCCACCACAGAGCTGTCTGAGAGAGGGCCAGATGAATACACACAGATGCTAAATCCTTCTGCACCTTAGGAAGCGGTGACTTCCTAAATGGAAACTGTTTTGAATGTGAGCTAAGTCTAATCCATAACTTACCTACTTGGGGGGAAAAAAAAAATCAATCAATAAACATGCCTGTGACAATGGGATTTTTTGACAAGAAGCACTGCAAAATCTTATTTACCTCCTCTGCATAGCAGGCAAATATCCGCTGGGGAAACTGTGACTTTTGATGTAGATGTAACGTTAAAAATGCTCAAACGACTGGTGCAGGCTTTGGCTACAGAGGATAAAAAGGAAACCTGGATTAACTAAAAATAGTTGTGGTAAAAATCAGTGTATATTCTTCCTCGAGGAGGAGGAGAGCTAAAAAAAAAGAAAAACAACCAACTTTAATCTTGGCCTAGAAGACTACAGGTAGAAAAGTTCAGGTCTTGCCCTTCTTCAGTTTTGAAAGACACTTTTCTAGTTCAAAGGGGCTTTGGTTTAGCTTCAGGGGAAATATCAAGGATTATAATTGGAAGACTTTTCTAGGTTTTCCTAGCTGGATTTCAGAAATGTGGTATATCCTTAACAAAACCCCACACACAAAAAAAGGACAGATCAACTTTGAAATGAACCTTTCATTCCTTCTGCTGCCAGGAAATCTCTCCTGTCACCTTGCGTTTTCTCTGAGAGGGAGGAGTATGGGGAAAAGGATGGAAGGTTCTGGGGGTAAAAAGAAAATGGAGAAGTGCAGGAATAAAAATAAATGAAAAAATGGGAGGCATGTTTAGAGAGGTGGGTTTCTGCCAGGTCCTAGGTTTTCCTCATAAATGGATACAGCTGGAAATATTTGTATGTAATGGAATATTTCAGCAACCAATTGCAGCATGGTTGATTAGAAATCATAGAATCACCCAGGTGATTCTATAGTCCCCCTGCAATCCTCAACTAAATCAGGTTGCCCACAGCCCTGTTGAACCTCACCTTGAATATCTCCAGGGTTGGGGCCTCCCCCACCTCTCTGGGCAACCTCTTCCAGTGCTCAGTGACCCTTGTTATTTGTGAACACACCTTTTCTTTTTGTTTAATCTAGCTCCTTAGGTCAGGAGCTCTTGTTTTGAAAACAAACTAGGCTTTTTGAACAAATGGTTTGACTTGCAGTAAATGAAACACTTTCCATGTTTACCAGAAGAAATGTTTGTGCTCACGTATTTTAAGAGTTCTAACCAAGAAGAGATTTGTTGGCTTCCCAAATTATTTCTGGACTCTAACATAATTGAAGATACAGAAGTCACTGAAATCATTTAATGGTGCCTGAAAACATGATCTAGTTGGGGATGTCCCTGCTTACTTACAGGGTGATTGGACTAGATAGTCTCTAGAGGTCCCTTCCAACCCAGTACATTCTACAATTCTATGAGGCTTCTAAGAGCAGGGTGAGGAAAGACCTCGTCACTCTCTACAACTACCTGAAAGGATGTAGTGGAGAGGTTGGTGCTGGTCTCTGCTCACAGGTAATTAATGATAGAAGAAGGGGGAAAGGCCTCAAGCTACAAAAGGGGAGGTTTAGACGTGACATTAGGAAGATTTCTTTCACAGAAAGAGTGGTTAGATGTTGGAATGTGCTGCCCAGTGTGGTGATTGAGTCACCAACACTGGCTTCGTTCAAAGGTTATTTAGATGTGGTGCTTTGGGGATATGGTTTAGGAAGGAACTTTGTAGACCGGGGTCTGTGGTTGGACTTCATGATCCTGGGGGTCTTTTTTCCAACCCAGTGCATTCTGTGATGCTACAACAACTGCTATGAAGTGTAAGACAGGACCACTTATTCACACTTTTTAGTCACCAGAAAAAAATTCCTTCATTATTTTTTTGTCTGTTGACAGTTAGGGGTTAGAAAACAGCTCTGCATGATCTAAGGCTTTCCAGCATTTCAGAGTCCTTGGGAATGAGGGGAGTGATGGGCCAGTCATTTCAGTCAGGTCAGCTGTGAAGGCTGCGGCAGCCAGCACTCTCAAGTGTTTTACAGCTGGTCATTTCTGTGGTACTCCTGCTGGAAAATGGTTTTATTTTTAACATTTTAATGATAAAAGCCTTAATTTTGATGCTGAAGCCTGGATTGCCTGACAGTTTGACTCCAACTTTAAGTTCTTCTGCAGGGACTATTTAGTGTCAAAGGCTTGCATAACGTTGGCATCTTGTCATTCAGCACAGATTTGTTCATCCACTTGTGTCTTTCTAATAATGACTAAAGCTTAGCTCTGGTCCTCTCCCAAATCCTGAATTATGTTCCACCTTTGCATCAGTAAGTGGCGACTGTGCAGAGAAAGGGCTGCTTTCACCTCATGACAGCAAGATAAATGCACTCATGAGGGAGAGGAAACTTCAAAATCTCCTTGGATTGAGGAGACCAAGTTGAAGTATCCGCAGTGGGTACTTCAGCCATGGGTGGAGGCAATGATTTCCCTTCAGCTGGCTGCGTGTTTGAGGAAAACTGTTAAGGCTATTGCTTTGCAAAGCCCAACAGAGCAAGCACACAGCAAGCCTGGCAGATTATGACTCTTGGATGATGGAAGTAGAACACCTTTTGTTTCACAAAGCCCTGTGAAGCTAGGAACAAAAGCTGAGTTACTCATCTTGCTCCCAGTCTGAGGCTTTTCTGGGTATGTGCCCCAGAAACGCAGCCCTGGATATTTGCAGGCATTTTGCTTCCCAAGGAGGAAACTAAAAACGCTCCACACGGGGTTGGAAGCTTAGATGGGAATTTTATTTGCAAATGTTTACAAAAGGCTTTCAAGTAAAGGGAAGACCTTCACAAATTAGGCTCAGTTCTTCGCCTGGGCCTATCGGGGTGAAACCTTCCAGAACCTTCCGCCCCACTCAGCAGGCCCAAGTGCAGCCAAGCTCCCCCCCCGCCCCTAGACCCAGGCCGGCCGCAGGCTTCACCAGGCCCAGCGACATAGCTGGAAATTCACTGCCGGACAAGGATGGAGCACAGCCCTGTGAGGAGAGGCTGAGGGAGCTGGGGATGTTGAGTCTGGAGAAGAGGAGGGCAGACCTTATTGCCCTCTACAACTGCCTGAAGGGAGGCTGTAGCCAGGTGGGGGTTGGTGTCTTCTCCCAGGCAAGCAGCACCAGAACAAGAGGACACAGTCTCAAGCTGCACCAGGGGAGGTTTAGGCTGGAGGTGAGGAGAAAGCTCTTCCCAGAAAGAGAGACTGGCCATTGGAATGTGCTGCCAGGGGAGGTGGTGGAGTCCCCATCCCTGGAGGTGAGACTGGACGAGGCACTTAGTGCCGTGGTTTAGTTGACAAGATGGCGTTGGGTGGTAGGTTGGACTCAATGATCTCGAAGGCCTTTTCCAGCCTGGTGAATTCTGTATTCTGTAAAAACCTCTCCCCAACAAAAGATCATGGCACACACATCCTGAGACAGAGAGGAGAGAGAGAGATTTGGCTGTTCCCTGCCTTAAACAGGGAGATACAGGAAAATGGAATAGAATAACAGATGACAGTATCCCAGGACAAGCTGCCCGTCCCCCTGGGACTCGCTAGCTTCTGGAGGACTTTTCTTTGTAGTTGTGCCAATTAACTCTTGATCTCCCTTAGCCTGCAACACTCACTTATGCAGGAACTGGTGAGAGTTCAGGCTATCCTTAGAATTATTGCATTGTGTGAAGAAGCTGGATGGAATCTGAGACATTACTTTTAGCTCTTGCCATGGTTTGTGCTGCAGAGCCTGGCTTTCATTTGTGTCGCAGCCCTCCATCTCCCAGGTAAAGTCAGGCTGGCTGTAGGGCTGGAGCTGTGCGAAGAGATCTCTTTCAGTTCTCTTGATTATAGATAGGTCTGAGTCCAAGTCTCTGAGTTATTCTTCATCTTTGTATGGGGAGTTAGGGAAGCTCAGCGACAGGGACTGCATGGATAGAATTAAGGGGAACAAAAGGGCAGCTTTGATATCATGACTTTTGACAAGGAGAGGAACTAAAGAGAATTATGGTGACCTGAAGTTGCCACACAGTCTGTTTTAACTCGGACTTTGAGAGGCTGGTAGGAGAAAGGGAGGGCAAAAAAAGCCAAAATCAATATTCTATTCTAGACGGCAAATATTATATGGGTTTGTCTTATCCATTATTTCAAAGGCATGACTTCAACATCTAATAGTGCAACCTTTGTCTTGAGATCAGACATTTTGGAGGAAGTTTCATCTCCTGTGTAGAAAAAGGGGAAAATGTTATTTCCCTCCTAGTTTCCAATTATTGCCCTCTCCTCCCTCCCAGGATCTGAAAGATTCCACTCCCACAGGAATTGCTTTTACTGCTTCACTTAATTTGCCTGGCGATTGTAATTTTCTCTGTTTCCTTCTTGATTGGAGAGGATCCCTTTGCACCCTCCCACAACTTTCCTGGGGAAGGAAGGTGGGAGGAACAGCAAAGGTTGAACTGATTTCAGGACTGATGTGATCTTGCAGTTGACGGTGGGAGGCTTTTTTCCTCCTTTGCAATAACACTTGCTGCTATTGGAACTGTCAGTAAAGTGGGAAAATGCAATTAATATTTTTGTCTCCACCTTTCACAAGATCCTTGCTTTTCTGCAAGCAAAGCTCTTGAAAGAAATCACAGCTCACCTTGAGAAGTGATAAGAGGAAAGAAATCTAACAGCATTCTGTGTGTCCTTTGCTCATTAGCAATGACAGACTGTGGAGGAAAGATATCCTACAGCATGAGTTTTGTAAATACAGTTGCAATAAAATCTAATTTCAGGACAAATAAAAAAATCAGGGAGGGAAGGTAATTGGACATTTCTTCCAAAAGCTCCTTTATCTTCAACTTTACATCTTAACAAGTTCAGCCAGAAATGTTAGCAGCCTGAAATTGTAACACAGGGAAGAATTATTACACTTGGTGTCAATTAGGTGGGGTGGTTTTGAACTTAATCTGCCTGCTGCCTCTGTGGATTTTGCTTAGGAAGGTGGAAATCTGCCCCGTCAGTGACTCACCAAAGTCCCATTACCAGTACATTTATTCTGTTGTGTATCACTGATGCATCCTGAGCTAAAAGGGAAGCAGCAGGAAGCCGGGACCTCTGCTCTGAGCAGTCAGATCAAATCAGGAGGTTAGATTTTTCACAAGATGATGAGCTGCTTTAGCTGCCTTTGGAGTCCCAAATCTCCTTTGTCTATGGCATTAGGTATCTGAGTAAACAGGAGACTGTTGCCCTCAGCAAACCTTGTCACTCTGTCCTGGGAGTGGATGTTTCTCCAAGCACCTGCTGGCCCTGAATCTCCATGTGGAGCTGGTATTGTGTTTATTGTGTGATCCTGGTGTCACCCAGAACTCAGAGAAAATCATTTCCTACGTGCAGTATAAGATTTATGGACTCATAGAATGGTTTGGGTTGGAAAGGACCTTAAAGATCACTTAGGTCCAGCCCCCCTGCCACAAACAGGGACACCAGGTCACCCAAGGCCTCATCCAACCTGGCGTTGAACATCTCCAAAGAGGGGGCATCCACAGCCTTCCTGGGCAACCTGTTCCAGTGTCTCACCACCCTCACTCTAAAGAATTGATTGCAACAGGATCTCTGGGGAGGTGGTGTTGCTGCCATCCCTGGAGGTGTTTAAGAAACATCTGGACAGGGCACTTGGGGGCAAGGTTTAATGGCCATGGTTGGACTGAATGACCTTAGAGGTTGTTTGTAATTGAAACAAGTCTGTGATTCTATAAATAGCTCTGAGGGGGAAAGTTACCAGGCTTTGTGAGGGGAGGGGGGTGTCTTTAATTTTCCTCCGCAAAGGAATTGCAAAGGGCAAAAGTGATGGAACCAGAATTAAGACTTCATTCTTGTTCCTTGAAAAACCCTCACTCTCTACTGCATTAAATCTTTACTTTAAACTTGAACTATTTTTCAGTGTAAATAATTTAAGAGCCTAAAGGGCAGTGCCTGCGATGTTCATGATCCCATTTTTCTAGGCATTAAGAAGGTACCTAATGCAAATCAGCCCTCCTTGGGTTGCAGAGGTGCTCAGTAAGAGCCTCTGAAATGCTTTCATTAGAGACGATGCACAACGGCTGATTAATTTACAAGGCTGTTAATATTTCTGTGTCAATTTCCCTGAAATGAGAGCTTAAAAATATCTAAAGTCTTCAGGACAGTTCATAAGCAGCATATGTCTTTGAGATGGAAATATTTCCTCTCTCAGAGAAAGGCCAGCCTTGCCAACAGAGCCTGCATGTGGGATGGATAATGGTGCTTCAAAGCTTCAGTAGAGTCTTAATGAAGGGAATGAATTTTCTGTGGCTCATTAAATTTGGTGTGGTACCTGCAACCACGTGCAGCCTCTGTAAACAGCCATGCCAGGCAAGAACAGCTGGGGTGATGAGGTATGGGGCGAGCCAGAGGTTTTATATTCTACTTCCAGCCTTCCTCAGACATCAGCTTTCCTCTGGCTACTCCTGTAAATCACCAAATGACACAGAATCACTGTGGTTGGAAAAGACCTTCAAGATCATCCAGTCTCTGCAGGTTTCACTGTAGCTGGATAAGACTGAAAGGTTCATCTGAATGGCTCTTGCAAGACATTGTCTCACACCCTGATATAAAACTCAGTAGGTGACATCATGTAGCCTGCACCTACACCACTGTTCAGCACACCCTGCTCTCTGTGGTTATGCCTGCAGAGAGCTTGTATCCAATGATTCTGGCAAGTAGAGAGCTCTCCAGTTTTGCAGTGGACTGCTCCTGCATAGAGCATGTAATCAATAAAATTTATGAAGGGAAAAGCAAGTGCTGAACCTTTTAACTTCTGACTGAATCTAACGGGAACAGAAAGGTTGCTGAGTGCATCTCTTAAATGTCCATGCCATGTGGTTTCTTTCTATGCTAAATGGAGAGCTCATGGGACCACAGTGAGCTTAAATTCTTTGAAAGTAAAATTCAGTGAGGTCCTGGAGTAAAAATTTATATGGGAATTTAAAGTCTTGGACCTGATAGAGAAGAAGCCTAGAAGTGGGTAGGTTTGGTCAGTTAGGAGGTTCCCTCTGGTTTTGCTGAACAGTCTCTCTGCAGCAGACTTCAGATGGAGTCTGTAGGAGTTGAGGGTTTCAAAGTGCTTTCCAAGCTGGGGATCCCAGTTTGCAGCAATATTGGTTTTATTTTAACTTTCTTTTACACTAGTAAATATTAATGATTAGCTGAGTGACAGCTGTCATTCAACCATGTCTCTCAGAAACATATTTTTGAACAAAACACAGATTCATCTAACAATATTTTTCTAAACTAGAATTCTGAAGCTTTTCAGCAAAGATTAAAGAGGCTAATTGTTTAAAATAAGTGTTTAAACTGTGAAAACACAGTTGCATGTGTATTGCTGAGAAATTCCTTGGCAGGAGGGTGGTGAGACACTGGAACAGATTGCCCAGGGACGTGGTGGAAGCCTCATCTCTGGAAGCTTTTAAGGCCAGGCTGGATGTGGCTCTGAGCAACCTGCTCTAGTGTGAGGTGTCACTGCCCATGGCAGGGGGGTTGGAATTGGATGATCTATGAGGTCCCTTCCAACCCTGACAATTCTAGGATTCTAATATGTAAAGACTAGAGGTATGACAAGGAATTGAGGAAAAAGAGCTTGGTTTCTCCATCTGACTCTAATCAAGAAACTCATCAAATGCTTTGGTCTTCTAATGAGTTCCCTAGTTTGTGGAACTTGCAAATTGTGATGAAGAGGGCTGGGCTGCAGGAGTTTAATCTGCATTGTGTTTTCCTGTTGAGTTGTTACCAGTCTGACTGCTCTTCCCTGTGTCTATTTGGTTTGCTGCTCACTCCATGCTGCAACTTCAGCTGGAGATAGTGGGTAACACAGGTCCCTTGGGGCACTGGTCAGCAGCAGGGCTTGGTGGGTCTCCCACCCCTCTTCCCTGAGGCAAGCAGGTTGAGCCCCTGCAAGAGGATGCTGCCGTGTGCCACTGGTAAATGCTAGAGCTATATTGCTATGCACAAGCCTCATGTCCTTCTTGTGTTGAGAGCCCCAGGGCTGGACACAGTACTCCAGGTGAGGCCTCAGCAGAGCAGAGGGGCAGAATCATCTCTCTTGATCTGCAGGCCGTGCTTCCTTTGGTTGCAGCCCAGGATGTGCTTGGTCTGGGGCTTGGCTATTTGCAAGGGGCTTGGACTAAATGTTCTCCAGAGCTCCCTTTCAACCATTCTGTCATTCTGAGATGCTGTGTGATTCCAGCCACTTGGATAGCAGAGCTTTTGTCTACTATCTGCTCTAACTGAATCATGGATGTCTTGCTTTCTGTGCTCCCTGCTGTGCCTGTACTGGTTAGTCTTGAGAAGACTGGGAGGGGATCTGATCAATGTTTATCAATATCTGAGGGGTGGATTTCAAGTAGTCAGTAATAAAACATGGAACAATAGGTACAAACTTGCACATAGAATGTTTCATCTCAACATGAGGTTGACAGAGCACCGGAGCAGGCTGCCCAGAGAGGTTGTGGAGCCTCCTTCTCTGGAGGTGTTCAAAACCCACCTGGTTGCATTCCTGTGCAGACTACTCTGGGTGATCCTACTTTTGGCAGGGGGGTTGGATTGGATGATCTCTGGAGGCCCCTTCCAACCTCTAATGTTCTGTGATTCTGTGGTATCAAATGCAGGCATTGAAAGAGAGTTCTTTTGATCAATATTCCATAGCATTGATGGTTAACCTATAGGTGGTGTGTGGTTTTTTGGTTGGTTTTTTTTTGTAGGTATAGCTCAAAGAAGCTACTGAGTTCCTCAAATCTTCCTTGTCTGGCTAAGAAAGCTGAGGATGTCTCTCCCCGAGTCATGCAGAGTGGATGTGAGCTGCCAGATGCATTTTCTTCTGTTTCTGCACTGTGTAAATTTGAACCTGAGACCTTCTATACACAAGGTGAGTACTTACCTTATTTGTCACTACACAGCTCGCTACTCTCAGTTTTGTCATTTTCACCACTAATGGGATTTTGTGACTGAGTGACCTTGCTAATACAGCAATATGTTGCCTGCCATATCACCAGTAACAATGTTCCAAATAATAAAAGAGGGGGGAAAGATGGTAAAAAAAATAATTAAATTAAAAAAATATGCTAGTTTCTTCCTATTTCTTTTCAGGGAAAGAAAATAAGCTTCCATTACCTTAACTATATTACTTCAGAATCCTCCTTAAAGTGATGAAATAGTTAAAGCACTCCTTTTCTCTAAAACCAGCTCTTTCAAAGAACTTAACTGACAGCACAGGTTAGGGGCTGCTTTGCTGGAAAGCAACTCCATGGAGAAAGACCTTGGAGTCCTAGTGGACAGCAGGTTTGCCATGGGACAGCAATGTGCCCTTGTGGCCAGGAGGGCAAATCGTATCCTGGGGTGCATCAAGAAAAGTGTGGCCAGCAGATCTAGGGAGGTTCTTCTCCCCCTCTGCTCTGCCCTTGTGAGACCACACCTGCAATACTGTGTCCAGTTTTGGGCTCCCCAGCTCAAGAGAGACAGAGGCCTGCTGGAGAGAGTCCAATGGAGAACTATAAGGATGATCAGGGGACTTGAGCAGCTCCCCTATGAACAGAGAGCGAGAGCTCTGGGGCTGTTCAGTCTTGAGAAGGCAGAGAGGAGATCTGATCAATGTCTATAAATATCTGAGGGGTGGGTGTCAAGTGGAGGGGGCCAAGCTCATTTTGGTGGTGCACAGTAATAAGAGAGCAATGGATGCAAACTTGAACAGAGAAGGTTTCACCTCAACATGAGGAGAAATTTCTTTACAGTGAGGGCAATGGAGCACTGGAACAGGCTGCCCAGGGCAACCAGATGTAGTAGAGGATGTCCCTGCTGACTGCAGGGGGGTTGGACAGGATGACTTTTGGAGGTCCCTTACATGCGAAACCATTCTGAGATTCTAGGGATAGGGAAATGAAGTGGCAACAAAGTCTCCCTAATCTCTGTCAAGTGCTGCATTTAGGAGAGCCACACTTCCTCTTGGTTTACGGCTAAAACCTCCAAGGAAAGTTTACTTTGCCACCTTTCTGAAGGACATAAGAAATGAGGCTGGTATCAGATTTGTCAGAGCTCTATGCCTGGCAGAGCCCAAGAACCACCAAAGATCTGAAGGGAGGATATAGTGATGTGGGGATCAATCTCTTCTTCCCCCTATCAGGTGATTGAAGGAGAGGAAGTGGCCTCAAATTGCACCAGGCGAGGTTTAGGTTGGAGATTAGGAAACATTTCTTTGCTGCAAGAGTGGTCAGGGACTGGAACAGGCTGCCCAGGGTGGTGGTGGAATCACCATCCCTGGAGGTGTTAAAAAATGTGTAGATCTGGCACTTTGGGATGTGGTTTAGTCTTAACTAATATCTGGAGTGCAAGGGGGTTTCCTGGGGATGGGATGTATGTGGGATGGTTAATATTGCCTGTTCTTGTTACAAGAAAATAACCAAACCAGTTCATGACAAACAGCTTAGTTTTTCAGCCACCGCTTGGGCCAGGGATGCGGTGTCAAATGGGATTGTTTAATGCATAGGGCCTGCCAGCTGTGCATCTTTCTTAGCAGACAGCTCTAATCCTTCATGGTCCACTGCCTTTACCTTTATGAGTTCTTTTGATTGGTAATTGAGAGAATAAATCCTTGAAGAACTTACATAAATGCAAAAAAAAAGGACTCCATTAAGATTGAAGCAGTAAATGCCTGCTGGCATATTTCAGATGGTACCTTTTCAGTACTCCACACTTGTGAATTCATTTTGCTAGGCACAGACTCAAGATTGGCACCCAGTGATAGGATTTGTTTTCTCATGCATTGTCGTCTGCTCCCTCCATAATTTAACTTTTAATGCCAGCACAGGAAGTGAACTGCTCTGAGAGCTGGATTGCTCTGAAGCTCTTTGCAGTTGTGAAGATGCAGAGCAGAATCAAGAATCCAGGGCACTGAGGCACTTTATCATCCCTGCCCCTATTTAATTCATACAGACGAGGCATTCTTTTCAGTAAGCTTTAGGTCTTGTACTGAGGATAGGATTGTGGGGGATGGGCTACAGCTCTTTTGCTAACAATCATAAAATTGTAGAATTGAAATTGTCCAGTCCAACCATCAACCCAGCACCACCATGGCCACTAAACCATGTCCTGAAGTGCTGTCTCTACACGTTTTTTGAACATCTCCAGGAATGGTGACTCCACCATCTCCCTGGGCAGCCTTTTCCAATCCCTGACCACCTTTTCAGTAAAGAAAGTTCTCCTAACTTCCAATCTAAATGTCCCCTGGCATATCTTGAGGTCATTTCCTCTCATCCTATCGCTAGTAACATGGGAGAAGAGACCAACACCCGCCTCGCTACAACCTCCTTTGAGGTAGTTTTAAGATGAAACCAGAAGTGAGCTCTCACTTGGGTCAGAGAAGGCAGCTTTGAACAAGCCTTCTTATAAAGCAAGGAGGCAATCTGGGAGCATTTGCACCTGCTATTTACCTCCCTAATAAACATAAGCTACCTTCTGCTCATCTGCTTTTCCACTTCTCAGTCAAGTCACCAGTCTCCTGGGGCTAAATGCAACTGAGAGCCCCTATAACTTATCTTAACTGCCTTCAAAGACAACTTTTCTCTGTACTCTGTAGTGCACAACTCAGCCCCTCTAGGAAGAAGTATTTCAACACAGGATCACAGAATGATAGGGGTTGGAAGGCTTGTTAGATTAAGCATATCCTCATGCAGAGGTTATGAGGTTGCCCTGATTACCAGGACTTTGAGGGACTGGGGCAGATCCAGAGAAGGGCAAATAAGCAGGTGAAGGGGCTGGAGAGCAGGGCTGGTGAGGAGCACCTGAGAGAACTAGGGTTGTTTAGCCTGGAGAAGAGGAGGCTGAGGGGAGATCTCATTGCTCTCTGCAACTCCCTGAAAAGAAGCTGGAGCCAGGTGGAAGTTGATCTTTTCTCCCTAGTAACAAGTGACAGAACAAGAGGAAATGGCCTGAAATTGTGCCAGGGGAGGCTTAGGTTGGAGATTAGGAAAAATGCCTTTGTGGAAAGAGCAGACAAGATTGGAACAGGCTGCCCAGGGAGGTGGTGGAGTCACCATCCTTGGAGGTGTTCAAAAAGCATGTGGATATGTCACTTCAGCACAGGGTTTAATGGCCATGATGCTGTCAGATTGATGGTTGGACTTGATCTTGGAGGTCTTTTCCAGCCAAACCAATTCTGTGATTTTACACTAAAGGCTCGACCTCAGTAAATTTGGAGACTTCTTGGCTTTGTGATGCTCCGGCTACCATTTTATAGTACCCCCTTTTACATGTGCCTGTTACAAGGTGAACACAATCCCATACAACAGGGGGAGAGTGACAATTTATAGTGCAATAGTAATTTGAATGATTTCTCAAAAATCTGTGGACCATTTTCATTGTTTGCCTGGTTTTGTGACAGTTTACAAAGCACTGCTCTGGCAATGCACTATTCAAAAGGCTGGGTCACAACAGTTACTTCATGGGTACACTAAAGGTATCATTTCCCAGCAGATACCCTGCTCATTCTGTGGGGTTGTGGCTGTAAAACCTGCATAAACTGCATATTAGCTTTGCAAAGAGACAAGTTCTGTTTATTTCAGCTAATTTACTCAGTGACTGCTCTCTAATGTACAAGGTTAGTCACAGCTACTATAGAAACAGCCCCATTTGTGCTGTACAAGTCACTGTGCCCTGTCTTTGATATTGAATGGGTCTTAACCTCTTAGTAGGATAGGTGAAATATGAATTGCAAGGCTTATTTTTATCTGCTGACACTGTAGGCAGCATTAGATAATATTCAAAGTAGCCTCTGTCACAAGATGTTCATGTTCAAAACTTAACCTCTGTGAATAAATAAATAAAGTCAGGGCTACAACTTCCTATTTCTGAGCACAGGATTCCAGGCATGGACTAGGGAGAAGCTGTCATGATAAATACTTATATGTTAGGAAGAACTTCTTCTCCATGAGGGTGGTGAGACCCTGGAACAGGTTGCCCAGGGACATGGTGGAAGCCTCATCCCTGGAGGTGTTGACAGCCAGGCTGGATGTATCTCTGAGCAACCTGCTCTAGTCTGAGGTGTTCCTGCCCATGGCAGGGGGGTTGGAGCTGGATGGTCCTTGAGGTCCCTTCCTCCTCTAACAATTCTATAATTCTAATTGGATAAGTGGTAATTGATGGGAGTTTTTAAATGCTTTTGGATAAGAAGCCATTATGAGTTTGTAGACGTGTGTGTGTTCAGTGCTTCACAAATCAAAAACTGAGAGAGAAAAATCCTCCAACAACTCATAGAGCCCACTGATAGCAAAACAAAGGTATCTTTCTGTTGATGCAAGCTTGTGAGGAGAGAGGAGACACAGGAGCACCTTTATTTCTGGTTTTTGTTGATTTTATCAGCCTTGAAGCTGTCAGGTCGTGGTAGTCTAAGACCAGTATGTTTAGCCTGGCCAAACACATCTTATGCAGTAATAGTACCAGTTTTGCTCTCCTGCCACATGAATGTCTGCTGCAAAGGAGATCATCAGGGGGTGTTTGCAGGCTGTGACCTGGCTGTCAGGTTGATGCAGCATGTCTTCTTATTGACAAAAGCTGCAGCCAGTAGGGCTTTGATGAGCCTCCTTTGGTGATCCAAGAGCTGGAGCACCTCTGCTATGAGCATAGGCTGAGGGAGATGAGGGTGTTCAGTCCGGAGAAGACTCCAGTGGGACCTTAGAGAGCTGTCTTCCAATACCTGAAGGGATGTTACAGGAGGGCTACAGAGGTGCTTTTCCTGAAGGTGTCTAGAGACAGGACAAGGGGGAATGGTTTGAAGGTGAGGGAGACTAGGGTTAGACTGGAGCTTAGGAGGAATCTTTTCATGATAAAGATGGTGAGACTCTGGAATAGGCTGCCCAGGGAGGTTGTGGATGTCCTCTTCCTGGAGGTGTTTAAGGAGAGGTTGGATGAGGCCTTGAGCAGCCAAGTCTAGTTGAGCGATGCCCTTGCCTATGGCGGGGGGAGTTGGAGAGGATGATCTCTGAGCTCCCTTCCAGGCTGAGCCATTCTGTGGCACTATGATTTCAGCCCTTAAATCCTGCAACCTTAGACAAGTTTACCTTGTACCATGCTGGAAATTGGATAATTCTGGGACAGAATGAGATCTTTTGGGTAGCTTATGACCTACCCCACTCAAGAGGTGGTGATGGCTGGAGTGCAGCTCCCCATATTTTTCTGAGCAAAGAAGTGGTTAGCTCTGTGGGCTGGAATTTCAGGTTGGATAAACTCTCCTCTGCTTGCTGTAAGCAGTCTGTGACGCATGCCCTACCTACCAGCATCTGAAAATTAGCAACCTGATCTCCTTCTACGATCAGGTGACCCGCCTGGTGGATGTGGGGAGGCCTGTGGATGTAGTCTACCTGGACCTCAGCAAGGCCTTTGACACCATCCCCCATAGTAAACTGCTGGCCAAGCTGTCAGCCCATGGCTTGGACGGGAGCACACTGCGATGGGTTAGGAACTGGCTGGAGGGCCGAGCCCAGAGAGTGGTGGTGAATGGTGCCACATCCAGCTGGCGGCCAGTCACTAGTGGTGTGCCCCAAGGATCAGTGCTGGGCCCTGTGCTCTTTAACATCTTTATTGATGATCTGGATGAGGGCATTGAGTCCATCATCAGTAAATTTGCTGACGACACCAAGCTGGGGGCAAGAGTTGATCTGCTGGAGGGTAGAGAGGCTCTGCAGAGAGACCTCGACAGGCTGGACAGATGGGCAGAATCCAACGGCATGAGATTTAACACATCCAAGTGCCAGGTTCTGCACATTGGCCACAACAACCCCATGCAGTGCTACAGGCTGGGGTCAGAGTGGCTGGAGAGCCGCCAGGCAGAGAGGGACCTGGGGGTACTGGTCGATGGCAGGCTGAACATGAGCCTGCAGTGTGCCCAGGCAGCCAAGAGGGCCAATGGCATCCTGGCCTGCATGAGGAATAGTGTGGCCAGCAGGAGCAGGGAGGTCATTCTGCCCCTGTACACTGCACTGGTTAGGCCACACCTCGAGTCCTGTGTCCAGTTCTGGGCCCCTCAGTTTAGGAAGGAGGTTGACTTGCTGGAACAAGTCCAGAGAAGAGCAACAAAGTTGGTGAGGGGTTTGGAACACAAGCCCTATGAGGAAAGACTGAGGGAGCTGGGGTTGCTCAGCCTGGAGAAGAGGAGACTCAGGGGTGACCTTATTGCCTTCTACAACTACCTGAAGGGGGGTTGTAGACAGGCAGATGATGGTCTCTTCTCCCAGGCACCCAGTACCAGAACAAGAGGACACAGTCTCAGGCTGTGCCAGGGGAGGTTCAGGTTGGATGTTAGGAAGAAGTTCTATACAGAAAGAGTGATTGCCCATTGGAATGGGCTGCCCAGGGAGGTGGTGGAGTCGCCGTCATTGAAGGTGTTCAGGAGGAGACTTGACAGGGTGCTTGGTGCCATGGGTTAGCTGTTTGGGTGGGTTGGATTGGTTGATGGGTTGGACACGATGATCTTGAAGGTCTCTTCCAACCTGGTTTGGTTAATTCTAATAAAGTCCCTACAATATCCCATCCTCAGTGCCATAGCAGGACTCTTTGGCCGCCGTGTCTTCAGGCACATGCACGCTTGACCAGGTGTCACTGCAGTGATTCTGCCGGGGCCACGTGGGAAGCTTTCTTTAATTTCATTTAATTTTTAATAGAGCTTGGCACGGTGCCAAAGCACAATCAGCACAGTGACATCTGCCTGGCTTTCCACATCCTGTCTACCTCTAGGTCGTATTCCCAACCTTCATTTAACTGACTAATATGCATATTTAATGATGTGCAGACAGTTTTCTTCATCTTGGAATGCAGTATCACGTCTGGCTGGAATGATTTCAGGTTGTTATTGCCTTGTTTCTGTTCCGGGAATGGTCCAAGACTCTCTGTTGCTGCACATAGCTTTCCTCTGGCCCTAGTCTCTGAGCAAAACCATTCATATTTTTATTTACAAGTGTAAATGAAACATTTCTAGAAGAAATAAAATAACAGATTAGAGCTGTCCTATCCTATAACCCTCTTCATGTCAGGTACTTATTTTCCCTTTCCTTTAAGCACCCAATGTTCTGCCTGGAAGGTGAGAATGGATTTTGTCTTGTTGTAAATGTTATTTTTTATTTTATATTTTTTTTTTTCAGTCTTTCCTATTAAATCAGATATTAGGTCCAGGAGATATATATTAAGCCTGGTGTGGAATTTTCCAGATCCCTTTTTTCCCCCTTCTCCCCTGATAATTGCTACAACAGCTGAGTCCATGGGAACAGTCTCCCTGAGGTGCATTTAAAAACAGTGACAGTCACTGCCTGCTTGCTTTGCTGGCTCCCTCTTTTATCCTTTAATAATGCTTTCTTTTCTTTTAACACCTTAATGAAAAGTAATGTAGGAAATAAAACTTTAAATTGGAATAAAAGTGCTGCTATACCAGAGGTGGCATTGACCTGACCAATTAAAAGCAGTAGGAATTAAAATTTTTATGCATTTTTTAATAGTATGGCTAAGAAGGGAGGAACACAACTTGCCTGGTAAATATACAAGGATTCATTGAGTTACTGGATTAAGCCTTTAGTTTTATGGAATTCCTTCACCAGCATGGGGAAAGAGAAACCATGATCACAAAAAAAAAACCCCACCAAAACCCTAATATAATAAATTGTTTTTTCTTTAACCCTTTTTCTTTTTAATAATAAACACTCTCATTAAAACGTATTTGTCAGCTCTATACTGTGAGTTATCCCCTGCTGTTAAAAGCATATCAACCTTCCTGGCACCATACATTGGGAAAGCAATTGAGTTCTCTATGACATCCAAACCCATGCAACATAACTGGAAAGAGGCCATTTGATCGTCTTGATTGAGGTTGAGCGTGTAGTTTGAATTACATTTGGTATCAGAAGCTTCAGGTTTCTGTCTTTCTGGGATCACAGAATGTTAGGGGTTGGAAGGGACCTCAAAAAATCATCCAGTCCAATTCCTCTGCCAGGGCAGGATCACCTAGGGCAGGCCACACAGGAATTCATGCAGGTGGGTTTTGAATGTCTCCAGCGAAGGCTGCACCTCTCTGGGCAACTGCTCCAGGGCTCTGGCACCCTCATAGTGATTTTCTTTTTTTCTTTTTCCTTCTGTTCCCATGGAACCTCCTCTGCTCCAGCTTGCACCCATTGCCCCTTGTCCTGACATTGTACATCACTGAGAGGAGCCTGGCTCTATCCTCCTGACCCTGCCCTTCAGATCTTTATAAACATGAATGAGGTTACTTCTCTGCTCCAATCTAAAGAGATCCAGATCCCTCAGCCTGTCCTTGTAAGGAAGATGTTCCATTCCCTTCAGCATCTTTGTGGCTCTGTGCTGGACTCTCTCAAGCAGTTCCTTGAGGTCCTTATACTGAGGAGCCCAGAACTGGACACAGTATTTCAGATGCAGCCTCACCAGGGCAGAGTTAGAGGGGTAAGAGAACCTCTCTTGACCTACTGACCACAGCCCTCCCTGCATCTCACTGGTAATTCATATCCTTGTACAAAGGAAGTGCTGATGTGAGACCCTAGTCAATCTTTGAACAAGAGATGGACTGGACACCCAGCTTGATGGCATCAGAACTGTGATGCTTTCAAAAGGCAGAAGCCTGATGTTACGCATTTAGGAATTTTGTGGTGATTGGCTTTGAGGTGCACATCTGGAAACCCCTGCTCTCTCTGCTGCTGTTCTAGCAGCTGCAAGTGCCAGATGTGTATAACACCTGGCTTCCTCTCTGGCCTGGAGCTTTGGATATGGCCAATTGCCTTTCTTATAGGACTCTTGAGAGGCTGTAGCACCTGGGCTGCCAAATGTTTTCATCAATCCATTCTTCCAAAACACAGAAACAAGTTGCATTGGGACTGTAGGATAAGTTAGAAGAGAGTGCTGGCAAGGAGCCAGCAAGTGGGAGAAGGGTTTTAAAAGGAAGAAAGAGGAGTTGTACCAAGCATAGACAGTTGAGATGGTCCCCTGCTCAATTTTCTGTTGTCTGCCTAGAGACAAACCAAGGCAGAGGCTGTGCTTCCAATTAGCATTTCCAGCAGCAAATTGTGACCTGACAAAAATGTTGTGGTATGATATGTCAGATAACTTCATTTCCCATTAGCAAATAGATAGTGGGGTGCTGAATGATGAGTCATGATCAGGACACTGAGGGAAGTCTGTATCAAATGCAGTGTGGCAAGCCCTCCATTGCTGGGTGGCTAAAGCTGCAAAAGGTGCAGGGAATGAAGCTGGCAAGTATGGAGTTGAAACATCTGGGAAGAAAAAAAATTATGGGGAGGAAACTTTGTCCTTTGGTGAAATCAGTAAGAGTTTAGCCATTCTTTTCCATGGTGCCAAGGGTTTCACTCTGATTTTCAAAGGCAGTAGATATAAATAATAATTTTAAAACAAAAAGCTTTTTCCTGCAAGCAGCCACACATTTTAAGTGTCTCCTCTCCAAATTTCCACTTAGATGAGCCAAAGGAATCCTGCCAAAATGATGCCAAACACGGCTCCAGCAAGGGCAACATAGTGCCAGTTCTGCCTGATGGATGTCTCTGCATATCAAAGTCAGATGCTTCAGGAGTGGAAGGACACACAAGTAAGTGTGTTTCTGTGTTGCTATGTGTTCTCCCAGCCTTTCTGGGCTAATCCCATCAGCTGCACCAAGAGCAGGATGGGAACTGGCTTGTCATGTTTGAGTATTTCAGTCTTTGGAGTAGGTGTTGAGTTTCATGGAGGCTAGAAACTGCCAAGTGGACCAGATTGGTTATGTCCAGATAATCCAGGTGGTATAATGCCTAAGAGCAATTGCAGCCCCTCTAGGGACTGCATCCATGCCAGAACATGCTTGAGCTCAGGCATTTGCTGAGTAATCTGTGCTTCTGGAAGACTCCCTGGTTTTGCAGGGATTATCTTCCACATCTTTCCAATTCTAAATCAAACCCTGTGCTCTGCTGATCCTCCTAGCTTCCATTGCAGTTACTGTTGCATGTTGGAGCCGTGCTGCACAATTTTAGCTTCACACTTTGTTGTCATGTTAGGAGCATCCTTTCTGATTGTGCAACGTTGTCCCTCATCCTGACCTTGTGCACAGCTGTGGGAGTCCTTACAGCAGCCTTCCAGCACCTGAAAGGGGCCTACAAGAAAGCTGGGGAGGGACTTTTACAAGGGCTTTTTAGACAACTCTTGCCACAGGTTTTAAAAAAAATCCACCTGTTTTTCTTTTCCTGCCTCATCTGCCATCTTTCCACTCTCATATAGTCAACATGAGGAGACCCCCCCCCCAAAATTAATGGTAGGGTAGCATATCCTTTCCAGAACGAGGTACAGGGGAAGATGGCAAATCCAGCTGCAGAGAGCAAATGCTCTCAGTGTACCTTGCCACCCATTTCCTCATTTCAAGCCCCACACACATTCTGTTTCCACCTTTCCATAAAGTATCTATTTATTGGCTGAGGTGCCTTTTGTTTTTTAAATCCTTGCAGATGTTATTGCACAGTCCCCAGGCTAAATAACAAAACTATCCTGCAGAGCATGACAAGGATCTATTGATATTGAGGGGATTGTTGCAGTGCAGAAACCCTGTGATGAAATGGTCTTAATATCCAACCTAATATTGTAAGGATTACCAAACCATACCGGTTTTAGAAGCTTCCTTTCACCCCTTGTCTTTTCAGGCTGTGGCTGTAACACTTAGAGGGCTGTTTAAATGTCAGTGGCCCCAGATTTCAAAGTGGCACTGCACAAGTGCCCAGCTGCAGCTGGAGGCTGCAAGAAGTGAAAGGAATAGCATTTTTCTGGGGATGTTAGGAAGGATGAATAATACTCAGTGCTCACATCTTCACCTCAGCAGGGTTAAGTACACTACGGTTTCTTGAGTGACTCAGAAGAGAAGTTCACTAAACACTTTTGAAGGTGACTGCACTCCTGCACCTGTGGGCAGGAGAGGGAAGGTTTGAAGGCTACTGACCAAAAGAGGCTTTTATTGCTTGTGAATGGAGGTGAAATAAAGACTAAAAATGAGTGTGATAGAAATCAAGAAGCAGTGCCCACTTAAACTGGTCTGGAAATACTTTCCAGTGTCCAGGTCTGGCTACATTACACACTCTTTCCATATACTGGATAGGAAAGTGAGCACAAAGTGCAGGAGATGACTATGTCCCTAAAAACCGGGGATAGCAGGAATGCACTTGTGTACTATGGAGGAGACCTGCCTTTTGGCTTGGTCACAAGCAAAGCACAGCATTCTTGTGAGTCACAGGCTCATTGATTCATAGAATGGCTTGGGCTGGAAGGGACCTTAGAGATCACTAGTTCCAACCCCTCTGCCATGGGCTTTTCTATGCTGTAGAAATGGGGAAGGTTGAGTCAGGACTGAACAGCCTGTGATCATGCATTTATAGAATGGTTTGGGTTGGAAGGATCTGAAAGATCATCTAGTTCCAACCCCCCCTCCCATGGGCAGGCACACCTCACACTACAGCAGGTTGCTCACAGCCACATCCAGCCTGGCCTTCAAAACTTCCAGGGATGAGGCTTCCACCACCTCCCTGGGCAACCTGTGCCAGTGTCTCACCACCCTCATGGGGAAGAACTTCTTCCTGACATCCAATCTGAATCTACCCACTTCTAGTTTTGCTCCATTCCTCCTAGTCCTGTCACTACCTGACAGCCTAAAAAGTCCCTCACCATCTTCTTGCTTATGTTCTTGAGAGCAGTGCCCCCCCCCTGTTGTTCACATCATACTTCCATGTTTTAAAAACAAGAAACTTTTGAGTTAGTTTGGTTTTGGCTCACCAATAATTCTCGTCTTGATGATCTGCCATGCCTAGAGCACTTTTCTGCCTTGCTGCTCCAATGCACAAATGAAGCTGGCTGGCCATGTGGGAAATAGTTCCTCTGCCTTTAAGGGGTGGTCCCTCAGACTTGGCTCTAGCCCTACCTGTGATTATATAAGGAAGGGCCTGGAGCAGGTGCTCTCAGTGTGCTGGGAGGTTCTGGAAACTGGAGGATATCTGAATTGGAGGGGCAAGCAGTTGGTGAGTGTGCTGTGGGTGTCTATAAGTGGGATGAGGCTACTGTCTGAGTAGTGCCTGGAGCCTGGTGGGCTTTCCCACCATATCTCTGTGATGTTTTAGACCTGATGGGTTTTCCCATCATATCTCTGTGGTGGCTTAGACCAAGCTGGGCTAGCCCTTTGGCTGCACTGCTTTCTGTGCTTGTATTTCATGTTCACCTCTCCCTGCTTGTGCTGCCCAAGACAAGACTGAGCTATTGCTTTAATGTATGGCCACTGGGCAGGTTTCAGGAGCACACTGCTGTGGATAGCCCACCAGATATTGAGAATGTGGTGGCCAAGGACTCTTTAGCTGCTGGGTGTATTAAACCAACCAAAGATCTGTGCATGTTTATCACCACTTGCATTGCTTTGCCTCCTCCCTGGTTGAAGCTCTGGATTTACTTGGAGTGTAGGCTTCTGGTCAAAATAACCATTGGCTCCAAATTGCTTAATAGGTGAAATGTGCTTAACATCTGCTCTGTGTGGCAGCCACTTCCCTATGCAGTTTTATTTATAGTGTTTATTTCCAAGATTGATGGCAGCTGACAGGAAGTGCCGAAACAATTGATAAAGGCGACTGACGTTTTGTCAGCTGTCTGGGTGACAGGGATGTATTGCTTGCATTTAAACTGCTTTGTGTGAATAAATCATTGCTGATGCCAAAATTCACCTTTGGCCCTTTCCAACCAGCTCTTGAATACTGGCTGGCAAAGGTGTTTGCTTAAGCAGGGAGGAAGTTGCTGTAAGAGAGGAGGTGCTTAACCTAAGTAACATTTTCTTCAGCCATGCTATTTACATATTAAAAACATTATTGAAAGAGTTGAGTTCTGTTCATGGTAAAGGTGAGAACCAAAGTGTTATTCTCCTCTTTGCTCTGTAAGAAAAAAAAAATCATAGCCACTTGCTGAAGACCTGTGGGGCAGCTTTTGATATGGCTAAGGAAGGTTCTCTGTAGTCCTAGAGTTTTTTTCAGTCCTTTCTTTTTGAAAAGATGGCAGCAGGCTTTGAAAGGGCTGGAGTCTTGTACCTGCCAAGGCTTTCCACCTGCCTGTGATTCTCCAGGTGTTGCATACTTCAACAAGCAATCAGCTCAATGAGCTTTGATCTCTTTGTTTCTTCGCTGCACCTCTTAGTCAGCAAAAACACCTAAATGGCAAAGTATTCTCACATATAAACATTGTGCTGGCAAACTCCATCAGGGGTATGCCTCCTGTGGGCATGTAGAAAGCCAAATGAGACTCTCTGAATCACTGAAGGCCTGTGCTACCCTTCAGGGAGTGACCTGCAGCTGTTATAAATATGCTGTCCGTAGGGCTCCAAATTGCCACTGTTGCCCAGAGGAGGCAGCAGCTGAGCCAAGGGGCACAAGCTGCTGGAAAGCAGCTCTGCAGAGAAGGACTTGGGAGTGCTACTGGGCAGCAAGCTCACCATGAGCTAGCAATGTGCCCTCGTGGCCAGTGGTATTCTGGGGTATGATAAAAGTGTGTCCAGCAGGTTGATGGAGGTTCTCCCCCTCTACTCTGCCTTGGTGAGCCAACACCTGTAGTGTTGCATCCAGTTCTGGATTCCCCTGTTCAAGGACAAGGAGCTGCTAGAGAGAGTACAACAAAGGGTCACAAAGAGACTGAGGGAACTGGAGCATCTGTCTGATGAGGAAAGACTGAGAAACAGTCTGCTCTTTAGTCTGGGGAAGAGCTGACTGAGTGGGGATGTTATCAATGCTTATAAAGACCCAAAGGGTGGAAGTTCTGAGGATGGGACTGTGCTCTTCTTAGTGGTGGCCAGTGATAGGACAAGGGGCAACAGGCACAAACTTGAACACACCAGGTTTCACTTCAACTTAAGGAAAAACTTCTTTACTTCGAATGTGCCAGAGCCCTGGAGCAGGCTGCCCAGAGAGGTTGTGGAGTCTCCTTCTCTGGAGACTTTCAGTGCTCACCTGGATACTTTCCTGTGCAGCCTGATCTGTCTAACACCTGGAGTGTTAGACTAGGCGACCTCCAGAGGTCCCTTCCAACACCTACCATTCTATGGTTCTGTGATAGGCTTGATGGACCATTTCCCACTTGTCCCTCTATAGCTGTATGTTTCCCTAAGACACTGAGGACATGATTGAAAGTGGTGGAACACAGCTGAGCCCTGTATCCAACCAGTCAAATGAGGAATGTGAGAAGTCTTTTCCAGGACTTGAAAAGTTAGTTGCATGTGTTGGAGGCTTTTTATGGGATAGCAAGATCAGTGTTGCTGTAATTTCCTGTACGTATGCTGAGAGGGCCAGCGAACCCAGGTGCTCTTCAGGTTATTATGGTGGTGATGTACCTTCCTCCCCTGGCATATTTTTCACTCCTTGGTACTCTTCTTTCCATCTGAACCCGATCTTGTAAGGCAGCTCCTCTCCAAAATGTAAATGCAGAAAGGGTCTGGGTCAGTTCTGTTCCTTGAGCTAGAATTCTGGGTAGGCTACACAAGTGGAGACATAATTGGAGCTCTTCTCCTATGGAGACAGGATGAGAGAACTGGGGCTGTTCAGTCTGGAGAGCTGTCAGCCTCCCATCCACTAGTAACCCCAGGTCCTTTTTCCCCCTTCACTCATCTCCAGCAGGTCAGTCCCCAACCTATACTGGTGCATGGGGTTGGTACATGGGGTTACACAAGGCTACAAACAGCAAGGTGGGGAAGAATCTCCCAATTAATACCTTGTGCCAGAAAGCCAACGCAGGCTGCCTGCCTCTAATCAGAGGCAGTGATAAAGCCCTTGTGTTTTGTACATTCTTAGCCTTTCCTAAGCTGCATTTCTCTTAGTCTCTGATGCAAAGAGACACATACATTGTGCTATATCAGGTCATGTCAAGTCCCATCAAGCCATGTGATGGAACACAGCCTGACGGAGCCTGACGTGGTGCATATTAGTGCCAATGGGAAAAGCCTAAATGCCAAACCACTCTCAATAAATAGGCTCCGTGTGCTGGTGCACAGGGAGACCCAGATGGGGCTTTGTCCTGCAGCTCTGCAAAAATATCAGTCATGGAAAGCTGTGGAGTTGGAGAGAGACAGAAAGAAAAGAATAATTCATGAAACACATCCTGCAAAAGCAGACATTTATTTGCACTCATGTGCAGAGCTAGTAAACGTGATTCAGAGACCCTATGAATTAAGAAATCTTCATTGTCTGGAAGAAATATATTTCCAAGTCTTAGAAAGTAGTCCCATGCAGCCCTGCAGTAGGCGTGGTAATGGAAATAGCCAATCAGCTCTATGTAACCTCATGATGAAGTTTCTCTTCTCCCTCATCCCTGTTTACACTACTCTGTGTTGCTGCTGCATTAGCACCTAGGACTGGTTTAAGCACATCCTGTGTTTGGGTATGACCTTCCAACTTACAATTGTAGAATGGAATCATACAATTGTCAGGGTTGGAAGGGACCTCAAGGATCATCTAGCTCCAACCCCCCTGTCACTAACCCCTCTTGTATGGCTGCAAAGCATGTCGGTGAGAGACTCTATTTCTGTACAGACTTATGTTGGTAAAACCAGAGGCTCTTCTGGTACTTGAAAATGAGGAAGGTATCGAGACACATCTTGGTTGTCCAAGGGCAGGCTATAATCAGTGATTGCCTCCTGAATGACACAGCATGCTGGACCCTGCACTGCTCTGCGATGTGAGTAGGTAACCACAAGCCACAAAGGATGCAGATTCAAAGGCTCTTACTTATTTGCTAGTTGGGGGGGGTTAAAATGCTGGGGGAAACTTCAGCCCACCACACTCAACTTTTCACAGGGTCTGTTCTTCTAACCCAGAGCTTTTGAAACTCCTGCCAGGTGTTGCACCTGTTTAGGATCAAAGTTTCTCACTTCAAATCTACCTCCAAGAGCAACTGTGCCCTATGTCTTTGCCCACTGTGAGGTTAGGTAAACTTGGGTAAGGTGTGGGATGTTATTCCATGCACAGTTTTTTCTGTCCCCGAGTTGATTTCTGTCTGGAAGAAACAGCGGCCTGCAGGAATAGGGTGTGCACTGAAGTCTTGTCACAGGCTGGGTGCTAGAGAGCTCCTTAGAAGACTAGGACTGTGGATGATGTCCTAGGGCTCCCTTATCCCCAGCTCAGCCCAAGGTAGTGCAAGTTATTTCTGTAATTTTAGGCTCCTTCTGCTGCAGTTAGCCTCAGATGCTAGAGAATGTGCAGGATTGCAGTAATCAAATGTAGGATAGCAGTCTGCTGGGATCAAGCCCTGAATATTTATCCATGTCCCAGATCTTAGTATTGACTGGGTCTTGATAGTTATATATAAGCCTAATCTGATTAAATACTATATAAATCTCTTCATGTGAAGAACAAATATGTGAGAGTAAATGCTTTTCAAGAAATGCAGATACAAGGCACAAACTCCTTCATTGCCACCTGGTATTTGGAGGAAAACATAACCATAGAAAGCTGGGTGATGACTGTGTGTGTGGCAGTTAAGTTGAATAAAAGGGATGTCTGCAGCTGTTTATATGTGAATGACTGCCATTCTGCCCCTGTACTCAGCACTGGTTAGGCTACACCTTCGGTATTGTGTCCAGTTCTGGGCTCCTTAATTTAAGAAGGACATTAAGGTGATGGTACCTGTCCAGAGAAGGGCAATGAGGTTGGTGAGAGGTCTAGAGCACAGCCTTATGAGGAGAGGCTGAGGGAGCTGGGGTTGTTTAGCCTGGAGCAGAGGAGGCTCAGGGAAGATCTTATTGCTCTGTACAACTACCTGAAAGGAAGTTGTAGACAGGTGGGGGGATGGTCTCTTTGCCCAGGCAACCAGCATCAGAACAAGAGGACACAGTCTCAAGCTGTATCAGGGGAAGTTTAAGCTGGAGGTGAGGAGAAAGTTCTTCCCAGAAAGAGTAGTTTGCCATTGGAATGTGCTGCCCCAGGAGGTGGTGGAGTCCCCATCCCTGGAGGTGTTCAAAAAAAGGCTTGGATGTGGCACTTGGAGCCGTGGTTTAGTTGTCAGGAGGTATTAGGTAATAGGTTGGCCTTGATGATCTCTTGAGTTCTTTTCCAACCTGGTTGGTTCTATGATTCTGTGACTGAATCTAAGCTAAGTGCATCTTGTGAATCCAGTCCGTGGCTGCCTGAACTGCTCAGGAAATTTCTTCATAAGAGTATGCAAACCAAAACCAGTCCATTTTCAGGCTTGTGAATTTTCAATGAACCCTAAAATGAACATGCGTATCACGGGGGGGAAACAAAACAAACCACGCTTCAAAGAATCAAAGGAGGGAAATGTGAAGCTGATCTTACTGACTGCTTCACAAAGAAACTGAGAGAAACTCACTTTACATGCATTCACTTTGTGACATCTTTAAACAGTAATTTCATCTCTCAAATGTCTTTTCATTCTGTGTCTTCATCTTTCTTCAAAAATCCCTTTCAAGCTTCTGAAGGTGTGTGATTATTTCCCCCCCCTCCCCCCCCCCCCCCAATAGTATCAGGGGAAAATGGTTTGGAACATTATCAGTTAAACATAATGAAGTCAGGCTTCCCTTTTGAGTTGGGTGTCTGTGGAACACTCCAAGTCAACTACAAGAAGATGATTTTTGATCTGGCAGTTTGCCAGATTGGAATTGGAGTTTTAACTATATGATTCTTTTTAGTCCTCTTGTGCTTGCCTGTTCCTTTTCTGCATCAAAAGATGCATTGCCAGCGGATCCAGATAGGTGATTCTGTCACTTGACTCTGCTCTGGTGAGACCTCACCTGGAGTACTGCATCCAGGTCTGGAGCACTCAATATAGCAAGGACATGGACCTGAGTGGGTCCAGAGAAAGGCCATGAAAATGATCAGGGGTTTGGAGCAGCTCTGCTATGAGGACAGGCTGAGGAAGCTGGGGGTGTTCAGCCTGGAGAAGAGACGTCTCCAGGGGGGCCTAATAGCAGCCTTCTGGTACCTGAAGGGGGCCTATGGGAAGGATAAAGAGAGACTGTTTACAAAGGCCTGCAGTGATAGAATAAGGGGCAATGGCATCAAACTAGGGAAGGGCAGATTTAGATTAGATGTTAGGAACAAGTTGTTCACTTTCTCCTCACCGTGAGCCTAAACTTCCCCTGGCACAGTTTGAGTCTCTGTCCTCGTGTTCTGGTGCTGGTTGCCTGGGAGAAGAGACCAACCCCTTCCTGGCTACAACCATAGTTAAATTGTTATAGTTGTCCAATTACTGTACATCCCATGGGAAATACGTTCTAACCATACAGCAAACCTTTGGATATGTTTTGGCAAGGAGATTGGACGTGGCACTTGGTGCCATGGTCTAGTCATGAGGTCTGTGGTGACAAGTTGGACTTGATGATCCTTGAGGTCTCTTCCAACCTTGGTGATTCTGTGAAATAGAATATTCCTTTTGACAGGACTGAAGCACAGTCCTCCTTTAGGAAGAGGTTTTTGTCTAGACAGCAGGGTATCCTCGTGCCTGAAGTGAGTACAGCAGATTTAGCATGATCTGATTCTCTTGAATGAAAATTAATGGCTCAAGTCAGAATTATTGATGCACTCTTCATTCTTGTTTCAATAAGCATCATGTTATTGCCTGTCTAAAGTGTATCTTAATTGTAGGAATTCTGCATTTAATTAATCTTAATTACCTCTGCTTCGATATATGGAATTCGTGGTGGAGTTAGCATAAAAGCCTGTGAGAAAACCTTTGTTTCCAATTGTCAAACAGCCAGTGCCTTCAATGAAGGCACACAGCTACCCTGTGGAGCATAGAGAGTCAGGAGTAAACAACTTGTGGAGGTTTCAATGCTGCTTTTCCCCCAGAGTTAGCTAAAATATTGCCTTGCCTTTTCCCAATGTGGCTAAACCAGGCTGTTCATATCATAGAATCATAGAATTTTTCTGGGTTGGAAGGGACCACTAGTCCCTCCCGAAGGTCATCTAGTCCAACACCCTCTGCAGTCAGCAGGGACATCCTCAACTAGATCAGGCTGCCCAGAGCCCCCTTAAGCCTCACCTTGAATAACTCCAGGGATGGGGCCCCAACCATCTCCCTGGGCAACCTGTTCCAGTGATCACCACCCTCATGGTGCAGAACTTGTTCCACACATCCATTCTAAATCTGCTCTTCTCTAGCTTGAAGCCATTTCACCTCATCCTGTCGCTACTCTCCATTCTTGTAGGCCCCCTTCAGATACGGGAAGGTTGCTATTAGGTCTTCCCAGAGCCTTCTGTTTCCCAGTCTGAACAACCCCAGCTCCCTCAGCCTGTCTTTGAAGCAAAGGTATCTTCTGATCTTATCTGGCTTGGTCAAGATGTGTGTGAGAGGGAGGAAAAAATCATAATTTTTTGTCTTTGAATACCACTGAAGAGTATTGGAGGATTTCTATTTTAAGAGTAATGTGCTCATTTAACATGAACTTTTTATTGACTGTCAGCATCCAATAAGAAACTGGTCC
Source organism: Melanerpes formicivorus (assembly GCF_026170545.1). NCBI lineage: Eukaryota > Metazoa > Chordata > Aves > Piciformes > Picidae > Melanerpes > Melanerpes formicivorus. The sequence continues at coordinate 4,604,905 of NW_027142378.1, forward strand.
TCTGTCAAAACCAAGTATCTCACTCTGCTCTGACTTGATCCATTAAGTTGGCACCTCTCCAAAGGATGTTCTCTCTGTGCCACCCTGCCGGTATCTCTGGTGCAATCTTGACTCTCTTAACTTGCTTGTCATGGTTTATGGCTTCTTAAGGACACTTGTACCCATCCAGTCTGTGCAAAACTCACCTGTAAAGCAGAGATGGCATGATGAAAGCCAATAAATAGATGAATTTGATCCTATCAAATATAAGAAGTCATATTGTTGCTTGCAGACTTCTCCAGATTAACTTTTTCCTCCAGCCTGCTCTGTCTGGGTCTGTAATGTGGTACAGCGATGTACCTCATCAATATTCAGAATAAGCCATGTAATATCCTTGCACAGTAAATTGGTTTTAAGTCATATTAGGAAGCTTAGGAAGGGGCTTGATGGAGTCAGGGTGTAGAGTGACACAAATGATTCTGGTCAAATTATGTTGTTTCATCGATTTTTACTTTTGATTTTTAATCTTCTACTTCATGAACGAAGAACAAAACAACAGCAAACCCAAACCACAGAGAAATGCTCCCACACCCACAAACCAACCAAAGAAACCCCAAACCACAACAGAACCAAGCAAAAAATTGTTGGTGGTGTCAGTTTCACTTGCACCCTGTCATAGGACAGGGGGCACTGCAGCACAAGAGGTTCCATCTCAACATGAGGAGGAACTTCTTCACTGTGAGGGTCACAGAACACTGGAACAGGCTTCTTGGAGAGGTGGTGAAATCTTCTTCTCTGGAGACTTTCCATCCCCATCTGGATGTGTTCCTGTGTGACCTGTGCTGGATTCTATGGTCCTGCTCTGGCCAGGAGAGTTGGAGTTGATCACTGGAGGTCCTTTCCAACCCCTAACCTCATGTGACCAAGCAACTACATTTCATAGCTTGTCTCCTATTTTCATACAGCACATTAGCATAGCACTGTGCTTTTCTGGGGACTGATGATGATTCACACACTTAAAAAGCAGTCCTGCACGTGCACAAAGCTTGAAGAATGGTGGCATGTGCCACTCTAGCTAGGAAAGAGCATCCATTTATTTTCACTGATGATGGCAGATGTCTGCTTCCCTGGAAAGTAGTTGTAAAGGGAGAAACGCGTTGATAAAAGCTGTGAAATGGGGTTGGGGTATTTTGGTTCTTTCCAGTTGATTGTGGTGGAAATGAAGGGCCAGGCTTGACTGTACCAGTCTGAGATCATCCCAGAGGAGGGCATGAAACCAAATCCAGTGGGTTTATCAGTGTTTTTCACAGGTTTCATCAATTATTGCTGGCTTATCCCCTAAGACCGAGTTTTGGTTTTGTGAGGAAAACCAGGTTTTCAACAACACAACAAGGTGAGGAGATTGGCTTTTGGCCAGGGTTAGCTATTCTGGTTTTAAAGTTTAAGGAAACCAGGGAAACTTGCTTTAGCAGGGGGCTTGGACTAGATGATCCCCAGAGCTGCCTTCCAACCCCTACTGTTCTGTGAAATAGATTGGTGCTTAACTGGGCATCTGCTCAGCCTATTTCCTAATGAATTTTAAAATCGTTTGGAGTGCTCCAACAACAAATGCAGAAAGATCTGCCTAATGCAGTTTGCAGGGGTGAGAAACAGGGCTTGGAGTGGGGTGTGTTTTTTTTAACATCGACCTGTTCACTTGAGTGAATTTGAAGTTGCATCACATTCACTGTGGGGCCATCTCCTGGTCAGTTTGCTGCTCTAAGCACGCTGTTTAAAATTGCATGTAAGAGAAAGTGTGCGTTAGAATCACAGAACGTTAGGGGTTGGAAGGGACCTCTGGAGGTCATCCAGTCCAACTTGGCAGACAAAGAAGTGTCCCCTAGGACAGCTCACACAGGAATGCATGCAGGAGGGTTTGGAATGTCTCCAGAGAAGGAGACTCCACAACCTCTCTGGGCAGCCTGCTCCACTCTCTGTAGGGTCTCTCGCTCACACAGTGAAGAGGTTTCTACTTCAGTTCCTGTGGAATCTCCTCCGCTCCAGCTTGCACCCATTGCCCCTTGTCCTGTCATTGGGCAAAGCAGAGCCTGGCTCTGCCTTCTTTATCAACATGAATGAGGTCATTACTCAGGATTCTCTGCTCCAAGCTAAAGAGCCCCAGCTCCCTCAGCCTTTCTTCTGCAGGGAGACATTCCAAGCACCGACCATACATGCTAATTAAATGATATGGTGACTGTGTGCCTCACTGATTTAAATATGTTGAACATTTCATCATGTTGTTATAAATAAATGAACATATGCTCTCTTCTCCCTTGCTGCCACTCGATCTTGTTATCCTGTTAAGCACCTTAATTTTCTTTGATTCCTCTGCATGGGGAGGGGGAATAATTTGAAAAGAATATATCAAATTTAAAAAATCCAGCCAGAATCTGAGGCATTCTGGCCACAAATATATTCCTGTGTAATCAGAGATTCTCAGAATGGTAGGGGTTGGAAGGGAGTTGGGGATGTCCTCTAGTCTAACCCCCCTGCTAAAGCAGGATCACCCAGAGGAGGTTGCACGGGAATGTGTCCAGGCAGGTTTTAAAAGTCTTCAGAGAAGGAGACATCACAACCTCTCTGGGCAGCCTCCTGCAGGGCTCTGTCACCTTCAGGGAATTCTTCCGTCATGTTCAGATGGATCCTTCTGTATTCTAGTTTGTCTTATGCCTCTCTGGGCACCATGGTAGAGAGTTTGGACACATCTTGATACTTGCCCTTTAGATGTTGATCAGCATAGAGAAGATCACAGAATGTTAGGAGCTGGAGGGGTTGTCAAAAGATTATCCAGTCCAACCCCCCTGCCAGAGCAGCATCACCTAGAGCAGATCACACAGGAACACATCCAGGCTGGTTTTGAATATCCCTAGAGAGAGAGGAAGGGAAAAAATATCCTCGTGTTTCCATGGAACTTCCAATGTGCCAGCTTCCACCCATTGCCCCTTGTCCTATCATTGGGCATCGCTGAGAAAACCGTGAGGCCATCCTCTTGGCACTCCCCCTTTACACCTTTATAAACATGAATGAGGTCACCCCTTAGTCTTCTCTTCTCCAAACTAAAGAGCCCCAGCTCCTTCAGTCTCTCCTTGTAAGGAAAATGTTCCATTTTCTTGAGATCCCCTCTCAGCATGCTCTTCTCCAGGCTAAACAACCCTAGGTCTCTCAGCTTCTCTTCATGAGAGAGATACTCTTATCCCCTCATCTCCATATATCTGTGTTGATTTTCCTAATCAGTTTGACCCACTGGAGAAGAATGCACCTTGCAGAGAAAGGAAACTGGGCTGAATCAAGCACGTAAAAGTTTCCATGACACCTTGTAGATAAATCACTCCTTTTCCTCCTGCCACACACACCCTTCTGCACCTGATTATTCTTTCTTTTGGCTTTCATGAATGGAGAGCTAATTAAAATGAATTTCAGTATTTTTTTTTCTATGGTAGTCTGCAAAGAAGAATCTTCTCTTCGTCTTAAAAACTACTTGCAGGCTTTTAGAAGGTCACAACCGTGTCAGTCACAGCCTATTCCCCCCCTTTTTTTGTCATCTCTAAGTGCCAAAGCTATTTTCAGTTTTGTAACCTGTCCTATGCTTTGATTTCTACCCCACAACAACAATTTTTCTGTTAGCAAAAGCATCAGTGAATGATCTTGCAGAAGTCAGAAGCCAGGCTGCAGATGGAACTATTCATACTTGTTGAAGTCACGTTTCATTTCCAAGCATATGCAATGCTTCTAACCTTTTCTTTCTTCCTATGTGTTTTCATCTGTGCAGTTTCAGCAGCATAACCATTTTTTCTGCTTGATAAGTGTCTATAGCTGATGTTTATTAACAGCATTTCCCTGCTGTATAAAGCCAGGTGGGGGTTGTTCTCTCCTCCCAGGCAAACAGCACCAGAACAAGAGGACACAGTCTTAAGCTGTGCCAGTGGATGTTTAGGCTGGAGGTGAGGAGAAAGTTCTTCCCAGGCAGAGAGATTGGCCACTGCAATGTGCTGCCCAGGGAGGTGGTGGAGTCCCCATCCCTGGAGGTGTTTAAAAAAGGATTGGATGTGGCACTTGGAGCCATGGTTTAGTTGTCAGGAGGTATTAGGTAATAGATTGGCCTTGATGATCTCTGAGGTCTTTTCCAACCTTGTTGATTCTATGTTAAGCAGTGGCTTCAAGATGATGATGCTTGGGTTTGCAAGTGTTAATGTAGTCATGATATCGTGGCTGAGGTGCTTCATCCTTGGCCCAAGGAAATACTGATAAAAGCACCAGTAGTAAACTCTCATTGCTCTTTGTGTTAAGAAAGCATCAAAAGTAGGTTGACCCTGAATGTTCAGCCCCTACTCACTAGGGATAGTATGCCACCGTTAAAGCCTATATGGGAATTCCCTCCCTTGGTTTGCATCTTGGCTGTGGAATACTTTGAGTGCTCCTGCAGACCTAATGCTGTTGGGCAAGAGCCATCTACACTTGAATTTTCTGGATTTCTGTCCATTTTGCCATCTATGTTCTTTGCAGTTCTCTTGAGAACTGCTTTTTCTCTCCTTGTGTCTTCCTCATACCAGACCTGTGTTTTATTGTCTCTGTTTCTCTACCCTTTCACATCTAGTTCTGTCTCTGCCTTATGGCAAAGAAGCTACAATCCAGGCTGCCACCCAATCTGTCATCTCTAGAAGAGCTTTGCTTGTATTTCAGATGTCTTCCCCAGTACATCTGAGGTCAACTGTCTTGATCGTTGTTTCTTTCCATCACTCACTCTGTGATCTCTTGTGTGTGGAGATGTCTGCATGTGACTGCCTACTAGCATCATCTGCCCTGTCTTCTGATTGCATTCCTAAGTCATAGTGAAAGGAGATCCCACAGTGGGAGGATCTAAGGTGTGCTCTGTTACCTGGGGAGAAGTAACATTCTGAAAGGTATCATCTCATGGTTGCTCAGGTATCAGCTTATCCTAAGAGTCCCTCCCTACAAGTATCAGTGTCACAGATCTGCCTCATGGGAAGCAGAAACATTCTGTGCTCTGAAGGTGGATGCAATGGCAGATTGCACTGGCAGGAAGAACAGGAGCCAAGATGACTGCTCTGTGACTGCAGGTGAGGAAGCAGAAACCTCTGGAACTCTGTTTCCAGCCCTCTTTGTAAGCAATTAAGTGTTACAAAGGGAAGGATCAGAGAAAGGTGCTGGTCCCTTCTGTCTTCTAAAGGTCCTAACTGGCCCAACCCAAGAAGAGAGAGATGCATTCTAGATTTTTGAGTGCTCAGGATTATATTTTATTTACTGAAAGTGAAAGCCTTGCTGTGTCATTAACAAAATGTCAAGAACTACAAAGGCATGCAGGAGGAACTTAAAAATCTTAGTGTGAAAATTCATGTTCCCTTTATCAGCAGGCTCACACCTCCCTATAAAAGGTGAAATCTCTGCTCTTGTCTCCTACAGAATGGTTCTGCTGTGAAGGGAAGACTAATTTTACTTTTCTTGCAGCATATAGCAATATGTTTGCAGGGATGAAAAATAAATTATAGTATCCCAGCTTTCATTTCCCCACTGTGTTCTGTAGCTAGGGTCTAAGAAGCACAGATGATCACATTATCTGTTAGACTCTATGAACACAAGAGCTGTGCTCCAAAATAAACAGGCAAAAACGGCACTACTTGATAATGCATTTGTGAAATAATCCTTCAGAGATGCAGATTATCATAATCAGGACCACTGGAGAATTGTGGGGCTCATGGTTGGGGTTTCTTCAGTGTCTTCATAATTTTTTCAGTTCATATTGTCACTTTTTACATCTTTCTTATCTGCCCGGAAGTAGTGAAGTTTGTGGCCGTACAGTCTATTAAGGGGGCCTATAAGCAAGCTACTGAGGGACTTTTAAGGATGTTGAATGATAGGACTAAGGGGAGTAGAGCAACAGCAGAAGTGGGGAGATTCAGACTGGATGTTAGGAAGTAGTTCTTCACCATGAGGATGGTGAGACACTGGCAGAGGTTGCCCAGGGAGGTGGTGGAAGCCTCATCCCTGGAGGTTTTTCAGGCCAGACTAGATGTGACTCTGAGCAACCTGATGTAGTGTGAGGTTTCCTGGCCCATGGCAGGCAAGTTGGAACTTGATGATCCTTGAGGTCCCTTCCAATCCTGACAGTTTTGTGGTTGGGGGGGCGGGGTGGGGGGAAGCAACCAAAGAAACCACAAACACAGTTGTTGCAGAATGCTTTCACAGATTGCAATGGGTTGGGAGGGACCTTCAAAGGTCATCTTTTCCAAACCCCCTGCACTCAGCAGGGACACCTCCCACGATATCAGGTCCCCTTCAGATATTGAAATGCAGCTCTAAGGTCTGCCCGGAGCTTTCTCTTCTCCAGGCTGGACAGCCCCAACTCTATCAGCCTATTTTCATAGCAGAAGTGCCCCAGCCCTCTGATCATCTTGGTGGCCTTCTCTCTTGTGGTGGGGGCTCCAAACATGGACACAGCCCTGCAGGTCAAGTCTCACTAGAGCAGAGTGGCAGAGTAACCTCTCTGCATCTGTTGGCCACTCTCTTGATGCAGTCCAGGTTGGTATTGGCCTCCCAGGCTGTGAGTGTGCACTGATGGCTCACATCCAGCTTCTCATCCATTAGCACCCCCCAACTCCTTTTCTGCAGGGCTGCTCTCAATCTCACCATCCCCCAGCCTGTTTTAATGCTAAGGATTTGTCTGACCTAGGTGCAGGACCTTGCAATTTGCCTTACTGAACCTCATGAGCATGCTGATATCTCTGTTTTCCCCCAGCTCTGGCTAGTAAGATATTGCTGAGTGTTGCTAGGTTTTTCATGTCCTCCAAAGCAGGGAAATACTGGCCTCCTCTCTTGTCTCTCTTCTGACTCTGACACAGTGCACACTGTGCAGCACCTGACCCTTCCAGCAGTGCCCTTCGAGATGTCATTGACACCTGTTACATTTGCTTCTCCCTCTCCACTTTTCTTTGCTTGCCTGGGCTTTATTTGATTTCTGTGTGGTAGACATATGGCCAATTCATTAAGGCAGACAGAAATACAGTTTTCTCTTGGAAGTCTGCAGAAAGTGTTGAAGCTTGTGATAGAACAGAGAAGTGTTGATGCTGCAGGGTTCTACTTCACAGTCTTGTAAAGCCCCTTAAGGAAGTCTGTCTCCTGCACAGATGAGATTTACTCTTTCCAAAGGCAGTTCCTCTGTGCTCAAGTAGTGCCACTGCTTGTGATCCTTCTCTCAAGTTTTCCACGTTACCACCGCTCCTCACTATCTTTCTACTTGAGCTTCTATTTGCATCCATGGGCTAATGAATCTCAAATCTCCTTATTGTACCTTGCAAGTGCTGAGATGATGGAGGATGACTGCTGCAGGGTATAATTTCCTCTGCATATGTAAAAGAGGTGAGCAGTCTCTAGCCAGGCTGAAAACTTACTGCAAAAAATTCTTCAGCAGTGAAAGCACTTTCTTGTTCCTGTGCCAGGGCACACTTGGTCCCATGATGGGTTACAGAATCACACAAAAATATCCAGGTTGGAGGAGACCCTCAGGATTGCCAAGTCCAACCATCAACCCTACTCTACAATTCACCCCTAAACCATAGCCCCAAGCACTGCATCCAAACCACCTTTAAACACATCCAGAGTTGGTGACTCAACCACCTGCCTGGGCACCACATTCCAATACCTGACCACTCTTGTACTGAAATTTTTGTTCCCTAATGTCCAGCCTAAATCTACTCAGTGACAGCTTGAGGCCATTCTCTTTTGTCCTATCACTAATTACCTGTGAGAAGAGACCAGCACCAACCTCTCCACAACATCCTTAGTCAGTTCTTCTTGTTCCTAGTGCCATGGCACACTTGGTCCCATGGTGGGTTAGTTCTTGTTGTTCCTAGTGCCAGGGCACACTTGGTCCCATGGTGGGTTAGTTCTTGTTGTTCCTAGTGCCAGGGCACACTTGGTCCCTTGGTGGGTTAGTTCTTGTTGTTCCTAGTGCCAGGGCACACTTGGTCCCATGGTGGGTTAGTTCTTGTTGTTCCTAGTGGCAGGGCACACTTGGTCCCTTGGTGGGTTAGTTCTTGTTTCTAGAAATAGTGTCCCACTTTTTGGCAACAGTTGTGGAAAAGTAACCTTTTTTGTGCGTTCAGTATAGAAACAAATGGAAGCAAAGAATTCTTTCTGATTCCAGCAATGTGATAAAGAGCGTTGAGCACCATTTTCAAGTTCTGAGTCTACATAAACTCAGCATGGTCGGAGTCTCTCTAGCTTAGTGTGTTGTAACTATAGCTGTAATGAACATGGGGAAATTTTGTTCATTTATTTGAATGCACTTTTTCCCAAGAGACAGGATTTTGGAACAGGCATCACAAATCACCTTGATTCAGCCCTAAATACCTTCATTTGAAAACGTTTGCTGTGCTCGATGTTTCAGCTCCCTCCAGTCTGGGTTTGCCTGCTGTGGGTATAGCTGTGGTTGCACGGATCGTTGAGCGGAGAGCAGCTATGCCCTTCCTTCTGCTCTTTCAGCAATCAGGTGGCAAGTTGCAACTTGTTTCCTGTAATGAGGTTCTCAAAAACACCCCAAACAAGCAAACAAACCAACAAAACCTCTCTATAGCTCATGGGAATAGGCACTCTCTGAATTGTCTTCCTGACCCATTCTCATTGTAAGCGCTTATCGTTTGAGTCCCACGGTGGTTGTTCAGGGAATGGGTTCGCATCTGAACATTTGCATCTCTGCTGGCTTTGCTTGCTTGTGGCTGGGTGTTTCAGCCACTTGAAATCTGCAGGCTTCAGTTTTCATGCTTAAGAAAAGATCTGGAAAAGCAAGGCTAGCACTCATGCATTCTTAAACTTATGATTGGCAAAACCCTCTTATGCTTCTTTTTACATCCAGTGTTGTCCCTCTTCCTCAAGGCTTTCATGTAGGAATGATGATAGTACCTGATGATAGTACCTCAGAACAGCAAATATGACCTAATACCTCTGATGAAATCTCCTCATCAAACAACTGATTCCTAAAAGGTGTCTTCTTTGAGTGCATGTGAAAATATTCAAGGTATAAATCAAACAAATTAGTTGCTATTCACACCTTTGATGTGACTCTGCTATTGACATACCAGATTTTGAGGATTTTCTGTTTGTCATTTTATGCTTGTTTCCCATTCAAAAAGAAACCAATACTTGTCTGCCTTCTCTTTCCCCTCTTTCCCCCCCTTATCTCCCCACTCTGAACTTTAGAAAACTCCAACTTCCCTGTACTTTCAGTAATCAAGACCCTCACTTGGACTAGGGCATGTGTAGAGGGGCACTAGCCCTGCCTGCAGTGTGTCATAGGAAGAGATGAAACAACATCTCATCACTAGGAGAAAATAGAACACGATGAGACACATTATATGAAAGCTGAGTGTCCATCTCTGTGGAGGTGTGGTGGCAGAGCTCCCCATGGAGCAATCCCAGTGCACCTTCAAGATTGCAGTGCTTCTGTGCCACTAGAAAATGTGCAAGAGATGAAGGTATCATCTGCTCTGAAAACACGCAGCTACCTTACTGTGGCTAATAGTAGTCAGCATTGAGGCAGGGCTAGTGCAGGCTTACTGATTGCGATAGTCTGGAGCCTGACGTTGATGCATGGAGATTTATCCACCACTTCCATTAGGATTAATTCCCTGCCCATTGATTCTTGGGTATTCTCCCCCTGTTTCACTATGAAAACCTGATTTGACTTTTGCTCAGTTCAGATAAATAGCACTGCTGCCTGAAATAGGATTTGCTTTCCTGCTCACCTTTCCAGGAAGCCACCCTCAGCTGTATTTTCTGAACAAAGCTTCTGTCTTCCAACTTTGTGTAAAAGAATATAAAATGGGCCACCTGTTCTGTGGCTCTGCCATGGCACACAGTGGTGTTCAAACAAACCTGGACCTTTTGCACAATCCTGTAATCTACCCAGCAGCCAGGGCTACAGTAGCAAGGGGCCCACCCCTGCTTGAGCTCAATGTGTCCCTGTATGAACCGGTTCCTTTGTTCATAGTGCCCCTTGCACCAGTGGAGCACAAGAAGTAAATGTGATGCCGGCTGTCACTGCAACCTTTCCATACCAAATAAGCCTTGGGACAACAAGTTCTTAATTGGGATGTGTAGTGAGTTAAACATTCCCCCCAGCATGCAATTGCCAGCCCAATTTGGAAGCAAATGAAGCTGTATTTGCATAAGCAAAACTACAATGTACAATGAAATGCAATGAGTATGTACAAAAGATATAGTAGTTACAATATTTACAGGTATTTACAATTGATAAACAGCACAGGAACCCCCCTGGCCAAAAGCCAGGGGAGCTGCTAATAGCTTCCCACTCCCTGCCCCACTCCTGACCCTCCGGGACACAAAGGGAAAATTTTACAGGTACAGCCTAAAACTACCTCAGGTTGATTGGTTACTAGAGGGGAGGAAGCCAGAGAAAGCAGCCTCTCATGATGCTGTACCTGGGGAACAGAGTGGGAATGTGATATTTGGAAAAACAATCTTCTGGCTTTGAAATAGAAGGAGGAAGAGAGATAGGGAGACAGAAAAAGTCAGGCGTAATGGTGAAGGATAACTGCAATAAGAAAGTGAACATTTTGGTCAAATATTCCCTATAGGGCTTTTGTGCTATGCTGGCTCAGAAGCTGAGCTGGGCTTCACAAAATGGTTTGGGTTGAAAAGGACCTTAAAGATCATCTACTCCCAAGCCCCTTGCTATGGACAGGGGTACCTTCTACTAGACCAGGTTGCTCAAGGCCTCATCCAGCTGGGCCTTGAACACCTCCAGGGAGGGGGCATCCACAACTTCTTTGGGAAACTTGTTCCAGTGCCTCATGGGGAAGGACTTCTTCTTAATGTCTTATCTAAATATAGCTTCTTCCAGTTTGAAGGCATTGCCCCTCATCCTCTCAGTACATGCCTTTGTAAAAAGTTCCTCTCCAGCTCTCCTGTAGCACCCTTCAAACACAGGAAGGCTGCTATGAGGTCTCCCCAGAACCTTCTCTTCTCTGGGCTGAACAGACCTAGCTCTCTTAGCCTGTCCCTATAGAGGAGGTGCTCCATCCCTCTGAACATCTTCATGGCCCTTCTCTGGACTCGCTCGAGCAGTTCCATGTCCTTGTTGTGCTGGGGACTCTGAAGCTGGATGCAGTACTCCAGGTGAGGTCTCACAAGATTGGAATAGCCAGGGATAATCCCCTCCCTTGACCTGCTGTCCACATTGCTTTGATGCAGCCCAGGATGCTCTTGGCTTTCTGGGTCACAAGCAGTTATTGCTGGCTCATGTTGAGCTTCTCATCAAGAAGTCTCTACTGTGGTAGAGCTCACAGAGCTCAGATGCTCTCCAGGGGTACCTGCTGATGGCTGTTCTTACTTTTCTTCCCAGACACAGTAGTGTCCTGATGAAGCAACAACTCTGATTTTGTGCTTATTCTGTTCCCATGCAAAGTCCACAGCTCATGCCCAAGTGGTGCAAGAGCAAATGCTCTGGCTGCCTCTTGCAAAGATGTGCAAAAACACATCTTCTCTCCTCTGCTATTCCCTTCCTTCTCATGGGATCTGTAATCTGGTTCTGATTATGCAGGGCTTACTGTATACATCCTTTAAAGCATACAAACAGTGGGGAAGTGGTAGCAGATTTTAATCATGGAAGGCTGAATAATAAGAATCTTCTCCACTTGGAATCACTCTACAATTTTAATAAGGTGCAATGTCATCATCCAGCTGGCCTCTATCCAAGCCTAATGTCTGTGTTCTCACAAAGAGTTTGTGCAATACTGCTAGTGGTAAGGATCAGCCCCCTGACTGTCATACCAGTGCTCCCAGTACTCAGCCTCAGCATTGGGCTTTGCTGCTTGCACAGCACCTTGTCCTGGGCTCAGTGGAGTAGTTAATTTTGACAAGAAGCAGGAGGAGGAGCAGCCAGGATAGCTGACCCAAACACATGAGGTCATGCTCAATGTCTAACTGGGGGAGCTGGCCCAGAGGTGGGTGGAAGGAAGCAGGCTGGGCATTGGTTCCAGGTGGTGAGCAGCTGCCTTGTTCATTACTCTTTTATCAGTGTTCATAGACTTTCATTGGTGCTGCTGTTATTTCTTCTCTCCTTGCATTGGCTTTTTGAACTGTCTTTAAGCCATGAGTTTTTACCTTTTTTTTTCTTTTTTTTATTGTCTTCTAATTCTACTTCACATCCTAAGGTGAGGGCAGGAAGGGGAGTGAGGAAGCACTACAGCTCACCTTGTGGCCTTTGGGTCCATCATGGCTTTTAGGATGTATAACACTTCAGGGGCAGGGAGAACATGAGCTGCTTTTGACCTGAAAATATTCTGGCTAATGATGTCATGTCTGAAGCTTCCTAGGGAGAAGCTTGATGGTTTCTTTAATATTTTTGGTTTCCTCCTCTCTCTCAGCCTGATGCAAGTTCTTTACTAATAGTAACATAGAAACAAAGAGCAAAGCAAAACAAAGTGGCATGAGATTTAACACATCCAAGTGCCGGGTTCTGCACATTGGCCACAACAACCCCATGCAGTGCTACAGGCTGGGGTCAGAGTGGCTGGAGAGCCGCCAGGCAGAGAGGGACCTGGGGGTACTGGTCGATGATAGGCTGAACATGAGCCTGCAGTGTGCCCAGGCAGCCAAGAGGGCCAATGGCATCCTGGCCTGCATCAGGAACAGTGTACCCAGTAGGAGCAGGGAGGTCATTCTGCCCCTGTACACTGCACTGGTTAGGCCACACCTCGAATCCTCTGTCCAGTTCTGGGCCCCTCAGTTTAGGAAGGAGGTTAACTTGCTGGAACGAGTCCAGAGAAGGGCAACAAAGTTGGTGAGGGGTTTGGAACACAAGCCCTATGAGGAAAGACTGAGGGAGCTGGGATTACTTAGCCTGGAAAAGAGGAGACTCAGGGGTGACCTTATCACTCTGTACAACTACCTGAAGGGAGGTTGTAGACAGGCGGATAAGGGTCTCTTCTCCCAGGCAGCCAGCACCAGAACAAGAGGACACAGTCTCAGGCTGCGCCAGGGGAGGTTCAGGTTGGATGTTAGGAAGAAGTTCTATACAGAGAGAGTGATTGCCCATTGGAATGGGCTGCCCGGGGAGGTGGTGGAGTCGCCGTCATTGGAGGTGTTCAGGAGGAGACTTGACTGGGTGCTTGGTGCCATGGGTTAGCTGTTTGGGTGGGTTGGATTGGTTGATGGGTTGGACACGATGATCTTGAAGGTCTCTTCCAACCTGGTTTGGTTTATTCTAAATAAAGGTTTATTCTAAATAAAGATTTTATGGTTCCATTACTGAAGTAAGTAAATTACTACAGCCTTGTATAATAAGGCCAAATGATGTCAACACTGAGGCTGTGGTGTGCCAGTTTCTCTTGGGAGTGAAAACTTGACGAAGGAGTGTTCAAGCCACCATCATCTGTCTATTTTCACAGGGGAAAATGAGCTCAGCAAAGCAATATTGATATGTTTCACCTTAAGATCTTTCTAGTTTGAGGGATCTCAACTTTTGCTACTTAATATTGTCTCTGACAAGGATTAAACCCAAAAGATTTAGAAAAAGGAAGTTCTCTAAGCAAATACCAGGCCATTATTATGAAAGCTTGTTCCATTTTACACACTTGAAGTTGGTTTTACACCCTTGTTACATATTCAGAAGGAAATTTCCAAGGCAAGGATTCCTCACTGCAGGTTCTTTCCATATGCATACATATGTATATTGGAAATCCTGCCAAGACTGAAATAGCACTGAATAATGCACACAAGGACAGTAGCAACCCAATCCTAATCCCAGCTGGAGTTCTTGGGTACTACTAATTCAATACCAAAGAAAAGAAAACAAGGAATGCTGCCTGCACTATCTACAGATCAGTGTTTCCATCAACACTCAAAGTTGGGGCTTGTTTTCTGAATTATTTGTCACAGGCAGGGAACTGACTTAGGCCAGACCAGTAATGCAAAATGAGAGGAACTCAATTCAAATCCTCATGTACCAAATACCTGCCAGGCTCAGGGCACAGCCTAGACCACTTAGGGACTGGTTTCTGCAGCTCTGGCACTTGTTTTATCCAATTAGCGGTCCAGAGCTGTAAGACAGAAGATCTCTTTACACTTAAGCACTTTTCATTCAAGTCCTGACATTAGGAGGACTTGGAGTAGATTGTCCTAAATCCACAGTCACAGAATGCACTGGGTTGGAAGTGACCTCTGCAGGTCAACCAACCCCTGCAGTAAGCAGGGACATCCCCAATTAGAGCAGGCTGCTCAGAGCCCCATCAAAAGTCACCTTGAATATCGCCAGGGATGGGGCCTTCACTACCTCCCTGGGCAACCTGCTCTAGCATCTCACCACCCTCATAGTAAAGAACTTCTTCCTAATGTCCAATCTAAATCCACCCTGCTCTAGTTTGAAACCATTGCTCCTTCTCCTATCACCACACACCCTTCTACACAGTCCCTCTGCAGCCTTCTTGTAGGCACCTTCCAGGTACTGTAAGGCCACTATAAGATCTCCCCAAGAGCCTTTTCTTCTCCAGGCTAAACAGACAAAACTCCCTCTACCTGTCCTTGTAGCAGAGGTGCTCCAGCCCTCTGATCATCTTTGAGGCCTCCTCTGGACCCTCTCCATCAGATCCATGTCCTTCTTGTGTTGAGAGGCCCAGATCTAGACACAGTAATCTAGGTGAGATTGGGATGGGAAGATTTGTCCCCTATATGTATCATCGTCGTCATTAGGTTTTGACAGCATCTAAGCATTTACAAGGCATCAAGGTTTGGTAGGAAATAGTGAGAATAAATAATCTGCTGCTTTTCTCTTTTATTTTGTTCCATGAGGTTCTCTTTATGACTTGCTGTTCACCTGGGAAAGTGATAAGATTTGAAGTTTATTTTCATTTCTGAAGGAGATTACTTTAGTGAGGTTTTGGGTTTGGTTTGGGGTTTTTTTGCTTCATCCTGAAAAAAAATATGTTAGAAGCGTTGTTGGACATGTGCCTCAATGCTATTGTATAAATAACAAGACTTCTCCCACAGAGGAAAACATAATGCACTGAATAAATGTACTTGAATATTTTCACCTGAGGGCTACATTTGATCCACACTGTTGTGACAACCATGCTGACCTTACCAGCTAAATGAATGTCTTCCTCCCTAAATGCTAAATCTTTGCTGGAGATAGCCAGTAGCAACCATGTTTGTGCAAGAAATATGCATTGCTTCAAGGTGGTTGGTGTGAGCAGTCTGCACAAGCTTTGGGGAGCTGAGTGTCAAGGAATTATCAAGAGCAAAGCAGCAGCAAAGGAATGAGTGATAGATGAGAGCACTTAGAATTTCTACCAAGGGACTGGTTGGTGATGAGTATCATCCCAAGAGCTTGGAGAGGGGAAGGAATGCAGCACAGAGGAAGGTGATTGGGGAGAGCAGAAATAGGGAGGGCAGCTCTGAGATCATCTGTGTTCACAGACTGCGTTGGGTTGGAAGGGACCATCGAAGGTCATTTATCCAACTTCCCTGCACTCATCTGGGACACCTCCAACTAGATCAGGCTGTTCAAGGCCGCTTCGAGTCTGACTTTGAATGTTTCCAGAAATGGAGCCTCAACCACACCCCTGTTCCTGTGTTTCACCACCCTCATTGTAAAGAATTTCTTCTTCATCTCCAGTCAAAACCTGCCCTCCTCAAGTTCCAATACATTCCCTCTCATCCTATCACTATGAGCCCCAGCACTCTCTTTTCTGGAGAGAGGCCAGTGAAGAGCCATTGAAATGCTGAGGGGCCTGGAACACCTTCCTTGTGCAAAGAGGTTGAGAGATTGGGGGCTGCTTAGCCTGGAGAACACCAGACTGAGAGGGGAATCTTATGAATGGATAAATATCTAAAGGATGAGTGGCAGGAGGATGGAGCCAGACCCTTCTGAGTGGCATCCAGGGGCAGTGACACAAACTGGAACACAGAATGTTCCACATAAACAGAACGAATAAAATCTTCATCTTGAGGGTAGGAGAGCACTGTATGTGGCTACCCAGGGGAGACTGTGGAGTATTCTTCTCTGGAGACATTCTAAATCCACCTGGACATATTGCTGTGTGATTTAGTTTAGGTGACCCTGCTCTAGCAAGGGGGTTGCACTAGATGATCTCCAGAGTTCCCTTCAAAACCATTCATGTGATTTTCAGTTAAGTCAAGCTTATCAGAGTGCCAGTTAAATGGATTCTTCTGCAGGCAGGCATGAAATGATGAGACTCTTCTGATTTGTATTCAAACTTCCATTTACACTGCTGCTAGACCATCATTTTCTGAACCTATGTATGTGCCAGATTATTTTCCAACACCACCAAGAGGAAAAGTCTGCCTTGTGGTTTGCTTGGGCCCTCATTGCTGAACTCCCAGCACCTCACTGATGACTTTGAGACCCCCACCTAGCGTACTGCGTCCATCTCTGGAGTCCCCAGCACAAGAACGACATTGATCAGATGGAGAGGGTCTAGAGGAGGGGATAAAAATCGTCAGAGGGATGGAACACCTGTCCTATAACAATAGGCTGAGGGACTTGGGGCTGCTGAGCCTGGAAAAGATAAAGCTCCAGGGAGACCTTATAGTGGTTCTCCAGTACCTGAGGAGAGCCCCAGGAAAGCCAGGGAGGGACTTCTTATGAGGGTCTGTGGTGTTAGGAGAAGGAGAAATGCTTTAAAACTAGAGCAGAGCAGATTTATTTTGCACAAAGCTCTTTACTTTGAGAGACACTGGAACAGGTTGCCCAGAGAGCTTGTGGACACCTCCCTGGAAGTCTTTAAGACCAGGCTGGATGAGGCTTTGAGCAGCCTGGTCTGGTAGAAGGTGTCCCTGCACATGGCAGAGGGGTTGGAACTAGGGGATCTTTAAAGCCCCTTCTGAGTCAAGCCACTTTATGCTTCTATGACTTTGAACACAAATTAAAAAAGAATTAGATCTGTATTTTACACTGTAGAAAAGATGCAATCTACCCCAAAGCCAAGATTTGAATGCTGTCTAATCCATGTCCACTTTGGGGGCTGTTCTGTTTAGGATATTATGTTGTTATTTAAATGAAATTAATTTTTGCTGTTGTTGTTGAGAGGGAGCTGATTGGGGGGAGGGAAAAACCCCACAAGCTTAGTTACAATAGAATTGAGGAAAGTAGGGCTGAACATCACATTTTATTTCTGCATAGCTAGGAGGGATTAATGTATTTGCCTTAAGCTCTTGCATTAGTATTCACAGCTACTGAAAACCAGGAATCCTAGGGTTTGAGGTAGTCGTCTTTTTTCCCTTTCTTCTTTTGAGCAGTTTGTCTAGCTCAGGGTGATATGATTAGTAGCAAGAATTTTAAAAGCTATTAATTTTAACCTCATTTATTTTTATCCCTTTAGGCTTTTACTTCCTCATAGGAAATAAGGAGGACTCTTAGTGGACATTATTTGGCTGCACTGTTCTTTCTTTCTTTTGTTCCTCCAACGTGCTGGAGCTTAGTGGCTAGGCACAGATCCTGACTGAACTTGGGCTGAGTTTATTTACCAACACAAGCTCACACAGGTCTCAAAACCTGTGTGGTTTTGTTTTGTTTTGTTTTTTATCTAATGCATGTGTCAGTAATGCAGTGTTTTGGGTTAGGTTTTCTTTGAAGGTCAAAATGAAATGAACAAATACTTTTCCCAGCGCAAACCATCCAACCCAAAGAGAAGGAAAAGAGGAGGAGATCTTATTGCTCTCTACAGCTACCTGAAAGGAGGTTGTAGACATGTGGGGGCTGGTCTCTTCTCCCAGGCAAACAGCAGCAGAACAAGAGGACACAGTCTCAAGCTGCACCAGGGGAAGTTTAGGCTGGAGGTGAGGAGGAAGTTCTTCACAGAAAGAGTAATTGGCCATTGGAATGTGCTGCCCAGGGAGGTGGTGGATTCACTGTCCCTGGAGTTCAAAAAAGGATTGGATGTGACTCTTGGAGCCATGGTTTAGTTGTCAAGAGGTGATAGGTATTAGGTAATAGGTTGGCCTTGACGATCTCTGAGGTCTTTTCCAACAGTGTGTGTTCTATGATTCTGTGCTGCTGGTGCTGCTGGCTGTGCACTGTTGGTGAGCACCAACTGCTGCCAGTAACAGGATGGTGGTTTGAACAGCATTATCCAGGAATCTGCATGAGCTTTGTTTAGAGACTCTGCACTGTTTTCTTCTGTCTTAGAAACTAAGAGGCAGCCTGTCTGGAGTAATCTGGGGTGACACATAAACATGGGTGACACAAAATCAGGGACAGATAATTCCCTCTGATGTTTTCTTTCAAAAAGGCTGCCAGTCAATACAGTATTGATCACTGGAGTTTATAAGCTTTTTGCACTTGTTCTTAAAACCCAGATCAGCCTCTTACAATACAAGGCTGGTCCCCGGAGCAATCATGTCTGAAACAGAGGTGATTTCTGCAGTTGTCCTGGAACGGGTACAGGCGGCAAAGCTCATGAATCTAAGGCTTTGAGCAGCAGTGTGGTCTTGTGGCCAAGAAGACCAATGCCATTCTGGGGTGGATTAGAAGGGCTGTGGTTAGTAGGTCACGAGAGGTTCTCCTTCCCCTATACTCTGCCTTGGTGAGGCCACATCTGGAATATTTGGTCCAGTTCTGGGCCCCTCAGTTCAAGAAGGACCTCAGGGAACTGTTTGAAAGAGTCCAGTGGTTAAGAGAGTGGAACATCTTCCTTACAAAGAGAGACTGAGGGAGCTGGGGTCTTTAGCTTGGAGAAGAGGAGCCTGGGAGGTGATCTCATTCATGTAAAGGGTGAGTGCCAAGAGGCTGGAGCCAGGTTCTGCTCGGTAATGCCCAGTGACAGCACAAGGGGCAGTGGTGGAAGCTGAGGCATGCAGAAATTCTATGAAAACAGGAGGAAAACTTTTTTCACTGTGAGGATGGCAGAACACTGGAACAGGCTGCCCAGGGGTGTTGTGGAGTCTTCCTGTCTGTAAATATTCAAAACCTACCTGGATGTGTTTCTGTGTGATCTGGTATAGATGACTCTGCTCTGGCAGGGGGGTTGGACTGGATGATCTTTCGAGGTCTCTTTTAGCCCCTAACATTCTGTGATTCTGTGAATAGAATCACAACAGGGCCTAGGTTGTAAGGGACCTTAGAGATCATCTACTCCAACCTCCCCACTGTGGCCAGGGACATCTCAACTAGACTCAGCTGCTCAAGGCTTCATCCAACCTGGCATTGAACACCCCTAGGGAGAAGATATCCACAGCCTTTCTGGGTAGTCCATTTCAATATACCACCACCCTCATACTGAAGAACTTTGTCAGGCAGACATAACAGTAATGAGGTCTAGCAAGGTTTGGCATCTCAGCTTTCAAATCTGCAGCTTTGAGCTGATGATGTTGATGGTTGTCTGAGCCTGAAATGCTCTTATAAGCAGCTCTGAGAAGTGCATACTGGCAAATGCAATAGGTGGTTGATTGCTGCTTGGCAGGCAGAGTGTGTCCATAGTCAAGAATGCATGAAGAACAGCTTCCCAAGCTGAAATGACATTATTATAAAAATAAGTTGCTTGTCCTCCCCTGTAGTGTTTTGTATTTGTGACATCAAGTTCATGGATGTTAGGCATTACAGGCACCACTTAGATTCTAGAGACAATTATTGTGCAAGAACTGTATATGCTGAAGGAAGCTAATCTGATAAGGAAAATACGGCCTTTCATGTGAAGATTCACAGATAGTTTTGGGTTGGAAGAGACCCACAAAGGTTGTCTTGCCCAACCCCCCTGCACTCAGCTGGGGCACCTCCAACTAGATAGAGCTGCACAGGGCCCCATCAAGGCTGATCTTGAATGTTTCCAGGGATGGGGCCTCAACCACATCTCTGGGCAACCTGTTCCTACTCTCATTGTGCAGAACTTCCCCCTGATGTCCAACCTAAATCTCCCCTGCTCCCGTTTCAAACGGTTGCCCCTTGTCCTGTCACCACAGATCATTCTAAACAGTCCCTCCCCATCGTAACTGTAGGTCCCCTTCAGATACTGAAATGTAGCTTTAAGGTCTCTCCAGAGACCTTAAATTGAAAGAGGTTTCTCTAAGTTTTTGAAATGTAGCTAATGGCATTTTGGCATTTTAGTTCTATTTTTTAAAATTCATAGAATGGTTTGAAGACTTTCAAGATCATCCAGTTCCAGCCCCCCTGCCACGTGCAGGGACACCCTCTACAAGCCCAGGTTGCTCCAAGTCTCATACGACCTGTCCAGGGAGGGGGCATCCACAGCCTCCCTGGGCAGCCTGTTCTAGTATCTCACCACCCTCACTATAAAGAATTTCTTTTTAATCTAAATCTGCCCTCCTTAAGCTTCAGTCTATTTTCTCTCATCCTGCCTCTACAAGCCCTTGTAATAAATCCCTTCCCAACTTTCTTGTAGGCCCCTTTCAGATACTGGAAGTAAGTACATCAGTTGCCTTTTATTTCAGACCATGGTGCATATAAACTGAGTACTTTTGTGCTCTCTTTTAATTTCTGTTGCATTCATTTTGCTTTCTGGTAACAACAGGGCTAGCAAGGATGCCATTCAGGTAACCAACAAGAAATATTTATTTTACCAGGTTTGCTCAGCCTTTTTGAGGTTCTTTTTGGTGCTACCCTGAGACTTGTCTACTTTCACCAAAAGCCCACCACAAGAAAAACTTAGCCAGTCTCTGATCTTGAACATTATTGCTTCAGCCCACAGTGAAGCAGACTAAAATGTGCCTTTACGCTAAGTGCTTCCAATCAGGGAGTGAAAGGAGCCCAGCTGGAGAGCTGTGTGTTATGAGGCAGCCTGGTGGTCTCTCAGGTACTTTGCTGCTTGACCAAATCAACCCACTCTACTAAATCAAAGCCAAAGAATTACCAATCACCTTCCTACCTGTGGCTGTCACATACAAATAATGCCACAACTGAGCACAGTGCTTTAATCAAAATCCATTTCTGTTTAATTCCTAGAAGCTGAGCTTCCACTTGCAGGAGGTTTTACTCTCACTAAATGTTCTCAGCTGCCTCTGAGTAGCCAGAAAGCGTAAAGGTCTCTCCTAGCAAATGAAACTGCTTGTTGAGAGCTTGGTCGGGGGGGGGAAAAAAAAGGCAAACAAGCTGATGCTTGACACTCTTGTAGCATATTGCATTATTCATGGCAATGTTGTCATCTGGTACAACCTCTGTTTGTTTTGGGGTTTTTTTTTTCCTTTTTTTTTCCCCTTTTTCCTTTTTTCCTGATGTTATTGTAGCTGTTCCATTTCCCTGGTAAATGATTAAGCATTGTACTTGTTCTAATTTTCAATGCCTGCAGGTGGTAGTGAGCAGAGCTGTCTCCAGTCCTGTTCTGTAAACAATACAGGTATTATTCTTCATGAAAATCACAGTGTAGCTTTCTATAGCACAGAAAGTAGCTCTAGGCACTAAGCTTTGAATTGTGAAATAACTTGATAATTTAAATGGGAGCTCACCTTAACAAAAAGAAGTACTGCAGTCAGGCTGGCTACGAGAGCATGAATATGTTCATTTTGGCCAGGGAGGCATTCGGAAGTTGTTATATTCTCCTCAGCTGATAAATTCAGGCTGCAGGTGATTAATACCTGAGAGCATAACTCAATTCAGCAGCTCTTCTTTTGCATGTCTCCTGCAAACCTCTGGTTCTGGGGTTACAGTGATGGTCCTTTGTTGCTACGTGGACTTTTCATGAGTGTGTCCAGAGACAGGGAGAGGGGGAATGGTTAGAAGCTAAGGGAGAGCAGAGTTAGACTGGAGCTGAGGAAGAAGTTCTTCAGTACAAGGGTGGTGAGACTCTGGAATAGGTTGTGGATACCTTCTCCCTGTAGATGTTCAAGGCCAGATTGGATGAGGCTTTTGGCAACCACTTATAGTTGAGGGGTGTCCCTATCTGTGGCAGGGATGTTGGAGTAGATGACCTTTGAGGTCACATCCAACTTAAGCCATTCTGTACCCAGCTTTACATCAAGAGAAAAGAGCAGTACTACTTCAAGCTTGGTTTACTGTACTTTATGTAGGAAACAAAGGAAGGAAACTTACTTTGAATCTGGGACTGAGTCTTTTAAACGCTTGGTGATCTTGCATGGCTGGCTATAATTAAAC
This sequence comes from Melanerpes formicivorus, assembly GCF_026170545.1. Taxonomy (NCBI): domain Eukaryota; kingdom Metazoa; phylum Chordata; class Aves; order Piciformes; family Picidae; genus Melanerpes; species Melanerpes formicivorus. The sequence continues at coordinate 4,627,019 of NW_027142378.1, forward strand.
TGTCTCATAATTTCAGCAATTAAATATGATGCTGATTTTAAAAAAGCTTAATCCAGGAGGTATTTGTTGTCTTCACAAACTGGTTTGAGAATTGCTGCTCTGGAGTTGGGACACCAGCCTTTCAGCATTTAAATAAGAGTATAAAACATATGTTCTGGACTAGGAATGAAGGTAAACAGGGATCATTTGCTGGGCAACAAGCAGATGAGGATTTAAGTGATATCCTGCATGTAAACAGCACTTCTGGATTTTCTACCCAAGTCCTGATAATTGTTTAAATGAAAGATTTGGGTTGATGAGGTGGTCAAAATTACAGTTTTATCTGTACCATAAGCAGTAACAGTAATGAAACACAGCAACTTTATCAGTTCTGCTCACACCGAGATGTTTGGTCCAAATTATCTTTTTATTGGCATGTTTGTTTCTGTACTCAGCACTGATGAGGCCACACCTTGAACGCTGTGTTCCAGTTTGGGCCTCTTATGACAAGAAAGCCATGAAAGTCCTGGAGTGTGTCCACAGAAGGGCAACAAAATTGGTGAAGGGGCTGGAGAACAGGGCTGGTGAGGAGCATCTGAGGTTGTTTAGTCATAAGAAGGCTGAGAGAAGACCTCATCGCTCTGTACAGCAGAAAGGAGGTTGGAGTGAGGTGTGTGTCAGTCTCTTCCCCCTAGTATCACAAACTGAGAGGAAATGGCCTCAAGTTGTGCTAGGGGAGGTCTAGGTTGGAGATCACAAAACACTTTCCTGCAAGAGTGGTCAGGCATTGGAACAGGCTGCCCAGGGAGGCGGTGGAGTCGTCATCCCTGGAGGTATTCAAAAGATGTGTGTACGTGGCACTTGGGGACGTGGTTGAATGGCCATGGAGGTGCTAGGTCCACAGCTGGATTTCCAACCAAAGCAATTCTATGATTATTTGGCGGTTCTCTGTAATCAGGGCTAGTAATTACAGTACCATCAGTACATAGGAAGGATGTCTGAGTGGCAGGACAGAGTAGAGATTTTCAGTGCTGCTGCTTTGTGTTCAGTAGATGGGCCGCTGAATGCCTGTTTATCTGGCACTCCACGTGGATATCCGTTCCTTGAGATTAAGGCACTTGTGTGCCATGCCTTTGCAATGCACATTTCTTTATGACCACTGAAATGGTGTCCGTTCTATGAAAGAACCAAAGTAGTGGTGCTGAAGCAATTGTTACCTGGCCTTTCTCTACAGCAATGACAAGTGCTACAGAAATTCTCCCCCTGTAAGATAACTGAAGTAGTGATCTGTTTTTTACCTTTCAAGGGACGGGGCGGGGGGATGGAAAACAGAACTTTGCGGATGATTGGGGTACTTGAACATCTCCCCTATGAAGAGAGACTGAGAGTCCTGGGGCTGTTTAGTCTGATCAGAGAAGGCTGAGAAGGCATCCAATCTATGTCTATAAATATCTGAGGGGTGAGTGTCAGGATGAAGGTGTCAGGTTCTTTTCACTCATGCCTAGTGATAGGAACAAGGAACAGTGGGCACAAGCCAGAACACAGGAGGTTCCACCTCAGCATGAGGAGAACGTTCTCTATGGTGAGGGTGCTGCAACCCTGGAGCAGGCTGCCCAGAGAGGTTGTGGAGTCTCCAGTTCTGGAGACATTCAAAACCCACCTGAATGTGTTCCTGTGTGACCTGCCCTAGGTGATCCTGCTTTGGCAGGGGTTTGGACTGTATGATCTCTGGAGGTCCCTTCCAACCCCTAACATTCTGTGATTCTGGATGGAATCCTGTGCCAACATTTTGTTTATAGGACAGCAGTGTCCTTGTGTTCCTTGTGATAGCTTCAGACTCTTGAATCTTTACTTCTAATGTTCATCAACCCATACAGGAATTACTGAGTCTGACAGTGGAGACATAGGAATAGTGAATGCAAATTATGAGCAGATCAAAGTGGAGTTACCAGTGGTGTATTTTGAGGTAATAAATGTGTACGAGTTGAACAGCTTTAGGTTTTCACAGGGTGTCAAAAATGGGGCCAAAGCAATTATTGTCTCAATGTTTTCAAGAGACTAACTGAGGTGCAGTAAATTTCCACTTCCAAGGGGTATTTGCTGTGACTTTGAGACAACAAATCAGCCAATCATTGCCAGCAGGCAGTGCAAAAACATTGACAAATTTGCAACCTGTTGCAACTTCAGAGTATCTTTAGAGTGCCGTTGCCTTCACACATCTCTTTGATATTGCTAAGTGTCTTTAATAACAAAAAGAAAGAGAACATGCTCTGTAAGTAAATATTTTTGCCTTAGTACAAACTAATGCAGTGCGTTTTCCACCCAGTCCTATAGTTCTGCCATTTCTTTGTGGTGAGGGTCCTGGGCCACTGGAGCAGGCTGCCCAGAGAGATTGTACAGTCTGCTTTACTGGAGACTTAAGACCTGTTTGGATGTGTTCCTCTGTAACCTGCCCTAGGTGATCCTGCTTTGGCAGGGGGGTTGGACTCAGTAATCTCTGGAGGTCCCTTCCAACCCCTAGTATTGTGTGATCCTGTGATGAATTCCTTGTACAGTGTAACATAGTGTTACTGTTTCAACTTATGACAGTTGTTCTGATCAATCCACCTTGAGTGTTAAGAGTGGAAGGTGTCATATGATTTGTTGCTTTGTTCAATTGGAGAAGGAAATGGAAATGAAAAAGGGTACATTAGTAGTACATTGCCTCATCTCACCTGTGCACACTCAGCCTCTGGGAGCACTGTCTCTTCTGTCTTGGCATGGTAACAGAGAAGAACTCCTCTTGGGAAAGAACACCCCCATGGATTCGTATAGATTGGGGACTGACCCCTGACTACTCTTGCAGCAATGAAATTCCTAATCTCCAACCTAACCCTCCCCTGGTGTAACTTGAGGCCATTTCCTTTTGTTTTATCACATCACAGAACGGTAGGGGTTGGAAGAGACTTCCAGAGATCATTGAGTCAAACCCCTCTGCCAAAGCACAATCGCCTAGGGCAGGCCACACAGGAACCCATCCAGCTGGGTTTTGAAAGTCTCCAGAGAAGGAGGCTCCACAACTCCCTGGGCAGCCTGCTCCAGGGCTCCAGTACCCTCACCATAAAAAATGCCTCCCGTGTTGAGGTGCAACCTCTTGTTTCCCAGCTTCTACTCATTGTTCTTTGTCCTATCACTGGGCACCAGTGAAAAGCCTGGCACCTTCATCCTGACACCCAGCTCTCAGATATTTATAGACATAGATCAAATCCCCTCTCAACCTTCTCTCAAGATTTAACGGCCCCAGGTCTCTCAGTCTCTCTTCATAAGAGAGATATTCAAGTCCCTTACTTATCCTCATAGTTTTCCATTGCACACTCTCCAGTAGATTCCTGTCTCCCTTGAACTGGGGAGCCCAAAACTGGACACAGTCTCCCATGTGTGGTCTTACTAGAGCTGAGTAGAAGGGCAGGAGAACATGCCTAGACCTCCTGGATACAGAAAAGATCACCACCCACCTCATTACAATCTCCTTTCAGATACTTGTAGACTACATTCCAAATGTATCAGAGACTATCAGCTGGGTCAGCACTGGGTTGCTGTGGCATAACCTCTGACTAACTGTTTGGACTCACAGAAGATATGTTGATTTCAACAGCACAGGAGCTTGTGCCTCTGTAAAGAGAATATGTCTGACTAAATATCCATATGAAGACTCTCCACACTGTGTAACTCCCTGAGCTAGGTAACTCTCGTTCATTTGTGGAAAGAATAATGCTGTGTCTCTTGTAAGGGAGGCACTGAGGATGACAGGAAGTCTTTACAGAGCTGAACATAGCCACACCTTGGGATAAGGCGCAGGCAGGCAAAGAAATGACTCTTTTTGTAGCAACCATTTGTGCACCTAGGCTGCCATGGCAGCCCCCAGTGTATGTGTTTAGTGTTAATGAAGCATTTGTGAAGGTCTGCTCTCTATGAAGTAACTTCTCTTTATTCTAGACATGCTTCTTTTGGGGATGTCAATCTCTTATTCCCCATAGTGCTAGCTCTTCGATCCAGCAATGCATATGTTACAGTAACTGAAATCTTCTGACGTCTGAAAGTCCCTCTTGTGAAATATAATATCATGAACTTGCTGTGATATTTTCATTATTTAGATAAAAATCCCCCTGGCTCAGGAAGAGTTCTGCCTTGGAGCAGAAGTGCCCATTAGTTCCCACCACCACACACTGCATCTGGAGGAGGAGTAAAGGCACACTTAATGTTTGTACTACACATTCACAGATTGCATTGGGTTGGAAGGGACCCTCAAAGGTCCTCTTGTCCAATACCCCTGCAGTGAGAAGGAACACCTCCAACTAAATCAGGCTGCCCAGGGCCACACTGAGTCTCAGATATTTCCCCAGTTCTTTCCTGTGCTGACATATTTGGAATGATTTTTCCAGCCCTTGTTGTGTACTGGCTGGTTCAGCCACCACATCGAGCAAGCTTCCTACTTCTAGGTGCTTCTACTTCTGGACCACCCTGTAAGGCAGAGCTTTCCTGGAGAGACAGATTTTTCTCTTCTCTTTGCCAGCAACCTTCTCTCTCTCTTTGTTTGCTGAAAGCCAGTACAGGTGATAATTAGAATGGATGGATTGGGTTTCACCTTGAACATGCAATCATAGACAGTTTGGATTGGAAGGGACTTCCAAAAGTCATCTTGTCCAACACCCCTGCACTCATCAGGGACACCTTCAACTTGATCAGGCTGCCCAAAAGCAGTCTGATCTTGAATGTCTCCAGGGACAGGGCCTCAACCATATCCCTGTTCCAGTATTTTGCTATTTTCCCTGTGCAGAACATCCTCCTCATGTCCAACCAAAATCTACCCTGCTCCAGTTTCAAACCTAATGCTATAACTTCCCATAAACAACACATCATCTCCAGGGTCACAGCAGGACTCATCTCTCCACCTTATTCTAGAAGGCTATTATAGGAAAGCAGGGGAAAACCTGAAGGGAAAGGAGAGGAACACGGATTGATCAGATGAAAGGCAAGTTCATGGACAGTATCCTGATGGCAAAGCTGAAGCTAAGACAATCTAGAAACTTCTTGATGCTTTCTGGAAGGAGAAGAGTTGATTATGAGAAGACACTCAAGCAAGCCTGCTCAGTGCAAAATAGGTTGGCAGATGGACACTAAAAGCTGGTTTGAATGAAACATATTTGCATCTGGTGGATGAAGAGCACTGCTTACCAATATCATTTGTATCCAAGCAGGGGTTGATGGGGCTAGGTCTGTACCAGGTCTACATTGGTTGGCACTTAGTGGATATAGGGAAAAAAACAACCTAGGTTGCTGGACCAGTCAGCTCCTCCATTTTCTATTGCACATAACCTACCAAGACTCACTGAACTAAGTGAACCTCAGAGTTCCCAGAGCCACTGAGTCTCTTTCACCAGAGTATGTGAGCCAAAAGAACATCAGACTTTCAGCAAACCAGTGCTCGCCATCTACTACTAAAAGATCTTCTGAAGTGGATAATTCAGGAGACATCTGCATCGCTTGTTGTGAGAGCAGCAACACGAGTGTCTCTTGAATGAGACTGCATTTTTCAGTAGTAAAGAAACTGGCCTAGGAGAAGGGTGGAAAAGAGGGAATGCCTTTGCAGTTTATATGCAGACTTCTAAATTTCAGCAGCAGCAATTTTAGACCAAGCTTGTCAAACAGGCTGAACATTCCCCAACTCTCTGCAAGTGGCTTCACTGAAGTCCAAACTGCAGATGTGATTTTGAGTCGAGGTTTGCTTCATTTGTGCACACTTCAGACAGATCAAACTCACCCATGTCAAAGAAATGTGAACAGACAGTGACACCAAAGTCTTGTCTCTTTTGAAAACTAACCTGGGCTTCTTTCAGCTGTGCTTTGGACATCTTGGTATAGATGCTGGACACTGTTGAAAGCATTGTGGCAAGCCTGTCACACTAGGACAGCCTCTAATGCTTTAGACGTTGTCTTTGAAAGGTCATCTCAAGTGATATAGGTTAAGGAGACAAATGTAATAATCTATGACTGAAGATACAGAATAGATAAGCTTTTGTTAGCATTCACAGTACCACAGCACATTAGAGGTTGGAAGGGACATCCAGATATCGAGTTCAACCCGCCGTGCCAGAGCAGGATCACTTACTGTAGTCCACACAGTAGTGCATCCAGACAGGTTTTGAATGTGTCCAGAGAAGGAGAATCCACAACCTCTCTGGGCAGCCTGTTCCAGTGCTCCATCAGCCTCACTGTAAAGGAGTTTCTCCTCATTTTGAGGTGAAATCATCTGTGTTCAAGCTTGTACCTGTTGTTCCTTGTATTATTACTGCACACCATTGAAAAGAGCTCGGCCTGGGTCCACTTGACACCCACCCCTCAGATATTTATAGACAATAATCAGATCCCCTCTCAGCCTTCTCTTCTGAAGACTCAACAGCCCCAGGGCTCTCAGACTCTCTTCATAGGGAAGATGCTCAAATCTCCTAATCATCCTCATGGCTCTCTATTGGATTCTCTCCATAAGGTCTCTGTCTTTCTTGAACTGGGGAGCCCAAAACTGGACACAGTATTGCAGGTGTGGTCTCACCAGGGCAGAGTAAAGGGACAGGAGAAACTCCTTAGACCTGCTGGACACCCTTTTCTTGATACACCCCAGGATACCATTGACCCTCTTGGCCTCAAGCGCACATGGCTATCCCACGGAGAACTTGCTGTGCACTAGGACTCTGAGGTCTTTGTACCATATGTATTTGTGCCTTTGTTTCGGTTTTGTGCTCTTGGATATTAAGATGAATGAGTTGTTAAATCACTCTGTGGGTCATTCCTCTAGGAGAAAACAGCATGCTTTGGTTTGCTTATTTCAAGAGACCAAACAAACAAGAAAAGGGTATAAAAAGCTTGTTCTGATGTATGATGAGTGAAAGCTAACAAGGAGGTGCAGGCTGGAAGAAGGCAGAGAGCCAGGTGAATTTGTGTCTTTCTAAAGTAAATGTAGCATGTATGTGGCTTTGCTGTTTTGGTTTGTTTGGGGTTCAGAGTTTTTTTATGTTGTACCTTTTTAATCATCCAAAACACAGGACATTCTAAAAACTAGTGGCTGTCAAGTATAACAGAGACATTGAGTTTCTGGAACTGGTCCAGAGAAGGGCAGCAAAGCTGGTGGAGGGTCTGTTGGGTCTGGTGAGGAGCAACTGGGGGAAATGGGGTTCTTTAGCCTGGGGAAGAGGAGGCTGAACAGAGGCCTCATTGATCTCTACAACTCCCTGAAGGAAGGTTGTCCTGAGGTGGGGATTGGTATCAAGTGATAAAACAAGATGAAATGGCTCCAAGTTGCACCAGGGAAGGTTTAGGTTGGATATTAGGAAAAAAAAATCTATTTTGCAAGAAGGGTCAGACATTGGAACAGGCTGCCCAAGGAGCTGTGGAGTCACCATCCCTGGAGATGATAAAAAAACATGTGGACATGGTACTTCAGGGCATGGTTTTGTGACCATGGCAGTACTGAGTTGATGTTTGGCCTTGATCTTAGAGGTCTCTTCCAACCTTAATGCTTGTATGATACTTTTACACTTCAGTAGGAGAGAATGTTTCCTTACATAGGGCTACCCATATGTATGTGGTCAGGGCCCAAATCATTCTCCTGAGAAGGGTAGATAATTCTTTTCAGTGGCCTCACAGTGAATGTTTATTGTGGGACAAAAGTTGGTCTCAGAGGTAGGACATCTCTGTCTAATACTTCAGCCTTTAGGGGCTACAGGATCTCTACCTAATTAACACTTCTCTGGTGTATGAAACACAGCAACATGAGTGCAGGGTCAGGCATTTAGCTTCTTGCAGCAAGTCTTATTATCACTCTCAGAGAGCATCTAAGCAATGTAAAAAGCAAGAAGACCACATTGCCTGTGGCTAAGTGTTTTACTGCAGATGGGCTTCACAGCTCCTGGACTCACGCTGTCAGAAACAAAGCAGCATGAAATAGCCTTAATCTCCTCACTTCTGAAACTCTGGGTGTGAAGAGACTAAACCAGCTCTCACTAGCCTGGTAAATCTGTGTCAGAAAAAGTGTGACCAGCAGGACAAGTGAGGTGATTCTCCCCCTCTACTCTCCTCTAACGAGTACTGTGTCCAGTTCTGGTGCACCCAATACATGAAGGACATTGAACTGTTGGACTGGGTCCAGAGGACAACAAAAATGATCAGAGGGCTGGAGCACGTCCCCTGCAGGGGAGAGTTGGGGCTGTTCAGCCTGGAGAAGAGAAGGCTCCAGGGAGACCTTAGCACTCTAGGACTTCCTGTACCTGAAGTGGGCCTACAAGAAAGCCAGAAAGGGACTTCTTGCAAGGGCTTGCAGTGACAGGATGAGAGGGAATGGATTGCAACTGGAAGAGGGAAGATTTAGACTGGTGATTAGGAAGAAATTCTTTCCAGTGGGGGTGATGAGACACTGGAACAGGTTGCCCAGGGAAGTTATCCCTGGATATCCCTGCCCTAGATGTGTTTAAGGATAGGTTGGATGAGGCCTTGTGCAACCTGGTCTAGTGGAAGGTGTCACCACCCATGGCAGGGGGTGTTGGATCCAGATGATCTTCAAGGTCCCTTCCAACCCAAACCATTCTATGAAACCTAATTCTTAAATTGGTCTTGAAGCTAAATGTTTCATATTTTGGTGCCAGCTTCATTGAGTGGGATCCTTCATTGCAAACTATGTACAGATCAGAGCAAGCATCCTCAGCTCAGCAGACAACACTTAGTTCAAATTCAAACTTGTCACATTCAGATTATCTTTAAGATTGTTTTTAATGACCTGTCTCTTTAAATATTGTTATCCACTATAAAAGCCTCTTTTTCTTGCTTCAGCACCCTTGTTTTGAATCACCTGCAAGGATATAAAACACTGAAGAGCAAAACGTGAACAGAAATGTCCTTGACTAAGAAACATAAGGTGCAAAGCTGAAACGGCATTAAAAAGCATTAATAAAGCCAAACCAGATTAAATATGCAGGATGTTTATGGAGCAGATACAAACACAGGTTAAGAAGAGTTCAACTTACCTACTGAAAAGATGTGTTTAAACAAAAGGTGTGTTAGATTGCTTCCACTCAACTTTCCCTGTAAAGCATCTTGTTTTTCACTTGGCCAGCTTAGAGTCATCCTGACTTCCATTGCTTTCCAACAGGCGAGGTTCTGACAAGTTATGCATAATTCTCTTTTAATTCCTCAAAGGAATTAATCTCTCTTTAAAGTAGAATGCAAGGAAATACAAACAAAACCAAAAAGTAGAATGCAAGGAAATACAAACAAAACCAAATCTAACTAAGAAAATATGTGAAAGCAGCCAAATTTGTCTGGACAAAATGTGTCAGCAGAGGGACCCAGTTTCATCTGTGACCAGGAACGTATCACAGAATGTTAGGGGCTGGAGGGGACTTGGAAAGATCATCCAGTCCAACCCCCCTGCCAGAGCAGGATCACCTAGAGCAGATCACATAGGAATACACCCAGGTGGCCTTTTTTGCTGAAAGCAAAACTTTTCCATAGACATCCACACCAAGAGCTCTCTCTCCAGACCAGCGTTGCTGGCTGGAGTGTGTTTGTCTTGGGCCATGGGGTAATGTGATATAGGCAATACGTCTGCCAAGTCCCAGTGTAGAGGGCACCATCTTTTCTGACAAGGAGACAGTGGAATGAGATGAGCCACAAGCACATTTCATCTTTTCAATCTCCAGGTAATATCCACAGGAACTCCATTAATGTTAGGCTTTTGTGGAGGTAGCTGAGGTGCAAGGGCAAGCTGCCTCTTTTGCAGTGAAGCCCAAAGCATTGCTGCACCCCTCTGCTAAGGAAGGATTGTTCTGCTCCCAAAGGGAAGGAGGAGAAGCAGTACAACACTCATGCTTCTGCACCAGTTGTGCTAAATGGGGAGATAAGGTCAAAGTCCCAATTTTGATCTCTCTTATTCTGGAGGAGTGACCACAGCCCAGTGAGCTCTGCAGGTCTATTTGCACAAAAGGATTCACTGGATGCTGAGAGAGGAGAGCTGCGAGAGTCTGATTGCAGAGCCCAGGCTTCCTCTCCCAAAGGTAGCTTATTACCCAGAGTTTGTCTCCCAGTTCACAAGTTCCTCACTGTGGGAGGATTTCTGTATCCATGTCTGCACATCTCTAGCAAGCTGAAACTCAGCTGACAGACACCCAGGGAAGGTATATCTGATAGATTGGTTGCAACTTCAAAAAATGCCGGATATGGTTGTCTGTGCACAGGAGGAAGAGAGAATAATTTAAATTGGGTATTGGGAACATTTTCTTTCCTGCGAGAGTGCCCAGGCATTGGAATAGGCTGCCCAGGGAGGTGGTGGAGTCACCATTTCTGGAGGGGTTACAAAAATGTGTAGACCTGGCATTCAGGACATGGTTTGATGGGCATGGTGGTATTGGGTTGATGGTTGGACTTGATGATCTTGGAGGTCTTTTCCAAACCTAATTATTCTGTGATTCTAAATGCTTAAGGATGTCTGTCTGCAAATGGTCTTCTTTCTCTTCAAGAGCCTCTGAGCCTCTTTCAGCAGGCTCAATTTAATGAACAATAGAGAAGAGTTTCTGTTTATCAGTTACTTCACTGAATCTCCTTCCAGGGTTAGCATGATGCCTGTTCTCCATGTGTGCATGGAGAAAACAACTGGTTTGCAGTTCCTTAGCCCAAACTGTCCTAATATTTCCCCAGTTCCTTCCTGTGCTGGCATGCTTGGAAGGATTTTTTTTTCCAGCCCTGACTGTGTGCTGGCTGATTCAGCTCCCACATCTAGCAAGCTTCCTACTTCTAGGTGATTCTACTTCCTGGACAGTCCTGCGAGCCAGAGCTCTCCTGGAGACACAGCAAAGTGACAGATTTTTCTCTTCTCTTTGCCAGCAACCTTCTCTCTCTTTATCTGCTGAATGATACTGGTGATGACTAAAATGGAAGGGTTGGTTTGTACCTTGAACACAGTGATATGTGCTGTGGCTTTTGTACACTGTGGAATTTGGGAGAAAATTTCCACCACCATTGCAATGTTTAATTCATGTATGGATTGAAGCCAGCTTTTATGTGGTCTGTAAGAGGTCTTCCTCAAGAGCCAGGCAGCACTGATTAGAAATGTAAATCCAGTGCTTCAAAGCAAAGATCAGGGAGGGATGGAACTTTTTTGCCTAGATTTGTGACAAAATTGTGTATGTCCACCAAGTGAACTGAGTTTTGTTCTGCCAGCATGTGTTGGCAATCTGACAAATGATGTCCCTCAAAGATCTGCACTGGGAGCAGTGATGCTCAGTGTCTCCATCAATGTTATAGACAGTGAGATTGAGGCACCCTCAGCAAGTCTGCAGATGATACCAAGCTCAGTGATGTGGTTGATAAGACTGAAGGATGGGGTGGGTGCCATCCAGCAGGACCTGGACAGGCTGGAGATGGTCTGAGCAGAGTCTCTTGAAGTTCAGTATGGCAAAGTGCAAGGTCCTGCACCTAAGTCAGGGCAATCCTTGATATCAGCCCAGGCTGGGGGTGGGGGGGATAATGACGTTGAGAGCAGCCCTGCAGAAGAGGACTTGGGGGTGCTGGTGGATGAGAAGCCGGACATGAGCTAGCAGTGTGTTCTTCCAGCCCAAAAGCACCATGGCCAGCAGATGAAGAGAAGTGATTTTGTCCCTCTGCTCTGGTGAGACATCCTGGAGTACTGTGTGCAGTTCTGGGGCCATCAGTACAAGAGAGACATAGATATGTTGGAGCAGGTCCAGAGGAGGGCCACAAAGATGATCAGAGGGCTGGGCCCCTCTGCTATGAAGACAGGCTGAGAGGATTGTGGCTGTTCAGCCTAGAGAGCAGAAGGCTCTTGGGAAACCTTGGAGCTACATTTCAGTATCTGAGGGGAACCTACAGGAAACCTGGGGAGGGACTATTCAGAAGGGCTTGTAGTCATAGGATGAGGGGCAATGGTTTGAAAGTGGAGCAGGGCAGATTTAGGTTGGCCATCAGGTTCTGCACAATGAGAGTGATGAAACATTGGAACAGGCTGCCCAGGGATGTTGTTGAGGCCTCATCCTTGGCAATCTTCACGATCAGACTGGCTGTGACCTAGTGTAGCCTGATCTAGTTGGAGTTGTCCCTGCTGACTTCAGGGGGGTTGGACAAGATGAGCTTTGTGGGTCCCTTCCAACCCACTGCACCCTGCGTACATAGATCGTGCTCTAGCGAGAGGTGTGTGCCTCAAGCCAGTCTGACTGCTCAGGGCTATGAAAATCAAGGCACCCTTACTCCATGGCTGAAGATTTCAGCCCAGCAATACTACACCAAGCCACTATTTTTTCCAGTAGTTCTGCTGTTTGCTGTTGAGGTCTCTGTTGAGCAGTACAGGAAGGATGTGCTCTACTTCTGCTGCTGCTGCCAAGTAAAGCACTGAATAAATGTCAAAATATTTGTATCCTAAATAAGCTGCCCATTCTCATTTTTTCCCCTGTAGAGCATAATCATCTTTATTCCAGGCAGGTTCTCTCACTCCATCAAGATCAACCTGGCCTACTTTATGCTCAGACTTCCATTTGCCTAGCTAGATGCTAATTTTTCTTTTATTTTCCAACCAAACTGGAGAATATGTAGACAGAGTAGAGATTGCAGAATCTGATTCTCCTCTTCTTCTCCTCTCCTCCTCTCTTGTGTACTTACTTGGTCCTGTATGAAGTGGGCTTTAGTTTTGCCAGTCTGATCTAAGAGCATTTACAGTCACAGAGGTGAATGGTCACACAAGGTACAGGCAAAACAAGCTGTCCTTTAACCAAGAAATTACCAACATTGGAGTCCTGATGGACAGTAAATTCTCCATGGGGCAGCAATGTGTCCTTGTGGCCAAGAATGCCAATGGCACCCTGGGATGCATCAAGGTCCAGGAAGGCTCTCCTGCCCCTCTAATCTGCCTTGGTGAGAGCACACCTGGAATACTGTGTCCAGTTTTGGGCTCCCCAATTCAAGAGAGATGGGGATCTGCTGGAGAGAGTCCAGTAGAGAACTATGAGGATGATTAAGGGACTTGAACACCCCTTATAAGGAAATACTGAGAGCCCTGGGGCTGTTTAATCTTGAGAGGGGAAGGCTGAGAGGGGATCTCATGTGTATAATTGTGAGGGTTGAGATGAAGTGATGGTTGCTTTTTGGTGGTGCCCAGTGATAGGACAAGGAAGAGCAACTACAAGAAGCAATGCTGGAGGTTCCACCTCAGCATGAGGAGAAACTTCTGTATGGTGAGGGTGCTGCAGCCCTGGAGCAGGCTGCCCAGAGAGGTTGTTGAGCCTCCTTCTCTGGACACATTTAAAATCTGCCTGGATGTGTTTCTGTGTGACCTGCCCTGGGTGATCCTGCTCTGGCAGGGGGGTTGGACTGGGTGATCTTTAGAGGTCCTTTCCAACCCCTAACATTCTGTGATTCTGTGAACGTGATTTAATCCCCTAAGGATGTGGTACTGCCTTCAAGTATGACCTCTGTTAGTCGTGCTCTGTAACTTTTTTGTTATCAGTATTTGGCTGTTTGTACTAATGCAGAATTCTTTTGATCACATGGACCTGCTCTTGGTTTCTCTATAAATAACTCTCCTCTGAATGTCTCCATCAGTCTCAGTGGAAGGAGCAGTTTAAAAAATAATACAAATGGCTGGTTTGGGTTGTTGGGGGGCGGTGGTTTTTAGGGGTTTTTTTGGACAAGCAGAGTTTACCTTTCAGTTAATGGTTTTTGCTAGCTAAATGTTATAAAAATGATCAAAGAGATGGTGAAATATTAAGTAGCTACTTTCATTGCCTCAAGGAGAAAACAAATGAAGCTGTAGAGAGCTGCTGGAGTGAGTGATGCTCCCTGACATGAAGTTTAGTGTTTACCAGTTATTGTTTAGACAGATCTCTTTCTGAGAGGTGGTCTGCAAACCTCAAAAGGATTGCTGGGTCCAAATGAATGCACACAGGACATCATGAGACCATTTTCATTGGACTCTTTGCCAGAGTAGGAGAAATGAGTTGCAAGACCAACTGGCAACATGAGCTAAGAGTGGAGGGTTTAGATTCATGATAAAGAATCATAGAATTGTCAGGGTTGGAAGGGACCTCAAGGATCATCCAGTTCTAACTCCCCTGCCATGGGTAGGGACACCTCACACTAGATCAGGTTGCTCAGAGCATCATCCAGACTGGCCTCCAGGGATGAGGCTTCTACCACTTCCCTGGGCAACCTGTGCCTGTGTCTCACCACCCTCATGGGGAAGAACTTCTTCCTAACATCCAATCTGAATCTACCCATTTCTAGTTTTGCTCTATTCCCCCCAGTCCTCTCACTTGCTGACACCCTAAAATGTCCCTCCCCAGCTTTCTTGTAGCCCCCTTCAGATACTGGAAGGCCACAATTGGGTTTCCTCAGAGCCTTCTCTTCTCCAGACTGAACAGCCCCAACTCCCTCAGCCTGTCCTCATAGGAGAGAAGCTCCATCCCTCTAATCATCCTCATGGCCCTTTTTTGAACACCCTCCAGCATGTCCAGATCCTTCCTGTAGTAGGGGCTCCATAACTAGACCCAGTTCTCCAGGTGGGGTCTCATCAGAGGGGAGTAGAGGGGGAGAATCGCCTCCCTCAACCTGCTGGCTATGCTGCCTTATGAGGAAAGAAAAGCAGGTGTAGGTGGGGTGCAAAGAATTGTGCAGCTCTTCAGCAACAGGAGAAGGAATCACAAGGATCTCCTCTGAGAGGATGAGCATGATGGGTTGGGTTTTGGTTTGTTTTGGGGATTTTGGGGGGCGCTTTCTTTTTGTGCAAAGTGACCTTGTGATCTAAAAAAACCCCCAAAAAAACCCAATCCCAAAACATTATTTGCTAGCACGGAACACGATCGCCACCCTGTGGTCACTGGGAAAATTAGGCTAACGTAATGTGGTCCCTAATTAAGAAGCAATTAATCCTTCCCGCCGGCTGCTACAAAGGTTTTTGCCTGCGCTTTTTGGATGCAGCTGGGAGCTCAGAGGGGATGGAGCAATGCTGGTTGCTCCCTTGAGAATGGAGGTGGAGAGCTGAAGCTACTTGCCTGGCTGGGGAGAAAGGATTTATTTTGGTAATGTTCAGCTTCCAAACTGAGAGTCTTAGCTCTGATTGTGACCTATATATTTTACTCCTTCCTGAGTGGTCAGAATTGGACTTGATTTTTCCCAGGATGACAAAAGACATGTGCCAAACAAAAGCCATATGGGGAAACGTGTGTTTTTCTGTAATTGTACATTGAAAATCACCCAAACAGTTCTTTTTCCTGAAAGTTTCCATTATAAAGATCAGCATGCTCTAAATGCCTAGAGAGGAATATCCACAATATTTTTCATAGTTTGAGGAGAAAATAGCCTTACACCTCCTTAACACTTTTTTTGTGAGAGAAAGCCCTGCCTCCCAAGGGCAGTTTTATGCAGGAGGCTATCTATGTGAAGGTTACTTTAGCTGAGAAGCCTTTCTCCTTTTTCAGCAGAAGACTGAGAAGATTAAGCCCCCTACTCTTAAACCATCTCATATAAGCACCTGCTTAAAACTTGAGCTCGGTTTAACAGTATTATCAGCAACATAAAAGCCTCCAGTGAGGAAGTATCTGGTGATGTGGCACTAGGAGAAGGGGCAATGGTTCGAAACCAGATCAGGGTAGATTTAGATTGGACATTAGGAAGATGATCTTTACTACAAGGGTGGTGAGAGACTGGATTAGGCTTGGCTAGAGAAGTTGTGGATGCCTCATGCCTGGAGACATTCAAGGCCAGTCTTGATGGGGCTCTGAGCAGCCTGCTGTAGCTGGGAATGTTGCTGCCTATGGCGGGAGGGTTCGACTATGTGGTCTCAAGAGGTTCCTTCCAAGGCAATGATTTTTAATGTGATTTTTAAGAAGCCTGGCTAGAAATACTAGCAGTGTTTTTGTGAGTGCTTAGTGCTCATGCAAGGTGCTCATTATTAAAGGCCAATAAAGCCAGGTACTGTTCTGTAGCTGTCTGCATGGGTAGCTCAAGCTACACCTGGGACGGCAGCTGGGCTGTCTGGGTTGGGGACCGTGTCCAGCTCTTACATTCCTAACATGCAAGAAATTTCAGTACTGTGGGCTGCAGCCTCAAGAAGGTTTCATAGAACATGAAGTGAGATGAGATTCTGTAAGGAAGGTTGGAGCAAAGAGGGGCCCAGCCCCTACTCCTAGGTGGCAAGCTACAGGACTTAGAGGAAATGGTTTCAAGCTTGGCCAGGGGAGGTTCAGGCTGGATGCTAGGAAATATTTCTTCACAGAGAGGGTTCTCAGACATTGGACTGATCTGCCCAGGGCAGTGGTGGAGTCACCATCCTTGGGGGTGTTTAAGCAGCCTGTGGACCTAGAACATAGGGACATGGTATGGGGTTGCTGGAAGGTTGGACTGGATAATCTTTGAGGTCTCTTCCAACCAGATATATTCTGAGATTCTGTGATCTTTTTGATGCTGCTTGGTTGGTTTGCTGCATCTTTCTGTTGGATGATAAATCTCTTGTGGAGCTGGGGCTGCTCTCTCCTCAGGATACCTTTCTTGGGGACATGATGTTTCTAATGTATTCAGAGAGGCAATCCAAGGGTGACCAACACACATTTTACTCACTTCTCATTTAATTTCATTTAGAACTTCAAGACCCAAAAAGCTAAATGATGGCATTTAACCTGCAGCACACTTTACCCCCAGCACAAGTTAGCCAGTCTTGACTGCCTTCTTTATGATAGGAGCTTATGCTAACATTTTTCTTCTAGCAAACATTTTTTTCCATCACACTGAGATCTTGTAAAGGACAGGAATAAATATAACCAGTCACCTCAAAATCAAGATTGGAGGTGAAGAAATATAACAGCAGTGCAGGGTTACCATAGTAACAAAAGCTCTAAAGTGATCTAATCTACTGTTAAATTCCAGCTCAGAGATGAACAAAATCAACACAACAGAATCAATGTTACATTCAAAAGGCAACGAGGATATTTGGAGTGCTGCTCTGTTTGTGTCCCACAATACAGGACAACCCCCCCCCCACTGCTGAAGAGAGGGGAATTTCAGATGTCTGAGTGGCACGTTTATCATATTTGTTTCTAATTTGGACTCTAATTAATATCCTGTGAGGCTAGCTGCCAGGTGACTCTTTACCATGGTGCCTGGGTTGGCTCACTCAGATCTACTGCTTTGCAGAATATTCTCCTCCTGCCGTTGCTGTTGTGCAGATGGAGAATGGTGGCCCAGACGCTCTGCGTCCCAGGTTTTTCAGGCCATTAAA
Organism: Melanerpes formicivorus; assembly: GCF_026170545.1. Lineage (NCBI taxonomy): Eukaryota > Metazoa > Chordata > Aves > Piciformes > Picidae > Melanerpes > Melanerpes formicivorus. The sequence goes on from NW_027142378.1 coordinate 4,644,303, forward strand.
GCCTCGTGCCCCTCATTACAGCATCTGAATGAGTTCAGACACTGAAGCCCTGCCTAAAAAACAAAAACAAAAAAAGAAAAAGGAGGGGGGTTAGACCATGAGGAGAGCCTCTGAAGGGACTTGCACTGCTAGGCAGAACTGTTTTCAGCATGTGTTTCTCTTTCTGGTGAGTGTTGATATGTCAATAACTATTTTCACAGAATCACAAAGTGTTAGGGTTTGCAAGGAGCCTTGGAAGATCATCCAGTCCAAGCCCCCTGCCAAAGCAGCATCACCCAGAGCAGATCACACAGGAACACATCCAGAATGAATGTCTCCAGAGAAGGAGCCTCCCTGGGCAGCCTGCTGCAGGGCTCTGGCACCCTCACAGTGGAAAATGTTGTTCCTTCTGTTCCTGTGACACCTCCTCTGCTCCAGCTTCCACCCCTTGTCTCTTGTCCTATCATGGGACATCACTGAGCAGAGCCTGGTTCAATCCTCTCAACACTGCCCTTCACATCTTTATAAACATGAATGAGGGCATCCCTCAGGTTCCTCTGCTCCAATCTAAAGAGCCCTACTTAACTCATCCTTTCATCAGCAGGGATATATTCCGCTCCCTTCAGCATCTTTGTGGCTCTGTGCTGGACTCTTTCAAGCAGTTCCCTGAGGTCCTTCTTGAACTGAGTGGCCCAGAACTAGACACAATATTCCAGGTAGAGCCTTACCAGGGCAGAGCAGAGGTGGGGGAGAACTTCCCTTGACCTCCTAATCACAGGTCTTCTAATTCACCCCAGGATTCCATTGGCCACAGGGGCACAGTGCTGGCTCATGGGCATCCTTCTGTCCACTAGGACCTTCAGATCCCTTTCCCTTATGCTGTTTTCCAACAGGTCAGTCCCCAACCTATATTGGTCCAGCTTCCCATAAAGTTAATTCCTCAAAAAGGAAAACCCAAACCATTAGTTTTGAGAAAAGTTAACTCCTGAGGCATGGACATTTCTTGCATCACCTCATGGCATACCACTGAGACTGCACACCTTATATAGGTTGGACTTGATGATCTCTGAGGGCTTTTCCAACCTTATTGAGTCTATTCTATTCTATGATTACCTGACCAATACTCTTTTGAACTCTCTTTCAATATTATTCAGGATGCTGGAGCTTCATCTATCATTGAAGATTAGCTGTGGTTTTGCTGCGAGGGATTGGGGGTTAGGTTTGGTGGGGTTTTTTTGTTCATGTTAAGCAGTCTCTGCTTGTACTAGAAGTTTGAGATGCCAAATACCTTCTCTTTCAGCATTTCTAAAGCAGATAAGATAAATAAAAATCCACATTAGTAGTCTGGGCAAGTTTGGTATAACTTGGACATGTGTGTAATGATTTAAAAGTGAACAAAAAATAATTCTTAGCTAGCACCAATGCACTTGAAATAATTTTCAGAGGAATTTTAGCACAGACATCTTAAAATTGGTTGATGGTAGGCTGAACATGAGCCTGCAGTGTGCCCAGGCAGCCAGGAGGGCCAATGGCATCCTGGTCTGCATCAAGAACAGTGTGGCCAGCAGGAGCAGGGAGGTCATTCTGCTCCTGTACACTGCACTGGTTAGGCCACACCTCGAGTCCTGTGTCCAGTTCTGGGCCCCTCAGTTTAGGAAGGAGGTTGACTTGCTGGAGCGTGTCCAGAGAAGGGCAACAAAGCTGGGGAGGGGCTTGGAACACAGCCCTATGAGGAGAGGCTGAGGGAGCTGGGGCTGCTTAGCCTGGAGAAGAGGAGACTGAGGGGTGACCTTATTGCTCTCTACAACTACCTGAAGGGGGGTTGTAGACAGGCAGAGGTTGGTCTCTTCTCCCAGGCAGCCAGCACCAGAACAAGAGGACAGTCTCAGGCTGCGCATGGGGAGGTTCAGGCTGGAGGTCAGGAGGAAGTTTTTACACAGAGAGAGTGATTGCCCATTGGAATGTGCTGTCCGGGGAGGTGGTGGAATCGCCATCCCTGGAGGTGTTCAGGAGGAGATTTGACAGGGTGCTTGGTTGCATGGGTTAGTTGATTAGGTGGTGTTGGATGACAGGCTGGATGCGATGATCTTGAAGGTCTCTTCCAACCTGGTCTATTCTATTCTAAAATGTTCACTATGAAGACAATATATTTTCAGTGACCAAAAAACCCAGTCCCTCTAAATCTAAGCATCTGGCATGTGTTTCATACCAAGTGTGCCTTTCATTATCAATGCCACCCCAGAACTTCTCTCTGCTTCATACCAAAGGATAAGTTAACTGTGTGCAGCTTTTAAAAGTAGGCCTTCAACTGTGGTCCATCAGCCAGAAACAGGTGAAAATAGAATTTGCAGGGCATGTCTTTCAGTTTGTCCTAATAGCTTCTAAACAGCGTGCAAACAGCATGCATTAGAGGCAGGTTTTCCTCTTCCAATGGGAGATGATGTGCTGGTAGGAAAATGACAACTCATTTGCATGCAATTTGCACCCTGCCTGACTTTTTGCACCGTTCTCTGCTTAGTTGCATTTAATTTCCTGAGTGCAGAAGAGGAGAGTTAAGAGCAGATTTGAAAAGAGCCGGCCCGAATTCTTCGCATGTGTAGGCTAAAGAGCTCTATTTGCAAAGGAGGCAGGGCCCTCTTCCTAGCCCTCTCTTCCACACTGTGAAATCTAATCTTGCTTTTTTTTCCCTCCTGGTATCCAATCATGTGTGTGTTTCTTTTTCCTTTATACCATGCTGATCACTGTGGTATTTTCCATGCATAAAGTTCTTGCCTCATTATTGAAAGGTAGGGAAAGTAGAGCTATTTCTGAGGCAATAATCCTTTCTTTTATGGTCTATTCTCCTTTGCATTGATTGCCTGAGTTTGAAACTCTCATGACATTTTGCAGGCAATAAAAATCAGAGGGAGAATGGGTTTTCTTTTCTTTTTTATTTTTGCCAGTTGTGTTCTTATTAAGCCAAGCAGAGCTGCTTACCAGCTCGGTGCAGACACTGCCACCAAATTCAGGTAAAAGAGGAAAAAGAGCAACTTCCATGAATGATGGAGGTGGAGCTTCCCTCAGCTGTTTTATGGCGATCTTTTGCTCTTCCAGCTCTGTTTGTCTTTATTCTGTTGGAGCTGTCACTGAACTTGAACAGATGAGGTTCTCTGGGGAGAAAAAAAAACCATCATTGCCCTCTCTCAAATCAGTTTCCAAAGGGACTGGGATCACTAGAGGGTTTCTGCCCCTCTGAGTATGGTAGCATGCGGTACATTGTAATGGACATTTTGGGGGGGGTCCTGCTGGGCCTACGTGGTTCTAGTGTGAGGTGTCCCTGCCCATGGCTGGGAGGTTGGATTAGATGATCTCTGACGCCTCTTCCACACTAAGCAGCTCTATGATTCAATGCCTTACATTCATCTGTAACCAGAAGATCTTCTGCCCTGTAATTCCTTGAGCTTCTTTAGTTGGAACTAGGTGATCCCTGAGGTCACTTCAGATCCTAACAATTCTGTGATTCCACCCTTTTAGACCGGGGATGTCTAGAAGGCCATGCAGTATTGATGTTACAAGAACCATGTGTTTTTCAAGTGGCATGTTGATGCTTTTGCTGTTGTTTTGCATCCCTCTTTAATGATCCTCACCATTCTGTTTCCCTTGCTCACTGCCCCTGAGCAGTCAACTGATATTTTCAAAGAATGACCCATATGACTCCAAGATCTTTCTGAATGTTGAGAGAGAATTTGGAGTAAATTAATGAATTAAACTGGTTTTCCCCTGGTTGCTGTGCTTCAAATTTCATCTGACATTGATTGATGGGCTCTTCTCACAGGCAATTATTGATAGAACTAGAGGGAATGGCCTCAAGCTGTGTCTGAGTAGGTTTAGACTGGACATTAGGAAAAAAAATTTCATGGAAAGAGTGATCAGGCATTGGAATGTGCTGCCCAGGGAGATGGTGGAGTCACCAAGCCAGGATGTGTTTAAAGGTGGTTTGGATGTGGTGCCTGGGGATATGGTTTAGGGGTGAGCCTTGTAGAGTAGGATTCTGGGTTGGACTTGGTGATCCTGAGGGTCTTTTCCAACCTAAACATTTCTGTGATTCATCACTCAGTACTGTGACACTGCTCTGCTACGTGTCCCAGTCAGTTTTCATTTTGAATGTCCTGAATAATTTTGAGTCATGAAGAAACTTTGTCACCTCACTATTTCTTCCTTTCCTCAGCTTTCAGTATGCTGAAAAGGATTCATACAGGGCCAGAATTTAACTTTCCTCTGTGATGAAAAATGAATGTTTATGCTTATGCTTTGCATCCTCCCTTTTAATAAGTCATTTATCCTGTAAAGCACCTTCCTTGTAATTCCTTGCAGTTTAATTTTTTTTAAGAGCCTTTGATGAGAGAGCTTGACAAAAACTTATTGGAAACCCAAGTATAGAAGATCAATTGAAACAGCCTCATCCCCATTTATCATCTCTTTCAGAGAGCTGGAATGCCCCCATGAGATATGACTTTGTGTCTTGGCTTTTCTATGGTAGACTTATTTGTCTCTCTGCTGCTCCTTTCTTTATTACATTTTTTTATTAATTCACTTGACATAAAAAGTCAGATTTTCTGGTCTGAACTTTCCATAGGCTTACATTAAGTCATTAAAGACAAACTCAAAAGTCCTTGTGTCTTACTGAAGCACGTTTAGAATCATAGAATTGTCAGGGTTGGAAGGGACTTCAGGCATCACCTAGTTCCAACCTTCCTGGCATGGGTAGGGACACCTCACACTAGAGCAGGTTGCTCAGAGCATCATCCAGACTGGCCTCCAGGGATGAGGCTTCTACCACCTCCCTGGGCAACCTGTGCCAGTGTCTCACCACCCTCATGGGGAAGAACTTCTTCCTGACATCCACTCTGAATCTACCCACTTCTAGTTTTGCTCTATTCCCCCTAGTCCTGTCACTCCCTGACACCCTCAAAAGTCCCTCCCCAGCTTTCTTGTAGTACCCTTCAGATACTAGAAGGCCACAATTAGGTCTCCCTGGAGCCTTGTCTTCTCCAGACTGAACAGCCCTAATTCGCTGTCTGATCTCATAGAGAGGAGCTCCAGCATGTCCAGATCCTTCCTGTAATAGGGGCTCCAGAACTGGACCCAGTACTCCAGGTGGGTCTTACCAGAGTGGAGTAGAGGGAGAGAATCACCTTCCTTAACTTGCTGCCCACTAAGCTTAAGTGAGGAGTACTTCCACATGTGATTTCAGTTAGAACTGACTGGAATATTGCTACTTATTCTTTTCTGATCTTACACCTTCCTTGTTTACAATTTGGTTTGAGGCTATGGCTCTGATTTTAATCCTGTGAAGAAATTACATGCCACTTCTAAGTATTTCCCGACAAACACTGAACTGATTGATTTCAGTTCTCTAATAAAGCACAATCCTTTTGACCAATGGTTTCTTCTAGAAACTCTGTGGCAGGCACACTACTATTGATAAATTCCTTTGGGGGGAGGAGGGGAGAAATATCTTTGTTCTTTGTAAATTGATCCTTAAGATGTCTTTTGCCTGGACATATTTTCATTCTCAGATTTGACTTCCTAATATGCCCTTTCCCATTTTCTTCAGCTGAATACAGTTTCTGGTTCTTGAATTGTATGGTTTGCTAGAAGCGTGAACATAGCTCCCGAAGTGATTTGTTATCCTACTTCCTTCACAAGAAAAAATGAAATGGTTAACAGTATTGACGTGGGAATTATCTCCATGAGGCAATCGAATCAATCCCATGCTGAGGGATTTCACCTCCCCCACTGCTCTCTGGAGACTTGATGAAACATAAGGATAAATGAAGACACAGCAGTGTGGGCTCCAGTATGTGGCTAATGCATTGCTAGCTGATGTCAGTGCTGCCCTGTCTTCAGTGCTAGCAGGAGCAGGGAAGGCATTCTGTCCCTGTACTCAGCATTGGTTAGGCCACACCTCAGTTTAAGAAGGACATTAAGACACTTGAATGTGTCCAGAGAAGGGCAACAAAGCTGGGGAGGGGTTTGGAGCACAGCCCTGTGAGGACAGGCTGAGGGAGCTGGGGTTGCTTAGCCTGGAGAAGAGGAGGCTCAGGGGAGACCTTACTGCTCTCTACAACTACCTGAAAGCGACAGGTGGATTGGTGCACCAATGTTGAGATCTGTGTTGCAAGTGTCAGAAAAATTCACAGTCAACGCTGCTACAAAAGCTACTGGAGCTGTAGAAAGCTTCCATTGATTTCTATTAGCAATTTGGCTCTGTGGGTAATGAGGCTGTTAACCTGTCAGCTTAATATGATTTATTTTTCTTTCCATTTGCAATTTGCATCTTGTCTCTTAACCATAAAAGGCATAATACAAGCTATGAGTTAAAGGCCTGTCTGATGATGACCCCACCACAAGGTTTGGGTTGGACATGGAGGGCAATTTCTTCCCTGAAAGGCTTGTCAAGGCCTGGAGGAGGTTGTTTTGGGCAGTGGTGTGGTCCCCATCCCTGGCGGGGTTTCAAAGCCAATGAGGTGTATCACAGTATAACTTAGGTTGGAAAGTACCTCAAGGATCATCGAGTCCAACCTATCAACACAGACCCCATGGCTAGACCATGGCACCAAGTGCCACATCCAATCTCCTCTTGAACGCCTCCAGGGATGGTGACTCCACCACCTCCCTGGGCAATCCGTTCCAATGACGAATGACTCGCTCGGTGAAGAACTTCCTCCTCACCTCAAGTCTAAACCTCCCCTGGCACAGCTTGAGACTGTGTCCCCTTGTTCTGGGGCTGGTTGTCTGGGAGAAGAGACCAACCCCTTCCTGGCCACAACCACCCCTCAGGTAGTTGTAGAGGGCAATGAGGTCACCCCTGAGCCTCCTCTTTTCGAGGAGTAGTGTAGTGCTGAGGGATGTGGTTTGGTGGTGACCTGGTGGTCGTGGGCTGTCAGTTGGACTCAGTTATCGTGGAGAGTGTTGCCAGAATTGGTGATTCTACAATTCTGTGATTAATGTACCTTCTAAACATATTTCCTTTCTGCTTTTCTATTGATTCTTCCACTCATTACCTAGCCACAGAAGGCATCCAATGAGAGCTGCTATGAATGTCCCCTCTCTTGAGCTGTTCAAGGCCAGGTTGGAAGGGGCCTTGAGCTACATGGTGTAGTAGAAGGTGTCCCTGCCTATGGCGGGGGGTTGGAACTAGATGATCTTTAAGGTCCCCCAACCCAAACTATTCTGTGATTCTATGATTCTGAGTTTTCTACTACTATAATTATTTACATGAAGTTAACAGACACTGTTATGAGTCCTCCACAATCACCATAATACAAAAAAGGGTAGGCTTTACCCTCATCCAAGGGATGAAAATCAGACACGTTATCCTTGCGTTTATTCCTTCAGGGAATGTAGAGCAGGTTGGTTGCACTTCCTTTATTTCTGAAGTAAGCCAAAATTTCTTCTTGAAGCAGAAATCAAGGGCTGCTCAGAGCATTCACATGCAACAGAGCAAGCACTGTGCGTTTCAGACAGCTGTAAATCCTGCTGCTGGATTGCAAAGCAGCCCATGGGAACATACCCATGACTGGCAGTGCCTCTTCGGCCCTGACAGTTCCTCTGCTTGCAGAGAAGGAGCGAGCAACTTCCACTCTTTCTCCTCTGGTTGTAAACTGTGGGGTTAGTTAGTATGCTGCAGCAGTGCAGATTTTCATTTCTGATAAAACTTAGCCTGAGAGGTATTTGTTGATGATTGTCAACAATCAAATGAATTATAGATGATGTTGGTAAACAAAATGCCGCCTTGATGAATGATGCCTTGGCTATACGATGACATGACTGCTAAGTCATTCAAAGCACTGATTAAACCCATTACAGTAAAATAATCACCATCCATTACCTTTAATGTCGTGAACTGACAACCTAGTTAAGGCAGCTGATGGTGTCAGCAAAATGATTTGTTGGTCCTCATGTCCAATGACAATAAATCAATTCGATAAATCAATGAACAGTAGCAATAAAACAATATATTTTCATTTTTCTTGACATTCAATTACAGAGTGTGTATATGGACTTATTCTTAAACACTCAGTGCTGTGGCAGGGTTCAGCATTCAACAACAGCTAATACATGTGGTTGGTGAGCTCTTATTTTGTCCAATCATGGTTTCTTCCTACAGTAGAAGAAACTTTTTCATTGAGAGGTTTCTCAAAGACTGGGACAGGCTCCCCAGGGAGGTGGTTGAATCCCTGTCACTGGAGGAGTTTCAAGGACAGATGGTTTAGCACCAGTTTTGGTAGAATTAGATGATGGTTAAGCTCTCAATGATCTTGGAGGTCTTTTCCAACCAAAATGTTTCTATGGTTCCCTCAGTTTTGCTTTCTGCTTCATCTGCTGTTGTAGGAAATCACTTTTACAGAGTCAGGTTCATGCTCAGGTATAAGGGTTAGAATTGCTGTATTCTTTTTCACTACATCTGAAAGAGTTTCTTCTAAACAAGTTCCTAGAGGTGGTGTATTTTTTCAAGACTTCAAAGATAATGGTAGCATTCCTGTGGTTCCTCCTTGCTAATGTTTCTAGGCTAATGAAGTCTGTCATCTGGCTTGCAGGTTAAACAACAAAGTGATCTTAAGCATTTGATCAGCCAGAACTGAGCTCAGGCTCCTGTGCTGCTCATGCACACACAGTTGATTCCACTGCTAAAATCCAACTCATCCTCCCTGTTCTGCCATCATCTGGGTTGTGCTGATCACCAGTCCTGGCAGGCAAACAAGGTGTTTTGGGAGTAGTGCATTTTAGAAGTCTACATCTGTACCAACCTATTTCTTTCTCTTCTCATAGATACGTTTGTGTCTGTGTGTTGTTATCAAACGTTGGGCACGCATTGAAGCACCAATCCCTGGGATTATGGCCTTTGGGAATGAAAAAAGGCAAGACACCAACCAAAGACTTGAAATTATCATGTACTTTTAGCAGGCAAAGCCTAATGCATTTAGATAAAGACTGACAAGGCAAAGTTTTTTTTTTTCTTCTTCTCTATAGCTAAATAAGTTTAGAGCACTTAACCATCTTCTTCTGGATTCCTTCCTCTGCCCCATTCATGCTCTCACACTCCACCAGGCTCATAAAGTACCCTGAGGAATTCACAGGGCATAGTTTTTAAAGCTAATTCAGGTACCATGTTACTCAGGTGGCTAATAAGAAGGCATAGCTGAAAAACTAGGTGGCTATGGATCCTCAGTCCTGAGCTCTTCTACCATTCCTTTGTCCAGATCATGGACAAAGATATTAAAGAAAACGGTCCCAAATACTAAGCCCTGGGGAACACCTTTATTGTGGTAAAGAGTGTCTGTACAAAGAGAACAAGGATCTGTGATGTTTTTTTCTCTCAGGGCATTCCCAGAGTTTGAAAGAGTGAGCTCTGGCTAAGGGAGCAGGTAACACATCACAGTCCACCTTGACTTCAACCTTTCTACGTTTTCAAGGCCCATCTTCACAGGGTGCTGGCCCCCCTCATTTGAACTATATTCTTAGCCTGAACGGTTGGACTGGATGACCCTTGAGGTCCCTTCTAATGTGGTATTCTATGAATTCTATTAAGATCAAGGGCCTTGTCTTTAATGGATATGTTAAGCAAAATGGGAAATTCTGAAGATACACAATGAGTATTATATTGCTAATCTTTCTTTCACTAACATAAGTCTGAACACCTTGACTAGTATGTTTTTCTGCACCATTGACATGGAGAAGTCAACCAGCTGGGCACATAAAATCATAGAATGGTCTGGGTTGGAAGGAACCTCCAAAGGTCATCTAGTCCAATCCCCTCTACAGTAAGCAGGGGCATCTTTAACTAGATCAGGTTGTCCAGAGCCCTTTCGGGCCTCACTTCAAATATTTCCAGAGATGGGGCCCCAACCACCTCCTTGGGCAATTTGTTCCAGTGTTACACCACCATCGTGGTAAAGAACTTGTTCTAAATATCTAATGTACATCTGTTCTTCTCTAGTTTGAAGCCATTGCCCCTTGTTCTGTCACTCAGAGTTTTGTAAACAGCCTCTTTCCATGCTTCTTGTAGCCCCCTTTCAGGTACCGGAAGCCTGCTAATAGGTCTCCCTGGAGCCTCCTCTTTTCCAGGCTGAACAACCCCAACTCTCTCAGCTTGTTCTCATAGCAGAGGTGCTCCAACCCCCTGAACATTTTCATGGCCCTCCTCTGGACCCTCTGCATAGACTCAACATGATGTTGCACAGGTTCAGATTGTCAGCTTCTGCGCAGCACACCAAGCTTCCTCTGAAAATAAGATCTGATTTTCATTTGCTTGTAGACCAGCCTAAGTCCAAGGCAGTGATTTAACATGGGGTCTGTTTCCTTGAGCACTTCCCTGTTGGAGACAGAATGATCTAGGTTGGACTTGATGATCTCTGCGGTCTTTTCCAACCTTCTTGATTCTATGATTCTCTGATTCTAGGTTCATTGTGGAGATGAAACTTTTCTTCTGTGGCATATGAAAGATTTTTCTTGTTCCTTTCTGAAAATGCATCTGTCAGTAGAGAGTGATTGGTCTCACTGGACATATGGGGCAGTTAGGACTAGAAAAACTGAATGTCACTAAGGGAAATTAAATATTTGGCTATAAATCATTTTTTACAGTCATATTTAGATTAGAGTACAGAAGACATGAGTAGTCAACACCAGCTACATAGCAGACACCAGAACATGGCCAGAACTGCTCCATTTTTGGATGACAGTGAACTGGGATGAAGACCTTGCACTGACTTTGCAGGAGGCATAAGTTGATGTTCATTCCAAAAGTAATACCTGCAGCAAATGCTCCTGAAATGACGACTTTCAGAACATTGTGGGATATTTGCTGTGTAAGAGTTATTAAGAGTTCCTTTGAGATAACCATCTTCAATTTGGTTCTAGAAAACCTCAGCTATTGCTCAGAAAAAAGGCAGTAAAGCAAACTACTGTCCTGCACCAAATTGTCTGCCCGCAGGATCTGAACAAGCAGTTACAGTGCAAGAGGTGGAATTCACAGAGCTTTTGTGAAGAAGTTGAGTGTTCTCAGAGTTGGTATTAAATGCAATGGATTATTTGTGCTATCACCAGTGAGAAATGGTTTCTTTCATGGAACAAGGATTCATTTAGCTGATTATATTCCACCCTCCCAACTCTGCACATGTCTATATCCTCAACCTTGTGGCCCTTTCCAGGAACTTTGTGGCACAATGGTGCCTTGTCTTGCAAAGCAGAACATGTAGTTTTTACTATCAGGCATGTCCTCATTGAGAAATTCACATCTACAGGTTCTGTTTTGACTGGGTCATACTTCTTAATTTAGTGAGTCAGCTTCAAAATGGTCAGAATGGGGCTGGAAGCATGGCCATGAAGCTTCCTTCCCTGCTGGCTGTGAAGTGCTTGAGCATTTTGAATCAGTTGGTGCTTCCTCTCCATGTCATGCTGCTGGCACTCCTGATCTTGAAAGGATAGCAGGAGAACCGATGCTCCCAGCAATGGAGGGACACAAAACTGCTGGAGCAGGGCCAGAAGAGGGCCACAAAGAAAACCAGAGGGCTGGAGCCCTCTGTACTCAGCACTGGTTAGGCCACACCTTGAGGACTGTGTCCGGTTTTGGGGCCCTCAATTGAAGAGAGATGTTGAGATACTGGAATGTGTCCACAGAAGGGCAATGAAACTGGTGAGGGGTCTGGAGCACAGCCCTGTGAGGAGAGGTTGAGGGAACTTGGGTTGCTTAGGCTGGAGAAGAGGAGGCTTGGGGAGACCTTATTGCCATCTACAGCTACCTGAATGAAGGGAGGTTGTAGCCAGGTGGGGGGTCAGTCTCTTCTCCCAGACAACCTGTGGCAGAGCAAGAGGGGACAGTCTCAAGCTGCTCCAGGGGAGGTTTAGGCTGGATGTTAGGCAGAAATTCTTCACAGAAAGAGCGATTGGCCATTGGAATGTGCTGCCCAGGGAGGTGGTGGAGTCACCATCACTGCAAGTGTTTAAAAAGAGACTGGTTGAGGCACTTAGTGCCATGGTTTAGTTGATTAGATGGTGCTGGGTGATAGGTTGGATTCTGTGATCTCAAAGGCCTTTTCCAGTGTGGTTAATTCTGTATTCTGCAGTGCATAAACTAACTCAATAGCAGCACTAAAATGGGCTGAATTCTGCTTCAGAAACTGCAAAGATGTTGCAGCAAAGTGGCATTATTTATGCTTGTACTTACTGAGGTCTGGTTATGCATACTGACATTACCATCAGTTTGAGGGTTTGTAGCCTCTTTAACCTAAATAAAACAGCAAGGTACTTTCACCATCCTCCTTCTATACCTCCTCATGAGACCCCACGTGCATGTATGATTTAATTAATGGTTCCCTTAATGCATCATCCTGTGAAAGGCCTGAAGTTTATTTGTTTCAAAATGTATGCAGTCCCCAGGGTTATTCATCAAGTAAGAAATAAATAAATCCCCAAATAAGTAAATGAATACAATGAAAAAGAGCAAAAAAAATTCCGTAATTATAACGTAAAAGTGAGGCAGCCACAAAGCCAATGAATGCTGGAAGACATTTTATTATAAATTGTCAATAAATATAACAAAACCCCTTTTGTAATCTCTGCAATCCTACTAAGACTACATTGCTTTTCATTATAAAAGGGATTTAGTACCAGTGAAAGAAACACTGCAGAATGATGCTGCTTTCATGCAAGATGGATGTGCAGTATCAGCAGAGAGCACTCCCACACTATTTAGGTGTCAAATGGTCTGTAGGCTTGTAAAGCTAAATGGGTTGTTTGAGAAGAAATCTGTTTGCAAAGGTGCCACAACTGTAGCAATAATGGCTCCTATGCTTTTCCTGGTGCCTCCATGAAACTCTTCTGCAGCAGACAGTTGTAACACTCCCCTTACTGTGCTACTGCTTTTGTCTTTATTTTTTTTTTTCTTTCCCCATAGAATCCTTAGGTGAGTTATTCTCTGCTATTTGGAAATATAGAATAGCTTAGGTTGGAAGGGACCTCAGAGATCATCTACTCCAACCTCCCCACCACAGCCTCTCAGGTAGACTCAGCGGCTCAACCTGGCGTTATACATCCCCAGGGAGTAGGCATCTACAGCCTGCATGGGCAACCTATTCCTGAGTCCCACCATCCTCCTGAACAAGAACTTCTTCCTAAGATCTAGTCTAAACCTACTCCTGGGCTGTTCTCTGGATGCAGCCTTTTTTGGCACACCACCATATCCCAGGATCTCATCAGCAAGCAGTAGCAGTAGGTATTGCTCCACAGTGAGTGTATAGGGACACTGCCTCGTAATTTGGCCGTGTCTTGTTGCTCCTTTGGCTTTTTCACGTCCTTTTGCAGTAATTCCTACATCCAAGCTAAAGTTCAAAACACTGGAATGGACTGGCCAGAGAGGTTGTGGAGTCTTCTTCTCTGGAGACATTCAAAACCTGCTTGGTTGCATTCCTATATCACCTACTCCAGTGATCCTGCTCTGACAGGGGGTTTAGACCGGATAATCTTTCGAGGTCCCTTCCAACCTCTAACATTCTGTGGTTCTGTGTGATTCTGTGATTTTGCTATGTTTTGTTGCTGCTGGGTTCATTCACTTAAATCTTTACCTAAGAGAGACTAAGCTAAGCTCTTTACTATGAGAGTGGTGAGGCACTAGAATGGGTTGCCCAGAGAAGCTGTGGGCTTCTCATTCCTGCAAGTGTTTAAGACCAGGCTGGATGAGGCCTTGAACAACCTGGTCTAGTGGAACGAGGCCCTGCCCATGGCAGGGTGGTTGGAACTAGATGATCTTTAAGGTCACTTCCAACTCAAACCATTCTAGGATTCTATGAGACTAGAGTCCTAAAGTCTCTGCTGCTGCCCAGAGTCCACAGCCTTTTCACATAGAGCAATCCTGTTGTCATTTACCTTTTCCCATCGTTTCAAGTAGCTCTTTGAACCAGACCTGACCTCTGTGCCCAGCATCTCCCTCCCAGTCACTGCAACCTCTACAGCAAGCTGCTTGTTTTATGCAACACATCTGTAAGGTAATGCAAACTCTAAACAAGATCATATTTTATTTTTGTGCAGCTTTCAGCCAGAGCCTGCTCCTGCCAGCTGGCCTCAGAAGACTGATTTTCCATCACCTGCAGTTGGTCACACTTGCCAGTCTAAGGTTAGTGCTTATCACTGTTGTTTTAATGATACTGCATCTGGCACCACAATCCAGCTGGAATCAAAACAGTCATTCATTTAATAGCATAGCTATAAACAGGGCAGCTGAATGCTAGGTGAGTGACTTTGGCTGTGCATCAGCTTTGAGAGTCCTTGCTTTTACTGGAATTGCACCTCAAACATCTTCCTTTCAGCTAAAACTCTCTACATCCTTTGTCTGTGCTTGCACCACTCACTCCTTTCCTCCTGAAATAGCTGCAGTGTTGGAGACTGCAGATGGTTCTGTTTCACAACCTCCTTGCACCTTTCCCTGTCTGCTTCTTCTGGATTTTCTTTAGCTTAAACCTATTTCTTTGTGTGTGGGTTGGGGGTTTTGGTAGGCTTTGTTTGTTTTCTTGTTTACTTGGTTAGGGTGAGTTTGGTTTAATTTTTGGTTAGTCTTTTAGGGTTTGTCGTTGTTTCCTAGGGTTTGCTGTCGTTGGTTTTTGTTGGGGGGGTGGGTTTGGATTTTTTGTGGCCGTTGCCTGGAATTTTTGTGGTGGTGGTTTGGATTTTTCGTTGTGGTTTGATTGTTGTGGGCTTTGATGGGTTTTTGGGTTGGTTTGTGTGTGTGTTCTGGGTTTTTTTTTTGTTTGCTTGCCTGTTTGTTTTTTCTCAAAGCACGATTTTTTTTTTCCACTTCTCTAATCACTTGGGAAGCCCAAATGGCAGAATTTGGAGGTCCCTTTCTGGAGGGAAAGCATTGTTCCCTCAGCAAATTCTCCTGTCATTGGGAACCTGGGTTCATAAGGAGTCCTCTCCAAAACTGCAGATAAAAAGGAAAGATTTCACATCTGAACTTTCACATTGTTGCTGTGCATTGTCACGTGAGTACACAGTAGGCCTCCTCTGGCTTAATTCGTTTGGGATTACAGTGTTTATTCACGACTTCCGTTAGAGGTCTAATGTTTCAGTTATTGCTCTTGGCAATGGTGTTTATCTTACATTTCCTTTTTTGCTTCCCAACATAATGGCTAACTCCCCCCTTCTTTATTCTTTACCACCCCTCAGTACTTCTGTATATTGACTTAGTTTTCCCTAAATTCGTGTTCATGTCATGTACTTTGTTAGGGATTCCGCCTGGCCAATACTCTGAGTCACTCTGTGCTAACCACCTTCTCTGCTTTGCTGTGCATCTCACTCAGCTGCCTCCACCACATTTCAGATACCACATGTTGGCTCATAAAACAAGAGGGTTTAATGTTGGCAAATCTAAGTTGCTCTTTATTTAGTGACTTACTTCAGAGGTGCTGCAAACGCAGCATAGACTGCACCTACAATACATAGGTTGGTGTCATGGAGAATCCTTCCAATTCTCTCACCTTTTTGTATTTTAAGACTTCAGTTCCTGACAGTGAGAATATCTGTAGGGCAGAGAGAGTCATTTAAGCTCTGTATTCCATAACCCTTTAGTACCTTTCCAGAAAGCATGCTTGATCTTTCTAAGAAATGCTGTTCACTCAGACAACAGCCCAACTCTGAGCCAAACAGGCAGCCATCTCGGTGAATATCACTTCCTAGAGTTGCATGACTGTCACAGATTGGTTTTCTGTTCTGGGAAAGCTTTCCCACTCTTTTCCCATCCACTGAAGAAAATCCCACAGTTTGAATAGGATTATAAAATCTTTTTTATTAGAGGGAGTCTGAATGCTGGACTGGGTTCAGACCTTAGAAGTATTGCAGAAATACAGTCCAGGACATGTTTATCCACCATTTACTAGATCTTTCCTCTGTAAAGTGATTCAAACTAGAGAAGAGCGAATTTGGATTGGATGTTAGGAGCAAGTTCTTTACTATGAGGGTGGTGGAACAAGTTGCCAAGGGGACAGGGTTGAGGTTCCTTCCCTGAAGATATTCAAAGTGAGACTCAACAAGGCCCTGGGCAGCCTGATCTAGTTGGGGATTGTCCCTGCTTACTGTGGGGAGGTTGGACTGGATGACCTCGGAGGTCCCTTCTGGCCCAGCCATTCTATGATTCTGTGACTGTTGTCTGCCTTGTCTATTGCAAGTGGTTTGGATTAGATTGTGTATTCTTTGGCTACTAGAGCAGGCTGTGGTATTCTTTAGCTACTGCAGTAGCTGTCTCAATACTGACCTCTCTAGTTTTGCATGAAATATGCCCAGACTGGAAAAGGCCCACATTCAGACTGAGAAGGGCATTTGTTTTTTCAGATGGGGTTAAAGCTTGATAGAAATCAGGAGTCTGAGCTTGCCCCACATGTTGCATGTTGTGCAAAACAATAATAGCTGTGCGTTTGACCTTGTTTCGTCTGTGCACATCTCTACCTGCTCTTTCTCAGCTTCAAAGGTCTAAAAGGACACCTTAGAGCAGTCTTCCAGTACTTGAAAGGAGGCATACCAGAAAGCCAGGAAGGGACTTTTCACAAGGGCCTGTAGTGATAGAATGAGAGGGAATGGATTGAAGCTTGAGTATAGAAAATGTAAATTGAAGATTAGGAAGAAATTCCTCATGGTGAGGGTGGTAAGACACTGGAGGAGGTTGCCCAGGGAGGTTGTGGAGGTGTTCAAGGCCAGGTTGGAGGAGGCCTTGAGCAACCAGTTCTAATGGAAGGTGTCTCTGCCCGTGACAAGGAGGTTGGAACTAGATGATTCTTGAGGTCCCTTCCAACTATCAATCTGTGAATCTAAAAGTCTGAAGTGTAAAGACTGAAAATCTAAACCAGTATTTTCAAAATGTGATTTTGATATTCCAGAGACAGTAACAAAGTTTGGGAGATACACAAGCCCAAAAATACTTTAAGAACTTTGTTTTGTTCAACTTTTAAGCCACAAGTTTCAGTTAATACCTAACTACGATCTTTATATTGTGTGAGCAATGCAATATCCACTGATCCCAAAGCTGCAGTAAATGAGTGTCACACCAACAAAAAATGGGGTTTATGCCAACCCTGTAAATGAGAAATACTTTCATCCCCATTTGAGGACATGGAAGATAAGATGCAGATGAGTTGGGAAGTTATGCAGCAAGTCTGCGACAGGTTAATTATTCTGCATGATACTCAGAAACCTAAACCAAACAGGAGGGGAAGGAAAGAGACAGAAGCAAAGTACCTAAACCAAACAGGAGGGGAGGGAAAGAAACAAAAGCCAAGTGCCTAAACCATACAGGAGGGGAGGGAAAGGAACAAAAGCCAAGTGCCTAAACCATACAGGAGGGGAGGGAAAGAAACAAAAGCCAAGTGCCTAAACCATACAGGAGGGGAGGGAAAGGAACAAAAGCCAAGTGCCTAAACCATACAGGAGGGGAAGGAAAGGAACAAAAGCAAAGTGCCTAAACCATACAGGAGGGGAGGGAAAGGAACAAAAGCCAAGTATGGTGGGAACCAAATATTTAAGAATGTCAAACTCAGGTTTTTTTTGCTTGAAATTAAATGGTGTGTTTGTTTATATTGCACGTTTGGTACATATTTTGTGTATCTTACAAGAGAACTTTGAAAGAGGGTCAGTAAAAATGGCAGAGTTCACACTGACTTCTTTAACAGTGTTTCTGTATATTTTTTGTGTCCAGCTGAGTTGCCTGTGTTTGTTTAGTTGGAGCTTTTCTTTAATTGCCTGGACTTGTGACTTACCTGCAACTTAGCAAGGGACCTGGGGGTATTGGTTGACTGAATATGAGCAACCAGTGCCCAGGTGGCCAAGAAAGCCAATGGAATCCTGGCTTGTGGAAGAAACACAGTGGCCAGTAGGAACAGGGAGGTGATCATTCCCCTGTGCTCAGAACTTGTGAGGCCATATCTTGAGTGTTGTGCTCAGTTCTGGGCCCCTCACTCCAGGAAGGACATTGAGGAGCTGGAGCATGTCCAGAGCAGGGCAACAATGCTGGTGAAGGGCCTGGAGCACCTGGGCTATGAGGAGGAGCTGAGGGAGCTGAGGGTGTTCAGTCTGGAGGAGGCTGAGGGGAGACCTCATCACTATCTGCATGTCCCTGAAGGGGAGTGAAGAGGGAGCAGCCTCTTCTGCTTGGTGTCAATTGGCAGGACCAGAGGAAATGGCTACAAGGTGCCAAGGGAGGTTCAGGCTGGATATCAGGATATATTTCTTCACTGAAAGGGTTCTCAAACATTGGAATGGTCTGCTCAGGACAGTGGTGGACTCACCATCCCTGGAGGTGTTTAAGCAGTGTGTTGACCCAGTGCTTAGGGACGTGGTTTTAGTGGTGACCCCTCAGTGTTGGATCAAGGGTTGGACTGCATGATCTTTGAGGTCTCTTCCATCTATCTGTGAATTCTCATGTCCTGTTCAATATTTTATTCTGGGGGCTTTTATTTTTTGGCTTTGACTCTTGAAAAGCTTTTGCTATTGCTATCACAGAAACAAGTGTAATAGAGCAATTAGAAAAATATAAGTTGTTGTGCCAAAGCAATGCAAACTGTCAGACTTGGGAACAGGTCTGACAGAAACCAAGGCGGGGGGGTGTAGCCATATGTGGAGAGCTGCTTGAGATTCATCATCTTCAACAATTCACATCATTATTCCTCATTGTGGATAATCAATGGGGGGAAAAGAAATTAAATATGCAGTTTTATTTAACCACAATGTTTTGAAGACTTATATGGAATTCATTGTGAATAATTCATGCTCTTTAAGATCAGAAGTGATGGAACAAAGGAAAGGTGGGGAATTCTACTGGGGCCTGCCAGTTTAGAAACAAAGCAGCACTCTCGCTACGTGTAAATACAGCTGAAAGAGGATGGCTGGAACGTCGCGGGGGGGGGAAATCTTCGCTACAGTCTGTAGCAATCTAGATGATCTCTTCTTCAGAAAGTAAATTATTCATTTTGTCCTTGATCAATTCCAGTTAACATGTAGTTGTGGTTCACAACCGCTTCTCTAAAGCATAGAAGTGACTCATAAGGGAAAAGAAAAGTCACAACTAGGGAAAAGAGCATCCAGAAAATTCTGTCACAATGTCAACTTCTCCATCTCACGCCCCTACCAGGCATCTTTGATTAAATAACCCTTTCAATGACTTGGGCACTAACAAGTTATTTGAATTTTCCTTGCCTCTCAGTATATTACTCTACTTTTTTTTTTTTTTCTTCCTACCAGATTAGACTGAAATGAAAAAGGGAAAGGACTATTGAAATGTGCTTTCAACTGGGGGCAGTTGAACAGGGACTGTAGGGTGAAGCCCAGGAGGGACGAGTGACAGCTCTGTCGCCTCATGCCAGCTTTTGTGTGCTCTTCTCTGTGACCCTGCACTAGCAGAGTAATGTAGGTATTGATTAGTATTTTCTTTTACTATATCTGCAGATAGAATTCTAGTCCTGCAGACTTGAATCCCAGTCTTGAAGTCAGTGGGAATCTATTGATGCCTAAAAATCAATTCTTGTTTGAAGAACTGTGACATTATGTCCTCCTGCTTACAGCAAGGTATGCTGAGCAGCTGGCTACTACTGGGGAACACAACTTTCTTCTGTTACTCGCATTCTATCCGTACTGTCTGTTCTCCCCATTGCAGGGAATGCACAAAGCAAAACTTCCTCTAGAATTGGTATTTCTGTCTGGTTTTCATGGTGCTTTGGTGACTTCTGGGTCATATGCAGGATCACTTCCATCTCACAATTTTATAACTGCTTTGAAAACTGAATGTAGGCTGTTTGTATTCAGCATCCAGAAGCTGAAATACTTCTGTAGATCACAGAATTATTGCAGAAGTATTGAGGCTGGAATAGATCTCTGTGATCATCAAGTTCCTCCTATGACCTAACCCTACCACATGGACCAGATCATGTCACTAAGTGCCACGTCCAATCTTTCCTGAAACATCTCCAAGGATGGCAACTCCACCACCCTCCTAGGCTGTCCATTCCAGTGTCTAATTACCCTTTCTGTGAGGAAATGCTTCCTAACATCCAACCTGAACCTCCCCTGGGGTTGATCCTATACAAAAGCAGAGTCCTTCTTCCCATATGTGTGCTGCCTGTTAGTGTATCTCTTTTTGTTCTCAGGGATGAACTATTTTGGCTACATAGGTGACTCAAACATGGGATAGAAACATAAGGTGTCCACTTATATCCTAATGCCAGATCATTTGGCTGAGAAGCCAGATGGAACAGGAATGTGTCAGACATTTAAAATATTGCTTCACCACTTCTTAGTTACTTTCCCCCTCCCCCCAAATCTATATATGAAATAAAACTAGTTTGGTAGCTAGGTTCATCCAAATCAAACTCTGAACACTAAGCCATTTTTTGACCCACTGCAGAGAGCCCTGCACCACCTCTTTTCCACTTCACATGTATGCAGAGAAGGTCAAGCAGTGAATTAGCAGACAGGTTTGATGGTGCCAAAGACAGCAAACTGCCTCAGTGCTTTATCAAATAATAGGCTATAAATTATGTAAGCACTGAAATGCCAAGCAGCAAACAGCATTGGCACTACAAAATAGAATCACTGTATTCATTAGAAGCTGCTACCTCTGATGATATCTTTATTTTGAGGGGTCTGAACATTAACTCTTTGCCACCATCCTTCCTTTTCTTTCTGCTCATCTGTCAGATGTGCTTGGGTTTGTTGATCACATTCCTAATTATCCTACAATCACAGAATGGCTTGAGTTGGAAAGGACTTTAAAGGTCATCTAGTTCCAACCACCCTGCCATGGGCAGAGGCACCTCCCACCAGACCAGGTTGCTCAAAGCCTCGTCCAGCCTGGTCTTCAACACTTCCAGGGATGAGGTGTCCACAACTTCTCTGGGCAACCCATTCCAGCATCTCACCACCCTCATAGTAAAGAATGTCCCCATGTCCAATCTAAATCTGCCCTGCTCTACCTAAAAGCCATTGTCTCTCGTCCTGTTACCAAAGGCCTTTATAAACAGTCCCTCCCCGGCTTTCCTGTAGGCCCCCCTCCGGTACAGGAAGATTGCTATAAGGTCCTGCCTGAGCCTTCTTTTCTACAGGCTGAACAGCCCAAACTCCCTCAACCTGTTCTCACAGGAGAGGTGCTTTAACCCTCTGGTCATTTTTGTGGCTGTCCTCTGGACCCTCTCCAATAGATGCCTATCCTTCTTTTGCTCGGTCCTCCAGAACTGGATGCAGTACTCTGAGTGGGATCACTTCATCCTAAGCCATTCTATGATTGTGTGATATGCAAAATACCATCATCGTTTATTGAGGAAATCTCTCATAGACCACCTAATGGACTAAGCACAAATTAGGTTAAAACAAACTGAAAAAGCCAGGGTAGATATTGATGAACCAAAAATTCATCGTCTGGCACAGCAGTTGGTCCCCATTTGGGCTTGGCAAATGGCATGGGCATTAGGTACATAGCAAGACTCAGAGGAAATTGCAGAGCTATATAGGGAAATGTAGTCATTTACATACTGGTGTTACACAAACTGCTATCGGTGCATTATTTTGTGGCACCACTAAAATTCAGTGAATCATTATCAAAGGATAAAAAGCACAAAGTTAAAACACATCAGAAGTGCCAAATCAAGGCTTTTGCTTCTGAGCATTCTCCTTGCTAAGCCTTTTTCTTTCTGGGAACTCTACGGTTCCTAACATCTTTCTTTTGCATGACCACAGATAGCTTTTAGGACAAACTAGCTCTGCCAGAAATACTTCTTTTAAAAGAAGACTCTTTTTTTTGCATTTTATCTCACTATTTCACTGAACAGAGAAATTTTCTTAAAGCCTCCAAAGCAAAGACAATTTGCAAATTAATTTCTCTACCACTCTAACAAAAAAAATGAAAAAGATCTGTCAAAAGAGTGTGCCACGTCCCATGGCATTGTGTTTCTGTAAGAGAACCTAGGGCAGGGGACACATGTCATTGCAGAATGGCTTAGGTGGGAAGGGACCCTAAAGATTTTCTACCCCAACACCCCCTGCTATGAGCAGGGACACATCTCAACTAGACTTGATTGCCTAAGGTCTCATCCAACCTGGCCTTGAACACCTCCAGGGAGGAGACATCCTCAACTGTTCTGGGCAACCCATTCCACAGTTTCCCCACACTTGTACTGAAGAACTTCTTCCTAAGCTCCAGACTAACACTGCTCTCTCTCAGCTTCAAACCATTCCTTCTTGTCCTGTCACTAGACACCCTGATGGAAAGTCCCTCTGCAGCTTTCCTACAGGATCTCTTCATATATTGGAAGGCAGCTACAAGGTTGCCCTGGAATCTTCTCTTCTCCATGCTGAGCAACCCCAGCTCCCTCAGCCTGTTCTCATAGCAGAGGTGGTCCAGCCCTTGGGTCATCTCTGTGGCCCTCTGGCCTCATTCCAACAGCTCTGTGTCCTTCTTATGATGTGTTTCATAGCTGAAGTTTGCTCTGATGATTTCTATGCTTGTGGTGGTGTGCCAATAATATTTTTTAAGGCAGGGCATTTGTTCCACTTTGTTCAGGTGGCTTTTCTTCCTTATTCTGCAAGCAGACTTGAAGGGAATGATCAGAGAAATATCTTCCTTTCATTTGTTTACTCCACTCATCAGGAGAAGTAGCCTTTCAGTTAGGGGTGCTCAGAAGTAGATAAGCCTAACAAAAGAGGAGGAAAAAGAAAAGGCTTTGATGCAATTCTTCCAAACAAGGGAAGCCAGCTCTTGCCAGTGGAAGCCCCTGGCTGAGGAATGTTCTCAAGTAAGTATCCAAAGTTAAACATGAGTTGTCATTTTGGTATGCATGAAACAATTCAAATGCATCAAATCAGCCATGGACTTGGCAAGCGATGATTTCAACTCTTGGTAATGAAACACTACCCTTACGTGAATCTGGAGGCTTTAGAGATGTATGACTCAAGAACTAACTACTAGAAAGTTTCTCCCATTTCCAGAACCTCCATAGATCAGTGATCCAACTTCTACACAAGGCAGTGAGTACATCAGGGAGAAAACTTAGGAGGTAACACGGTCAAAGTATTCCAACTAACATAGGAGAAGGTTCTCAGCCGTTGTAGAAAGCTAATCCTCTTCAAGTCAGGACTGACCTTTGTCTTGTCTCACTGGCTTAAACCTGGGGACAGTGTTCACACCAAGGACCCATTCTTCTGTCTCTAGGAGCAGTCAAAAATGGACACCTAAAGAAGAGCAGGCAAACTCATGTGATAGCTTCCCCTAATATGCTCTTAGCTTCCAACTTCACACAGCCCTGGAGGTTTCCTGAGTCCCTCACTGCTTGTCCATTTACCAGCCCTACATCATTTCTCTTCCAGGTAATCATCCAATCTTTCACTCAGTGTTCACTCTTGCAGCCACAATATACTGTAAGAAGTTATTGTTCTGGCTCTCCTGGCTTCATTTGATGCCTCTTAGTTCTTGGAACTTGGTAACACTTGGTACAAAAGTTGATCCCCATCTCTCACTCCCATGCCACCCCTTATTTTGTACACTTGTAGCAAATTCTTCTTAATCAGCCCCCTTTTTTTTTCTCCTCAATCTGACCCTTGTGTACTAGATGATTTTCTGTCCAGGTCAGAACTGTCCCATTCTTCCCACAGCTATTTGTCTCCCCTAAGGGACTTTGATGAAGGATTTTGTCAAAGGCCTTTTTGAAATACAGGTGTATCAGCTACATCCCCTTTTCTGCTAGGGTCTGTGAGGCATTTTCCCATGCTTTGTAGCCGCATCCTTTTATTACAGCTTCTGCTCATTTCTCCAGTGTTGCCATCATAATTATAGGCTTGAGACATCCCAAGGACCTTTTGTTAAGGACTGCCATCACACCCAGTCTTTAGACTGGAACACGCTTTAAGTGGTTAATACACTTACAAATTGCCATTAGTAACTCAACGACTCAGCTCTTGAGCTCTCTCAGAGCTCCTGGGTGACTGCCATTTGGTTTTTGCAATAGGTTACTGTTCATCTGCAGCTGAGGTTAACTAATGCAGTCATGTTATCTGTCCTCGGTGCCTTCTCTGATTCCTTTCACAACAGAACAGTCACTGTCATCAGGATCATAGGGCAGGCAGCAAGAGATGCTTCCTAAGGGATATCCTTAATGTTAGAGAATCCATGGATGTGGCCCAGTGTCATCATTTCCCTTCTATCTCCTCTACTAATGTTTCTGAAGCTAATCATTGCCTACAAACCTCTCCCCATCCTCTTCCTGGGAAGAAGCATTTAAAAATAAATTGAAAAGCTCAGCCTTTCTCTGTATCAGGCTTGACCCTGCCCTATGCTGTACCAGAGTCAATTCCCTTTGAAGCTGGCATCTGACTTCAGAATTAGGCTAAGCTGAGAAGCCAAGCACAGTTGGGACTGGGGGATCTGTTATTTCAAGTTGGTTTTCAGATTCACAAAGTGTTAGGGGTTGGAAGGGACCTCAAAAGATTGAGTCAGACCCCCCTGCCACAGCAGGAACAACAAGGGTAAGTCACAGAGGAACACTTCCAGGTGGGTTTTGAATGTTTCCAGAGAAGGCTGCAACTCCCTGGGCAGCCTGTTCCAGGGCTCCTACATCCCCACAGTGCAAAAGGTTTTCCTTCTGTTCCCACAGCACCTTCTCTGCTCCAGCCTGCAACCACTGCCCCTTGTCCTGTCATTGAGCAGAACCTGGCTCCATTCTCCTGACACTGCCCTGCACATCTTTATCAACATGAATGAGGTCTCCCCTCAGGCTTCTCTACTCCAAGCTAAAGAGCTACAGCTCCCTCAGCAGGAAGATGTTCCACTCCCTTCAGCATCTTTGTAGCTCTGTGCTGGACTGTTTTAAGCAGTTACCCAAGGTTCCTCTGGAACTGAGGGAGTCAGAACTGGACACAATATTCCAGAGACAGTCTCACCAGGGCAGAGTAGAAGGAGAGAAGAACCTCTCCTGACTTACTCACCACACCCCTTCTGATTCACCCCAGGATGCCATTGACCTTCTTGGCCACGGGGGCACATTGCTGGCTCATTGGCCTCCTTCTGCCCATTAGGACTTCCAGACCCCTTTCCCCTTCACTGCTCTCCAACAGGTCAGTTCCCAACCTATCCTGGCCCATGGAGTTCTTCTTTTTCAGATGCAAGGCTCTACACTTGGCCTCGTTGGATTTCATTCAGTTATGCAGTGCATGCAGAGCTTTGTACCTGAGAAGTGTGTGTTTGTTTGATTTGGTTTCGTTGTTATATTTTTTTAATGAAACTAATACTCTAATCTCACCATGGGATCTGAAGACTAAGCAGGAGCAAAAAGCACTCCTCTACCTTGTCCTCCTGCCAGAAATGTGCCACAGTGCCCTCTGATAGATCAGCTGGAGACAAAGAAGAAGAAGAAAAGGGTTGAAACATAACCTGTTTGCAGATGCAAAGCTTAACTTGGGTGCTGTCACCTTCTTACGTGGCAGAAATATCACCTTCTCCTACACACGTTGGAGAATGCTCCCTCGAACAGCTGTGGTCTGTCAGTGAGGAAAGCCAGGGTTTGCAGTAAGATGTGAAAGTGTGAACATTGGCCCTGAGCAGCCTTGGGAACTTTGTACGAGTGGAGCTGGCATGCCTTCTGCCCAGAAGTTGGATGACTTTCTAGTGCTCTGCAGCTGATGCCAGCTTTAGATCTGGCCATGAATCCTATCTGAAGGGTACATTTGTGCTGGGTTTTCGGTTTGCCCTAAACTTTACAGATATTTATAGTCACTCAGGTGCTTTGATTGTTACTTATCCTTTCTTTTTAGGCATAGAATTGTAGAATGGTAGGGTTGGAAGGGACCTCCAGAGATCCTCTAGTCCAACCCCCTTGCCAAAAGCAGTATCACATACAGCAGGCCATACAGGAGGATGTCCAGGCAGCTTTTGAAAGTCTCCAGGATGCAGACTCCACAACCTCTCTGGGCAGCTTGTCCAGGGCTCCGTCACCCTCGCAGCAAAAAAGCTTTTCCTCATGTTGAAGTTCTCCTGTGTTCTAATATCCATTGCCCCTTGCCCTATCACAGGGCAGCACTGAAAAGAGACTGGCCCCTTCTTCTTGACACCCATCCTTCAGATACTTGTAATTATTGATAGGGTCCACTCTCAGCCATCTCTTCTCCAGACTAAACAGCTCCAGGGGTCTCAGCCTTTTCTCATAAGAGAGATGTTCTACTCTCCTAATCATCCTGTAGCACTCCACTGGACTGTCTCCTGTAGTTCTGTCTCTCTTGAACTGGGGAGGCCAGAACTGGACACAATATTCCAGATGTAGTCTCACTAGTGTAGAGTAGAGGGGATGGAGACCCTCCCTCAACCTGTTGGCCACATTTTTCTTGCTATTAGCCCTCTTGGCCACCAGGGCACATTGCTGTCTCATGGATAACTTAGTGTCCACCAGGACTCCAGTGTTCTCCACGGAGCTGCTTTCCAGCAGGTCAACCCCTCATCTTTCCTGGTGCACGGTGGTGTTCTTCATCAGGTGCAGAACTCTATGCTTACCCTTGTTGAACTTCATTAGATTCCCCTTTGCCCAGCTGTCCAATCTGTCCAGATCTCACCGACTGGCAGCACAGCTGCTAGGCCAAGCAGAGCAGCATTACATAAACAACCATGCAGAGGCTAAAGATTTTAATTTCTTAACATGATTTTTGGAGGTTGAGGTTTTTTTTCCTCCTGGAATTTTTTCCAGTCATTTTTTTCCTGGTTCAAAATTCAGTCCTCTTCCCACAGCTCAGCATCAGCACTAGCATTTGGTACAATCACTCCTGTAATGAATTTGAATTGCAGTATACCAGAGTGACCAGTGGCTTAATGGCTCAGCTGTAACTACGTCTTGAATCAGCACCTGGGTAATAAGGAAGCTGAGAATATCTCCTCATCTTGTGTTACACTATCTGAGGTTCCTGCAGGCAATCACTGTTCCCTGCTACTTCAGATACTGTTTGGCCAGGTAATGCCTTGCAATTAGGCCTTGAGAGCAAGCAATGGAAAACTCTCCATAAAACCTGATTATATTAGAGCCCAACAGTGCATCTGGACCACTATTCTCTGGGCTTTGCTGCCACTTTGATTGCTCACTGTTGCTGCTCTGATCCAGAAGCGAGCTGTTTATCCAGACTGCTTCAGTAGCAATCCCCAGCGGTCCCTTCCAACCCCTACCATGCTGGGATTATGCTGGGATTCTGTGAACCATATCCCAGCACCATGACAAGGGTGGCAGCAGCCAGAAGAGCTGCTCTGAGTTGAAGACCTGTCATCCGCCTCAGGGTGCAGGTGGGCAGGCTACCACAAATCTGTTACCGCTTCTGTTTCCCTATGCAGTTTGAGGTCTCCTGTACACTGGACAGGTTTCAGTTTGGCAGTTCTGTATCTGTTTGAACTTAAACTGTTGCTTGTTTGAATCCTTTTGATAGCAAGTGCTGCGTAAATGTCAGGTGTGGTAGAGATTTGGAGATGAGGGGAAGTTGGGATGTTGATTGGGCTGTGAAGGGGAATCTCAGTGCATTTTTGTCCATCTCCAGGCTTCCCCTGATGGATGCTGGTGACTTCCTCAGGCAGCAGTGTTGCTTCTCCGTTGCCAGGTGACATCTGAACGTGCAGAGAAGCACAGTGCAGATGCCAAAAGTAACTGTGAGGGAGCCATGGGGAGGTCAAGAGACCTATGGTCCTGCTCTGGCAGGGGGCTGGACTCGATTTCCAGTGGTCCCTTCCAACACCTAACATCCTGTGAGCTTGTGATTTACAATGCGAGGCCTGAAAGCACAGATCCCTGGCCTGCACCCCTCACCATGGGGATGTGCTTGTGTACATCCCATGCCTCCCTAGGATCTGCCTCTAGGTATCTCCACTCTGCGCCCTGCTGAATCCACCCATACCAGGCTGCGGATGTGCCATTAGTTTCCCTGACACTTAACCAGTGTTCTCTGTAAATTGATGCTGGAAGTCTTTCTGTGCTATAGAAATGGGGACAGAAATGAGCATTAGAATTGCTGGGTGCTTTGATAACATGGTAATGAGGACTGTCAAGTACCTGAGCGAGATGGAGAAGCTTCTTTTTCATCAGCTGCAGAATCTCATTAGGCTCCCAACCATTTCTTTCTTTGCCTTAAGAGCAATGGCAGGACTTTCTTTTCCTTTTGCAGAGAGCTGTCACTCACCTGCTCCCTGTGTGCTGAGAGCATTTGAGGGCAGATCAAGAAACAGAGGCCCCTCTCTGTTGTCTTCCATGCAATAACCTCCTTCTTGGCCCAAAAAAAAGTAGTGTCTAAGGAAAACTATTCTGAGGAGGACCCTATCACTGGAGAGTCTTACAGCGCCTATTCAAGCTTGCAGAAGCAATGAGAAGCTGCTGCTTTTTTATTTGGCCAGGACTCCAGCTGCATAAAGTCTTAGACATGCCAAGCTTTCCTTTCGGTGCTCATTTGCTCTGCATTTAAGTGCAAGTGTCGGTTTTCATTATTTTATTCACAGAGGGCCAGACTCTGACTCTTTTTTTTTTCCTACTTAGTCTGGCAGCACCTCATTGCAGAAATAATAATCCTTACTGCAGTGGCTCTGTTTGTAGAAAATAATATTGTGCAGCAGCAGCTGAGGAGTCCCAGTGGGAAGAGCAGGGAAGAGTGGAAGAAGAAAATGGCTGCCAGAGCTGGGATCAGTATTGAGGTTTTAATATTGCTCCAGATCAGCTACTGAATGCACTAACAAAAATACTTTTGCCTGTTTTTAATTTGCTTCCAAAACTTCTGCAAGAGTAGGGAAAACCTTGGATGCCCTTCTAGGGATGCTTTAAATCAATATAAATCCTCACTCTATAGTGTTAAAGGAAAAAAAAAAGCCTGGGTATCTCTTTGGCTCCTAATTATCACCTCAGGAAGCTTATTTAGCCTACCTGTCATGAAGGCAAGAAGTACACCACACACTGTAACTCTAGCACAGTAACTGAGCCACATTTTTATTCTTCCTCTATCAATATTAATAACCTCCTCTAATTGCACAATGTTTTCATTTTCTTTTCCTTCTCTTTTTCCCCTCAGTCTGCTACAGGGATTAGTTAGTCATTTGCATCTTCTTTAGAGGCCTTAACAAATGGTAATTTGTCATTCTTATTTCTCCTTTCTTTTGGTTGTTGTTGTTAATGTCTTTCAAGTATGAGTCAGGCCCGAGCTCTTCCTTTTCTCATGCAGAGATGGTTTCTCCTAAGCTGTATGAGGTCAAGAAAAGAGAAGATTCAGTTTTATACATTTGCAGAGTACCTTGAAAATGAAGACATAAGGAGTAGAAAGTTAAGTGACCTATGGTATGCTGCAAAGATATTTCCATTACAGACCTCTCTAATGTATTTCGGTGGCTGGGAAGTTCAGCCCATCTGAATGAATTTCAGCAAATGTAGCTGTTCTGGCCAGGCAGTAAGCACTGTGCATGGGCAAGCTGTAAGTACTGGAGGAGTAAGCAAGTTTTCTCTTCACAGATAGCTCTGCAGCTCCCTCCTTGAAATTCCTCGTGTGCGCTCTGCCGCGCTGCTGGCTGTAACAAGAGATGTTAATTATGTGGTGTTGTGGAGGCATCATTAGGGTAACATTTATTGAATTCATTTTATTTCATAATAAATTGTACTTGAAAGTATTAATGAGTTGAATTTCAGTGAGTCAGAGGTTTAGCTTTGCTGTGAGGTTGCAGAGCTTCCTGGATGGCAGGCTTATGAATCTGGAGATGGTGTAAAGGAAGCATTGCCAGTCTTTTTTTTTTTTCATGCTGCTGAACATCTCTCCTTTATTTATGGATTAAGGACTAATATCTGAGTAGTAGATTGTAACCATGGTCAAGAGTAACTGGCAGTGTAGGCTGGAGAAAAAGCATGAATAGCTGCTCCCTATTTTAAACGTCCTTGGGAGAAATATTTCTGAGCCATAAGTAGAATCACAAATTAATTCAGGTACAAAAGGAACCTCAGGAGGTCTCTGGTCTCACCTCCTGCTCAAAATGAGGTCAGCTGTGAGGTTAGACCAGGTTGCTCCGGGCCTTATTGTCTGGTCTTTTAAACCTCCATGGAAGGAGACAGCCCAGCCTCAATAGCAACCTGTGCCACTACCTGACTGGCCTCAAGGTGAAAAATTGTCTCTTTGTAGCCAGTTTGAATGTCACATTTTTCAACTTGCACCTATTGTCTCTTGTATTCCTACCGCACCTCTCCAGTGAACCTGGGTCCACTGTTTGTTCACCTCCTCACAGGCACTGGGGACTGCTCTTAGGTCCCCACAGGACATCCCTTCCCCAGGCTGAACAAGCCTTGGCCTCAGAGCTTCAACTCCTGAGGCAAGAGCTTCTGCCCCAACCCTCCTGGCAGCCTTCCCTGAGATGCCCCCATGCCTGTCTTCTGCTGGGCATCCCAGACTGGATGCAGTCCTGTTGATGTGGTGTAAAAAGTGCTGAGTAAGGAGGAATAACCACTGCTCTCAATCTGGTGGCAGAGCTGCTCCCTGGCCAGCCAGCGTCCAGCCTGTACCACTGCAGGGCACTTATCCTCCCCAGCTCTGGGGCTTTGCATTTGTCCCTTTTGAATTTACTGAGGTGGTTCTGGCATCGACAGGAACAATGTATGGTGGGTTTTGTCTGTAGGCAGGTCTACTTGACAAGACAGTTGGGCAAGGTTTCTTTTGCCTCACATCTCTGGCCTTCAGATAGTCTTTATTGGCTGGGAAAGGTGTTGGGTAAGAATATATGATGCTAAGTGTGATGCCAGGCAGGCTTCAGTGTCTCTTGTGCATTATTTTGGTCTAGTCAAACCCACTCATGAACAGTGCAGAGAAAAAGTACTTCTATAACTGTGCTTCTACAGACATGCAATAGAAACTTAGCAGATGGGCCATGTCTTTTATTATCAACTGGGGCTGAACAGACCTGAACCTGGGGAGCAGTACTAGATGGAGTGGCAAAGACTGTTCTCTGACTTCAGTGTTGTCTCTTGCATATGTTATCCATGGTCTAAAAATACATGAGGTGCCTATATCCTCAGATTCCCTCTGAAAAATCATCTAGACAAAGGGCTGGGTGGGAGCTTGTCAGCAATCAAAGCCACAAAAGCATTGAGACAGTGAAATGAAGAAAGCTACCTATGGAGACAGGCTATGAGAGCTGGGGCTGTTCATCCTGGAGGAAAGAAGGCACCAAGGAGACCTTAGAGCAGACTCCCAGTAACCAAAGTGGGCCAAAAAGAAAGCTGGAAAGGGACTTCTTGCAAGGGCTTGTAGCAACAGGATGAGAGGGAATGGACTGAAGATGGAAGAGGGCAGATTTAGACTGGAGACCAGAAAGAAACTCTTACCAGTGAGGGTGGTGAGACACCGGCACAGGTTGCCCAGGGAGGCTGTGGATGCCTCCTCTCTGGAGGTGTTCAAGGCCAGACTGGATGAGGCCTAGATCAACCTGGTCTAGTGGGAGGTGTCCCTACCCATGGCAGGGGGAGTGGAACTAATTGATCTTTAGGGTCCCTTCCAACCCAAACCATTCTGTGAATCTCTGATTTCCCTGCACCCATAAATGTACCAGAAGCACCAGCTTGCTGCTGAGAAGCTGTAGCAGATCTGAGTGTGCCGGGCAATGGCTTCTAAGGAGCAGGAGGTAGTGAACAGGAGGGGAAGGAAGGAAGGAAGGAGGCAGTCGTTGCCACATGAAACATAAAACCATGTGGTGTGCTGCTGTGTGATCTGCAGAGATGCTATTTGATAAGGGAACTAAGTCTTGGCCAGGTTCGGAAGTCAAAAGGGAGACAATCCCAGGAAATCTGCGTGAGCATCATTCATTCCTTACAATTTCTAATCCTTACACTGGTGTGTCGTCTTCTCTCCAGCGAATGCACTCCCTCTGGTGGGTAATTTACTGGCTCCATTTCACTCCTTTTTTCAGAGTCAAGGTTTCATGCCAGCAGCTGGCTTAAAGAACTGAGAGAGCAATAAGCCACTGCTTTTATTAGGCTAATGTAATGTTTTATGTTCTCCACACTGAGGGCACAGATAAAGTCTGGCCATTCAGATGTATTTAAAAAATAATCCTCATACATGGAAAAAGATGAAGCTAAAATAAAAGGAATCTATTCAGAAATACTATTTCTGAAAAGAAACATAAATCATTGTCTCTTCAGCCAGCAAATGGGCTGTTGGCACCGGTGATCTGCTGGTTTAAAACCCAAGCTGGTCATTCACAACAATTAAATCAATGATGTGTCAAACTCCCTTTTTAATTATTTTCTCTTAGGTGTCTCACACTGCAAGCTTTTGTGGGTAGAAAATGCCTTTACCTGATGTTATCACGGTAGTCAGAACAATAGATCATAGAATCACAGAACCACAGAACGGTCTGGGTTGGAAGGGACCTCTGAACGTCATCCAGTCCAACCCCCTCTGCAGTCGGCAGGGACATCCTCAGGTTGCCCAGAGCCCTGTCCAGCATCAGCTTCAATATCTCCAGGGATGGAGCCCCAGCCACCTCCCTGGGCAACCTATTGCAGTATTCCCCTACCTTCATTATAAAGAACCTGTTTGAAACACCCAGTCTAAATCTGCTCTTCGCTACTTTGAAAGCCATTGCCCCTTGTCCTGTCACTGGAGGCCTTTATAAACAGATAAGGGCTCACAAGGAGAAATAGCATCTCCTGTCCTGACTGCCGTGGTATCAAACCACAGAGAGAACCTCACAAGCTGGACATCATCAAAAGAGTGAGAAATCTCCACCCTTTGACAGATGAACTTCTTTTGGATGTGGCTTTTATGTCACCCGTTCATACAGGCAATTTCCTTGCCCCTGCTTCTTTATTGAGTGCTTATGAATAAGCAAAGTGTTACAGTGGCACTCAGCAACTGAACGCTATTCTGAGTAACTAAACAGTATTCAGCTTCATGGAGGTGTTGGGTTAATGGTTGAACTTGATGATCCTAGAGGTCTTTTCCATTATTCCATGATTCTGAGGTTGAGAAATGACAGCAGAAAGAGTACTATATACTCCTATATACTTAATTGTCTGCCAGATTGTGTTTCAAATGAGAGGAACACAGAAACTGCTGTGAACTTACTCGCCTCTAGGTTGATGCACTCCAACACCTGGTAAGATTCCTGCCTTATGAAAAAGAGCTGTTCCCATGCCTCCAACAGTTGGATTCAGATCCTAGGCTGACTGTGTCTGCACCGTGGAGGAAAGGGTCAGAGTCATTTCAGTGCATCTGGAGCAGGGTTAGGGAAGGCAAAAGGGAGAGAGTTGGGGATGGTTCGTTTTACTTCCCACTCTATCCTCATCAATCCAGACAGCAGCATGGCCTGGGACATGGGCTCAGTGCTTGTAGAATCAGACCCGTGCTCATTTTAGATGCCAGTGCTGATATTAAAGGCCAGTCCTATCAACCAGGCTCCTTTACTACTGTCTGGAAAAAGATTCTCTTGGTGACCATATAACCTTGAATTAACTGTTTATCCCAGAAGCTATCTAATTGCATGATCTGGAATATCACTGTTGAGTTTCTGTCATAATTTGCTTAATTGCATGTCTGTTGCTGAAGTGTTTCAATTTGTGGGAAATTTCTGTTTTCTTATTCAAGAAAACAGTTTACACTCTCAAGACCAATTTGCCAGCTGGAGCATAGTTCTTTTGTGAATGGATGTAAAGATAAGGCCCTTATAAATATCTGAAAGCAGCAGCATCGTTGCATTTCTGCTGTCAACAGTACATATCTCAATGGCTGTGCATCACAGTCATCCATCTCCATGAGAGAGGTCCTTGCTTCAAGCCCATGAAGCTCCAAAGGTGGTAAGAGTGTGTAGCTGAGACAGGAGCTTAGCCCCTGCCTTGCTTCAGACAAGCTACTGAGGGAAAAATGCAAAACCCTGTGATGGCACAAAGACAAGGCTCATGGATCCTCTGCAGCTTGAGGTTTTCAGGTGGAGTTGTAGCTCCAGCCTGGTGCTTATGGAAGTCAGTGCAACCTCCCCAAAAAAGAGACTACAAAGTATCATGGCAGCTTTTCCCCCTCCTTTACATGGCTTCTTTTCCAGAGAATTATTTAGCTTGGAGAAGAAGAGACTGAGAGGCGACCTCATCAGTGTTTATAAAGATCTGCAGGGTGAGTCCCCAGAGGATGGAGCCAGGCTCTTCTCAGTGGTGCCCAAGGACGGCACAAGGGGTGATGGGTGGAGGTTGAGGCATAGGAACTTTCACATAAATATGAGGAAAACATTTGTCCCTGTGAGGGTGACAGAGCCCTGGAACAGGCTGCCCAGGGGTGTGGTGGAGTCTCCCTCTCAGTGTTCCTGTGTAATCTGCCCTAGCTGATCCTGCTCTGGCAGGGCATTGGACTGGATGAGCTTTTGAGGTCCCTTACAGCCCCTGACATTCTGTGATTCTCTGATTATCATCATCTGAAACAAATCTTGTAGTTTGACAGATGAAAGCCAAAGTTAATCGATCGTGCAATCTATTGCATCGGTGGAATCGTCCATGTATTCTGATGTATTCCAGGATGAAAAGACATGCCACCTCTGGTGGTCCCACTGTGAGATGGACATAAAACTGTTGGAACAAGTCCAGAAGAGGGCCACAAAGGTGATCCAGGGGCTAGAACACCTACTGTGAGGATAGGCTGAGGGAGCTGGTGTTGACCAGCCTGGACAAGATTCCAGGAGGACCTTAGAGCTACCTTCCCATAACTGAAGGGATCCTACAGAAAGGCTAGGGAGGAACTGTTTACAAGAGCATCCACCTAGAGGACAAGGGGAAATTGATTTCAGTTGAAGGAGAATTGGTTTGAATTTGATCATAGGAAGAGATTCGTCACTAGAAGGGCGGAAAGACTGGAATGGATTGTTCAGAAAGGTTATGGATGCCTCCTCCCTGAAGATGTTCAAGGCCAGGTTGGATGGGTCTATTTGGAACAAAATTAGAGATGGGTAGATTCAGATTGGATGTGAGGAAGTTGTTCTTCCCCATGAGGGTGGTGAGACACTGGAACAGGTTGCCCAGGGAGGTGGTGGAAGCCTCATCCCTGGAGGTTTTGAAGGCCATGCTGGATGATGCTCTGAGCAACTTGATCTAGTGTGAGGTGTCCCTGGCCACGGCAGAGGGGTTGGAATTGGATGATCCTTGAGGTGCTTTCCAACCGTAACAATTCTGTGGTTCTATGATTTTAGAGGTGTCCCTGCCTATGGCTGGGAGGTTTGATTAGATGATCTCTAAGGTCTCTTCCACACTAAGCTGTGCTATGATTCTGTGCCTTACATTGATCTGTAACCAGAAGTTCTGCCCTGTTATATTCCTTGAGCTTCTTTCCTTTTCTGTGTTTGTTGTGCTTTGGTTTTGGGGTGGTTTTTTTTTTTTTAGTCTGCAGCTGTAAAAACTAGAGACTTGTTATTGTAAAGACAAAACCAGAAAAGCCTCAGAAGTGTCTTCCTGGCATTTGTTTTAATCCTGCAGTAGCCTACAGCAGTTGTTTATTTAAATGGGAATTTGTTTGATCATAGGATGGCCTTCTGAAGTTTTCATCCCATTGAGTACAAAGGAAATGAAAGGTTCTACCTATTTTAGAAGATCTTGCATAGCTAAGGCTTTTCAAAAGAAATGAGATCAGAAGGATGGATGGATGGATGGAGGGTAAGACAGATGTGTATGTATAGGAGGAAAAAAGTCACTGATGTTTTAGTATTGTTTTTTTTCTGGTGGTCACTGACTTGATGATCTCTGAAGGTCCTTCCCAACCCCTAACATTCTGTGACTCTGGGTTTCTGTGCAACTGATTTGTGAAACAAGGATGATCCAAGGGTTGGAGCACCCCTGCTATGAGGATAGGCTGAAGGAGCTGGAGTTGTTCAGCCCGGAGATGACTCCAGGGGGACCTTAGAGCTGCCTTCCAATACCCAAAGGGATCCTCCAGGAAGACTGGAGAGGGATGTTTCCTGAGGGTGTCTAGAGACAGGACAAGGAGGAATAGTTTGAAGCTGAGAGAGAATAGGGTTATACTGAAGCTTAGAAAAGAATTCTTGAGTATGAGAGTGTTGAGACTGTGGCATTGGTTGCCCAGAGTGGTTGTGGATATGCTGTCCCTGGAGGTGTTGAAGGCTGGGATGGATGAGGCCTTTCGCAACCAAGTCTAGCTGAGAGGTGTCTCTGCTCATGGCAAGGTGGGGGGGGGGGGCGGTGTTGGAGTAGATGATCTCTGAGGTCCCTTCCAAACTGAGCTGTTCTGTGATTTAGACATCTTAGCAAAATGTTTTACACATGCAGCTAAACGAATACTCTTACAATTCATTGCAAGCCTACCACTCTTTAAAGATTGCCACCATTACCCCCCTTTTGTGTGTGGAAATATCACTGTTCTTATCTTGAGTAGGCTTAAATGAGTGGGGAAAAATAACAAATATTTGGTGGTGATTGGTAACATTAGGGTAATTCTCAAGGTAATTTAACAAATTAGCTTTAAAAATCCCACACAGCTCCTTTCAGAAACCTCTACATTTTGAGACTTAAGGAATTAGCTTTAGAAATCCTACACAGCTCCTTCCAGAAACCTCTACATTTTGAGGCTTAACTTAAGGAATTAGCTTTTAAAAGTCCTAAAAGCACCTTTCAGAAACCTCTACATTTTATGGCTTGTTTTTTTTCCAAGGTGAGAATGGTGGGATCTTTTAGCCAGCACACATCAGAGGAGAGATGTTGTCTTGTGTTTCCTTACATTTGCTTATGCTTTTTAATCATGCAAGAAGAGAAAAAACCAAACCAAACTGAAAATTCAATAAATTAAAACACCCAGAAAAACATCCAACCTAACAGCTGCTTTTAATAAGATTAAAAGCCCTTATGAGCAATGTGAAGACAAATTCACCAGAATTACCCATGGTAATCCAGCTGCAGCACTTAAAATGCACGTGACCTAAAAGCTCTGTGAGTCTGAAACAGCTATTTACAGTTTAAAGGAGAAACAAAACAAAAGCACCAACCAAACAGCCTTCTTTACTGATGATCTGGACGAGGGGATTGAGTTCCATCATCAGTAGGGTTGCAGATGATACCAAGTTAGGAGCAGGTGTCGACCTGTTGGAGGGTAGGAGGGCTCTGCAGAGGGACCTTGGCAGGCTGGATGGGTGAGCAGAGGCCAATGGGATGATATTTGGTAAGGCTAAGTTCAGGATTCTGCACCTCAGCCACAACAACCTCAAGCAGCGTTATAGGCTGGGGACAGAGTGGCTGGAGAGCAGGCAGGCAGAAACGGACCTGGGGCTACTGGTAGAGAGAAGGATGAACATGTGCCAGCAGTGTGCCCAGGGGGCCAAGAAGGACAATGGCATTCTGGCCTAAATCAGAAGTAGTGTGGCCAGCAGGACAAGGGAGGTTATTCTTCCCCTGTACTCAGCACTGGTTAAGCCTCATCTTGAGTACTCTATCCAGTTCTGGTTCCCCCAGCTCAAGAGAGATGTTCAGTTGCCAGAACATGTCCAGAGAAGGGCAACGAACCTGATGAGGTGTCTGGAGCACAGCCCTGTGAGGAAAAGTTGAGGGAGCAGGGGTTGTTTAGCCTGGAGAAGAGGAGGCTCAGGGGAGACCTCATTGATGTCTACAACTACCTGAAGGGAGATTGTAGCCAGGTGGGGGTTGGTCTCTTCTCCCAGGCAACCAGCACCAGAAGGAGGAGACACAGTCTCAAGTTGTGCCAGGGCAGGTTCAGGTTGGAGATTAGGAAGAAGTTTTTCACAGAGAGAGTGATTTGCCATTGGAATGTGCTGCCCAGAGAGGTGGTGGAGTCACTGTCCCTGGAGATCCTCAAGAAAAGGCTGGATGATGCACTTAGTGCCATGGTCTAGTTGATTGGATAGGGCTGGGTGTTAGGTTGGACTCAGTGATCTCTGAGGTCTCTTCCAACCTGGCTGATTCTATGATTAAAACAGAACCAAAATGAAAGAGCAAACCCAACAAAAATAAAGCCCTCACAAAATAAAACATCAAGAGCAAAATCTGAAACACAACAAAACAATCAAAAATACCTCACAGCCATCACTCCCCATCCAAAAAAAAACCCAAAAAATAGGGAAGAAACTTCACCCCAAACCCTACAAACAAACACAAAACATGCACCAAAACCTCCCACTTTCATATCTCAGCATTCTCATTTCAGGTGTCTTGTATGCAGAGCCTTGTTCCAGTTAATAGCCTGGTGCAGCATAATGCAGTGACAGGAAACAGATAGCAAAGTCCCTTCCTTAGGGATCCACATTTGTAACAAGCTCAGTCCACAAAAGTAAACAAAACAAATAAGGGCTCAAAGAGAAGATTCAACACCCAGGCCTTACGATGATGTTCTTTGAAGTTGTTTTGTTCCTGTTTGGTGTCACAAATAGTCAGTCTGTGTATTTCTGGGGTTGGGGTTTGTTTCCCAGATGGTGAAATTAGTTTATTGGTCCACAGGGACTACAGGGATTGTGGTGTTTGGGTTCTTATCAAGGTGCCAAGGGAAAGAGGAGATGAATCATCAAGTGCATGAAGAATAATTAGAGTAGAAAATAAAGATGTGCTATTTAGCTCTGGCTTTGGGACTGTATGGCTTGTAACCAATCAAAGAGAATTTACACCCTGTAAAAAGCATAACACATCTCTTTTGCCTAGGAGCAACACAAGAGCAGGGGCTCTTGGATCCGTGAAGGGGAGCATAAATAATGCTTCCCCTTCGGGGACAAAAGTCTCTGGGCTGTAGAAAGTAAAAATGCTTTGCTGTCCCTTGGTCATACTAAATAATGCAGGCCAAGTAGTACAGCTGAGAGGGAAGGACCTTTTCCCAGCACAGATATCCAGTACATCAAAAGCACCCCGGTTAGTTCAGCTGAGGCCTGTGATTTCAACACCATTTTAAATATGAAATACTTCAGTCATGGCAAATCAGCATCGTTCATCTCCATCCCTACTCTGAGGCCATAAAGGTTCTGGGTCCATGAACTTCAGTTCAGCAAGTTTTGACTTGCTGGGAAGTCGTTCCCCCAAAGCCACGTGGTTCTTCCTGGCTCTCTGGGCGGATCATCCACTCGGGGAGTTAGCCTGGGAGGTCTCTGCACTCCTCCCTTTGAGATGAAAGAGATGAGCACAGACGTGAAGGCAGGGATGTCTCCGCTCCTCCCTTGGTTGCTGGTTTTGCTGCTGGGCTGCTCAGGATCGCAGCGCCACGCCTGCCGCTGCACAGGCAGGGTCTTCATTTGCCAGGAGAGCAAGGTTGTCCAGGTCCCCCAGGAAATCCCCACCAACACCACTGAACTGTAAGTAGGGAGAGGGATCTGCTGCGTAGGAGACGCCTTCTTGCTGGCTGTCCAAACAAAACTGCTGCCTGGCAAGCCAGGGGTCGGGTTTGTAGGGAGTCACTGGGGAGAGTTACAGCAGCTGTTTGGAAAGCTCAGCCTTTCCTCCAGCCCTCCCTGAATTGCATCTTGAAGCTCCTCTCCGTTCCTCTGGTTGTGCTCATTTTAAGGTCTCTGCTAAGAAAAGACATGGGTACGTTATGGTGCAGAGCACAGAGTACGTTCTGAGCAAGCTTCCTTGGTGCTGTGACAGTAATTTGAAGCATAGCAGTCTAAGCTTTCTTTACAGCTTGCCTCCGAGTTGTCGAAACACGTAGTGCAACTCGTCTGCCCCAAAACAACTTGATTGAGGAGCTTTAGTGTTTGTGCTGTGGGAGCTTTCCAAAGGTTTCCTCTTGTTTGCCAAGAAGCAGCTTTCATGTTTTCTGGTCTGAAATCACGCAGGTATTATTTGACAAACATCCAGAGTGATCCTCCTCTACCAGAGGAGCAGCACGGTTGTGATGGGAGGCAGTGAACAATGTAGAGAGAGCGTTCCCGCGTTAGTCCAGGAAGGGTTCTATCTAGCTGAAACCTTCTTGTTTTCCATAAAGGAACGTGAGAATTACTACATGGCAGCTCTTTTCTGTGTCAGCAGCACAGGAACATAAAGAGAAGTCATGCAATGGCAAGCATTAACTATGCAAGTAATGGTTTTCACTGTATTTTTGTCCTTTTTCAAGTAAGTTGTGTTCCCCCTCGCCTACACCCACAGCTGTCTGGCATCATTATGACCTTAAGCGAAAGGAGTAGCCCTTTGATTGATAAGTGGAGAGGCAAGTGTGGAGGGAGGATACAACAAAGAATGTTATGTCACTAGTTGGAAAAAAAAATAGCCCATCCCCATTTTACAGACCACAATATATCCCTGATTATGATCCTGCAGTGTTCCTAGGGTAGAAGTTTTGTGGTTGTTGTTATCCCCCAGTTTTCCTAGGGCAGAAGTTTTGTTTTCTTTGGGAAGAGGCTCACTGAATAAATAGCCTGCAGTGAGAAGTTGAGAAAAATGACTGAATAAACCACAGAAGGTCAGTAAAAGTTTAAATCATTCTCACAACTAGAGGGAATAATAATCCATCTGTGACTTTGGTCAGCTAAAGACTGAGTGAACTCTGCTCCAGGCAGATACTGCTAATTTTGTTTAATTTTACTTTGATCATCTCTTTAGATCACACACAGTTAAGGTCTGCCTTCCAGGGACTGAGCAAAAGCATCTGGCAATTCTTTCTGCGAGGAGGCAGAGTTTTATCTCACCAACAGCACCTGCTAGTAAAATGGGATTTTATTCACAGCAGATCCTCTTTAGCTTCTCAAGGGGTTGGTTAAGGATGCCACTTTGTGAGCTCCTCACCACAAGTGTGTGTTGCCTGAAACAGGCAAACCACAACATTTGTGTGACTGAAAAAACTGAATCTTTTCCTCTATGCAAACCAGAACTTGGGGGTGCTGGTTGAGAGCCAGGTGAAGAAGAGCCAGCAGGGTGCCCAGGTGGCCAAGAAGGCCAACGGCATTGTTGCCTGCATCAGGAAGAGCGTGGCCAGCAGGAGCAGGGAGGTCATTGCAACCCTGTACTCAGCACTGGTTAGGCCACATCTTGAGTACTGTGTTCAGTTCTGGGCTCTTCAATTGAAGAAGGACATTGAGACACCTGAATGTGCCCATAGAAGGGCAATGAGGTTGGGGAGAGGTCTTGTGCACAAGCCCTATGAGGAGAGGCTGAGGGAGCTGGGATTGTTTAGCCTAGAGAAGAGGAGGTTCTGGGGAGACCTCATTGCTCTCTACGACTACCTGAAGGGAGGTTGTAGCCAGGTGGGGGTTAGTCTCTTCTCCCAGACAACCAGCACCAGAACAAGAGGACACAGTCTCAAGCTATACTAGGGGAAATTTAGGCTGGAGGTGAGAAGAAAGTTGTTCCCAGAAAGAGAGATTGCCATTGGAATGTGCTGCCCAGGGAGGTGGTGGAGTCACCATCCCCAGAGGTGTTCAAAAAGGGCTTGGATGTGGCACTCGGAGCCATGGTTTCGCTGTCCTGAGGTATTAGGTAATAGGTTGGACTTGATGATCTCTGAGGTCTTTTCCAACCTTATTGGTTCTGTGATTGCAGTTAGAATCTCTCAACCTGACTATTTTCTCACAGCCACCTCTGGCTCCTTGGGAGAGAGTTCTGGTGCCATTCAATCAGTACAACCTTGGGACCGATTTCAGCATGGTATAAAAATTTGTTCCTGAAAACTATGGAGAGCTGCTTTGAAAATACCAAATGTTATTGTTACTAAAGCCAGACACATCAGCTGGGGAGCTATTAAGTAACAGAGAAGCCTTAGATTTAATTTTATTTTATTCTTACCACAGGGTCAGAGGGACTCTAGGATGGTGCCT
Source organism: Melanerpes formicivorus (assembly GCF_026170545.1). Classification (NCBI taxonomy): domain Eukaryota; kingdom Metazoa; phylum Chordata; class Aves; order Piciformes; family Picidae; genus Melanerpes; species Melanerpes formicivorus. Next base: position 4,686,058 of record NW_027142378.1, read on the forward strand.
TCCTATGCATCCCTCTGCTGAGTGCCCAATGGGGTGATTAAGGTGACTAAAATAGACTTCACTGCTCCAGGTGCTGTTGCAAATCCACTCTTGGTAATAGAAAAAGCTTGCTTTCTATTTCTTCAAATGCCCTCAATGAGTCAAAGGGGTTTTAAAAGCAGGGTAGTGACCTGAGCTTAAATAGCTATGGTGTCCAAGGACCCTATATTGAATCCTGTATAGAGCACAAACAGAGACTTCTTGCTAAGTACAGCTTCCGCAATGTCCTTCTTCCACTTAAAAACTCATTCTGGGAGTGCTGGATGCAGTCTATTTTCATTTGTCATTAAGGAGGGAGACTTCTTAAGTACACTTAGAGCTCTTCACCTTCTCTTAGATGATCCTAATAGCTTTCCTAAGCCATGCTAGAGTCCTTTCTTGATGCCATGTAGAGGTTGAATAACATGACAGTGAAAGCTTGGGAAAGAGAGCAGGAGCCTGGTAAGCCTCAAGCACGTCTGCTGCTGTATCTTTCTGTTCAACTACAGCTGCTTCTTAAGTCGGGAAGCTGGTATGAGGCAGCCAACTCTGTTACCTTGTAGGAAGACTCAAGATAATGGTAAAAATACTTCACTCAGCCACCGTTATCTCAGCTCCTTGCCATGGCAGATCAGCAGAGGGCTGGAGCCCTCTGTCTTCCTATGAAGACAGATTGAGAGAGCTGGGGCTATTCAGTCTGGAGAAGAGAAGGCTCTGAGGAGACCTTAATGTGGCCTCCCAGTATCTTAAGGGGGGGTACAGGAGAGCTGGTGAGGGACTTTTTAGGGTGTCAAGTAACGATAGGACTAGGGGGAATGGAGTGAAAACAGAAATGGGTAGATTCAGATTGGATGTTAAGAAGAAATTCTTCCCCATGAGGGTGGTGAGACACTGGAACGGGTTGCCCAGAGAGGTGGTAGAAGCCCCAGCCCTAAAGGTTTTGAAGGCCAGGCTGGATGTGGCTGTGAGCAACCTGCTGTAGTGTGAGGTGTCCCTGCCCATGGCAGGGGGGTTGGAACTAGATGATCCCTGAGGTCCCTTCCAACCCTAACAAGTCTAAGAGTTTTCATTTTGAGGGTGGCAAAGCTCTGCACCAGGCTGTCCAAAGGGACTGAGGAGTCTCCACTGGAGACTTTCAAAACCCACCTGGACATTGTGATGCATTGCAGCCTGATCTAGGCAAACCTGTTTTAATGAGGGGGGTGGACTAGATGATCTCCAGAGACCCCCTACCGACCTTTACCATTCTGTGATTCTGTGGTTATTTGAAAGTTGGACATTGACATATGCTGCTGTAACAGTTTGCTTTGTGGTTGGTTTCCAGACAGCAAGAACTTAAGCTCTGCAGCATGGTACAAGAGCTGGGCTCTTGCTCCTGGTTGGATTAGCATCAACCTTAGCAAGGCGGTTGCAAAGAAAAGAGCTGGCAACCTCTAAAAGTGAGGGGGTTTGGTTTGTGTTTATAGTGTGGAAACAGAGCAGGGATTAGAAACCACAGGACTGTGTTACTCTTCTTTCTGCCACATCTACTTGTTCACTAATAGGCCAAATCTCATGAGAGTGGTTACAGCTTGGTTTATGTCTTACTTCTTGCAGATACGCAAGCATGCTGCAGCTGGCACGATCCAACTGTTTGCAGGGGAAGCTGTGATTATTGGCTGTTTTGCTTTAGAATCTTTGCCTGGAAAAGGGATTGAAGAATTGTGTTTTATACATATCAAAATGCCTGTGAGAAGTGTAGATGGCTCTGATGTACAACTCTGGAGGCAATCCATGAGAAACCAGAGGCCAGGAGTTCAGATGGGAACCTTAAACTCATAGCTGCCTTCCAACACCTGAAGGGAGCCTACCGGCAAGCTGGAGAGGGACTTTTCACAAGGGTGTCTAGAGACAGGACAAAGGGGAAAGATTGGAGGCTGAGCGAGAGTAGGGTTAGACTGGATCTTAGGAAGACTGTCTTGACTATGAGGGTGGTGAGACTGTGGCATGGATTGCCCAGAGTGGTTGTGGATGCCTCCTCCATGGAGGTGTTCAAGGCCAGGTCAAGCCTTGGGCAACCAAGTCTAGTTGAGAGGTGTCCCTGCCCATAGCGGAGAGGTGGGAGTAGATGATCTCTGAAGTCCCTTCCACCCAGAGCCACTCTATGATTCTGTGATTAACTGTCTTGCAGAATGAGAGGTAGGGAGTGACTTGGTAGTCACCTAAAGCAGTTTACTCCTTGAAGATTTAAAATAGCTTTTTAAAATCCAGTGTCGAGCTTTGAAATCCGTCCTTAAAATCCACTAAGCTTTTGTTTAGTCATTAGAGGCGGAAGGAACCTTTCCTAAGATTTAGCAAATTCCTTGAAGCAGAAATATGTTCCTATCAAATGGAAATACAACTCAGAATGCCCACATGGACATCATCCTGCTCTATGTGATCCTGCTTTGGCAGGAGAGTTGGACTAGGTGGTCTCTAGAGGTCCCTTCCAACCCCCACCATTCCGTGATGTTATGGTTTAAGGGTGTCAGGAGGATGGGGCCAGGCTTTTTCCAGTGGTGCCCAGTGACAAAGCTTGTCTGTTGAATGAGATTATCATCAACATTTCTCTAATGTGTTTGTAAGATTAAAACAGTCATTTGTAGGTGTTTTCTTATCTCAACTACAGTGTCTTCTTATTGGGCATTTTATTCAACTCTTGTTTCACACAGTTATAACCTAGGAGAGCTTGACAATAATGTTATTCCTGAGATGCAAGCTGTTAAATGCCAGGGTCTAGCATACAGACACAGCAAGGGAAAAAAAAAGCCTATTTAAGATCAGGAACAAGTAATTTTAACTCTAATGTGGTCAAAATGGAGACGTTGATAAGCCTAGGGAGTATTATAAAGCGGATGGAGGTCTATCTTTTACTTCTTCAACAAGAATACCAATGACAGAACAGATTTGAAGAAGTATTAATTCGCTGGTCCCATGCAGCAGTTAATTTCCTTTGCTCTGAATATTATGCCACAACCCAGCTTCACATACTTCCCTTACTGCAGCTCCTCAGAACTCATCAGTTTCCACTGCACAGGATTAAAGCCTTGTCTTTTGGACTTTGGCTTCTCTTTTTTAATATTAAAATGTATTAACTTAATCTCTCATGACATCCAGGGAGGTCAAGGCACTTTGGCACAGGGAACCTTACTGATAGTCACAGGAGACCATTGCTAGCTGGGAAAGCAGAGCATAGTCAGGGCTAAGATCTGAGGGGTGATTTTATAAGTTTGAAAGAATCATAATCATAGAATGGCTTGACTTGGAAGGGACCTTAAAGATCATCTAGTTCCAACATCTCCACCATGGGCATGCACACCTTCTACTAGACCAAGTTGCTCAAAACCCCGTCCGGCCTTGTCTTCAACATTTCCAGGGATGAGGTGTTCACAACTTCTATGGGCAACCCACTCCAGTGTCTCTCCACCCTCATAGTAAAGAACTTCCTGACGTCTAATCTGAATCTACCCTCCTCTAGTTTAAAGCCTCCTGTCTTGTCACCGCACCTCCTTATAAGAAGTCCCTCCTCCGCTTTCCTGTAGCCCCCCTCAGGTACTGGAAGGCCACTATGTGGTCTCCCTAGAGCCTTCTCCTCTCCATTAAATGTTTATATGTGCTTCTGTCTCAGCTTCACTGAGTTGCTCTCCCATCCTTTACACAGGGATCTCAGGGTGTTTGTACAGAGGGGAATGTGGAAAGGTTTGTGGCTGTGTTTGGCCCTCATGCTCTGACCCAGAAGGGTACAGGATACTGTGCAATAAGAGCCACAAAGCCAGGACACCTCATCTGTTATCCTGTATCTGCATTTGACCATACAGTAGGTTTTCTACACCTCATAAATGACAGCTGGGGAATTTGAGATAATAATTTTCTGGATCTGGACCTTAGCAAAATCGTATTAGCACTGCAGTCCTGAAGAATGAAGCTTATTATCTCCCTCAAAACTCAGGTCGGGCTTCCTAAATAATAAATAAGCTTCTCAAATACTTGATCTTCCCAGGAGCATTTCTGAGGTGTGATGGATAAGTTCTCCAATGGAAAGTGTCATTAAAAGCTCTGATTTGAATTCCTCTGTCACCAGATAAGTCAGCAGGGGTAAGTCTGTTGTGCAGCTTGAGGGTTTCCTCTGCAGGTGCCAAGGAGTTCTCACCACCCTGGCATGTCACTGAAAATACTGCTTGTGTAGAGACTTAAAGGAGGGTGAGAGAAGAAAGTGGGCAAGGAATGCCACAAGGAGAGAACAGCTGCTCAGCAGAAAGATACCAAGTGGAAATACATCTTGAGGGGGATAGCTGCTCTAATTGACAGCGGGTTGCGTGCAGGAGGGGTCCTGCAAAGCCCTCCCAAGTTATCTACCAAAGCAGAATAAACCTGTGTCTAGCTGAGAAGCAACAGAAATCCATGCAAAGTTCAACATGCCTCACTTTCTTCTACCCTCTGTTTTAGTTAGTTCTGCCTAACTGTCCAGAGTCTTGTGCAGGCAAGATAAAAAAGATGCTTGGGGTAGGTTCACAGCTATTTAAACTGTCAGAGCTTTATTAACTTCAGGGGAGAGAAGTAACTTCATTTGTGCTGTCTGGTGACGGGGACCTCTGTCAGCCATGTGGTGTTTGTTTTGGCAGCAGCTGACTGGAAAGCAACCCCTGTGTGTGTTGGGTAAACAAGATCCTTTGGGCACCAAAGGCTGGTATTACTTTTCATAGCAGTCTATTAGTTTTACACAGCGAGGGGCAAGCAAGTTGGTAAGAAAAGTCACTTTTCTTTGCTCAAGACCTTGACCTTTTCAGACACAACCTGTAAATTATTTCACACTCTTTGCCTGTGGTTTGATTGGAGTGCTCCAATTAGCAGTGAAACTGAAGTCATTAAAATGAAGCTTATTTCAAATTATAGGTCAGAGTCAAGCCTGGATTTCACTTATGAGTATAGAAAATTATTTCTTCTAATTATCTGGCAAACGCAGTAAAAAGCAGCCCAATTTCTGCCTTTGCACAGGTGCAGCTTCCCTTTGGATCCTTATGGGGATCTGGGGTCAGGAAGGAAGGCTTGTGATTTGTTTTCTCTTGCTTCATGTTTTCCTCCAAATATCCTTAAGTGTTCCAGGAGCTCAGCCTCAGAGATAGAGATGCTTCTTATCTCTCATTTCCTTATCAAGCCACTCAGTGCACTTGCTCCTGGTTAGCTAGAGGAGAATTTACAGACTGCTATTGTATGCAGATGGAGATATTTTTTTGAGTGAAATGAGAGCAGCCTTAACTCCAACTCAAATGAACTACTAAGGGATCCTACAGAAGGCTGAAGAGAGACTTTTCATAAGGGTATCTAGAATGGGATGAGGGGGGATGGTTTGAAGCTGAGGGAGAGTGGAGTTAAAGTGGATCTTTGGACAAGTTCTTCAGTTACAAGCGTGGTGAGACTCTGGAATGGGTTGCCTAAGGAGCTTGCAGATGTCCCCATTCCTTGGGAGTGTTCAAGCAGACTGGATGAGGCCTTGAGCAGCTGAGTCTAGCTGAGATTTGTCCCTGCCCATGGCAGGGGGTTTGGAGTAGATGATTTCTGAGGTCCCTTCCAACCTAAGCCATTCTATGATTAAGTACATTGAGCTTTCTGAACCTCTGCCTTTGTCCGGACTAGCTAAATGATGAGCACCCAGTGGGCATTGCTCTGGTAATGCTCCATAGCACACATGTACTTTCTGAATGAATCCTTCTCCAGATACAGTCAATCAAAATCAGTTTGTAAATATGTCTTTGGAAGAAATATCTCACATGCATAAACATGCAGAGAGGAGAACTTCCAAGTTTTAATTAGTTGAGTCACCTTTGGACTTTCAGCTGATGGTCAGTAGATGTTTTATTTTAGTCTGAAATAGTAGTGTGCAAGGAAGAAGGGAGCTGACCGTGTGAAGAATGGAAAAGAAAGGGATGCTTTTCTTTGTTCAACACGTCTTCTCATGTTCTTTATTGATATTCTGAGCATAACATTGTGGGTTGCAGTGGAATACTCATAAAGCAACCTCCCCTCACCCTTACATCAAAACCAGATGCAACTCAAAGCAGCGAAGGGAATGTTGCCTCTGCACGTACCCCGTGTGTGCATGGGGAGGGTCTCTGTGTTTATCCTTTGGGTGTTTATCCTCTTCCTCCACCAATTTAATTCCAGGTAAATAAAATGAGGATGGGGAAACAGTAGCACTTATACATAGTTGTAATTGATAGAATGGCCAAGGTTCAATGGGGAGAGAGTGGGAAGGGAAGGAGGGACTATCTGCCTGTCCCTTTTTCCAAGGGTGCGGAGGATTGGATGGGATGAAGAAGTAGTAGGGGAAAAGTAAATGTGTTTATTTGAGGCAGATTTTCTTCACTAGTTGTCACATAAGTAGGTTAAAGATTGTGACAGTTTTCTTTACACACCTTCTGAAAGCCTTTTAATGGTTATACATTCAGTGCTATGCCGTGTGCTTGGAAACTATCCGTGGTGTAACACTCTTGTTTGTCCTTGGCTTTGAGTGGTTAAGATTTCAGTGACAGCTTCAGGGTAAGCTTTGATTCCTTATTTCACTTCACAGAATCACAGAAATGCTCAGGCTGGAAAAGATCACCAAGTCCAACCCATAACCCTACTCTACAAGGTTCACCCCTAAACCATATCCTCAAGCTCCACATCCAAAGGACTTTAAACACATCCAGGGTTGGTGACTCAACCACCTCCCCGGGCAGCACATTCCAGTGCCTGACCACTCCTGCTGGGAAAAGTTTTTTCCTACTGTCCAGTCTAAACCTTTCCAGTCACAGTTTGGAGCTGTTCCCTCTTGTTCTGTCACTAATTACCTGTGAGAAGAGACCATCACCAACCTCTCCACAAGGTCCTTTCAGGTAGTTGTAGACAGCAAGGAGGTCTCCCCTCAGCCTCCTCTCTTGCAAAGTAACCATCCCCAGTTCCTTCAGTTGCTTTTCATCAGATTTATTCTCCAGGCCCTTCCCCAGCTTCCTTGCCCTCCCCTGCACTGGCTCCAGCACCTCCACATCTCTCTTGCATTGAGGTGCCCAAAACTGAATACAGTCCTCGAGGTGTGGCCTCAACAGTGCCGAGTACAAGGGGACAATCACCTCCCTGCTCCTGCTGGGCACAGCATTTCTAATCCCAGCCAGGATGCCATTGACTTTCCTGGCCAGCTGGGCACACTGCTTGCTCATATTCAGCTGCTTGTCCATTAGTACCAAGTCCCTTTCTGCCAGACAGCTTTCTGGCAACACTTCTCCAAGCCTGTAGCATTGCTTGTACCATCACATGATAAAAATATATGAGGCTATTGCCTTTAGTAGCCCAATGAGCATTTCTGAGGAGAGAGCCTTTGTGAAAGGGCATCCTGTTCAATGGGAAGCACTCATGTTTGTGAATCTGTCTCAGGCTATGGCAGCACTGCCCGTACCCCTTTCCCTGGTGTCTCCAGCCCCTCCACAGCTGCAAAAAAGGAGCACAGATCAGCCAAATTCATATTTCCCCTCTCTTTAGCTGCTGGGAAGCAATCAATTCTGAAGTATTTCCCCAGAGTTCAGTCTTCCAGCAGGAATATTTATGGACACGTAGAAATTTCCGAACAAGCAAGGTGGAGGAAGAGGGGCTATAAACCCTGCCTTGCTCTAGGAAGACAGAGGACTGATGCTGAAAAATCTACGTCTTCTATTAAGTTTTCTTTGGCTGTCAGAGCTGCTGTGGAAATTTTTGGCTTTCAGTTTTGTTTTTGGCAAGTGGAGAGTCATAAAAGTAGCACAGAGTGTGTCAGAAAATGACAGCAAACCAAGAACTGCCCTCGGCAGAACAACTGTCTCTAGGTGGAATTACTGGTTTGGGGAAATACTCATTGTATGCGAATCCCAGGAGCTATAATTTCCTATCTGTAGTCTATTGTTGCCATGGCAGATGGAGCCCAGACCTCCTTCTTCAGGCTTTTGAAATCAGCATTAGAGGGCCCTGCGAGGGAATACTGTACCAGAAAATCTAGGGCTTGATTCCGCAGGCGTCCGTACCCATCCTAATTGCTTGCCCAGGCAGCTCCGCTGCCTTTCCAGTGGGACAAATCGTAGGTGCGAAGCTACCCATCTGGACATATTTGCAGATTCAGGACTTTGTGCTGTTGTGGTAGACAGGAAACCACTCCAGGGAAACATAAGATGGATGTTGAAAGCACAAACGAAATCAGCAGCCAACTGTTTAAATTTATTTTAAATTATTGGGGGAGATTTTAATTGGCTTAATGGGACAGATGGAAATGCTAAGATTGTCTTTGGGCTCACAAAGTTTCCTATAAATATTAGCAGATTTCACAACATTCCTGGTGAGTGTGTAAACATAATTTTTTTTTTTTTTTCCACTACAGAGACAGCAGAGCTATAGGTTGTAAAGGAGAGGCAGTTTCCCAAGAGTACAAGGAAACAAATTAGTGCTTTAGCTGAGACTATGGCTCCTTCAGGACCTTATTTACCAGACTGTGGTGCTATAGCAATGTATTTCCTTGTTAAGAACTAATAAATAAATGAAAATTACCTCTGAAACATTCATGTTCCCTTCAAATAATTAGTTCTCATCACACTTTATGCTCAGTGGCATGAAATACTGGCCTGCTGATTTGACTCTCCTGTATAAGTCACAGCTCTACTGGGTTTTAACATTCCATGTAGAGAGTTTCAGGTGGATCAGGTTTTTTTCCCCCCACCCCTCAAATTTATTTTTACTGATGTGATACCTCTGCATCATCACCTTTTCCACTTTCCTCACTGATACACTTTTATTCTATCAGTTTCTGTCCCTGTATTAGAAGAGCAACATTTCACAGTAATGCTCCAGTCAGTAATTTAAAGACAGCTGAGGTGGAGATTTTTGTGTGCATTTCAGTTCTGGCTGTTTGCTCTGTTCTGGTCAGTAGGGCTGCTTATGGAGCACTACTTGGAAAACTCTTAGCAGTTTAACTTCTCTCTGAATGTGTGTCCTTAGCTGGAACAAGTATTCATTTATCAAATGTGGGGGATTGGAACCAGATGATCTTTAGGGTCTCTTCTGACTCCAGCCAAGCACTCTCACTCTGGCTTCCTCCCTTTCTGTAGATGTCATTGCCATGTTACATCAACACAGCTGAGCATACTGTGTAGACACACACTCCAGAATTCAGGTTGCTCTTGGATCACATTTGTCAGGAGCACATCCATCCAGGGCTTTACAGAGAGGTCTGAGTTTCAATGAAACATCTGTCAAGGAGTGCTTGCTCTTGGACATCATAGTATCACAGTATATTAGAGGTTGGAAGGGACCTCAAGAGATCATTGGCTCCAAATCCCCTGCCAAATCAGATCCCCCAGGGTAGTCCTCACAGGAATGCATCCAGGTGAGTTTCTGAAGTCTCCAGAGGAGGATACTCCACAACCTCTCTGGGCAGCTTGCTCCAGTGCTCTGGCACCCTCACTGTAAAGAAGTTTCTCCTCATGGTGTGGTGAAATCTTCTATGTTCAAGTTTGTTCAAATACATATCTGTGTCCTGGTCCCTGTGGCTTCAGGGCTGTGGACCATCAACAGCTAGGACTCTGACCTTTAGTTTGTCTATCGGAGGCATAAATGCTCTCTGGAGGAAGCTCTCCAGCAGCACTGAAAAAACAGGATGCTGGCTTTTTTTCCAAGGCTTTGAAAGACTCCTTACCCCTTACCCTCCCCCTGCTTCAGGCTGCCAAAAGGTGGCCTTGGTTCTAGGTGTAGATTCCATGTGTTTAACGTTCTCCAGGCTGAGTGCACGTAGTGGTGGTTATCAGCTAAAATAGGGAATGAGGCAGGGGTGCCTCAGAAGTTCCTGCTTGTGTCTCCTTGCAGATTCTCAGCATTCCAGAGAACGGTTGTTAACCTCTGCTTTAAAGGGATGAGAGGCTGCTCCTTGATTAGCAATGCCTGAATTGCCAGCTAGAGTGTGTCTTTGCAATGGTCATCATATGAAGGATTTTATGTGTTTCTGTAAACCACTTCATGCTACTATCTTTCTTTTGTGAGCAAAAGCTTTTGGGCCTCAGCCTGTGTTGCATAGAAGATTGAACTCAGCTGCTCCAGGTTGGTTCTCAATCCTAGAAGTCCACAATACCTAGATGCTTTACTCCAGTATGTTATCAACTTCTCTTCCTAAAGTGTTCCAAAGAAGGGGCAGCTAGACTGTATGGAGGTCTAAATTTCACCATTGCTGTAAAGCATAGCCTCAGTATAAGAGTTTCCATGGCATGGAAATTCCCCACTTGGAAGTTCCTTTTCCATCATCTGTAACTCAGCAGCTTCTGTAACAGAAGCTAATCATAGAATGGCTTAGGTTGGAAGAGTCCTCAGGGACCATCCCAGCCACAGGCAGGTACACCTCTCAACTGGACTCAGCTGCTCAAGGCCTCATCCAGCCTGGCCTTGAACACCCCCAGGGAGCAGGCATCCACAGCACCCCTGGGCAACCTATTGCAGAGTCTCACCACCCTTGTACTGAAGAACTTCATCAAAAATCCATTCATACCTACTCTCCTTTAGGTTCAAACCATTCCCTCTCGTCTTGTTGCTGGACACCCTTAGGAAAAGTCCCTCTCCAGCCTTCCTGTAGGGTCTCCGTAGGATCCCTGTAGGATTAATGACCTTGCTTCCTCTGCCAGATTGTCTAACAGCATGTTTCCAAGTTATGCTTGGTTTGCATGGTTCTTCCTTCTTGTTGATCTTCCTGAAGAGGTGATGTTGGAAATACTTTCCAGGAAAAGAAATAAAACACAACAGTATCAAACCAATCCTTCATCATTCCTTGCTATCTTGATGCTGAAATAGCAATACCCTGTCAGGGGCTACTTCTGCCAGATAAAGGACTAATCAGCTGAAGCATCTGTGTATTTCAGAGGATTACCCTTGAGTGAAGGAGATAGGAAAATCAAAATGCATACACGAAGGCAGACAAAATGCTGGCCCTGACTTTCTATGCTTCCACTGCATGCTATTTGCTCTTCTATAACTCAATATACAGGCCCTAAATATTGCTTTGGTGACAAACCTGCAACTTTTGCCAAAAGCAGAGCAAAATAATAATGTAAACACTGCACTCTTATTAAATTAAAAAGAAAAAAAAGAAAATAAACATCCTTTACAACTGCCAAACTTAGAGTAAACATTCCTTTTCCCATTGCCAAAAGCATGCTTTCATCTGAGAAAGTGAGAGGGAACGACCACTGTCGTGCCCACTCTTTGAATATTGTATTTGCAAGACTAGATACTGATGTTACACTGAAAACAAAGAGAAAGGGTGAGTTAGTGAGATGAAATAACCAGTAAAGCTGAAATAAAGAAGGCCTACATCTAACCCAGCAGATCAAGAGGTTTTAAGCACATTTTCTCAACTAGGTAATCAGCTATGAAATTTATGCATTCTCTGCTTTTTGCAAGCCCGAGTCAGGGGTTGCCCTGCTGGAAAGCAGCTCCAGGGAGAAAGACCTTGGAGTCCCAGTGGACAGAAAGTTCTCCATGGGACCGCAATGTGCCCTTGCGGCCAAGAGGGTTAATGGTATCCTGGGGTGCATAAAGAAAGTGTGCCCAGCTGAGCTAAGGAGGTTCTTCTCCCCCTCTACTCTGCCCTGCTGAGACCGTACCTGCAATACTCTGTCCAGTTTTGGGCTCCCCGATGCAAGAGAGACAGGGATCTGATAGAAAAAGTTCAATGGAGAGCTATGAGGATGCTTAGAAGACTGGAGCATCTCCCCTATGAAGAGAGACTGAGAGCCCTGGGACTGTTTAGTCTGGACAGGAGAAGCCTAAGAGGGGATCTGATCAATGTCTATCAATATCTGGGGTGTGGGTGTCAAGTGGAGGGGACAAGCTCATTTTGGTGGTGCATAGTAGTAAGACGAGGAACAATGGATATACACTTGAACACAGAAGCTGTCATCTCAATATGAGGAGAAACTTCTTTACAGTGAGGGTGACAGAGCCTGGGAGCAGGCTGCCCAGAGAGATTGTGGAGTCTTTCTCTGGACACTTTCAAAACCTACCCGAATGCATTCCTGTTCAGAATACCCTGGGTGATCCTGCTTTTGGCAGGGGTGGTTGGAGTGGATGATCTCTGTTGGTGCCTTCCAACCTCTAATGTTCTGTGATCTTTAAAATTAAGAGACCTTTTACCATGTAAAACAGGGGGAAAATTTTTATATATATATATATATATAAAAACATATTTATATATCTACAAATAACATATATATATATATTATATGCATATATATATATTTAAAAATATAAATCCTGCAAGGAAGCTGCAATTAAAGTATTGTAAGGTGATGATGCTGACCCTATAAATCAATCTGAAGGCAATCTTAATGCCTCTGGAAGGGACCTTCACAATGGCATTTCAGCCTCATTGATGATGCTGACTGCCACTTTTTCTGGCCCTAAAGCCAAACCAAACAAGGCAAAGCAAGCCTCTTGCAGCAAATTCTATCAGCCAGATAAGATGTGGAGCACTTAAAGTACAGTACATTGATTGTGGATGTGAGGCCAGCTCATTTTTTTTTGCTGCAAACTCTGATCAGGATTGTTCCATCTCTGTATTGCGTCACTGATGGTTTACCTCTGTTCCCATTGTTCAGGATAACGTGTCCAATGAAAGGCCTATCAAAGAGAATCATAGGATGCTCAGGGTTGGAGGGCACCTCCAGAGATCATCCAGTCCAACCCCCCTGCCAAAGCAGGGGCACCTAGGGCAGGTCACATGGGAATCCATCCAGGTGGGTTTTGAAAGTCTCTAGAGAAGGAGAATCCACAACCTCTCTGCACAGCCTGCTCCAGGGCTCCTGCACCCTCACCATTAAGAAGCTTCTCCTCATATTGAGGTGAAAGTTCCCGTGTTCCAGCCTGTGCCCACTGTTCCTTGTCCTATCACAGGACACCACTGAGAAGAGCCTGGCACCTTCATCCTGACTCCCACCCTTCATTTATCTGTGGACATCAGCATGATCCCCTCTCAGTCTATTCTTCTCAAGACTAAACAGTCCCAGGTCTCTTAGTCTTTCTTCATAGGAGGGATGCTCCAGTCCCTTCATCAATCTTGTAGCTCTTCATTGGACTCTCTCCAGTGGATCCTTGTCTATCCTGAAATGGGAAGCCCAAACCTGCACATCATATTCTAGGTGTGGTCTCACCAGTGCAGAGGGAAGGAGGAGGAGAACCTGCCTAGTCCTGCTAAGTATTTTCCGGTATGTGCTGGAAAAAGCAGTGCAAGAATCCCTATTGATTTCTAGAAGACTTTGCCACAATATTAGGCCCAGTCTTTCACTGCATTGCTTTAGGACTTGGCCATAAGGACTAAAGTGTCAGCTAAAAAAAGCCAAGGAACATTTTTCTCTTATGACTCACTAGTAATGTGTACATAAAATAAGAGCTTTAGACAAAGCCAAGCTCTTATGCAGTTTACACCCCTTTAATTATCTTCTGTCACAGCAAATTATCATTGGTTTTAAGTAAGCAAACATCCCTAGCCTGGCAAGATGTGCTGCTTCCCACTTTATCCCTGCTGGAAACGCCTGTTTCCGTTGTGAAATTTTAATGTGAATTATCGAGGAGGTGGGAGGAGAGCAGAGGTTTGAAGCACCCTGACATCCACGACTGTATATTATGTTTCCCTAACACTCTCTTCAAGGTGAGCAGTCAAGATAAGCCAGGGATCTGCAGCCTATCTCATTTGGTTTTCCATTATTTTCTTAAGTTGTCTTACATGCAATAATCATTACAGCGTAAGCGACACCGCTGGGAAAATCAATTCTTCCTCACCGAATAGAAAAATAACTTAGACTGCGCTGGAATCATAATTGGTATTTGGTTTGTTCTGTTGGGCTTGCAGTTAACCACCACCCGCTTGGGCCAAGAACGTTCTATGTCTTCTGGCAAAGGCACTGCTGGCTGTAAAACATTACAAAATCTCCTTCCAATTGAAATGTAATAAAACCCTCTTATGGATCTACACAGAGTTTTCTGTCAGGTATTCGATGCTATGCCCTTGAGGATTAAAAACTCTCTGAATATTTATTAGGAAGCTGGAAGGCTATTGCAGATAGGCTTTGAACCCTGCTCATAATGACTTTCAGCAGCACCTCTGTCATGTATTCTCTTAGATTATTGTTCACCTTTTTCTGTTTATCTATAATTCAGCCACAACAATGGAAAGGACTCATAAGTGATATATGTGGGCACAAAGCCCACGCAGCTGACGGCAGCTTTTTAACCTGAGGATGAATGAGAGTTAGCAGAGGTTATCAGCCCCCTGCATTGTCCTGACATCTCTAGAGGGTCCTGTGGTGCGCCAAAACCTCGCAGCTGTATTGTGTGTGATGAAAGAAATTCAGGGTAGTTTGTATCTGGCATAATTTTAATAAGAAAGTTATATTGGATGGGGGAGGAAAGAAAAAAAATCTTTTAAGTGTTTCAGTTCCCTGTGCAGCTTTTGTGCCCGAGAGTTGACGCTTGGAGAGCTTGGGATAAAAACCCCTGCCGTGAAAAGTGAGCTCATGGTGACAGCAATCAGAGAATCCTGGAATGGTTTGGGTTGGAAGGGATCTCCAGAGGTCATCTAGTCCAACCTGTCTGAAGTAAGCAGGAACATGCTCCTCTAGATTAGGTGGCTCAGAGCCTTGTTGAGCCTGACCTTGAATATCTCCAGAGATGGGGCCTCAACCACCTCCTTGAGCAACCTGTTCCAGTGTTCCACCACCCTCACGGTGCAGAACTTGTTCCTAACATCCAATCTAAATCTGCTCTTCTCTCATTTCAAAACAATGTGATGTCCAGGTGAAGAGCAGCAGAAGCCCTCCACATGCAGACCCAGGGCTGGTGACCTAGAGTCCAACAGAGAATTGAAAAGGTGTTTGGAGCTTTTCCTGGGTTTCCTTACTGAGGGAGGGGACCACTCTTAACTGAAACCAGCTTATCTGGAGTCATTCTCTTGTTACACTGAGTAAGCAGGCAGTCAGGATTCTCCATTTTCCCCTGCCTGTGTAGATGGCGTGCTGTGCAGCAGGAGTGTCTGTGTGCTGTGTCTCACACTGCCAGAGACCATCTCTTGCTGTGAGCATCTGAGTAGCTGTGTGCCCAGCTAAAGGTACCTCATGCAGAGCAGGGACTTCAGCTGTTGGCATGCTCCTGCTCACCTCCACAGCGATCCAACACTGTGTGAGCAGAGCCAGCTCTGAAGTGAAACTCTGCAGTAAAGTCCCTTTAGGGGGGGGAAAAAAAACCACCAAAGCCCCCCCAAAAATAAACACGAGGAGGAAAACAAAGTGCCCGTGTGCAAGTGCCCCCTCCCACTGCCAGAAACATGTTTGCAGTTAATGCTATCCCTCCATGCTTCCCTCCAGCTGATAATCCTTGGCTGACTGTCTAGGGGGGAGAGAACTCCTGAATGTTCTCCAACACCCCTTCCTAACCCAGCATGTGGAAAGACAATGTTCTAGTCATTTACCACCTATTTCTTCACCTGAACATTAAATCCCATATATAACGTGAGATACTTCATGCTGGATTGTTGATGTAGTTCTCTTCCCCCTCTACATTCCTGCATTTGTCTTCAGGATAAAGTTTTCATTTCCCTCTGGGACAGGATAAAGAAAAGGGGGCTGTGTTTGTGTTTGGATAACCAGGAGAATTTTCAGACTCTGTGCCCAGCTGTTCTAGGAGAGATGCTGATAAGCTGCCTGTGGATCCTTGTGCCATTTTATCTCACTCAGACAAGAAGACACCCTCTGGCTTATACTGATAAGCTATAGTCTTGATTGATTTCATCTCTGCTTTTGTCCTTCTTCATAATTTGAGCTATTGATTCTATTTATTAGAAACTAATTTAAAAAACACAAGCCCTCAGCGCTCTGCTGTTCCAGATCAGGCTGCTCCAGGCAGTCTGATCTGAAGCTAATCCATTCACTGCTGATTTATTTTCACTCTGATTTCCAGCAGAGTTCTCCTCTCTGTTTCGTTATTATATTTCTTTTTTTCTGTTTCTTTCTGAGAAAAAGAGGGGTTGGAAATGAATTTCACACCTCCCCTGGGAGCGGGGGGGAACTAGATTCCTTTTTTTTTCACTTTTCTGATATATGAAGTGAGCTCAGGAAAGTTTACCTGGCTCATATTCCTGCAGGTTTGCTCAGGTGGCCCACTGTGTATTGGTCTCTGTGCTTTGATTTAAGACAAGAGTATTCCATTTTTTTTATGTTAGGAAGGAAATCAGAGTATTTGCTTAAATGTAGTCATCCTGCATACTGGTGTGCCTCTGGTCTTACCTCCTGAGTTTTTAATGGAAGAGCTAATAAAGCAACAGCCATTGGCTACGCTTTTGGAGGCATCATAGAATCAATAAGGTTGGAAAAGACCTCAAAGAGCATCAAGTACAACATGTCACCCAGAACCTCACGACTACTAGACCATGGTATCAAGTGCCACATCCAATCCCCTCTTGAACACCTCCAGAGAGGGTGATTCCACCACCTCCCTGGGCAGCCCGTGTAGACCTCTGGCATCTCTTTAAGCTTTCCACACTGAGAAGCCTCAGACAAATTGGTTATTCCACTTTTGGAGGCCATATCGTGTCTTTGAGCCTGCTTGCCCTCCCCTTTACCTTCCCAATACTCATATCCTTTTTCAGATGAGATCAGAACTGCAGCCTCTATCTAAAGGCCAAATGTTTGTTTTACTGCAGAGAAGGGAGAGGAAGGTTTTACAGAAGGAGTGCACCCAACACCAAGAGGGCAGTCCCTAGCACCGATATAGGCTGGGCTGGGCAGCTACTGGCTTGACAGCAGCCCTGAAGAAAAGGACTTGGGGGTGCTGGTTGGTGAGAAGCTCAACAGGAGCCAGCAGCGTGCACTTGCAGCCTAGAAAGCAAATCACACCCTGGGCTGCATCAAGCGAGGCATAGCCAGCAGGTGAGGGAGGTGATTCTCCCCCTCTACTCTGCTTTGTTGAGACCCACCTGGAGTACTGTGTCCAGTTCTGGAGCCTCTGTTAGAGGAAGGATCTGGATGTGCTGGAACGTGTCCAGAGAAGGGCCATGAGGATGATCAGAGGCTGGAGCTCCTCCTCTATGAGGACAGACTGAGGGAGTTGGGGCTGTTCAGTCTGGAGAAGAGAAGGATCAGAAGAGACTTTATTGTGGCCTTCCAGTATCTAGAGGGGGCTACAAGAATGCTGGGGAGGGACTTTTGAGGGTGTCAGGGAGTGATAGGACTGGGGGGAATGGAAAAAGAAATGCCTAGATTCAGATTGGATATTAGGAAAAACTTCTTCATCTTGAGGGTGGTGAGACACTGGCACAGGTTGCCCAGGGAGGTGGTAGAAGCCTCATTCCTGGTGGTTTTGAAGGCCAGGATGTGGCTGTGAGTAATCTGCTGTAGTGTGAGGTGTCCCTGCCCATGGCAGGGGGGTTGGAACTGGATGATCCCTGAGGACTCTTCCAACTCCAACAATTCTGTGAATCTATTATTCTAACAACTGACACAAAACCATTAAGCACTTAGAGCACGGTGAGCTGTAAATACTGAAGTAGTAGATGTTTCAACCTAGACAGAGGTCCTCTGTTTCGAGGAGTGCCGGGACAAGTGATGTTTGCTTGTGCTGACCTGAATACGACTCCCCATTTTGGAAGAGCTGTCCCAGGCTGGTTGCAGGGCAGGTTCTTTGCTGCTCTGATGTGTGTCTCAGCAGAGAGATGCATACCTTTCCAGCTCTGCTTAGCTCAGGGGTATCCTCAGTAGAGTGATACTTTGATAGCCAACCCTCCTGACATATTTTACTGTCATGTATTTATATATTTCTTCTGGAATGTTTACCAGCCACACTGTCCTGCAGCAAGGAGCTGCATCATTCAGCTCCATGCTCCGTGAAGCCTGACCTCCTTTTTAGTGAATTTTCTTACTCAGTTCTTGTCTTACTGCTCTGGTCATCACACATGCTTGTCACTCTGTTCCTCACCCCCCAGATCTTGTCACCCCTGTGCTTGTCACCCCACTTCCAGATCTCCTGTGACTATAATATGTAGATCCCATGTGGTTTCCATAGGATGCCACTCATGAGCGTCCTTTGTTCAGATGGCTGTCCCATCTATCCTTCCTTCATCCATTCAGCCTTTATCCCATTTTATGCAAGATGCTGTCTATCAGCAGAACATCTCCCTGTTGAGGGAGCTGGGGCTCTACAGCTTGGAGAAAAGAAGCCTGAGAGGTGACCTCATTCATTTTGATAAAGATTTGCAGGGCAGTGTCAGGAGGACAGAGCCAGGCTCTGCTCAGTGATGTCCAGTGATAGGACAAGGGACAATGGGTGCAGAGGAGGTTCCATGGGAACAGCAGGAAAAACTTTTTCACTGTGAGGGTAGCAGAGCCCTGGAGCAGGCTGCCCAGAGAGGTTGTGGAGTCTCCTTCTCTGGAGAGCTTCCAACCCCCTCTGGGGATTGTGCTCCTGGGCAAGCTGCTGTGGGTGCCCTGCTTTGGCAGGGCTTGGTCTGGGTGATGCCCAGAGGTCCCTTCCAACCCCTACCATTCTGTGATCAGTCATTTAGAGAGCTGATGACACAGCCACTTCAAAGAAGCTGATGGCAGGGTGTGCAGGAAGGAGGCAGAAGTCTGTTTCATCTAGTGAGGTCAGATATTGCAAAGGATATATTTATTCTTTCTTAGAGGTCTTTCAGAACCATCAGGTGTGCCACAAGCAGGTCGAGTTTCTCCCATCTCTATTTCACTGGTTTATGATCCTTTTTCGAGAGGACCATGTATGTTTATGATATTTAAGTGCTCCATAGAGGGTTCATGTTCAAGCAGCACTCTGAAGGCGAGAGCACTTGAGCACATTTTTATTTGGAAGGTGCTGGTGTTTCCGTTGTCAGTGTGGTCCAGATGGCATCTTTCTGAAACAGTAAGACTCGCTTTCAAATGCATTAAAGGTCCACTCCTGACACCAGCGCAAGATTTGCCCTTTTTGCTACTGGGAAGAGAACTGTCACTCCTAAAGGAAATAGTAGAGTTAGGATTTTTAAGGATACTGTTACACAGTAGCTGCTGTGCTGGGTTTATTCAGGAACAAGTGTTGAGCCTTGCACCTGGGAAAGAACAGCCCCAGGTATCAGTATAGGTTGGGGACTGACCTGTTGGAGAGAGGTTTGTTCCTTTTAGTATTTAGTATTTCCAACCAGAAGTACTTAAAATGTAAATGTGGACTTCTGTATGTGAAAAGGAAACGCTCCACTCACCACAGTGGGAGAGAAGTGGGAGCATTTGGCACAGCCCCAGCATATTTCTGCGCTTCAGCTGTGTCAGCACAACCAGTCTAGCTGGTGCCCTTTGCTTCAGGACCCCTGGGTCAGGAGATGCTGATTTCCCAGAACTGACATTGAGTTAGCTGTGTTTGGCACTCAGGCTGCTCTTTAGAAAATGCAGCACATAGTAGGTGGCAGAGAGAATATTTACTCTTACAAAACTCAAACTGAGATCCAGAGGGAAAAGTACGATCACATCTCCAAGTGTTACTCCCTAAATGTTTTCTGGCTGCTCTAGTATCAAAGAGTATCAGATCATAGAGCCATACGATGTACTGGGTTGGGAGGGAAGTGTAAAGGTCATCTAGTCCAACCCCCCTGCAGCAAGCAGGAACCTTCCCAATGAGACCAGGTTGCTCAGAGCCCCATAGAGACTCACCTTGAGTGTCTCCAGCGACGGGGCTTTTGCCGCCTGCCTGGGCAACCTGTTCCAGTGTTGCACCATCCTCATAGTAAGGAATTTCTTCCTAATGTCCAAGCTGAATCTATCCTGTTCTAGTTTCAAAGTGTTGCCCCTCATCTTATCAGTACAAGCCCTTGTAAAAAGTCTCTCTCCAGCTTTTGTGTAGGCCCCCTACAAGGAAGGGCCACTATTAGGTCTCCCCAGGGCCCTCTCCTCTCTGGACTGAACAACCCCAGTTCCCTTAGCTGTTCCTCCCAGGAGCAGTACTCGAGATCTCTGATCATTTTTGTGGTTCTCCTCTGGATCTGCTCCATCAGGTCCTTTATATCTCATTGCAACTTAAAAAAGCCTTTGGATGTATCCAAATTAATCCAAATATTTGGTAGGGATCCTGTTTCTTAGTAGGCTGTGTGTGCTAAGTAGAGAAAGTAGGAGTAGGCCTCTTTTTGTTTTATTAGTATTGTGTGATAGTTCAGCTGTGTCCCATTAAGCAATCTATGAGGAGATGGATGAGAAAGGAGGTAAAAAGCACATTGGCTCTTTTCTAATGCATTTGTCATAAGATAAATGGCAGTAGCAAGTTTTCTGTTGTGCCAAACAGCAAGGTTTCAGCAAGACATTTTGCAGAAAAACTGTCTCTTTCATCTAGAACTCCAACCCGGAACCGGAGGAACTCGGTCCCTGAATGACTTGTCTTGATTAATAAAGATAGCATCGTGTGTGGAGGGCCTGCCAACATAGACAGAATCACTACACACCTTTCGGCTACAACCCCAGCCAATGAGTAAACACATTCACAGATTGCATCAGGTTGGAAGGGACCCTCAGAGGTCATCTTGTCCAACTCCTCTGCAATCAGTTGGAGGGACAACTCCAACTGGATCAGGATGCACAGGGACACATCCAGTCTGATCTTGAATGTCTCCAGGGACGGGGCCTCAACCACATCCCTGGGTGACCTGTTCCAGTATTTCACCACTCTCATTGTGCAGAACTTCCTTCTGATGTCCAACCTAAATCTCCCCTGCTCCACTTTCAAACCATTGTCCCTTATCCTATCCCCACAATCCCTTCTAAACAGTCCCTTCCCAGCCCTCCTGTGGGTCCCCCTCAGATATTGAATTGTAGCTCTAAGGTCTCCCTGGAGCCTTCTCTTCTCCAGGCTGAACTGCCCAAATTCTTTCAACCACTGTTCTCTCCCTGCTGCAGAATACGATCTTTATTGACACATTCTTGGGACAGGAAGAGAGTTGAACTGTGTGAGTGGGATGGCTGTTCTCACTCTGAATCCAAAGAAGGGAAGAAAACTTTGAAGACAAACACCTAAAAAGCCCCTCCATCTAGTCAGACTGTTTTCCCTGACGAGTTGCCCATGGGAAGGAATACCAAGTAAAAAGCTCTTTCTGCAAGGAGAAAATACACTGTGCTTGTACAATGCTCCTTTTGTTAGGGAAGTACGCAGAGATATGAATATAAATACAGGCAACACAGAGAGTGTCTGCAAAGAGAATGTATCTTTGATGGAACCTCACCACAAAGATGGTTGCAGATACCAAGGTCAGATTTTAAGGAAGTTGCACATTTAGCACATGCTGAACGCTTCTCAGAGGCTCATCTGAGTGAGCTGTGAGGAAGGAGGATGTGCTCTCCTAAAAGCAGGGTAGTGCCTCCCAGGATAATCGATACTATTAAAAGTATAGCTATTTGTAAAAATAAAGCCATCTCTATTTTCTGGCTCTCTGTAACCAAGTCAGGATAACTTCATTCCCTTGTGTTATTTATCTTCCACAAAACACTTCTCACAGCATGCCTCTGATATTATTAGGAGCAATTTGAACTGTGCTTTCAAGCTTATTGCTGGCCTCTATTTTTTTTTGTGGGTAACTCATTCTGAGCATTTCAACCCTTCCCAGATGTGAACATGATAACTGTGATTCAGTTCAGAGGCCTAAAGAGGACTTGTTTAGTTGTAATTTGTGCTGGCTGTCAAGCCTCCCTTTTCTGTGTGTAGAGGAATCCAGAGCTCCAGCTTTGCTTGCCTTTGCTTGAGCTCTGGGCGAGCCTAAAGAAAGGCAGAGATGGTTCCTTGCCAGGACAGCATTGTTTTGTGGTCTGCTTTATCTGCTTCCAGTAGGACGTAAACTTTGTCCTTTTGACTTGCAGCCACCCAGAACCAGCCAAGGGACCAACCCCTTCTTGGCAGAGGGTGCTCTGCAGTTTTGTCAGAGGATGGCTCTGGGCAACCTGCTCTAGTGTGAGGTGTCCCTGCCCATGGCAGGGGGTTGGAACTGGACGATCCTTGAGGTCCCTTCCAACCCTGACAATTCTGTGACTGTAAGTCTGCTCGAGGCAGGTGTTATTGGTTTCGTAACTTGTGAGTTGCTACCGCTTGCATCTTCAACAAAATCTTCAACAAAATAGTTTTTCCAAGCCTTTGCCAAATTATAGAATCACAGAATTGTCAGGGTGGAAGGGACCTCAAGGATCATCTAGTTCCAACCCCCATGCCCACTGCTCTGCATCTACAACACTGGAATAATGTGGTGAGGAACTGCTCTCGTTCCTCTCCATCCTTACCTCTGCCTAAGTACAGTGAAATAACTGCACTAAGTGTAGGCCACTGAACATTTCAAGTCAGGAAAAAGTTCTGCTCTTCCATCTCTTTTTCTGATTGGGATTTTGGCAATCTTCTTCCCCCCCTCCCCCCATTTTATTTTTCTTTGCAGCAGCCTAGATGGAAGATCTCTCTAATCTGTTAACTAGTTTGCAGCTGCTTTCACACATAGTTATGGTTTCCCCTTCCTAACACCGTGATTTTTGCTGGGTTTTGTTAGGTATTTTTTATTTAATCCCTTGTCTCTGGATTCCTCCCACCCTATTCCAGCAGAGGTATTTAAAAGCATCTCAGAACTTTATTTTTAACTGCCCGCACATGTGACCTCGGAAAGAAGCTATCTGCAGCACTGGGGGTGGGGGGAAAGATGTGCAGTGTTACTGAGGACAATGTATGCTTTGTCCAGAAATTAAAAGGCTATCAGTGCTGAGACTAAACACCCCACGGCTTTGGAAAACTAAGGCAGGGGAGAGGGAGAGCAAGCTTTGCAAGCGTCTTTGCCTGACCACTTTGCAGCCTTTTTTAGATGTTTTGGGTTGCTGGTTTGGGTTTTGGTTTTTTTTTTTTTCCTCACAACAATTTTCTGTCCTTCCTTATCACTCCTTATCAGCTGTTGGCTGCTGCAGGGCACTATGTGCAACTTATTAGCCGACCTAAGCAAGGTCCTGGGAGAAAAACAAATCCCACAGCAACTTTGCTATGTGCCTGTGCCAACAGCCTCACAGCACCGCTGGGGAAATGGGCATTTTCTTATTCCTCCTATGGTATTCTGGGCAGTCCACAAGTGAAATGCCAACGGGACATCAGCTGTATGATCTTAAAATGCTTCCCTTCACCTTTTTTTGTGGCTGGGTGGCATTATTAGCTGAGCAAGTATTCACTGACTGTGGAATAGGAATGCTAACAGCATTAGGGGACTGGAGCACGTGCCTTATGGGAAGAGGTTGAGGGACCTGGGGGACTTTTAGTCTGGAAAAGAGAGGAATTAGAGGGGATTTAATAAATGGCTATAAATATCTAAGGGCTGGGGGTCGGGAGGGAGGGGACAGGCGCTGCTCACTTGTTCCCTGTGATAGGACAAGGAGCAATGGGTGTAAGCTGCAGCACAAGAGGTTCCACCTCAACACAAGGGGGAACTTCTTTACTGTAAGGGTCACAGAGCACTGGCACAGGCTCCCCAGAGAGACTGTGGAGTCTCACTCTCTGGAGACTTTCAAGGCCTGTCTGGATGTGTTCCTCTGCGACCTGAGCTAGACTGTAGGGACCTGCTCTGGCAGAGGGGTTGGACTCGAGGAGGATCTCTTTGGGTCCCTTCCAACCCCTGACATCCTGTGAGCCTGTGGACAGCACTATTCATTGTTCTTTTAATCCAATTAAAAAAAAAAAAAAAAAAAAAGGCAATTGCTTGTCGAGGGAGGCCACTGGTAAAGATGGAGGGATTTTTCACGAGCCACTGCACATATTGCCTTTTAGATTCAGACCTGCAAAACAGATGGGCATCGCTAACGACTCGATCGTCAGCGTTCTAATTGTGCTTGCTTTGTCTGTGCATTACTTTCTTCAACAGTGCACAAATCAATCTCTGTTCTTTCTCAGAGTTGCTCCTTACACTGCTCCTCGAGCAGAAGGGACTCCCATACCTGAAAGGAGGGCACACACTCTCCCAGATTTATCTTGCACTTTTCTGTCAGAAGAATGACTTTCCCCTTGTATTGCTGATTATATGGTACAGAATATTTCCCTGGTTATTTGGGGGTGCCTGGCAGATTGTGTTCTCTCCAGCCTTTAGCCCACCCTCTGGGCTGTTCACTGCAGGGGGCAAAGAGAAACACAGAGGTGGCCTTGATGCTGTGCAAACACTGTTCAGCAAAAGTTTGGAGATTAGTGCGTTATCAGCGTGGTTTTGGTCAAAAATCTGAACCACAGAACCATATGAAATGCCATGAAGAATATTAACCCTCTCCTGGCCAGGACCAGTACAGCCTGAAACTCAGGAATTACAGAATCATAGAATGTTAGGGGTTGGAAGGGATCTCCAGAGACCATCAAGTAAAACACCCCTGCCAAAGCAGGGGCAGGCCACACAGGAACGCATTCAGGCAGGTTTTGGAAGTCACCAGAGGTGGAGACTCCACAATCTCTCTGGGCAGCCTGCTCCAGCTGCTATGTTAGCAGCTACAAAGATCTTCCACCTAGGCAGCTTATTAGGAAAAATCCTTTCATGCCCCTCCCTAGGGAGATGTCTACTAGAACAAGATCCTGGTCATAGTGTAGTCATGTGGCAATGTGAACCCATTTCATCTGTGAGCTGGGGGGGCTCATAAATGTTCCTCATAAATTTAAATTAACTCTCATTTAGCTCAAAGGGACTTGATGATTCATTCCACTGAGAATTAGGACAAAAGTTTAGGGCCAAAATGACAGAGCCTGAATGATTTACACCATCTGGGACACAGTCCACAGTACCTATTTTTCTCCTGGTGGAACACGAAAAGGCAAATAGTCCCTCACCGCTGCATTGATGAATCAAATAAAAACTAGAGGGCAGGATTTTGATGGTTTTTTGCATTTAACCAAGAGTGCATTAAATAGGGAAGGGAATCGTTGTGTCTTCTCCTATTGTAAAGCGGAGATTCCTCTGTTGCTCATGCTGGAACCTCCAGCACATCTCCAAAGCAAGAAGCAGAAACAAAAAAACAACCAAAGAAAGAAACAGAGTAAATTGAATTTCACCGTCAATCTTTGTTTGACAAAATGCACGTTGCTGCAGAGGATTAGAAGGTGATAGCATCAGGCTATTAACTCAGAGATTAAGGTAAAATGTTCTTCAAAACCCTTTCACGATTAGTTCTTTGGAAGTGAGTTTGGTGATTTAGCATTACGGTCACCAAATCTTTTTTGGCTCTTTATTTTTGATTTTCCTTTGATCCCTAAGTTATGAAGTTTGTAGTTGTCTGCTTGATAAAGTTCACTTGAACATCACGGATTTGCAATTTACATGAGCCAGTGAAGATAACTCCACAATGAACACATTTTCTGATTAACTGTGTGTGACTTAAGTAGATCTGAGAAATTAGTCTTAAAGGGTGTTTTGTAAGACTTAAATTCAGCCATGCTTTATGGAGCAGAATTTATTGTTTTGCTTTTTTTTAGCTAGTCTAATTTCACAGAATCACAGAACATTAGGAGTTGGAAGTGATCTCTAAAGGTCATCCAGCTGCGCCCCCCCCCCGCCCCCAGAGCAGGGTCACCTGGAGCAGGTCACACAGGAATGCATTGAGGTGGGTTTTGAATGTCTCCAGAGAAGGAGACTCCACAACCTGCAGCCTGCCTCAGGGCTCTGCCACCCTCAAGGTGACAAATTTTCCTTATGTTCACATGGAACCTCCTCTGCTCCAGCTTGCACTCATTGCCCTTTGACCTGTCACTGGACAAGGGAATGTTAGAGAGTGTCTCCCTGGGATCCAGTCTTGTTCAATATTCATCAAGGACCTGGCTGAAGAGATAGAGTGGGCCCTCAGCAAGCTTGCTGAGGATACCAAACTGGGAGGAATGTCTGTGTTTCCTGGGGGCTAGCTGTGTGTACAGGCTTTTGGATCACCTGACCTTCAGCCTGACCTTCTGTCAGGCACCCAACTCTGGGTTTTCAATTCCACACCACACGTTGTGTAATCTGTTCAGTGCTTTCCTTGCTGGTGCCTAAGTGCTAAGAATTTCTCAGGCCCAAATACTGCATCTCTCCAGCCAGAATGTGGGTGGATTTTTAAAGGATGTTTTTGCTTACTTGTTTCTCCTGGCATGAAACATGCCTGAATGAACGTGGGCTGCATTCGTTTCTTTGACCCTAAAATAATGCTGTCAGCAAAGCCAAGGAAATGCTTTTCCATTACTTTCTGATGTACCTCAGAAAGCATTGGCACTGAGCAGCCAGTATGTCAAGTTAAGTACAGATTGATTCTTGGGGCCTAATTGGTGAGATTTATTGACAATACAGCATTTGGCTACTTATAATGGATGCCTATTCATTGTACGCTTGATAATTCACCCAGTAGCTGATTCTAATTTTCAGTGTTTGTTATACCATTAAGGCTGACTTTATTAGCCTACTTAGGGACATTTAAAAACAATTAACCTTAATTTTTCTAAGTGGAATGTGGGACTGCAGTTATTAGACTTCAATTCCACTGTAACTGCTCCAGGGTGTTGGACACATGGATCCTGAATTCTGGTTTCTTGTTAAGGCAGGATGAGAGGGCGTTCAACAAAGAAACTCAAGGTTTGATTTTTACCTTCGTGCACTCGTGGCTTTCCTCATGTAGATAATCTTACCTATCAAGGAAGTTCTTTTCCTCCCCCTGTACTCTGCTCTGATGAGACCACACCTGGAATACTGCGTCTGATTTTGGGCGCCCCAAATCAAGAGAGACAAGGATCCACTGGAGACAGTCCAATGAAGAGCTACAAGGTTGATGAAGGGACTGGAGCATCCCTCCTATAAAGAAAGACTGAGAGACCTAAGGCTGTTTAGTCTTGAGAAGAGAAGGCTGAGAGGGGATCTGATCAGTGTCTATCAGTATCTGAGGAGTGGGTGTCAGGGTGAAGGTGCCAGGCTTGTTTTGGTGGTGCAACAGGAGAAGGGACAGTGGATACAAGCTGGAACACAGCAGGTTCCACCCTAACATGAGGAGAAACCTCTTTGCTGTGAGGGTGCTGGAGCTCTGGAGCAGGCTACTCAGGCTATGCAGTCTTTGGAGACTTTCAAAACCCACCTGGATGTGTTCCTGTGCAGCTAGATGATCTCTGGAGGTCCCTTCCAATCCCTAACATTCTGTGATTCTAATAATTGGGTTTTTTATAATAATCTTGCAATTGTTTTGGGACTAGGCTATAAATCCATGTTGTGGTCGAGCATGGCATTGGTCTCTGCACCTGCAGAGGGAGGATTCATTTCAGAACACTGCCATAAAAACAAGAAAAAGAAAAAAGGTAGGTGGCTTTTCAGAGTCTGCCTTTTAGGGCTCCAAAATTAGGCATGCATGTCTACAAAGGAGAGCACAGGAAAGGTTTCAAAGCAGATCAAAGTTAAAGAGTTTCCTGATGCCTGAGCTTTGTAGCTCTAAGCCTGCTGGGTGTTCTGCAAGGATCCATTGTCCCCAGGTGCACTCTGAAAGCACAGCCCTGGCTTTGCATGCTTCACACTGGTCGTGCTTTCAGCAGGGCTTTACAAATTGCCTAATCCAGGTTAGGTCCTTTCCAGAAGCTCTTCAGTCCTCCTAACATTTGCATAATGATCTCAATGATGTCATTCTGGTGTGACAGCCTGTTGAAACTCTTTTCTGACTTGCATTAATGACAGTTACAAGAATAATGGAGTATCAAATAGCCGCCTTCATCTTTCAGGATTGAGAATGCCATAGATTTCAATGTTTAAAGTCTTTTACACCAGGCTCAGTCCTGCTGAGTGGCCTCTCTAGAGTTAGGTGAGCAGGCATTGGCTTTGTCCTGCTTCAGTAAATATTAACTCCTATTTGGGAACCTGAATAGGAAGTTGAATTCTACTAAAGACCTACAATTATAAAAAGAAAAGGAGCTTTTCACAGTGGTAGTCTATCAGGATGATACCCTCTATGATTAATTTTTTTTTCCCCCCTAAAACTTTGATTAAAGCATGATAATGCCCCATGAAATTTCTAAACTAATCAGCTGGAATAAAAAATAGATGAGGATTGCATGAATACTTCATGTAAACGGGAAGGAAGTGAGTCTCTGGGTTTGAGGAATTGCGTTAAGCGTTTCAGGACTTGCAGAGCAGGTAACGCCAGGCCGAGTTCCCATTTCCATCCTCTTGCAGACGTTGCAATAAGTCAGCACAGACCTCAGCTGAAAGGGGATCCTGAGCAGCCGTGCGAAAGCGGTTCTGAGATGATAAAAATGAGGCATGGTCTGGCAGTCAGGCTCACTGAGAAGAAAAAAACCACATCAGAAAACAATTCATTTCCATGTCCGTGTGAGAGGGAATCAGAGGGTTACATACCTGTGTATGTAACACAGAGGGTGGGGTTTCTGGAAAAAGAAAATATCGTTTTTTAACAGTTATCCTTCAGCACAACCAATGTTGTCTGACATCTTGATCATTTCTCTGCCTGGTATTTAATAACTGGAAGTCTGAATATTTGTTTCACTCTCAGCAGCAAACAAAAAATAGAGTATTTCTCCCTACAAAATAACCTGTGGGCTGGAGCACCTCTGCTGTGAGAATAAGCTGAGGGAGCTGGGGTCGTTCAGCCTGGGGAAGAGAAGGCTCCAGGGAGACCCTAGAACTGCCTCCCAATACCTGAAGGGATCCTGCAGGAAGGCTGCAGAGGGACTTTGAATAAGGGTGTCTAGTAACAAGAAAAGGGGGTTGAAGCTGAGGGAGAGCAGGGTTAGACTGGATCTTTGGAAGTTCCTCAGTACAAGGGTAGTGAGACTCTGGAAGAGGTTGCCCAAAGAGGTTGTGGATGCCTCCTCCCTCGGGTTGTTGTAGGCCAGGTTGGATGAGGCTTTGAACAGCCCAGTCTAGTTGAGAGGTGTCCCTGCCCATGGCAGGGGGGTTAGAGTAGATGATCTCTGAGGTCCCTTCCGACCTCAACCCTTCTGTGATTCTGTAGTGCTATGATTCTATGATTTCTCATGTCTCAGCTATGCTTTCTTGACCTGGCATCTAGTCAGATGCACGCCCTGTGAAGCACGTCCAGGGATGGGCAGGTTGTGCTAGCATGTGCAATTGTTTGTGCTTATTGTGTCTGAATAATTAAATGTGTGAAAGAAAACAATTACCCAGATAAGACCTTATTACTGCAAGGGGTTGTAAAAGCTCTGCTTTTCATTTCCTGAGTGCCATCAGAGGTTTTGTATTCATCCTTGTTTGTTGTGATGAAAGGAGATGAGTCCAGGTTAACAAAAACCTTTATAAGCTATTTTAAATGGATTTTTTTCTTCATAAAGCATATTCTGTGACCTTTCAAGAAATGATTAAAATGTTGTCTTAGTGCCTGCATGATGGAGTTGTGTATCCCAAAGTCACAATTTTGTGGCACATTATGAACTAATTAGAAGAGAGACTGGGAGAAGCAATAAAGAGTATTAAAGTTGCACTGATGTGAGATAGTAGCTGACTCCCTAGATTATCTTTGCAGCATGGTAAGGCTTGTCTTGAATGAGCATGCAGGTACTACCTGTGAAAGCAACCCAGCTCTGCCAGGCTCCACAGGTTTGCTTCATCCTGTGCTTGAGCATCCCCTGAAAGAGAGGTTAAGATGAGAAAGGGAGGTCAAGATAAGAAAGGAAGGTCAGGATGAGACTGTCTCCTATCAGAGGTTCAGATGAGAAAGAGAGGTCAAGATGAGACTGTCCACCATCAGTCCACAGAAAAGCTGTGGTGACTGGGTCTGGTGTCTTGCTGAGGCAAAAGAGCTCCTGACGGGTGCTTTTTCCCCCTAAGCAGTAGCCTGATGTTGTGCTCTACCTCTGATCTGGGCAGGCAGTTGGAATCCCAAGAAGCTTTTGAGCATTACACCTCGAAGGAGGTTGGAGTGAGGTGGGGGCTGGTCTCTTCTCACAAGTAACTAACTAGCAAGAAGACCAGAGGAAATGGTCTCAAGGTGCACAGGGCGGGGGATTGGTTGGATGTCAGAAAAAAGGATTTTTTTTTCTGCAAGAGCGGTCAGGGATTGGAACAGGCTGCTCAGGGAGGTGTGGTGGACTCGCCATCCCTGGAGGTGTTCAGGAAATGTGTGCGTATGGCACTGTGGAACATGATCTAACAGCCATGGTAGCGTTAGGTTGATGGTTGAACTCCGTGATCGTAGAGGTCTTTTCCAACTTTAATAATACTGTGATATCACAAGCCCTGTGAGGAGAAGCTGAGGGAGTTGGGGTGGTTTAGCCTGCAGAAGAGGATGCTCAGAGGAGACCTTCTTGCTCTCTACAACTGCCTGAAGGGAGGTTGTAGCCAGGTGGGGGTTGGTCTCTCCTCCCAGGCAACCAGCACCAGAACAGGAGGACACAGTCTGAAGCTGTACCAGGGGAAGTTTAGGCTTGAGGTGAGGAGAAAGTTCCTCCCAGAGAGAGTAATTTGCCATTGGAATGTGCTGCCCAGCAAGATGGTGGAGTGACCATCCCTGGAGGTGTTCCAAAAAGGCTTGGATGTGGCACCTGGAGCCATGGTTTAGTTATCAGGAGGTGTTAGGCGATAGGTTGGACTTGATGATCTCTGAGGTCTTTTCCAACCTTATTGATTCTGTGATTCTATTATATGATTCTATTCTATGTATGTAGACATCAGAGCCTTCAGCCTGGATAGTGTCCTTGCAGCAGTGATAAAGACCTCTCCTGTGCTGATAAGGCTGAGTCCTGTGTGATGAATAGTGACCGATCACCCCATTTTCTCTATTTTCAGGAGGTTTGTCCTCACCAAGGTGAGAGTCATACCCAAAGGAGCTTTCGCAGGACTTGGTGACCTGGAGAAAATGTAAGGATAATGTCAATATTTACTGGCAAACATTAATTCTGCTTGAAACAATAGTTTCTGATTTTAGGTCCTGTTACGGTCTGTGAGCAAGCCTCTATTTCTGAGCTTCATCTAGTTTCATCCTTCTCTTTAGAAATACAAAAGAAACTTCTTTTAGCACCGTGTCCCAAAACATTGTTGTCATCAAAGCATTTTTCTACCAGCAAGCAGACAGTCTCCAGTGAAAGGATTGGATCAGCATGGAATGGCATTGCCATTTATAAATGCAGTGCCACAGCAGAAGGTCGTGGGGAAGTGATTACTGTGAGAATTTTGCAGAATCACAAATCACAGAACGTTAGGGGTTGGAAGGGACCTCCAAAGATCATCCGGTCCGAGCCTCCTGCCAGAGCAGGATCACCTAGGGCAGGACACACAGGAACACATCCGGGTAGGTTAAGAATGTCTCCAGAGAAGGAGACTCCACCACCTCTCTGGGCAGCCTGCTCCAGGGCTCTGCTGCTCTCACAGTGAAAAAGTTTTTCCTTCTGTTCCTGTGGAGCCTCCTCTGCTCTGGCTTGCACCCATTGCCCCTTGGCCGGTCGTTGGACATCACTGAGCAGAGCCTGGCTCTGCCCTCCTGATACTGCCCTGAACATCTTTATCAACAGGAATGCGGTCACCCCTCAGGCTCCTCTGCTCCAAGCTCAAGAGCCCCAGTTCCCTCAGCCTTTTCTCAGCAGGGAGAATGTTCCACTGCCTTCAGCATCCTTGTGGCTCTCCACTGGACCCTTTCAAGCAGTTCCACGAGGTCCTTCCTGAAGTGAGGTGCCCAGAACTGGACATAATATTCCAGATGTGGCCTCACCAGGGTAGGATAGAGTGGCAGGAAAACCTCTCTGGATTTACTCAGCACACCCCTTCTAATTCCCCCCAGGATGTCATTGGCCTTCTCTGAAAACTTTCAAAACCTCCCTAGATGTGTTCCTGTGTGATCTACTCCAGGTGATGCTGCTCTGGCAGGGGTTTGGACTTGATGATCCTTTGAGGTCTTTTCCAGCCCTTAAAACTCTGCGATTCTGTGCTAAGCCCATCAAGCAGTGCTGTAAGTGGTCATTGTTCCTGAGAATAGGAAAAAGAAAGTCTTCCTTTTTGTGGCTATGAGTCACCAGTTAGGAATAAAAGCACGTCTGCAGCAACAGTTTTGTTGGCACTTGTTTCTCTCTAGTCCTGCAGGGTTCCTTTCAGCCTAGTCCTTATGGAAAATCATTGAGCTCTCTGGACTGTGAAGTGGGTTGCAAAGTGCACTGAAATCTGCCTCAATTACCTTTAATTACTCCAAAACCATATGTCAGATATGTATGAAGGCAGTGATGGCATAGAATAGGATGCCTCTAAACGATTTGTTAACCAAATAAATAAACAATCCATGGAAAAGCGCCTGATTTGAAAATATATAGCTCTGTTACTAATAATCCATGGAGAAGAAATTTGGGGCAGGCAGTGTATAGCCAAACCAAAAACAAAACACCCGACCTTGAAAATAGAAGTGTGGCTAATGAGACCAACTGAGATCAATATGGCCAACAGATAGAACCTGAAACGGCTCACAGATCCTAAACCCTAACCCCTGAAACATTCATCAGAAATAGTTATCATAATGTAGGGTCAGTAAAGTTTGTAATCAACTGATAGATTTGCGTATAAAAACACAACCTTTGCGTGAAAGCTTTTCTTTTCCTTTTTTCACTCCTGCAAGATCATGCAGAGAAAGGAAGACTGAAGCAAATGTTGGTCTACTTGAAGAAAACAGCTATTAATAATCTGATGCCTCCATGTGGTAGGTTGTGGATAGCTTGATGTGTACAAATGAGATACTTCAATGTAGTACAGGTTTGTGCTCACCTAGACCTAAACAGAATTGCTCTCTACAACTACCTGAAGGGAGGTTGTAGACAGACGGGGGCTGGTCTCTTCCTCCAGGCAACCGGAACCAGAACAAGAGGACACAGTCTCAAGCTGTGCCAGGGGAGGCTTAGGCTGGATGTTCGGAAGAAATTCTTCACAGACAGAGTGATCGCCCGTTGGAATGGGCCGCCCCGGGAGGTGGTGGAGTCACCATCATTGGTGGTGTTTAGGAGGAGACTTGATAGGGTGCTTGGTTGCATGGTTTAGTTGATTTGATGGTGTTGGATGATGGGTTGGATGTGATGATCCTGAAGGTCTCTTCCAACCTGGTTTATTTTATTCTATTCTATTCTGTAGAATTCTTTAGTGTGTTATTGGGCATTGCCTTACATCTACCTGAAAGAAGGTTGTAGTGAGGTGGAGATTGGTCTCTTCTCTCTAGTATCAAGTGATAGAAAGAGAGGAAATGGCTTCTGGTTGCACTATGGAAGGTTTAGAGTAGATATAGGGGGGCAAAAAAATGTGTTGAAAGGGTGGTCAGGCATTGGAACCAAGGGAGGTGGTGAAGTCACTGTCCCTGGAGGCGTTGAAGAAACCTGTGGACATTGCACTTTGAGATACGGTTTAATGGCCACGGTGGTGTTAGATTGATGGTTGGACTCAATGATCCTGGAGGACTCTGAAAAAGACCAGTGTCTCATGCAGTCCAACATGGCTGTACACAGGATTTCTTTATCATTATCAGATCATTTCTAGCTGTGACTCTGAGAACAAGGTCAGCTGTAAAGTCCAGAAACTCCAGAGAATGCTGATCTTTGGAATCATCTGCTGAGGATGACCTGGTTGAAAACAAGTTAAGTCAAAGATGAGTCCTCATCCTAACTCTGTCGTATTTATGCTCAAAGTGAATTAAGGCTTTTGAACACGATGACCAAAACTTTCCGGCCATCAAAGAAAAATCATTCAGCATCATTTTTCAATGTTTCTGCTTTCTATGTCTCTTAGTTTCCTCCTAAACACCCAAACAGCTGAGACCTTTGAACAGAGAGATGTATGTTTTCCACAAAATGTCAAATATTTCCAGCTACTTCCAGTCAGGCTCCAGTCACAGTATCCAGGAAAGATCCTGTTTGGTTTCCATTTGGACCTTCCATAATGGACTCACTCAGTAGTGTGACCCAGAAATGTTGGCACGGAGCACTTGATCTGCCCTCCCTTGTGAAGCTCCAGGTTTTGTTACGAAGTCCAAATCTTTCAGTTTTCATCTGATGTGGTTTGGTTTGGTTTTGGTGTTGCTGGGGTTTTGTTGGGTTGGTCGGTTGGGGATTTTCTACTTCATTCGCCTCTAACTTGGCAAAATACAAACCGGAATTTTACTTGGTGAAATTGTCACTAGGATAATTTTGCTATTTTCAAGGTTTTTTTTGGAGATAATGAGATGACATTTCAATATTCTCTATCTCGTCGTTTTCTGCATTTTGGCCACAACAACCCCATGCAGTGCTACAGGCTGGGGTCAGAGTGGCTGGAGAGCAGCCAGGCAGAGAGGGATCTGGGGGTGCTGGTTGACAGCACCTCAACCTAAGCCAGCAGTGTGCCCCGGTGGCCAAGAAGGCCAATGGCATCCTGGCCTGCATCAGAAGTAGTGTGGCCAGCAGGAGCAGGGAGGTCTTTCTGCCCTGTACTCGGCACTGGTTAGGCCACACCCTGAGTATTGCATCCATTTCTGGGCCCCTCAGTTTAAGGAGGACATCGAGACACCTGAATGTGTCCAGAGAAGGGCAACGAGGCTGGGGAGAGGCCTGGAGCACAGCCCTGTGAGGAGAGGCTGAGGGAGCTGGGGTTGTTTAGCCTGGAGAAGAGGAGGCTCGGGGGAGACCTTCTTGGTGTCTACAACTACCTGAAGGGAGGTTGTACCCAGGTGGGGATTGGTCTCTTCTGCCAGGCAACCAGCACCAAAACAAGAGGACACAGTCTCAGGCTGTGCCAGGGGAGGTTTTAGGCTGGAGGTGAGGGGAAAGTTCTTCACAGAGAGAGAGGGAGATTGCCATTGGAATGTGCTGCCCAGGGAGGGGGTGGAGTCACCAACCCTGGAGGTGTTAAAAAAAGTCTTGGATGTGGTGCTTGGAGCCATGGTTGAGTTGTCAGGAGGTGTTAGGTATTAGGCAATAGGTTGGACTTGATGATCTCATACATCTTAATTTATTCCTCTACAGAGGAGTGACACTTCCCAAGCATAGACTAAGAGGAAGACCCTTCCTGTCCTCCTAAATAGGATGTTTAATATCAGGAAATAAACTGACAGGCTCTAAGCATCTGAGTTTTCTCTTACTAAACGTGCAGCGTGAATTTTCCTATCCCAAACTGCTTCAGAAAGCCACAGATCTGAGGAACATCCTAACCATCTTATTGTTAGCAGCTCTCCAACTCTTGCCTCATGTTAATTTGGATGTTGAGGGCAGCAGATTAGTTTTTTCTCAATACATTTAATCTGCTCCAAAGTTTTAGCCAGTCAGAACATGGCAGCTCACCTGGACTCCTGCTCAACCAAGTTGTTTACAGTCCCAGAACTAATTAACCCTCCAGTTGCTAAATTAAAAAGGAGCCTTGTGCAGGCACATACCTGACAAAATCAATGCAACGTGCTCTGCATCTGCTGTGTCATCCGCAACCTGTGCTGGAAGTGCCTAATTCGGAGGAGAGACAATCTGAAGCAATAATGAAGGCTCCCTTTGTCTCCTGCTAAGTTTCATCTTATTACTACAAGGTAGCAAAACAGATTTGTGCACATTGGTCTGGCAAGGTCTGATTCAAGGGGCACAATTATAGAAACTTTTGTCTGATTGCCTCAACATACGGAGGCCAAACAGGCTGCACGTTTGTACCCCGAGGCACAGGAGAAGGCAATCATCAGTCATGTGTTCTGATGGAATATTATATGCATGTAATATGTGCATCTGTTATGCATATGCATATTATATACGTATGTACCAGTGTAGATTAGGGATTGACCCGCTGCAGAGCAGCTCTGCAGAGAAAGACCTTAGAGTGCTGACGGAGAAGGAGTTATCCGTGAGCCACCAATGTGCCCCTGTGGCCGAGAAGGCCAATGGTATCCTGGGGTGCATTAAGAAGAGCGTGGCCATCGGGTCTAGGGAGATTCTCCTCCCCCTTTATTCTGTGCTAGTGAGGCCTCATCTGCAGTACTGTGTCCAGGTCTGGGCTCTGCAGCTTCTCCGCTTTTTTCTTGCACCGTGTATCATGTGCTGCCTCGTTTAGTATGTGAAAGGCCGTGATTAGATAAAAGCACGAAAGCTCCTCTGAGTAAATCGTTACGATTATAGTTTCATAGTTTCATTCAGGGTTGGAAGGGACCACAAGGATCATCTAGTTCCAACCCCCCTGCCATGGCCAGGGACACCCCACACTAGATCAGGCTGGCCAGAGCCTCATCCAGCCTGCTCTTAAACACCCCCAGGGACGGGGCCTCGACCACCTCCCTGGACAACACATTCCAGGGTTTCACCACTCTCATGGGGAAGAACCTCCTCCTCACATCTAGCCTGAATCTCCCCACCTCCAGCTTCATTCCATTCCCCCTAGTCCTATCACTACCTGAGATCCTGAGAAGTCCTTCCCCAGCCTTCCTGTAGGCCCCCTTCAGATACTGGAAGGCCACAATGAGGTCACCTCGGAGCCTTCTCTTCTCCAGACTGAACAGCCCCAACTCCTTCAGTCTGCCCTCATAGGAGAGGTGCTCCAGCCCTCTGATCATCCTTGTGGCCCTTCTCTGGACACGTTCCAGCACCTCCACGTCCCTCTTGGAATAGGGGCTCCAGAACTGGACACAGTACTCCAGGTGGGGTCTCACCAGGGCTGAGTAGAGGGGAAGGATCACCTCCCTCGACCTGCTGGCCACACTTCTCCTGATGCAACCCAGGATCTGATTGGCTTTGTGGGCTGCTAGTGCACACTGAGAGCTCATGTTGAGCTTTTTGTCCACCAGCACCCCCAAGTCTCTCTCCTCAGGGCTACTTTCCAGCCAGTCACTGCCCAGCCTGGATTTGTGCCTGGGATTGCCTCGACCCAGATGCAGGACCCTGCACTTGCTCTTATTGAACTTCATGAGGTTGGCTTGTGCCCACCTCTCCAGCCTGTCCAGGTCCCTCTGGATGGCCTCCCTTCCCTCCAGCGTGTCTGCTGCACCACACAGCTTGGTGTCATCAGCAAACTTGCTGAGGGTGCACTCAATGCCACTGTCCATGTCACCCACAAAGATGTTGAATAAGACAGGTCCCAGGACTGATCCCTGAGGGACTCCGCTTGTCACTGGCCTCCACTGGGACATGGAGCCATTGACAGCCACTCTTTGGGTGCGGCCATCAAGCCAGTTCCTTATTCATCTAGTGGTCCACCCATCAAACCCATGTGTCACCAGTTTGGAGAACAGGATGTGGTGCGGGACAGTGTCGAAAGCTTTGCTCAGGTCCAGGTAAACGACATCAGTTTCTCGCCCCTCATCTATTAATTTTGTCACCTGCTCATAGAAGGCCACCAGGTTGGTCAGGCAGGATTTGCCCTTGGCAAAGCCATGCTGACTGTTCCCAATCACCTCTTCACTATTCTTTTGAGCGAGTAGTGACTCCAGGAGGATCTGCTCCATGATCTTTCCAGGCACAGAGGTGAGACTGACTGGCCTGTAGTTCCCTGGTTCCTCCTTCTTGCCCTTTTTGAAGATGGGGGCAATGTTTCCCCTTTTCCAGTCTGTGGGGACTTCACCAGACTGCCATGACTTTTGAAATGTAATAGAGAGGGGTTTAGCAACCTCATCTGCCAGTTCTCTTAGTACCCGTGGGTGTATCCCGTCGGGTCCCATGGACTTGAACACTTTCAGGTTCTTCAGATAATCACGAACCTGATCTGCACTTACAATGGGCAGTTCTTCCTCCCCGTCCCTGGCTTTGTCTTCCATAACATCAGGAGTGTGGCTAGAGGCCCTTGCAGTGAAGACTGAGGTAAAGAAGTTATTAAGTACCTCAGCCTTTTCCTCATCACTTGTGACCATGTCACCATTTTCCTTTCTGAGGGGGCCCACACCTTCCCTAGTCTTCTTCTTCCCATTAATATACCTGTAGAAGTTCTTAGTGTTCCCTTTAATCTCCCTGGCTAGATTCAATTCAAACTCTGCTTTGGCTTTCCTAACCAGGACTCTTGCTGCTCGGGCAGCTTCCTTATATTCCCCCTGTTCTACCTGTCCTTCTCTCCACTTCCTCTAGAGTTTCCTTTTAAGTAATTGAATGTAACTAAGTGATTGAACGTAACTAAGACATTTGGAAATTGGATTTAGGCAGGACTTCCTTCCTATCTTTTTTTTTTTTTTTTCATTCATCCTTTGGGTAAATCTGCTATCTATGGTTCTGCAAGAAGCAAAATCTGGATTTGCAGGCTCTGCTGTGACACGTAAGGTAAATAGTGCATGTTTCCAAAGTATTTATCTGTGGTGAAAGCAGGGGGCCAGGGCATTCTCTATGCCAAAATACGTACTGAGCAAGTAACAATCATACTGTGGTAATCAATACTCCAGGGTACGTTCTCAAGGTGCAACTCCATGGAGATTAAATTCTAATTTACATTATAGAAAGTTATGTGCAACATTCTGCATCCTAAGGGCAGGGCATGGAAAAAGCTATTCTACTTAATGCATTTAAATGAGTCTAAACATGCATTTCTCTCAGGGAAATGGGGAACTAGAGCTCCAAAACACTAAGGTGAGTAACCGGCATGAGCAAAGCAATTCAAAGTTCAGGCTGACATCCTAAAGAAAGTGTTTGAATGGGACCGCTGTTATGGTATGAATGCATTGGAAGCCCAGTGTGTTCCCGATTCAGTTTCCTCATAGAATGGTCTGGGACTGAAAGGACCTCCAAAGGTCATCTAGTCCAAACCCCTTCTGCTGTAAGCACTAGATCAGGTTGTTCAGAGCCCTGTCAAGCCCCAGCCGGAATATTTCCAGGGATGGGGCCCCAACCACCTCCCTGGGCAACCCGTTCCAGTGTTCTACCACCGCCGCCTTTGAAAGCGGAGGCTGCATCCTATGTTCTAAACAGAACAAGTAGTGAAAGAACAGTTTGCTGCATCATTATAGAATCACAGAATTGTTATGGTTGGAAAAGACCCTTAAGATCATCGAGTCCAAGCATCGACCTAACGCCACCATGGCCATTAAACCGTGTCCCAGCTGGCCCTCTGTTTTGTGGAAGAGACCTTAGACCGCCAAAACCCAAAAACCAAAACAACAAAACCAACCGACCGAAAAAGAACCAAAAATCAGCTGAGAGGTGGGCTTTTATTATCCATGTCAGGAAGTCACTGCTCATGTCAAAGAGCAGAGCTTTTAATTATAGATTTGTTGGAGTTCAGCAAGTGCACAACCCCATCCTAATCTTTTGGTAGCACTTGGGTGGACAAATAAAATAAAAACCCTTAAAAGAGGCAGCTGGAAAATGTAAAATCAATTCATAGTGTCCATAGCAGCATTTGCTAATTGGTCTGCTAAAAAAAAGGCCCAGAATTCATTCTAATATTTGCATATTTTAATTGCAATATGTTAGAGGATGAGAAAAGAAGTGTTCCACAATTCTTTCTGTGTGGTTTGGTATCCTGATGCTTGCTTGTTTTGATGGAATAGATTTAGAAAGGAAGGGGGGGTGGAAAAAAGTAAAGAAAATGCATTTTGCAATTACTTCCCTTGGTTGAGTAGGAACAAATTTGGTAGTGATGAACTGGTAGCAGAATCTTCAGTTGTTAACTGTGTTGGCATGAAGCCAGCGTTAGAGACTGAAGTATTTAAAGCAAGAATCATCTTGGACGTAATTTCTGGTTCCTGCTTTACAGCTGTCTAGACAGAGAGACAGACAAAGCAAAAAAAAAGGAAAAAGAAGAAAAAAAGAGGGAAATCCACTTTTCTGAATGTGTGCTAAATGCTTTCATGCCTCTCCCTAGAGACAAACTGTTCAGGTTCCCTGAATTCATCAAAGGCGAGACGTGGGCAAATGCTTCTGCGAGTTCTCCCTCCTCCTTAGGAGCAAACTTCAATCCGGTGTTCCTCTGCCTTCCTCTACACAAAGAAATCAGACAAAAATTAAGCGCAGACTCAAATCAAATAGCTCGTGTGCATGTCTTGTGGGCTCTGAAGCAGCCTCATTTGTTTAAAGTGAGATTTGAGGGTGAGATGTACGGTTCTGAGCTCAAAGGGCAGAAGCACCTCTTCAGATGAAAATGTGACAATTAGGAAGAGGTTTTGTCCTCAGTTACTGTTTCTCAACGGGCTTGCGCTGCCCTTACACCATTTTCTGGACCGCTGCTAGAGCAGTGGTGATCAGGTGAGCTGCATGCTGTGGCTGTTTGTAGGGAGATATTTGGGAGACATTGGCTTCCATTTTGCCAGGCTGGCTCACACTAAGTCTTTCCCTCCGAGTCATGAGGCTGAGTATTATAACTGATAAACATAGCGAGAAGCCTCAGATTTGATAGTTATCCCATGGTGCAGAAGTAATACCATAATCTTTCCTCTTTTTTCTTGTGGAGTATGCCTTATGCATACCGAGGAGGCAGGATTGATGCATCCACCTACCAGCTAGCTTTCTGAGATTCATCGCTGGTGCTTTTGGGTTTGGGTTTTTTTTTACTTCAAGAGAGGCCATAACCAGTATTGTAAAATACAGGCTGGCTGCTGACAGAGGTAGGTTTTCCCTCCTGCACACACGTCTCTTCCTCAGTTTGCATCTCTTTTTTCCAGGAGCTTCACTCTAGTTTAAAGTTTCAAGATGTATTGTAATTTGAGATCCTTGTACTTTCAAACTGGAATCGGTGACCATCTAAGTGGAGAAGAGAAGACTCTTGGCAGACCTTATAACTCCCTTCCAATACCTGAAAGGATCCTACAGGAAGATTGGAGAGGGACTTTTTACAAGTGCCCCCTTGTAGGACGAGGAGAAATAGATTTAAATTGAAGGAGAATTGGTTTAGATTGGATCCTAGGAAGAAATTCTTCTCTAGGTGGGTGGCAAGACTCTGGAATGGATTGTCCAGAGAGGATGTGGATGCCCCCTCCCTGGAGATGTTCAAGGCCAGGTAGGTTGAGACCCTGAGTAACCTGATCTAGGTGAGAGGTGTTCCTGCCCATAGCAGGGAGGTTGGATTAAATGATCTCTCGGTCATCTCTTCCAGCCTAGGCCATTCTAGGATTCTTAACCTGAGTAATACATTATGGAACTTCCCTATTTACATCAGAAAATTGAATGGGAACTCAGAATGGCTGGTTCTAATTGTATGTTACATTTCCAAATGTAATGTGTGGCAAAAGGTGTTTCTTCTCACGACGCCTCAGACTTTTTCTCTGATCTAAAGAATTCAATTTTTCCTCGATAAAACAGGTATATTCAGCTCTAATATCCCTGAATAATTTTGGGGAAAATATTGTCTATTATGTCCTATGAAGAGAAGCTGGGGGAGCTGGGGTTGCTTAGCCTGGAGGAGAAGAGGCTCAGAGGAGACCTCAGTGCTCTCTAGAACTACCTGAAAGGAGGTTGCAGACAGGTGGGGGTTGGTCTCTTCTCCCAGGCAACCTGTGACAGAACAAGAGGACACAGTCTCAAGCTGCACCAGGGAAATTTAGGCTGGAGGTGAGGAGAAAGTTCCTCTCAGAAAGAGAGATTGGCCATTGGAATGTGCTGCCCAGGGAGGTGGTGGAGTCCCCATCCCTGGAGGTGTTCCAAAAGGGATTGGATGTGGCACTTGGAGCCACGGTTTAGTTGTCGTGATGCGTTAGGTATTAGGTTGTTAGCTGGACCTGATGATCTCTGAGGTCTCTGCCAACCAGGTTGATTCCATGATATTGTGATTAATTACATTTTAACTCCCAAACAGAATGGAATTCAGAATAAAGTCTATTGACTTGAAAAGGAAGAGGATCATAAAATCATTGGATGACCTCCAAATTCATTAGCCATTGGAATGTGCTACCCAGGGAGGTGGTGGAGCCACCGTCCCGGAAGCGTCTAAAAAAAGACTGGATGAGGCCCCTAGTGCCATGGTTTAGGTGAATAGATGGTGATGGGGGATAGGTTGGACTTGATGATCTCGAAGGTCTTTTCCAGCCTGGTTAATTCTGTATTCTGAGTAGGGTTGTCAGTTGGACTTGGTGACCCTGAGGGTCTTTTCCAGCCCGAACGTGTCTGTGATTGCGTGAAGGCAGAGTGGCACCGGATCAGACAGGTCAGACCAGATCAGGACCGGTTTCTTTCCGGAGGAT
This sequence comes from Melanerpes formicivorus, assembly GCF_026170545.1. NCBI lineage: Eukaryota > Metazoa > Chordata > Aves > Piciformes > Picidae > Melanerpes > Melanerpes formicivorus. The sequence goes on from NW_027142378.1 coordinate 4,728,162, forward strand.
TTCAGAAACACTTTCCCCACAATCGTTTTGTCTTGCTTTTCTGTTGACGTTAGGAATCGTGTTAGTGGGGCTGGCACGCTGCAGTGAAGGATGGTTTCCCGTCGCTCTGCAAATGCCGACGGAAACCTCAGCGTTTACAGGAAACAAATGTTAAGATGAAGTCAAGGCATTTATTTTCCAAGCGGGAGACACTGATTCCCTGACACCATTATATTGCATGGCCTTTTTGTCCTGTTCCTACAAATGACTGATGTGGGTTTCATCATTAGTTTAATGGTTGCTTTGCTCAGTGCAGAGGCAGCTGAGCATGTTGTCATTATTAGTGAGCTGCATTTTGATTTTGCTGTGAACAATGCTGCCGGTCCCTATTCATCCCAGGTGCAAAACCAGACATTCTTTGTGCCCATTGCTTGCTTTGTGACTGAGTCAAGAACAATTTTGCTTACAAAATATTGGAATATTTCTTTTGATTTCTCGGGTAGTAACCTGGTTTTGATGGAAGCTTCCATGTATGTGCCTGAGTCTTTAAAAATAGGTAAGAATGGGGTGTACCTTTTGTGAGTAAACTACTTACCGAATCACAGAATTGCCAGGGTTGGAAGCGACTTCAAGGATCCTCTAGTTCTAACCCCACTGCCATGGGCAGGGGCACCTCACTCTAGAGCAGGTTGTTCAGAGCCACATCCGGCCTGGCCTTTAAAACCTCCAGGCCAGGGACGAGGCTTTCGCCACCTCCCTGGGCAACCTGTTCCAGTGTCTCACCACCCTCATGGTGAAAAACTTCTTCCTAATGTCTAATCTCTCCTCCTATAGTTTTGCTCCATTCCCTGCAGTCCTATCACTCCCTGACACTGCCCAGTCCCTCCCCAGCTTTCCTGTAGGCCCCCCTCAGATACTGGAAGGCCACAATAAGGTCTCCTTAGAGTCTTCTCTCTCCAGACTCAACGACCCCAACTCTCGCAGTCTGTCCTCGTAGGAGAGGAGCTCCAGCCCTCTGATCATCTTTGTGGCCCCTCTCTGGCCGCCTTTCGGCACATCCAGATCCTTCTTGTAATAGGGGCTCCAGAACTGGACACGGTCCTCCAGGTGGCTTCTCTTACTCTGGACCTGCTGTTAAACAAGACTGATCCCAGTACTGATTCTTGAGGGACTCCTCCTGTGACTGGCCTCCACTTGGACGTGGACCCATTGACAGCCACTCTTTGGGTGCAGCCATCAAGCCACCTCTTCATCCACCAAGTGCCCCATCCATCAGACCCATACTGCTTAACTACTTACTTCTTTCTCTTCTGTTTTGAGTGAGAGTCTCTGATTATATGTTTGTAGATTGATTTTCCATATTTTAAAGTCTTTAAGTGCTGGGTATTTAGGGTTTTGTCTTTTCCTATCTATGCAGTGAGAAAAGGATTCGCTTCTCACTTCTGTTCACAAAAGTGTTTATGTCCCGTAGGAAAACTGGCAGCATCAGAGCTCTCTGGAGGAAGGGAGGTTGTGTATTCCCTCTGAGGGCTAATGGGCATGTTTGGAGGCGAACAGCTTTGAGGTGCCACAAGTGGCAGGAGGCTTACGGATGACAGGAGGATACTACACTGAGGAGCAGGGAGGGAGCGGCCTCAAGGGTCACGAAAAGGGTTTTGCAGAGGTCGGTGGAGTTTATTGCCACTTGGAATAAGCCACTGTGGAACTCCAGAGGCACTTGGATGTCAGGGTAAGGGGATATATAAATATTTTTACTTACCTTCCAATATCCTTTAAGGATTTGTCTGTTTTAAATTTCATTATGCTCATTTCTAATCTAATAAAACCTGCCTTTATTGAGCCTAGAATCACGGGATGGTCCAGGCCAGAAGGGACCTCCAAAGGCCATCCAGTCCAGCCTCCCTGCAGCCAGCAGGGACATATCCAACCAGATCAGGCTGCCCAGGGCCTCGTCGAGCCTCACCTGGAATATCTCCAGGGAAGGAGCCTCAACCACCTCCCTGCAAAACCTGTTCCAGTGATTCATCACCCTCATGGTGAAGAACTTCCTGATGTCCAGTCTAAATCTGCTCTTTTCTGGTTTGAAGCTGGTACCCCTTGTCCTGTCACCGCAGGCTTTTGTAAACAGTCTCTCTCCGTCCTTCCTGTAGGCCTCCTTCGGGTACTGGAAGGCTGCTTTTAGGTCTCCTTGGAACCTCCTCTTCTCCGGGCTGAACATCCCCAGCTCCCTCAGCTCGTTCTTACAGCAGAGGTGCTCCACACCCCCCCCCGATCATTTTTGTGGCCCTCCTCTGGACTCTCTACATGGGCAGCCTGATGTCATTTACCTGGACCTGAGCAAAGCCTTCGACACTGTCCCACACCACATCCTGGTCTCCAAACTGGTGACACATGGGTTTGACGGGTGGACCACTAGATGGATAAGGAACTGGCTTGATGGCCGCACCCAAAGAGTGGCTGTCAATGGCTCCATGTCCCAGTGGAGGCCAGTGACAAGCGGTGTCCCTCAGGGATCAGTCCTGGGACCAGGCTTATTCAACATCTTTGTGGGTGCCATGGACAGTGGCATTGAGTGCACCCTCAGCAAGTTTGCTGATGACACCAAGCTGTGTGGTGCAGCAGACACGCTGGAGGGAAGGGAGGCCATCCAGAGGGACCTGGACAGGCTGGAGAGGTGGGCACAAGCCAACCTCATGAAGTTCAATAAGAGCAAGTGCAGGGTCCTGCATCTGGGTCGAGGCAATCCCAGGCACAAATCCAGGCTGGGCAGTGACTGGCTGGAAAGTAGCCCTGACGAGAGAGACTTGGGGGTGCTGGTGGACAAAAAGCTCTACATGAGCTCTCAGTGTGCACTAGCAGCCCGCAAAGCCAATCAGATCCTGGGCTGCATCAGGAGAAGTGTGGCCAGCAGGTCGAGGGAGGTGATCCTCCCCCTCTACTCAGCCCTGGTGAGACCCCACCTGGAGTACTGTGTCCAGTTCTGGAGCCCCTATTACAAGAGGGACGTGGAGGTGCTGGAACGTGTCCAGAGAAGGGCCACAAGGATGATCAGAGGGCTGGAGCACCTCTCCTATGAGGGCAGACTGAAGGAGTTGGGGCTGTTCAGTCTGCAGAAGAGAAGGCTCTGAGGTGACCTCATTGTGGCCTTCCAGTATCTGAAGGGGGCCTACAGGAAGGCTGGGGAAGGACTTCTCAGGATCTCAGGTAGTGACAGGGCTAGGGGGAATGGAATGAAGCTGGAGGTGGGGAGATTCAGGCTAGATGTGAGGAGGAGGTTCTTCCCCATGAGAGTGGTGAAGCCCTGGAATGGGTTGTCCAGGGAGGTGGTCGAGGCCCCGTCCCTGGGGATGTTTAAGAGCAGGCTGGATGAGGCTCTGTCCAACCTGTTCTAGTGTGGGGTGTCCCTGCCCATGGCAGGGGGGTTGGAACTAGCTGATCCTTGTGGTCCCTTCCAACCCTGAATGATACTATGATACTATGATGCATCAGGTCCATGTCCTTACTATGTTGAGGGCCTAAAACCCTTTAATTCTTCTTTGGGTCATTTTGTGTATAGGAAGGTCAAGACCTATTGCCTCAAGCTCCTGTCCTGAAGGGCCGTCATACAGCACTAATCAGACAGCTGAAGAATCAAAACAGATTGGAAAAGACCTCAGAGATCATCAAGTCCAACCTATTACCTACTGCCTAACACCTCAGGACAACTAAACCGTGGCTCCAAGTGCCACATCCAGTCCTTTTTCGAACACCTCCAGGGATGGAGTCCTGGAGTGCTGCCTGGGCAGCACATTCCAATTTCTGTGAAGAACTTTCTCCTCACCTCCAGCCTAAACTTCCCCTAGCGCAGCCTGAGACTGCGTCCTCCTGTTCTGTTACATCCTCACCCACACGCTGCCTCACCTTGGCTCCTCTGTTCCCTCAGCCCAACCTTCTGTTTGGGGACCCGGCGCCGTGAACCAGGCTGAGTGGAGCCTGCAGGCTCAGCCACAGCAGAGAGGTAAACTCTAGAGGGGAACAGAGGAGAGGCAGCACATTTTGCAGAGACAAGTAATTATGGATCACAGTTGTTCTGTGGCAGCCACGTGCCCAGGCATAACTGACGGCGCACACTGTTTATTTAAAAATAGGCTCGATTCTGCCTGTGCGCCTCGGTGGCAATCTTCGACGTGCTAACAAGTAAAGCGGCTTTTCACAAGCCTTCATCCGTCTGTACCAAGGAGCCTGTTTTGTATTCCCAGGACCCAGAGCGCATCTGAATAGCACATTATGTTTTCATCCTACCGTGCCGCGTGCTTTCGGGGTAAGAGATAAGGTGTTAACAACTGAAACAGGCTGCAAAAATGAGGGGGAAGTTGTGTCAGCAGGGGGTTATTGCTCAGGTCACCAGATGAGGACCTACTAATGGGAGCTCAACTGAGCACTGCGCAGGTTTCAGTCCCAGGGGGCATCCTCCTGAGAACTGGCCGGTGTCACTCTGTTTCAGGTTTCAGGAATCCCTCCCGTGCAGGGAGATGGATTTCAGATGTCGCTGCATCGATCAAAATCTGTGACAGATTTATTCATGGGTTTGGTGGTGTGCTGTCAGCATCAGTCCCAGCAATGCGACAGGAAGGTGTCTGCAGATCTAAGGATGCCTCTGTTCTCCACGGTTTGTGAATCGGTTGGCAGGTTAAAAGCTTTCGGCAGCTGGCTAAGTGGCAAAGCTCTCCTTTGCCACAGCTCCCTTTGTTCGTAGGAGGGTGAGTGATAGCAGACTAGTGACCGTCCTTTGGGGAAAATCATCCAGAAGCCCTCTCCTCCTCTTCTTGCCGTTGCTGACTCTCGGTAGCCTTTTCAAAATCTCTAGAGCTTACTCCACCGCTGACCTTGTCTAATCCTACTGATTGTTAGTAACCGAAGGCTAATTAGGAAGCAAGTTGCTATGGTAATTCCTGAGTCATACACATAAAGAGAAAATAATGCTAAACCCACTCATGCATGGTGACTATTAGCATAGTTAAACAAATTAAAATGCATAATTCATTCAGATTTATTCTGGCATGCAAAGGAAGATAAAATATGCAACAAGGAAGTTTCTCCCTCCCTACCACATTTTCCCCTTTTGTAGCGATTGTCATCCTTTCTTTGTCTTTGAGTGAGCTAGGACTAAATGACAAAACGGATTTGGGGTTGTTCCTCATCCCCTACCTTACAGCCCAGACTGAATGCGTCAGAACGAGGTTCTTGTGATGGGAGAGTGACTCGGGCAGAGGGGGTGCGAGGACTCGGACCCCCCCCCAGATGTCTAGGTCACTTATTCATATTCAGTCTGCGCACTGGTGATGAATGGTTTATTTTCACATGGATAGGCTGGTGGCTTGAATACCTTGAGATGATGATCTCAGCCTCTGCCCTCAGGAGACGGTGACTCATCGCAAGCTAGGGCCGCTGCAGCTGGCTTTCGGCAGTAGCCTCTTTTGGCTAGGCTTCGAAACGGCTCTGCAGCAGAACCGGTGTCTCGGTGGGTGCCCGGGATCCTTTGCGGGCCGCGGTGGGTCGATTGGTTTGCTTTGGCTATGCTGTGCCGCAGCTGTGGATAAATGGAGTCTTTTGCCAGACATATCTAACAGAGTCTTTTCAACCAATTTGTAAGTAAATGCAACCCAAAGGAAAATGAAGGGGAATTCTTCCTTGTTTAATGGGAATCTTCCTTCTTCTCCTTCTCCTCATTGCTAAGTAATCGGGTCACGTACGGATCTTTGCTCTCCTAACGAGTCTCCATCTGCATGTCTTTAAGGAGGGAGGAGGAGGACAGGAGAGAGTGCATCCTGTTGCTACCCTTCCGGACAGTTTGAATGATGAGGTAAAGTGCATCTCAATGAGTCACAGCACTGGATGGACGATAGGGGTGAGCCGAGTTCAGGTCATATCCAAGCGAACGCGAGTTCCTCTGCCCCTCTCAGGCCGCAGCGGGTAAATGCCCCTAAATTGACTAGCAGCCCAGAAAGAAAAAAGCGAGCGGAAATGCAGCCACTGTGGAGAACATATGTCTTTTAACAGGTCACATAAAGAAATGGAGTATTCTCTGGGTGGCTTCTTGGGACTTGTAAGATGCTGGAGGTGTGTTCATTTAATTGAAAACCAATTAATAAGAAACATGTGCCACCTAAAGGCAAAAAAAACCCAAAACCACCCCAAAACAACAAATAGACAAACCACTCCCCTGGAAAACCCCTATGAAAACCGCCAACGGACCCAAAAACCCACAAATAAGCAAAACAAAATTGTAAAGATTAACTATGTCGGAGTGAAACCTCTCTGACAAAGAAATGGAAACATCTGTTTGGGGGCTCTGTGCGGTCCTCAAATTAAATAGGTGCCACTGTAGCCACAAGTCCTGAGCCTGCCATTTCGAAGTACCCAGTAAATGCCGCCGGTAATTTATACCCCCGGGGAACACACATTGAAAACCTTTACGCCTGGCTGCTGCCTAATCTGTCTTCAGCAAAGGTTCTCTGCTGGGCATGGGGCACAAGAGATTCACCTGGGGAATCTCTTAGCCAGGGACATCCTGCAGAGCCATCCTCAAAGTAATATGGAGAAGATAATGAAAATCTGTTACCCATCCGTAAAAGAACGAGGAGTGTACCGGCCACAGATTCAGAGACTTAGTTGGGTGGGAAGGGACCCTCAAAGGTCATCCCGTCCAACTCCCCTTCCATCGGCAGGGGACACCTCCAACTAGATCAGGCCGCCCAGGAACACATCCCATCCGATCCTGAATGTTTCCAGGGACGGGGCCTCAACCACATCCCTGCCAATCTCTTCCAGTATTTTACCGCTCACACTGTGCAGAGCTTCCTCCCGATGTCCAACCTAAAGCTCCCCAGCTCCGGTTTCAAACCGTCGCCCCTCACCCTATTGCTACAAGCCTTTCTAAACGGTGCCTCCCCAGCTTCCCGTAGGTCCGCTTAGAAAATCTACCCGTTCTCCAGGCTGGACAGCCCCAATTCTTTCAGCCTGTCCTCACAGAAGAGATTCTGCAGTCATCTGATCGTCTTTGCCACCCCCTCTGGACCCGCTCCAGCAGATCTACGTCTCTTTTGCATCGAGGGTCCCAGAGCTGGACACAGCACTACAGGTGAGATCTCCCCAGAGGAGAGCAGAGTGGCAGAATCCCCTCTCTCCATCTGCTGGCCAGTCTTCCTTTGAGGCAGCCCAGCCTGCCATTTGCCTTCTGGGCTGCAAGTGCCCCCTGCTGGCTCATGTCCAGCTTCTCATCCACCAGCACTGCCAAGTCCTGTTCTGCATGGCCGCTCTCGATCTCATCATCCCCCAGCACTGGTCCCGGTACAGACCCTGCCAGATGCTTTCCATTTGCCGTACCTCTCTGCACGTAAGGGAAATGCAGCCCTGCCCGCAGATCCTGTCTCGAGCCTTAGGAATGTGGTTAACCTAAAGATAGAACACCTATCGGAGGAGCTCTGACTGTGCTCCAGAATGTGTTATATTTGTTTCTTGCTTTTGCTCTGAAGACAATAAAAAGATGTCTGGTTTTCAGTCAGGTGGAAGAAATAGCACAGGAGCTGCCTTTTAGGTTTTAATTCATCATTTAGCATACCCAAAGCATTCCTTTAAGCAGGAAAACTAAATTGCCCTCATGGGATCGCCCTCAAGCTTGCGTATTTCTGTGTCCTTTTGTGTATCGAGCCATGTGCAGGAAAAGAACTCCTCCAAAATGTACACTAATAACATGAACACAGATCAGACATATTGTAATCAATGGATTTCTGCATCCTCTGCAGAGTCTGAAACCTCCCTCACTCTCAATTAAGCCACTGATACTAAGCAGAAATGACGAGCTTCGTTACGCTTTTATCGGTATTATTATTTCTAGGGAGTTCTGGAGCCTCTATTACAGGAAGGATCTGGAGGTGCTGGAAGGAGTCCAGAAAAAGGGCCAAGAGGATGAGCCGAGGGCTGGAGCTGCTCTGCTATGGAGACAGACTGAGGGAGTTGGGGCTGTTCGGTCTGGAGAAGAGAAGGCTCGGAGGAAACCTAGTTGTGCCCTTCCAGTATCTGAAGGAGGCTACAAGAAAGCTGGGGAGGGACTTCTTAGGCTGTTAGGGAGTGATAGGACTGGGGGGGTGGAAACAAAATAGAAATGGGTAGACTCAGATTAGATGGCAGGAAGAAACGCTTCCCCGTGAGGGCGGTGAGACCCTGGAACAGATTGCCCAGGGAGGTGGTGGAAGCTCCGTCCCTGGAGGTCTTGAAGGCCAGGCTGGACGATGCTCTGAGCGACCCGCTGTAGCGGGCGGCGTCCCTGCCCACGGCAGAGGGGTTGGAACTGGGTGATCCTTGAGGTCCCGTCCGACCCAAACGATTCTATGATTTCACCAACGTGAGTTTTCCAAATGGTGATTTTTTTTTGTGGGTTTGGATGTCTTCAAGGACATCTTCAGTAATATTTTTTGAAAGTGTTTTACTGGAAACTGGAATTTGTCAGGCTTGCATGCAGTGAAAACACTGTTTAGTTCCAGTTTGTTTACATCGGTACAGGAAGACAGAAAAATACCCTAAGTATATGCAGTGCCGTACAGCAAGGGAATAGACATAGCAACTTCCAAGGGAAACATCCTTTTTTAATTCAAACCATGTTTCTTGTTCAGACTTCTTTAAGTGCTGTGGCTGGGGAGGAACATTTCTCCTAGTCTTCCCTCGATGAAGAAGGAAGAACTGCTTTAGAGAAGGGGTTTTTTTGCATCATTTCTGGCTCCAACTTCTTCCTATGTCCCCAGTTAGATATGACCCAGAATAGCGTGGAGGAGAAGGGCTCCCAGGGACATCAAAGCGCTCTTATGCAGTAGAAACAAAAAGACCAGGAATTGCCTGTGGGTTCTCAAGAGTTTTGCCTCATTTCTGTAGAGACTTCTCCGGGGGAATCAGTCCTGAGGACTCCCCATCAAAGGGCCGATTGCAGTCTGAGGACCTTCTTGCCTCCCCGGCATTTCTGCAAGCCTAACTTACACACCGTAGCTGTGGAAGAGTCCTCGCAAGGTACGTTATGAGCAATGTAATTTGTAAATGGGGTTAGATGTACAGAAAGGCTGCTGCTGGCTGATTTTACTGAGTAAGCACCATTGTGTGGCCCGAAGTCTATTATTTTTGTTGCCTTTATTCCACCATTGGGTGCAGGCATGGAAATATGGTGGCCTCCTCTCTCACTCAACTAGTGACAGGACAAGAAGAAATGGCTTCAGGTTGCACAGAGCCATCCTTTAATTGCAGTTGTCTTAAGTAGACCTTTAGAGTAATATTTAAGCATGCAGGAACAAGGACAAGAGGAAAAAGCTCGTGAGGGGTTTGGAGCACAGCCTTATGAGGAGGAGTGTTTGAGGGAGCTGGGGTTGTTTAGCCTGGAGAAGAGGAGGCTCAGGGGAGACCCTATTGCCATCCTCAACTCCCTGAAGGGAGGTTGTAGCCAGGAGGGGCCTGGTCTCTTCTCCCAGGCAACCAGCACCAGAGCAAGAGGACACAGTCTGAAGCTGCACCAGGGGAAGGCTTAGGCTGGATGTTAGGAAGAAAATCTTCCCAGAAAGAGATTGGTCATTGGAATGTGCTGCCCAGGGAGGTGCTGGAGTCACCGTCACTGGAGGTGTTTAAAGAAAGACTGGATGAGGCACCCGGTGCCGTGGTTTAGTCGATTAGATGGTGTCGGCCGATACATCGGACTCGATGATCCCGAAGGTCTTTTCCAACGTGGTTAATTCTTTGTTCTGTATTTATGAATGGCCTGAAATTGTGCCGGGGAGGTTTACAGTGGATAGCAGGAAAAATTTCTTGACTGGAAATTTATTAGGACAGGCTGCCCAGGGAGGTGCTGGAGTCACCGTCCCTGGAGGTGTTCCGAGAACCGTATGGATGCGGCACCCGGGGACGCAGTTTAACGGCCTTGGTGGTGTCGGGTTGATGCTTGGACGTGATGATCTTAGAGGTGTTTCCCAGCTTTATAGATTCTACGATACAGAAGTTTGGCTCGCGTTTTATCACGTGCCTCTTTCCCCCTGTGAGGATTTTGCTATCTGCGTGCAGTCCGGCAGCTGCTGCCGAGGGTTGCTTTCGTCAGGCGGAGGCACGTGGTTTTCCAGAGGTTCTGAGTTGGAGAGCTGTTCAGCTACTAGTCAAGTAAGACTCTAAATACTTGTCGTGGTTTAACGAGCGGACGGGTTGCTCTATTGCCTCAAAGGTGGCAAAAGAGTAACGCTCACACAATGGATTGCGTCGTAAGTTTTTAACGGAAAGGCTGTTTTCAAACTGCAATGCTACAGGTCTACGTAGTAGTGAGCACAGCAAAGCACGTAAAATGCAGAGAAATCCCCAGTCTAGACTTAACACACAAGCTCATTAAGCCAAAGCTTTATGCAAGCTCTCCTTACACCAGGCCAACCAATTCAGACCAAAGCCCCAGTACTCCTTTTCTCCCCCACCTGGGGTTTACCATAAGCCCCAGGACTTTTTCCCAGAGCCTTCTTGTCTTAAGGCTGAGCAGTATCACAGTGTAACTTAGGAGGACAGACTGAGGGAGCTGGGGCTATTCATTCTGGAGAAGAGAAGGCTCCAGGGAGACCTAATTGTGGCCTTCCAGTATCTCGAGGGGTCTATAAGAAGAATGCTGGTGAGAGACTTTTTAGGGTGTTAGGGAGCGATAGGACCAGGTGGGATGGAGCAAAGCTAGAAATGGGTAGATTCATATTGGATGTTACAAAGCAGCTCCTCCCCGTGAGGGTGGTGAGACACTGGCACAGGTTGCCCAGAGAGGTGGTGAAAGCCTCATTCCTGGAGGTTTCTAAGGTCCGGCTGGATGTGACTGTAGGCAACCTGATCTAGTATGAGGTGTCCCTGGCCATGGCAGGCGGGGTGGAACTGGATGATCCTTGAGGTCCCTTCCAACCCAACAATGCTATGATTCCATGATTGCAAAAGTGTATGCTGAAGCATCCAGGAACAACTGCTTCCAGATCCTTTTGGAAAGGCTGCCACTCGGCTCTGGGTTCTGGAAGCCAAATGTTCTCCCGGTGCAAGGTAGTTTGCCTATTGATTTTTTTCCCCAGGAATTATTTTTCCCACTTGCTTGTTCAGATGCTTTCCTGGGTGATTATCTCAGATGTACTCTCCTCCTCTGCCCAGGTCATCCCAATAAAACTATTCATCATTAGCTGGCTATCAAAGCCAGAAGAGAAATAATAAAAGGTAAGTGGCAATAAATGCTGCCAGCCTATTTCCACGGAAGGAGTTACGATGTGGGCATGAAGATTGTGTCAGCATCTCGGGAGAAGGAGGATCCGTCTCCAGCCGAACAGTCCTCTTCGTCCATCAGCGTGGTCGTAAGATCCTCTGGAGCCCATTGCATCTGAGAAAAATGTGCCATTGCCAGGGTGTCTGGTTTTCTGTGAAAGACATTTTCCTGCCTTCCTACAGGCTTTTACAGTCCAAGGTACAATTTGGTACTGCGCAAACGCAGGAGGCAGCAGGTACGTTAGCCCCAGCAACCAGAGGACGCTAAGATACAGACCCCATCTCTCATCTCTGTGGGCTGGCTGTGTGAAGCCAAAGGTTCTGTGGAAAGGTGCCCCGCCCTCCCAGAACTCAGGCCTCGTTTGACTTGACAAAGCCTTGTGCAATTTCAGCTTTAGCAACAAGCTAAAACTAGTATCATGCATCCCGTTAGTGCTGGTGTATGAGGAAATATCCTATCATGGAATGCTTTGGGCTGGAAGGGACCCTAAAGATTATTTCTTTCCAACCCCCCTGCCATCAGCAAACACACCTCACGCTAGACTAGGCTGCTCGAGGCTTCATCCAGTCTGGTCTTCAGCGCTTCCATGTCTGCATCCTCTCTGGCCAATCTATTCCAGTGCTTCACCACCCACAGAGTACACAACCTCTTCCTAATGTCCGATCTAAATCTACCCTGCTCTGGTTGCAAAGCATTGCCCCTTGTCCTGTGAGCACAGGCCATTATAAATAGCCCCTCTGTTGCTTTTCTGTAGCCCACCTCAGGTCCTGGAAGGCTGCTGTAAGGCATCCCTGGAGTATTCTCCAGGCTGCACAAACCAAACTCCTTCAGCCTGTCCTCATAAGAGAGGTGCTCCAACCTCTGATAAGTTTCACGGCCCTCTCTGGACTTTTTTCAACAGGTCCATCTCCTTCTTGTCTTGGGGGCTCTAGAGCTTGTCAGAGTAGTGCGTGCGGGGGTCTTAGGAATGCGGAGCAGAGATGTAGAATCCCCTCCCTTGACCCGCCGGTCACTCATCTTGTGACGCAGCCCAGAATGCAGTCTGCTTTTTGGGTCTCCGGCGTACATTGTCGGCTTGTGTCAAGCACTTCGTCGGCCAGTACCCCCGAGTCCTTCTCTGAAGGGCCGTTTTCAGTCTGCTCATCATCCAGCCTTTATTTTTTTTCTTGGGAGTACCCCAACCCAGGTGCAGGACTTTGCCCTGCTGAACTTTGAGGTTGGCACGAGTTCACGAGGTTGGTAAAAGCACGGAACGTTAGGGACCGGAAGAGACCGTGAAAGATCATCCCGTGTGACCCCTTTGCCAGGGCAGGATCACCTATATCAGGTCACTCTGGAATACATCCAGGCAGGTCTTGAATATCTCCAGAAGGGGAGACTCCACAACCCCCCATGGCAGCCTGATCCAGGGCTCTGTCACCCTCACAGGGAAAAAAAATTCCCTCCTGTCCATGGAACTTCCTATGCCTCAACGTCCACCCGTTGCCCCTGGTCCTGTCAGTGGGCATCACTGGGCAGAGCCTGGCTCCATCCAATTCTGACAATGCTGTGGTCTCTGCTGTCGGATCGGTTTGCTCTCAGCTCCCATTGTGCAGACCGAACATCTGCCCGTGCAAATCAGACTCCAGCATAAAACCGCTGCACAGACAATTAATTTGATGCTGCCAAACTCTCCGCAGACTTTGAGCCGGAGCGCTGACCCCCGCCGACATAAAACCCCCTCTGCTTCCATCTGCTGCGGGGAAATTTGCCTTTTCTTTTTCCCATGCCTGCATGGACTTACAGGAAAATATTGTGTCATGCCCTTTGGAGAACACAGGAAGGCACAGAGGTGGTGCCCCCTAGTTATGTCCTTCAAAGACTGACACATCCATTATTCAGTTCTAAGAGTGAAGTCGCTATCCGTACTCAATTAGTCAAATGAGGAGCCCAGCTATTCAGTCAGGTCAGTAGAACATGTGCAAAGGAAAGAGGTGAGAAGAAGAGTCAGGACTTGAATACATTTTTGAAATGTCAATAACTGCCAAGATGGGTTAGCCTATAACTCCCTGATGTTCAATAAATCATGGTGGGGAGACAAGTTTTTTATGTTCACAAGGCAAGTGGCAGGGGAAAGTGTCAGCTATCGCTTTTCAAAAGGTCCATAGCCTCTGATGCTTTTAAGGAAAAGAGTTTTTCCTTTGTGACCTGTTTAAATCAATGTAGTGGCATTCTGCTGTCACTTTAGAGGGAAGATTTCCGCAGGAGATGTCACATGGACTCATTTCCGATCAGACTGTCTGCAGCACGGAGACAGAGGTAGCCAGGTGTGTGATTTTTCAGATCGGACTTATCGCAGGTGGCTCCTGCGGGCGCTCGACCAGTGAATGCCGGGCAGGGTTACCAAAGAAAAACTGTTTTCCCTAAGAGTGTCCACCGGTTCACGCTTGCTCATCTCTGCCGAACTTCTCTCTCCGTGCAGGCACGGACGTACGTACGCACAGAGTTGTTTTAAACGGGTATGTTTCTTAGCAGGGGAAAAAAACTGTCCCTGTCCTTTTCTGGGTGCTCTGGACTGATCCTGAAAGGACTTCTGAGCATAAAAGGCACGTAAATGCCCAGGCTTTTATTCTTTCATTAGTTTGAAATACGAGGCCGCTTGGCTGCAACACCGTTCGTTTGCGAGCGTAACGGTCCCGCTTTTGCTGCAAGACTGTGATTAGTCCAAGAAACCTTTTCTCTGGAGGACTACAAAGAATTTGCCGTGAACTATGAACTCCTTGCTAATAGACCTGTTTAAGGGGCTATTTCAATGCATCTTGATTTTTACGGCTTACTTTCTGAGCGCGGCCGGTGGGAAGAGAAAAACTTCCGGCGCTTTGCACTGGGCTCCGTCGCAGGTGTCGCAAAGACGTACAACCGGCTCTGCCCGAAGGCAGCTTTAGACCGAGCTAAGACTACCGAAACTAGGCAGCACCTTCCTCTTCTTCTTGGCTTTCCCTCTCTTTCTCTGCCACCGTTGGCTTTGGCTGTCCCACGTGGGAATGCTAAACTCCGGTCAGCTGTTTAGCTGACCTGTTGCTACCTCGGTGAAAAATTAGAAGAAATGCCTTCATCCTGTGAGGGTGTTGCATTCTAAAGTTCTCTTTGAATGATACCAAACTGGGAGCAGTGGCTGACACCCCGTCGAGCCATGCTGTCGTTTGGCGAGAGCCGGAGACAGCCGGGCAAAGACGAACGTACCGAAGTTCAGCAGGAGTAAGTGCGGCATCCCGCACCTGAGGAGGCACGACACCGTGCACAGCCTAGGGGCCGACCTGCTAGAGAGTCACTCTGCAGAGAAGGACCTTGGAGTCGTAGCGGAAAGTAAGTTAGTCACGGGACAGCAAGGTGCTGTGGTGGCCCAGAAGGCCAATTGTATCATGGCGCGCATCAAGAAGAGTGTGGCCTGCCGGTGGAGAGAGGTTCTTCTCTCCCTATACTCATCCGTAGGTAGACCACATGTGGGATATTGTGTCCAGTTCTCTGCTCCCCTGTTTAAGAAGGACAGATAAATACTGGAGAGAGTTCAAGGGAGATCTACAAGGATAATGGAGGGAGTGAAGCATCTCTCTTATGAGTGAAGGCTGAGAGACCTGGAGCTGTTTAGTCTGGAGGAGAGAAGGCTGAGAGGGGATCTGATCAATGTCTACAAATAACTGCAGCATGGGTGTCAGGAGGATGGAGCCAGGCTCTTTTCAGTGACACCCAGCGACACGATGAGAGGCAGCGGATGTAAACTCAGTCACAGGAAATTCCGTTTCAATATGAGGAGAAACCTCTTTCCTGGGAGGGTGCCGGAGCCCTGGAGCAGACTGCCCGGAGAGGTTGCGGAGTCTCCCTCTGTGGACGCTTTCCGAACCCGTGGACGCGTTCCTGCGCAACCTGCCCTAAGTGGTCCCGTTTTACGGGCGGCTCGGACCTGACGATCTCTGGAGGTCCCTTCCGACACATGGCATTCTGTGAGTAAAATCAAAAGCAGTTATTCTTTGTGAAACATCTTTGCTGAGTGGGGTTTCCTCTTTTAAGCTGCAGTTGAGTAGGAAATGTAAGCTTGTAACCATTGTCGATATCAGTAGAGCTGTGCAGGCAGTGGAAACTAAGCCTGTGCAGATACCTTTCAACTCTTGGGTGGTTTGAGGGTTTGGAAATCTGGGGGGTTTTAAGACATTGCCTCTGATGATTTGGCATTCCATCTGCTCGAAGGCTCACAGGCATCAGACGTGATGCTGAAATTGTTGCCTGGATTTGCTGAGAAAGCTATGAATAGAGCTAATGGAATAATTCGTTACGAGCAAACAATGTAATAACAGCTCCGTCTCCTCCTGCGATGACATATAATAAGCTATGCATTATGAGCAATCATCTGTTTGTGTGCGTTTAGACCGTAAGACAAATCACTTGCACAAACACTAGCCAGCAATCCCTTTTTTTCTGCTGTAGGCTGCTGCTGCAGGTATTATTTGCTCTCCTTTCACAGAATCACAGAATCTCAGCACGTTAGAGTTTGGAAGGGACCTCCAGAGACCGTCCGGTCCGACCCCCCTGCCAAAGCAGGATCACCTGGGGAAGATTGCACAGGCACACATCCAGGTGGGTCCTGGAAGTCTCCGGAGAAGGAGACCATGCAATCTCTCGGGGCTCTGTCACCCTAATTGTAAAGAAGTTTTGCCTCGTATTGAGGCGAAACCCTCTACGGTCAAGTTTGTATCCGTCGTTTCTCGTCTTATTGCTCCGCGCTGCCAGAAAGAGCTCGGCCCCCTCCATTTGACAGCCGCCCCTCAGATATTGGTAGACATGGATCAGATCCCTTCTGAGTCCTCTCTTCTCTGGACTAAAGAGCTGTAGGGCTCTTAGTCTGTATTTGTTGGGGAGATGTTCAAGTCCCCTAATCATCTGGGCGGCTCTCTGTCGGACCGTCTCTAGAAGATCCCCGTCTCTCCTGAATCGGGGACCCCATAGTACTCCAGGTGTGGTCTCAGCAGGGCACAGTAGAGGGGGAGAAGGTCTTTACGAGATCTGAGTTTGCCGAGCGGCTCGGTCGAGGTAAGCATCGGTGGTCTGTACTTTAAATGCCAAAGTTGCCAAGATAGAGTTCCTCCGGTCTTCCTCTGCTAGGGTAAGGATGTTTTGCCAGGTACAAATAAATGGTGCACACAAATTATGCCAGTAAACTCCAGAATAGTTCTGCCTGCTGTTCACAGCAAATGTCTGGTCTAAACTGAATGTATTCTTTTAATTTACTCCTTTTTACCTGAATGACAGCCCCTTGCAGGTGTAGGGACACGGCAGAAGATAAGGAAGCGAACGGCCCGCTGTCAGCAAGCGGCACCTGAGCGCTGTCAATCGGAATTCCTCTGTGATCAAACAGTCCCTGCAGGGGGCCGAAGGTCCTGCCCTGTCCCCCCATCCCCCGCATTCCCTGAACACAGGTAATGAAGCCCAGCACCAGAAGGGTTAGTGCCTTATGCCACTGACAAGTTTCCCTTTTGTTCACATCTCTTGCCTTCATGGAATCACAGAATTGTTTAGGATGGAAAAAAAAAACAAACAATATTAACCACTAAGCCAGTGCTGACAGGTCACCAGTAAACAGTGTCCCTAAATGCCAGTTCTCTGCATCCTTTCGATGCCTCGAGGGATGGTGAATCCACCGCTTCCCCGGGCAGCACATTTCGGGCCTCGACAACCCTTTGGGTTAAGACGGTCTTCCTAATGTCCAACCTAAACCTTCTCTGGTGAAACTTGAGGTCTTTTTCTCCTGTCCTATTGCTTGTTACCTGGGAGAAGAGACCGACCCCAACCTCATTCTAATCTCTTTTCAGGGCTCTGTGGAGAGTGGATAGGTCTCCCCTCAGCCCCCTTTTCTCTGGGTTAAACAACCTCAGTCCCCTCAGCTGCTCCTCACCAGCCCTCTTCTCCAGACCCCTCACACTGCTTTGAGGTCAATGTCCTTTTTGTAGCGAGGGGCCCGTAACCCTCACTACACGAAGTTATGAGATGCTCTTAATTGCAATGACTGCAGATTGGGTCACAAAAAATTATTACCCTCACCGACCCTACCAGTTAGGTGACGTCACTCCTGTATTGTGTCTCCGTAATAAACCTTTAATTGCCTGTAGAAGGCTAAAAGACCTGCCCCTTTTTTTTTCCACTGAGCTGTTTAGTGGCAGGAAGTCTCCCCTGGCCAAAGGGATTGGTGGGTATGAAATCCTCTGCTTTTTCTAGGATGTTTGTCTGTTTCTAGAAAGCTGAGTTGGGGTGTGTGTGTGTGTGTGTGTGTGTGTGTGTGTAAAATCTACTGCCGGCCACCCAAAAAGAGCGTGAGATACACCACCCTGAACCTCAGTAAGTTGTGAAAATACCACACAGGTGATTACCTCTCCCACTTATCTTGTAATGCCTTCTTGCAAGGAAAATGGGAAGGTAATACAGCCCTCCTTGAAACATGCCTCACAGCAGCTGGCACAGCAGGAGGAAATTCCAGTCCCAGCCAAAGCATTTTCTTGTTGCCTAAACCTAAATTTAGAAAGGCAAATTTCTCCGCACGCGAGCCGTTCGCTGCCAACCGAACCCAGTTGTTATTGGAGTCTACCGAGCAACTCTCGGAGTAGGACTTTCCATAAAGGTGTCTAAAGACAGGACAAGGGGATTGGTTTGAAGCTGAGTCAGAGTAGGGTTACATTGGGTCGTAGGAAGAAGTTCCTCAGTACATGGTTGGTGAGACTCTGGAATAGGCTGCCCAGGGTGGATGTGGATGCCTCCTCCTTGGGAGCGTTCATGGCCAGGTTGCATGAGGCCTTGAGCAGCCAAGTCTAGTTGAGAAGTGTCCCTGCCGGTATTAGGGAGGGTGGAGTAGGTGATCCCATCCAACCGAAGCCTTTCTATGATTCTACTGTCAGTCCTCATGTACTTTTATTTTCTTGTTATCCAGTAAGTGGAGAGGTCCCAAAGCAGAAGAAAGCTTTATATCTATCTATATATATATATATATGATATATATATTTATTATTTTAAATATATGTATAAAGAAATCTTTAGGAAACTAGAGGGAGAACCTCATACTGTAGGAAAATATCTCAAACCATTGAGTTGTTTCTATAGAGCAGAAAAAAGTGAGATGAGCAACCTACCATCTTTTGCAGGGCTTTTGTTTGTCCTAAAGGGGCAGGTAATTTGTCAGGTATGGTTCAGTTGGTCGTGAGAAGGAAGTGGAATACCTGTTATATTGCTTGTAATCATTTTTGTGAGTCTGCACCTATCCTTGTGATCTAGTGCTCTACCTCAAGCCCGGTCAAATCTGTTTGCAACCAATCTAATTTCAGAGGCACAAGATACTCCGGAACAAGTGCCAGCCAGTTTGCAATCTGTTTACCTGCTGTTTCATTCCAAAGATGTGCTCAGTTACCTTGCCATTAAAATCCAATAGACCGTCACTGAGTTAGGTCTGCGTTGCCAATTTTACTTCCTCCAGCCACCCTCACCCTGGGACAATGGCATTTTTGCACCACTTCCAAAAAGGAGCAGCGGGGAATACTTTGGCATAACCGTCCTTACTTCCATTTTCCTGGTGATTGCCTGAGTAAGGGACGTGATCAGGACAGGTTGCACTGTGGTGATTGCTCCTCAATTCACCGGGAGAGCTCCCGAGCATAAAATTGCACCGGAGCCGGAGCCACCCTCCTTTTTTTGCCGAGCCACAGGTCAAGGCAGGACAAAATCACAATGTCTTCTGGACCAGCAGGAGATGCCTTCTGGGGTGGTGATGACAGAAAAGTGACCGGCCTCATCCTGCAGTTCTGGGGCTGGAAGTGAGCATTAACTGTATACAAAAGAGATCAACTAGGATTTTCTCCAAGGTATGAAAGCCTTTCTCACGTCTGTGGTCTCCAGCTCCTGCCAATATGAAAATGTCTGCCGGTAACCTAATTCTAATCTCTGCCATTTGCGTCGGGTCAAGACGGCATGACGGCCTACTGCTGAAATTGCGCCATACTGCCCGGTGACTTTCTCTGCCGCCTTCTCTATTTCAGTCCCCTTTCACCCTTTCCTCCTCACCGAGTCAAAAGCTTTCATTAAATCTCTCTCAGTAATTAGCGATCTCAGAGATCCAATAGTTAGTGACGGGTGGGCTCTGCCCGCTAACACAACAGGGAACGGTTGCAGCGGGAGGTGTGCAGCTCCCGTTACAAACTTCCTGGTCAGAAGGCATCCGTTCCTCGCTTCTCATTTGGCTCGGCGGCAGCTCATCGGTGTTTTGGGGTATCTGTTTTCTCACCTGATATCCACCTTATGCCTAAAGCTCTAGGAAGTAGTTCCCTGTGAGGTTTTCACTTGCCTATTCTTTGCCTCCCCACGGCTCGAAGTACCCTGACTTTTGAGTTCTTTTCTCTTTTGCAGAGAGATCTCACAGAACGATGCCTTGGAGGTCATAGAAGCGAATGTGTTTTCCAACCTTCCCAAACTGCATGAAATGTAAGTAATGAGCCGTCTAAATTCAGAAGAGACAATTCTACATTTGTTGTAAGCAAGTATCAAAGGTTTGGCAGTATGGGTCGGGAGAGCTGTGAGGAAATCGTAGCAATAGAGGAGCATTTGTAATCTCCCCTCTGTCTTTTCCATCCTCTTATCTAACTGTCCCTTTCTTTCCCCGCTCAACCTGAAACTTATTGTCAAACGACCGCCGACGACAAAGGCGGCGGGGTCTACGCTAAGCCTTTGAAATGGTGCAGATCTTTTGCTGTCGAGAAGAAAGCCTCGGCCTCGGCGTACAGCCCTGCCGCGGCATGGGGCAGCCACAGATATTTTAAGACCGATACATTGATCGATTCCCTCTGCTGTTTCATTTTCCTTTTGCAGAAGAATTGAGAAGGCCAACAACCTCGTGTACATTGATCAAGATGCCTTCCAACACCTTCCAAGCCTCAAATATTTGTAAGATCTTTTGCTTTTCTTTCAAGTGCCGTAGTCATTTTGCACGAGTCAGATGCGTTTCCGTCCGGCCTCTGCCCCGCTAGTTCCACATTGTCGGTCCTCACAGTCATCCCGGCACCCGCCCGCCGTTCTCAGGAAAGCCGTAGATAGTACCTCTGTGGAGTAGTCGCACACATAAGATCCCTGAGACTTTCTAAGCAACAGTTTGAACCTGAATGGTGACAAAAGAAGCTGAGCCCTTTTTTCCCCCCTCTGTGTATAGAAACAACTGTAGGTTGAAATTCCTACTGAGAGCTTTCTCTCTCATCTCTTTGCTATGGCTCTGCCATCTGTTATCCCTCGTGCACACAGTATTAAGCGTTCAAATCTTCTCCTCTGTAGCAATAGCAGTGCTATGGCAGTGGCTTCCATTAATGCTTGATGTGAGATGATTACAACCCTGGACTGCAAATGTCTCGGTATACGGCTTAGTTTTATTTCATTAGCCAGCCTCATTATAAATGCGGTTGAAATGCCGTAGTCAGCAAGATTGAGGCACCCTCGGCAAGTCCGCGGACGATACCGAGCCGAGAAGTGCGGCCGGTACGTACGAAGGACGGGACGGTCGCCGTCCGGAGCTACCCGGACGAGGTCAGAGGTGGGCCGAGGACCCTAGCTTGAAAATACAGACAAGAGTTTGCCTAAACACTCCCCAGCTCTCTTTAGCTAGTTCTACTCACTGGCTGAAATCAGAGGAAAATAGATCTGAGGGACTCGTTAAGGTATTCTCTCCTTTCCGCACACGGGACTGACAGCGGCTCCCCGGACCGTTCCGTTGCTCGCTGGCTCCCTTCCACGTATCCCATTAATTAAAGGCTTTATTGACATTTTGTGATTCTTTCCACCGTTCCCTGCTTTCTCTCTTTCTGGTTTTCCTCCAGAAATCCAATGATTCAGTAACTAGAAAATGTCCTCTGATTTTAGTCCCGGCCACTTCATTCCCATTCTGCCCTCTGCCAAAGGTTTTCAATGGATCACACCCATCCTGGGGGTTTCCCTCACCAACGGATTGACGCTGCAGCGTCTTTGTGCCCTCGCTTTAGGAGGCAAACACAAGCCACTCCCGTACGACTGTAAATAGTACAAAAGGTCCGTGCGTCCAAATCGACAGACGCGTCTCATCCCGAGAAGCAGGCCGAGAGAGTCGGCGTTCAGTTTGGAGACGGCTCCGGGGAAACAGTAGAACAGCCCTCCCTCTAGGGGTCTACAGCACAGGCATGCAGCAATAGAATAAGGGATAACGATGTCAAACTAGAGCAGGGTAGATTTAGATTGGACATTGGGCAGAAGTGTGTAAGCATGAGAGTAGTGAAACACTGGAACGGGTTGCTCAGGGAGGAGGTGGATGCCTGAACCCTGGAGGTATTCAAGGTGAGGCACGATGGAGCCCATCTCAGTAGCTGGGGATGTTCCCGCTTACCGCAGCGGGATCTGAACTAGATGTCCTCTGGAGGTTGCTTCCAGCCCAGTGAATTCTGCGATTCTCTGATTCCAATGACAAAGTTTGGGGTATCTGCCCCATCGTGATCAGGTTTGATATTTTATTAAATCCTTTTCCATTTCAACTTTTGGGTCCACTCTCCTCTTCCCGATTTCCTCTTCCCTGCCGTGGAAGGCAATAGAGCGACCGCTCGAGTTTAGTCCCGGATGCGGGATAAACGTAAGACACCGTAGCTGACGCCTGCCTTCCTCTGCCATCTGAGGAAGGGTGAGTTAGTGAAAAAGGAAGAGAAGATGCTGGTGAGACTCAATGGCCTGAGGATTTTTGTGCTCCTTTTGGAGGGTTTTGTAGTGGGTTGAGTTTAGGGGTTTTTTTAAGCTAGTCACCCAATAGAGGAGTAAAAGGTTGCAAGAATTTGGGGTGTGAGTTTTAAACAATTCAGAAAAGGGCCAACCATCTGTGTGGGTAGAAATGTTACTTGCAGCTCTGTGATAAGTGATGTGAATGTGAAGCCTATGGAGGCGAACGGACATGTATGTATAGATCGCAGCCTTTGGGACATTGTCCCGTTGCCCGTGCGGCATTATCTCCTTTCCGGCTGCGCTCCGTGGCAGCTTCCCGATAGTCCACGTTGAAGCGGCACAGCCGGAAAAGGAGGTGCTCGGCCCGACCTTCCGCCATAGGCCTCTGTACCCCTTTCTGCTCTGGCCTACCGGTCAGAATCACGGAACCCTACGGGCTGGAAGGGACCTCTGAACATCATCCAGTCCAATACTCCTGGCAGTGCAGGATCCCCTAGGGCAGGTCACTCAGGAGCACATCCAGGCGGGTTTGGAATGTCTCCAGAGGAGGAGACTCCGCCACCTCTCTGGGCAGCCTGCTCCAGCTCTCCGGCACCCTCACAGTGGAAAAGGTTTTCCCTCTGTTCCCATGGAACCTCCTCTGCTCCAGCTTGCACCCATTGCCCCTTGTCCTATCGTCGGACATCCCTGAGCAGAGCCTGGTTCCGTCCTCCTGACACTGCCCTGCACATTTTTATCAACAGGAATGAGGGCACCCGTCTGGCTCCTCTGCTCCAAGCCAAAGAGAGCTAGAACATCTGACACAGGCCCCCCCATAGTTTTGTACAGCAGCAACCGGCATAGGCAAGCGGATAGACTCGGTACCTGCCCATTCCCTCTGTGCTCGTAGTTCTGAAGTTTCCGGTCACGGTGGCAGTCTGGCGTGGTGTAAGATGTGCGGTCTGATTCCTCACAGCAATGCTGTGGCGGTGTCAGAAGTGTTAAAACGCAGTTCAGGAAATCTCTCAGGGAAAAAAAATATATTTACTGGCAGTTTTAATTTGAAAAATGAAATTATAAAAAAAAATATTAGTCAGTGTTAATGCCTGAGCCTGAGCCTAGGCACCAGAACTCATCACTTTGATGACCTGTGCAACACATTGCTTGCAAGGTTTCCTCTGTGATTCCTCACAAGTAGTTGTGCAGTCACTAAGTCTTATTTATGAGGAGGCAAGAAGCTCTGGCTAGGCTTGTCAGATCTCTCATCAGATTCACAGGCTCGTTACAGCCGCTAGCCGGTGAACGCGAAGATGCTTTTGTCTCTGTCAACCGGGCTACAAATACATTTCCCCCTGCCCCCCACCCCTTTGTCCCCTGAATTGACGGTATTAGTATGGCAAAAACACCGGGGAGGAAACCCGGAAAGCTTTAAAAATGCAGAGCTGAAGTACTGTAAACCTTGCAGAAAAATTTAAAAAACAGCAACCCCAAAGCTCACCACCTTTACTTCCTCACCGGTCTTTCAGAAGCAGTGGAGAGAATTTTTAATTGGCCCTCTTGGATATATGCCAAAGAGACAGACTGTCTCAACATGGTAACATATTGACCTTTTCATGGGTACAGGATTATTTATCTGGCTCTCATTAGGGAGGGCTGTGGCATTGTCTGTGTAATAATGTAATGATGGCTTTTGAAACCAGTTTGCTCCCCAGAATTAGTTCTCAAGTGTAATCTGAGTCCTTTGTTTCTTGCCCATTGGATTTTTTTTTTTTCTTTGTTACAGTGGATGTGTCTATGTCCTGTGTTAAGCACCCTCAGTTTAAAATACAAAGATGGGACAGAAGCACTGAGATCAGCGAGGAGGGCATACAGCTGGACGGTTGGACATGGGGTGAAGCGGGAGGGCTGCAAAGCAGGAGTTTCGCCTGCGAAATAGTTTAAATTGTGGAGAGCGGAGGCCACATTCCAAGTTTTGAGGCTGTGTCTGGTCATCCTTCGCGAAGGGCCTGGATGTGGCCTTCTGGTATCTGAAGGGGGCCTATAGGAAAGCCTGTGAGGGACTTTTTAGGGTGCCAGGTAATGATAGGGCTGTGGAGGGAAGGAGCAAAACTGGAAATGGGTAGATTCAGATTGGACCTTAGGAAGAAGCTCTTCCCCGTGAGGATGGGCAGACACTGGCACAGGTTGCCCAGGGAGGTGGTGGAGGTTTTTAGGGCCAGTCTGGACGATGCTTTGAGCAGCCTGATCCGGTGTGAGGTGTCCCTGCGCAAGGGAAGGGGCTTGGAACTGGGTGATCCCTGAGGTCCCTTCCAACCCCAACAAAGCTGTGATTC
This sequence comes from Melanerpes formicivorus, assembly GCF_026170545.1. Taxonomy (NCBI): domain Eukaryota; kingdom Metazoa; phylum Chordata; class Aves; order Piciformes; family Picidae; genus Melanerpes; species Melanerpes formicivorus. The sequence goes on from NW_027142378.1 coordinate 4,752,465, forward strand.
CAAATTGTCCCCTGAGCGATGCTGTAATCCTGTTTGCCGCCCTGGGACTTGCAATTTAGCTAACACCCGCAATACGTTAATCAGGCAAAGTGTGTTCCAAGGTGCGTTAGAGTAGCTCCGATCACTTTGCCATAAAAGACAGTAGCCATGGTGCTCTATCTGGAGACGAGCAAGCAGAACCCTGCAGGAATTCATTTCTAAGAGATCACTTTTCCCCTGCTGCTGCTGGGGCTGTGTTTTCTGAAGTGCCCACTGCAGTAAGCCTTTTCAGAAAGACAATTCCTGCTTTGGAAAGCAGCCATCAGCCGGCTGAGGAAAAAAAACCACCAACCAACAACCCAGGTTCTTACTGAGCTGTTTATGCACGGGCAAGGGGAAACTCAGTTCTAACACCAATGAAAGGGGATGCTTGTTTCAAGTGAGGTTACTGAGGATGTATGTGTGCTGTGGTAAATGTATTGCCAAAACTGTCCTGCAGGAAAGATATTCCATAAATTGGCTTATCTGCCTTCTAACAAGATTATCCACCTAAGGGCCTCTGGAGAGTTGCTGGAAGGATAAAAGAGGAGGGAAGGTCTGGGCTGTAGCCTACCTTCATTTATTATTGTTGTTTTAAAGGTCTTTTCCTGCGATTAAGTGAAAGAACATCCTCTTCTAATCACTGCTCGGCGCCTCTGTGCAATCAGTGCTTTCTGTCACCTGTAGATGTATTTTGATACAGAATGATTCGTCAGCATTGCTTTCCCGTTCATCTCACGCTGCTCAGTTGACACTGTTACAAATTGCACCCTGAAGACCTTGGGCTTACTGGAAAGATCAGGAATGTGGCATCGCTCGAGGCTTGCCACGCCTTTGGTCCCACGTCACAGAATCGCAGTGTGTTAGGGGTCAGAAGGGACCTGTGAAGATCATCTGGTCCAGCCCCCCTGCCAGAGCAGCATCACCTAGGGCAGGTCACACAGGAACTCATCCAGGTAGGGTTTAAATGTCTCCAGAAGAAGAGACTGCAGAATCTCAGTGGGCAGCCTGCCCCAGGGCTCTGCCACCCTCATAGAGTAAAAGTTTTTTTCCCTCTGTTCATGCGGAACGTCTTGTGCTCCAGCCCGCGCCCGCTGCCGCCCGTCCCGTCATTGGACGTCACCGAGCAGAGCCTGGCTCTGCCTGCTGTCGCTGCCCTGTGCATCTTTATCGACAGGAATGAGGTCACCCTCCGGCTCCTCTGTTCCAAGCTCAGGAGTCCCAGCTCCCCCGCTCTTTCCTCAGCCGCGACACGGCCCGCTGCCTTCGGCATTTTTGTGGTTCCACGCCGGACTCTTTCAAGCAGGTCCCTGAAACCTGCGTGGTGAAAGGCCGTTACCCACTATGTCCTTTCGAAATGTTGGGAGCCAGCTGCCTCGTTCCCCAGGTGTTTGGCCAGCAAACGCTCCAGTACCATCAGCTGTCATTCCTGCAATGTGGAGACCGAGTTTTTCTAGGGAATGTGCTGGAGAAAGGAAACTTTTTTGTGTCTTCCTCTCTGACCTGCAATAGCCATGCAGTACTTGGCAGCAGTTTGCCTCTTCTTTTTCCTACTAAGGGAAATGGAAGGCAGATTTTGTGTTTAACAAGTTTCTCACACAAAGTAGCAGGAATTTGTAGCATCTGACTCATTCAAAGGTAAAGGCAGGCTTCAGCTGCAACCCTGTACGTCTCCAGTGATTAAGAGTATCCTTTAACCGTGCTTTTACAGGGAAGTTTCAGGTTCCTCTGTCGCTCCTCCTTTTTTCAGCTAAGTGATTTTACAAAGTGTGAGTGTAGTCTTACTGTAAATCCGAAAGGCCTCGTGAAATCTACCGGCCTCTGTTCGTGCTTTCTGTTTAACCAGGCGTAATAGCTTTTCAGAGGCATTTTGCGAGAGGTTCCATGGCTAGATGTGACAGCTGCAGGTTTTGACTCTGTGCAATGTCACACCACCGTGACTCCTGACTGGAAACAGTGGTGACATTTCAGCAAGTACCCCAAGCAGGCTTTTGGAATATTCATTGTAGTGTAGGTCTTTTCCCCTCTTTTTTTTTTTTTTTTTTTTTCCTCCCTGCATGTGTTGTTATCAAAAAGTAATGCACTGGTAGCAAGATAACAGTTTGGCTTTTAAGCATCTGAGGGCGACCAACTCGGAGAGCTCCCAGCAGTACGTACGGAAGGGAAGGACTGTTTCGGGGACCTAGGCGTCACCCTGAGCGCCCGAGTGGAGGATTTCAGTCTCCCACGGAGGTGGTCAATTCCAGTTGGGATTATGAAACTGGAAAGATTGCAACACTCATTAAATGATCCAGAGTCATATCAAATATCAAATGGATGTATTACCTCATTCCAGTGCTTTTTTGCAAGGTTGTGTTGGGTCGGAAGGGACCCTCTAGGAGCATCTCGTCCAAGTCCCCTGCAGTCAGCAAGAAACACCTCGGACTAGATCGGGCTGCCCAGGGACACGTCCAGGCTGACACTGAATGTCTCCGGAGATGGAGCCTCAACCCCCATCCCTGGGCAACCTGTTTCAGGACCTGGTCCACGTCCATATGTATCTGAGGGGTGGCTGTCAAGGAAGGGGGGGTGGAACAGGCAATCTCTTTTTGGTGATAAGACAAGGAACAAGAGATACAAGCCTGAACATGGAAGATTTCAGCTCAGCATGAGGAGAAGCTTCTTTACAGTGAGGGTGACAGAGTCCTGGAGCAGGCTGCCCAGGGAGGTGGTGGAGTCTCTTCCGGACGCAATCGAAACCAGCTTGGATGCATTCCTGCGCAGAGCGCCCTGGGGGACCCTGCTTTGGCAGGAGAGTCGGACTGGATGATCTCTGGAGGTCCCTGCCAACCTGTAGTGTTCTGTGGTATTGTGATAATCCTCATCTCCTCTCTCCCTTAGAGTAATATCAAACACTGGCCTTCGTTTTTTACCTGCTCTCCAGAAGGTGCACTCCTTCCAGAAAGTTTTACTGTAAGTATTAATGTCTGCTCGCCACCTCTTTAAAGCTCCCTTGGAATGGTCTCCTGCTCCCTCCAAATCTTTCAAGACATAATTCCCCCTGTGTTTGTGCATTAACCTCACAGAAATATTTTGGGTTGTGATTGTGTGGGCATTGAGGGTATTTTGGGCCAAAAGATCCCGGTTCTCGCTAGATCTACCTTCTACAAAGCATTATAACGTCCTGGGCTGCATCGAGAGAACAATAGCCAGCAGGGCATGGGAGTTGATTTTCCCCCTCTACTCTGAGGTAATGTGTCCAGTTCAGGAGCCTCTATTACGGGAAGGATATGGATATGCTGGAACGTGTCTGGAGAAGGGCCACCAGGATGATCGGAGGCCGGAGCTGCTCTGCTATGGAGACAGGCTGAGAGAGTGGGGCCTGTGCAGTCTGGGGAAGAGAAGGCTCCGAGGGGACCCTACTGTGGCCGCCCAGTATCCGAAGGGGGCCTACGAGGAAGCTGGGGAAGGACCTCTTAGGGTGTCAGGAAGCAATGGGACTGAGGGGCATGGAGCCAAACTAGAAGTGGATAGATTCAGACTGGATGTCAGGAAGAAGTTCTTCCCCACGAGGGTGGGGACACACTGGCACAGGGTGCCCGGGGAGGTGGTGGAATCCTCATTCCTGGAGGTTGTGAAGGCCAAGCTGGATGTGGCTGTGAGCAACCTGCTGTAGTGTGAGGTGTCCCTGCCCATGGCAGGGGGGGTTGGAGCTGGATGATCTGTAAATGTCCCTTTCAACCCTGCTGATTCTGTGGCCCCTCCTGCCTCAGCCAGGCTACGTCTGTATGGCTGCGTGGCCCAAAGGCCTTTTACTGCATTTCCCCCCCCCCCCCCCCGAAATGCAAACCTGGCTGGTGACAGTAGAAATTTGTTGCCACCTGGTGACAGGTCTCCAGCCTGCATGGAGAGCTGCTGACCGCAAAGATGTTTTCCTTGGAGAGGTGGCCAAGTCCTGGAGGTGTGGCAGGGAGGAAGGGCTAAACGTCAGGGAAATAACTCTACCACGCTCATTATTGGTCACTGGAAACAAAATGGGGTGCAGAGGGAAATATTATTTCTTATGGAAAATTGCAGTGGCTGTTTGCGGGGGGAATTGTCCCCTTTTTTTTCTGTGAAAGCATCTTTTGTCTTTTTACCCTGGAAAAAGAATACGTATCGGGAAAACTCTAGATTCCTAGGTGTTTTTTCTCTGTTGCTGGAAAAGATCCTGACATAAATTTTGCAGTTTGTTCTTAGCACGACTTCAGGCAGAAAACCCAGGGAATACGCAACTGTTTCCTCTCTTCCTTTGATCCAGATATGTTGTTAGTGTACGGGCAAAAGTCTTAAGAGTTTAAATCTTTGTTTGGAAGTCATCAAGCTGAAGAAGCAGTAATCCTGCAATTGTCCAAGTTGTCGACTTTTTCGGCTTATCGTCAGGCTTAACTGGACCTGAAGTATCGTGTTCTGCTGAGCAAGAGTCTAGTTTTTTTTGGTTTGGGTTGGTTTTTTTTTTGGGGGGGGTGTGGCCCTCCTCATGGTCCTGGAAGAATAAATAGATCCATGGAATGCAGTGGTTTGGAAGGGACCCTCAGAGGTCATCCTGTCCACCCTCCCCGCAGGGACCAGCGACTTCAGAGAAGGACCACGGGGACGATCGGAGGGCTGGCGCTCCTCTACTCTTAGAGGAGAGAGAGTTGGAGTTATTCAGTCTGGAGGGGAGAAGGCTCTGAGGAGGTCCTGTTGTGGCCTCCCAGTGTCTGAGGGGGCCTACAGCGAAGCTGGGGAAGGACGTTTTAGCGTGTCAGGGAGCGATAGGACTGTGAGGAATGGAGCAAAACTAGAAAGGGGTAGATTCAGAGTGGATGTTAGGGAGAAGCTCCCCCCCATGAGCAGGGTGAGACACAGGAACAGGATGCCCAGGGAGGTGGGGGAAGCCTCATCCCTGGAGATGGCCAGGGCCAGGCTGGATGAGGCCCTGACCGACCCGGTCTAAGAGCTGTCTGGGAGACCGGATGGGGTGCTTGATTGTGTGGTGTGGTTGATTAGGTGGTGTTGGATGATGGGTTAGATTTGATGATCCTGAAGGTCTCTTACAATGTGGTTTATTCTATTCTATTGTATTCTGATCTATTCTATTGTATTCTAATGGAAGGTGTCCCCACCCATGGGCGGGGAGGGTATGTAACTTTAAGGTCACTTCCAGCCCAAACCCTTCTATAATTCTATGGTAATGTAAGGGAAAATGCAATGTTTGAGGTAGTGTATTGTCCTGCAAGGCTGACAGGAGTACCAGACTGAAACAAAGATGTATTTTCCGTGATATTTTCTTTTTCAGAGACATTCAAGACAATATCAACGTACGCACCATTGAACGAAATTCCTTCGTGGGCCTGAGTTCTGAAAGTGTGATTCTGTAAGTGAGACACAGCACATTCATTCCCCCTCCTCCTCCCTAGCTCATTTCTGTACCAGAATAGGGGCAGGGAAACCAGGTGAATGGCACCAATCAGACTTCCAAATCCAATTGGTGGGTTTAGACTTCTTCCCTAACTCGGAATCCTCTGCATTCTGTCTCCCTGCCACGGGAAAGTAATGCTTGCCTGTTGGTTTTCCTCTATTGCGGTCTAGTCCTGCTCTTCATTTCAGCAGCGTAGGATAGAGCAAATGTAGTAATTACCGGTGGCGAGGGTAAACACGTTGCACCCCCCACAACAATGCCATGCGATACAATTTGTGTTCAAAGGGGTAGCGCCGCTCATAAATATTTACAGCCAGCCACATCATTCAGAGATGTGTATTACTCAGGCAAAATAGATGGAGATGCCTCGGGAATGTGGTGCGTTTGTACACGGTGCTAATGCACGCACAGATGCACCCCCTGCCTCCCAATGTAAGTTCAAGCTGCAGGGGGAGCTGCTGTACCTTTGGCTTGAACACCTGGGTATTTTAAAGAACTATCTGCCTTCTTGGTGGTGGTTGGTTGGTTGGGTTTTTTTTTCTCCTTTTTCCTGTTGCTATATCTCACCTTGAGCCAGCAGCGTGCTCAGGCGGCACGGAAGGCCAAAGGCATCCCGGCTCGTATAGGGGATAGCGTGGCCCACAGGAGCAGGGGGGGAATTCTGCCCCTGAACGTGGCACCGGTGAGGTCTCACCACCAGCACTGCGTGGCGCGGGACCCTGAGCGACCCGGTTTAGCTGGGGGTGTCCCTGGCCGTGGCAGGGGTGGGGCGCGACTATGCAATCCATAAGGTCCCTTCCAAGCCCCACCATTCTACAACTGCATGAAAAGCCCATTTAACTCGACTCTGGATTCCTGCCTCCATTGTCTCTATCGGGAAGAGCGGGTGGAGGCAGAAGGACACAGCCTGAAGCGAAGGAAGAATTAGTCCTAACAGAAGTTTGTACGGAGCGCTATGAGGTACTGGGATTTAAGTTAGAATTTGTTGTGGTGGGGTTTTTCCCCTCTTTTTTACTACCTGAATGCAGTTAGCCAGGTGACAGGACTGCGGAGTGTGGCAGCTTTGACTCTGATTTTACAACTTTAGTAGCGCATTGCATTAGCCTCGTGTTTGGCGAGAGAACGCAGTAGGTGCTAATACTATGAATAAAAGCAGATCTATGAGCCTTGCAGCAATGAAGAGATAAGACCAATGTAATGTAATAATTGGTTTAAATGCTCTAAGCAGGGACATGTCTCTCCTCTGTGTCTGCACACTGTCATCTAGCAGCGCTAGGAAGCGAAAGGGACGGTGACAGTCCTCCCGATCCGACCTGACAGACATTACAGACGCAGAGCTGCGTGCGTCTGGCCGTCACGGTCAGGAGGGTAATCTGTTCGGCCAGGCCCATGACTGATTTTCTCGCTGACCCCGGCTCCCCTCTCAGACCTTACATGCGAGGGTCACTCGCACGCTCAGCTCTCAGCGTGAGTTAGAAACAGAAGCTCCAGGTCTGCTGACAGTTTAAATAAATCAGGCCGGGATTTTGCCATCCATCAGAGCCGTCGTCGCCTGTCGGAAAGGGGGCGAGCCGCCAAGTGACGTTTTTAAAGCCAGATGAAATACAGCGCCGTAAAGATGACAAATAGAACTGACCCAAAGGTACAATTGCAGGACCGTGAAGGGAAGAGTAGGAAGGACGCAAAATGGTAACGAGTTAATGCACTACTGTAATAATCCCCAGGAGCCCCAGGAGCTGTGATTCCTAGGTTCGCTCTCTGTCCCCTCTTGGGGAGGACGGAGCCTGGGAAGGTGGGACCGGGGCGGCAGAAGAGACTGGGAGCGTAATTTGTTAAGGCAGCAGACAGAGGACAGTTGGGCACCACTACCTCCCGCACAGCTCAGGGACGCTCAGCCTTCCTCCCCCACCTGCCCAGCTGAGGAAGCGGGACCACCGCAGGTGGTCTTTAGCACTAATAATCGGCAAAGCCCAAGCCGCGGCCCGGTGTTTCAAAAGCGCCTCGCAGAACAAAAGGAAAGGTAAGTGGCAATAACGGTACCAAAAGGAAGGATCCGGATGTCTGTCGCTCCTGGGATTCATCCGAAAGAGCATCGCTCACCCCACTACAGCCTTCCCAGGGCAGCTGTGAGCAGCACCGGAATCTTCACGAGCCCTGCCTTTGTTGCAGAAACTAACTCCCGCAATCATCCCTGATGGTAGTACTCATCTCCTTTGTTCACGGTCGGTCGTACACTCCAAAGGCTCCCTCCCGACTCCTGGGGTCTTACCGGGTGATATTTCCTGTAATTCCACCATCTGAGTAGCCATTTATCGATTTTATTTGTGTGAGATCCCTTTCCATGATTTGAGGTCAGGGATATTTCAGCGGTAAAGTAGGAATGAGAACGCAATGCAATGGTTTTCTCCTCTCTCTCTCTCCCTATTGCAGGTGGCTGAATAAAAATGGGATTCGGGAAATTGAGAACCATGCCTTTAACGGAACCCACCTGGATGAGCTGTAACTATTGTTGTTGCTTACTATTCTGGATGTAAATCTGGAGGAGGGGATAAACTTGGGGTGGTTTTTAACCGCAGATTGCCTTAGCACGAAGATTGGTGTGTTTTTCAGAAATCTGAGCGATAATCCCAACCTCGAAAAATTACCCAACGAGGTCTTCCACGGAGCCAACGGACCCGTTGTTTTGTAAGTAATAATCAGGTCATTGTAGTTGACATTATTGCCTTCCCTGAAAAGGACAGGGAAGAACACAGGGATTTCAACATCTCATGGTTCTTGGAGTTCAGGATCAAATGGAGAACGAAATGAAAAACCCAAAGCCATAACTGAAATTTCTGTCTAGATCCAGGATTTCACTTTGTCCTCAGCTGTTCCAGCAGCGTGTGGACCCAGGGATTTGGGTCCAGATTCCTCTCCCCAGATGATGAAGCTCAGGAGAAGGAGGTCTGCTCAGTTTTGTTGGGAATTCCAGAGTAAAATGCTGCGAAGGGGCATTAGCGGTTTGAGTAAGCGAAATCAGGAATGGGTGAGTGGGTCTGCAGCGCCTAAATCTAAACTGCTAACCACGGGTGACCTGCCTCTGCATCTCTGAATCGCAGGATGTTAGGGGTTGGAAGGGACCTCGGGAGATCACCCAGTCCAACCCCGCTGCCAGAGCAGGACCACAGAGTCCAGCACAGGTCACACAGGAACGCATCCAGATGGGTCTTGAGAGTCTCCAGAGGAGGAGACTCCACCGCCTCTCCGGGCAGCCTGCTCCAGGGCTCCGGCACCCTCACAGGGACGTTGTTCTTCCACACGGTGAGGTGGAACCTCCTGTGCGGGAGTTTACAGCCAGGGGCTCTTGGGTTGTCACAGGGTGCAAACGAGCAGAGCCTGTCCCCTCCCTCCTGATCCCCAGCCCTCAGATTTTTGTAGACATTTCTTAGGTCCCCTCTGAGTTCTAACTGTGCCAGACCACAAAGCCCCAGGTCCCTCAGCCAGCCTCTCCTCACAGGGCGGTGCTCCAGCCCCAGCAGATCCCTGTCCCTCCCGAACGGGGGAGCCCAAATCTGATGAGGTTTCACCTGGGCAGAGCAGAGGGGCTATTTGAGCTGTTGGGAGATTGTGCGCATAGGTTAGAGTAGCTAGAAAGCTCCAAAAGGAGAGCGAATAGTGTCAGTCTAACCCTGAAGTGAGATGAGCGCTCCTGTGCAGGCCTCTTGTGATGGCCTGGGCCCCTGCGCTACAAGGAGCTGTGGCACAGGTTACTGCGTTGTGCTCTCCCTGCATTATTCCCTCAGAGTCTTACTTTTTACTACAGGAAACTAAACACTTCCAACCACACCTCTATGACATTTCTGGTGACAGGATGCTCCACTGGCAGTCTTTCCTAAAACAGTAAATGCAATTATTTCTGTTGCAAGCTGTAGTCGCTGCAGCCGTGGTGTAGAGGCTTGTCGAACTGACTTGGGAATTGCTTGGGAAGGCTGTGGATGCCCCCTCCCTGGAGGTGTTCTAGGCCAGGTTGGATGAGGCTTGTGAGTCTAGGTGAGAGGTGTTTCCGCCCATGGTGGGGAGGTTGGAGAAGATGATCTCTGAGGTGCCTTCCAACCTGAGCCGCTCTATGGCTCTGTGATTCTCTGAATAGGGCAAACATCGGTCTTGTGCCAGAGCAGAGCCACCTCAGACACCACTGCCTCCTGGAGTGGTTTCAGGCCCCGCAAACAGGGGCTAACGGAGGGCAGGGTCATTGTTGTTCAGGTCATTTTTACCGGTGTCGTGAAGAGGAAGTGCCGTCACGAGTCGAGGGACACAGTTCGTGGCTTTGCGTGGCAAACATAGGGATGTTTGGCTGCAGCCGCTGCGCTCTGGAATCGTGGGGATGGGTTCCCGAGTACCTTTTCGGTGGTGATGGTACACCTGTGGTCTTTGCTTGTGCCGTACAGGTGGGGACAGCGAACAAAGAGCTAGCGCCTGCAGAACATGGTAGCCGTGGAAAGGCCAAATAACGGTCTCCCTAACAGTCGTAGCTGCTGCTTATGTCGCTGCCTGTGATAGCCTGCACCCCACAGTGACTGTCTTCCACAGAAATACATCTCCCCTAACCTCCTGTGATCCTGCCTGTTTCTCTGCAGCGCTCTGAGCTCTGGTGTTTAAACCTCTGGGAATGTTGGGTTTTGTCCCTTATAGTGTGGCCCACGTCACCCCTGTTTCCCTGTAATCTTTTTGCCTTCCTAATGAGTACCAAACCTTGATATCTCCAATGTCTCCTCAGGTCTCTTCCCCTGTGTGAGCTTCTTTCTGTGTGTTTGCAGCCCTGTCCCAATGTGGCATCCATGTAGCACACCTGTGTTGTGCCGTCATCCTTTTTTTTTTTGTCCTCAAACATCCAGTAAATGCAACAATCAGAATGCTGTTAATTAGCCCAGTATCATAGGTTTATGTCCCCACTAGCAGGGGTTATTTTTCCTCCTGCATCTATAGCAATCAACAGTCAAATTATGTTATCCTGGGTTGAGATAAAACAGGTCAAGTGTCCTGCAGGAAAACCCAATTCATCCCTGGATCCTTTCAGTGCAGATTTCCAGCAGATCTCTTTTCGATCCCTGCTCTAGCTTGGACCACCTAACCCACATACCCACTGTTGACCAGAGGTAAATTTGCCCTCCACGGAGATTGTTCTATGTTTTCCTACAGGGATATTTCAAGGACAAGAATCGGTCTCCTGCCAAGTCATGGGTTAGAACTCATTAGGAGGCTAAGAGCAAGGTCTACATCCAATTTAAAGAAGCTTCCAGACCTAAGCAAATTTAGATCTTTGATTGAGGCCAACCTCACCTATCCCAGCCACTGCTGTGCGTTCGCAAACTGGAAAAGGCAAAAGTAAGTGAATCCACTTGGTTGTCCTTTTGCTGCCTCTCAGTAGCTGAATAGTGAATGAAGTAAACCTCCTGCCAAACCTGGATGGACAAAGGTTATTTGCAGCGTAGGTGAGTAAATGGCTGGAAATAAGCATCTACATATGCAGTGCTACGCAGTGAACGGTGTCCTCACCGAACGTGTTACGGGGGATTCGTACCTTTTGCCAGCTGCGTCCTAGCCCTCACCTGTCACAGATCCATCTTTCACCGCACCCTCCCGTCCTTGCTCAGCCCGGAGCCACGCTGCAGATAGCTATGAAGCGTTCAGAAGGGACAGGCAAGGAAGGAGAGGCGGCGGCACAGCCCCGAACGTGAGGGAGCGTTTGCGTCGGATCGAGGTCGAGGAGGGCGAGGATAGAGTGGAGTGTCTGTGGGTAAGAATCAGGGGGAAGGCAAATAAGGCAGATATCCATGGGGGAGTCTTGTCTAGACCACCCACTCAGGTGGAAGAGACAGCTGTAACATTCTTTAGGCACCTAGCAGTGTCACAATTGGTGGCCCCTGTTCTGATAGGGGATTTTGACCTCTCTCATGCAAAGCACAGCAGAGAGGGAGCAATCCTGGAGGTTCCTAGAGCATGTAGAGGAGAAATTCCTGACACAGTCGGAGACAGAGTCAGCTAGGGGAGACACCTCGCCAGACCTGCCGTTTGTGAACAGAGAGGAACAGGTGGGAGCTGTGAAGCAGAAGATGAAATACCACTGCAAGGATATCAGTAACAAAAGGAGGTCTGAGGAGAATGGAACGGAACGTAGTGATGCTGGCCAGAGAAAAGGTAAGCTGCTTGCAGAGCACCAGCTCTCTGCAGTGAGATATGATAGAATAGGATAGGATAGTATGGAATGGAATAGAATTTAATAGAATAGATTCTGACAGATTCCTGCAGAATGTGACAAAAAAGTGACAGATTCTGGCAGATTCTTGCAGAATGTGACAAAAAAGTGACAGATTCTGACAGACTCTTGCAGAATGTGACAAAAAGTGACAGATTCTGGCAGATTCTTGCAGAATGTGACAAAAAAGTGACAGAATCTGACAGATTCTTGCAGAATGTGACAAAAAGTGACAGAATCTGACAGATTCTGACAGATTCTTGCAGAATGTGACAAAAAGTGACAGAATCTGACAGATTCCTGCACAATGTGACAGATTCTGACAGATTCCTGCAGAATGTGACAAAAAGTGACAAAAAGTGACAGAATCTGACAGATTCTTGCAGAATGTGACAAAAAGTGACAGAATCTGACAGATTCTGACAGATTCTTGCAGAATGTGACAAAAAGTGACAGATTCTGGCAGATTCTTGCAGAATGTGACAAAAAAAGTGACAGAATCTGACAGATTCTGATAGATTCCTGCAGAATGTGACAAAAAAGGTGACAGATTCTGACAGATTCCTGCAGAATGTGACAAAAAAGTGACAGATTCTGGCAGATTCTTGCAGAATGTGACAAAAAAGTGACAGATTCTGGCAGATTCTTGCAGAATGTGACAAAAAGTGACAGATTCTGACAGATTCTGACAGATTCTTGCAGAATGTGACAAAAAGTGACAGATTCTGGCAGATTCCTGCAGAATGTGACAAATAAGTGACAGAATCTGACAGATTCTGACAGATTCTTGCAGAATGTGACAAAAAGTGACAGAATCTGACAGATTCTTGCAGAATGTGACAAAAAAGTGACAGATTCTGGCAGATTCTTGCAGAATGTGACAAAAAGTGACAGAATCTGACAGATTCCTGCAGAATGTGACAAAAAAAGTGACAGAATCTGGCAGATTCTTGCAGAATGTGACAAAAAAGTGACAGATTCTGGCAGATTCTTGCAGAATGTGACAAAAAGTGACAGAATCTGACAGATTCCTGCAGAATGTGACAAAAAAAGTGACAGATTCTGGCAGATTCTTGCAGAATGTGACAAAAAGTGACAGAATCTGACAGATTCTGACAGATTCTTGCAGAATGTGACAAAAAGTGACAGATTCTGGCAGATTCTTGCAGAATGTGACAAAAAAGTGACAGATTCTGGCAGATTCTTGCAGAATGTGACAAAAAGTGACAGATTCTGACAGATTCCTGCAGAATGTGACAAAAAAGTGACAGATTCTGGCAGATTCTTGCAGAATGTGACAAAAAGTGACAGAATCTGACAGATTCTTGCAGAATGTGACAAAAAGTGACAGAATCTGACAGATTCTGACAGATTCTTGCAGAATGTGACAAAAAGTGACAGATTCTGGCAGATTCTTGCAGAATGTGACAAAAAAGTGACAGATTCTGGCAGATTCTTGCAGAATGTGACAAAAAGTGACAGATTCTGACAGATTCCTGCAGAATGTGACAAAAAAGTGACAGATTCTGGCAGATTCTTGCAGAATCTGACAAAGAAGTGACAGATTCTGGCAGATTCTTGCAGAATGTGACAAAAAAGTGACAGATTCTGGCAGATTCTTGCAGAATGTGACAAAAAGTGACAGATTCTGACAGATTCCTGCAGAATGTGACAAAAAAGTGACAGATTCTGGCAGATTCTTGCAGAATGTGGCAAAAAGTGACAGAATCTGGCAGATTCTTGCAGAATGTGACAAAAAAGTGACAGATTCTGGCAGATTCTTGCAGAATGTGACAAAAAGTGACAGAATCTGACAGATTCCTGCAGAATGTGACAAAAAAGTGACAGATTCTGGCAGATTCTTGCAGAATGTGACAAAAAGTGACAGAATCTGACAGATTCTTGCAGAATGTGACAAAAAGTGACAGAATCTGACAGATTCTGACAGATTCTTGCAGAATGTGACAAAAAGTGACAGATTCTGGCAGATTCTTGCAGAATGTGACAAAAAAGTGACAGATTCTGGCAGATTCTTGCAGAATGTGACAAAAAGTGACAGATTCTGACAGATTCCTGCAGAATGTGACAAAAAAGTGACAGATTCTGGCAGATTCTTGCAGAATCTGACAAAAAAGTGACAGATTCTGGCAGATTCTTGCAGAATGTGACAAAAAGTGACAGAATCTGACAGATTCTGACAGATTCCTGCAGAATGTGACAAAAAGTGACAGATTCTGGCAGATTCCTGCAGAATGTGACAAAAAGTGACAGAATCTGACAGATTCTGACAGATTCTTGCAGAATGTGACAAAAAAGTGACAGATTCTGGCAGATTCTTGCAGACTGTGACAAAAAAGTGACAGATTCTGACAGATTCCTGCAGAATGTGGCAAAAAGTGACAGAATCTGACAGATTCTGACAGATTCCTGCAGAATGTGACAAAAAGTGACAGAATCTGACAGATTCTGACAGATTCCTGCAGAATGTGACAAAAAGTGACAGAATCTGACACATTCTGACAGATTCCTGCAGAATGTGACAAAAAGTGACAGAATCTGACAGATTCTTGCAGAATGTGACAAAAAGTGACAGAATCTGACAGATTCTGACAGATTCTTGCAGAATGTGACAAAAAGTGACAGATTCTGGCAGATTCTTGCAGAATGTGACAAAAAAGTGACAGATTCTGGCAGATTCTTGCAGAATGTGACAAAAAGTGACAGATTCTGACAGATTCCTGCAGAATGTGACAAAAAAGTGACAGATTCTGGCAGATTCTTGCAGAATCTGACAAAAAAGTGACAGATTCTGGCAGATTCTTGCAGAATGTGACAAAAAGTGACAGAATCTGACAGATTCTGGCAGATTCCTGCAGAATGTGACAAAAAGTGACAGAATCTGACAGATTCTGACAGATTCCTGCAGAATGTGACAAAAAGTGACAGATTCTGGCAGATTCCTGCAGAATGTGACAAAAAGTGACAGAATCTGACAGATTCTGGCAGATTCTTGCAGAATGTGACAAAAAAGTGACAGATTCTGGCAGATTCTTGCAGAATGTGACAAAAAGTGACAGATTCTGACAGATTCTGACAGATTCTTGCAGAATGTGACAAAAAGTGACAGATTCTGACAGATTCTGACAGATTCTTGCAGAATGTGACAAAAAGTGACAGATTCTGGCAGATTGTCTGACGGAACGGGACAGAGTCAGACAGAACCGGACAGGAATGGACAGAGTCGGACAGAACCGGACAGAAATGGACAGAGGAGTCGGAAAGCATGGGACAGAACGGGATAGAGTGGGACAGAAATGGACAGAACGGGACAGAGTCAGATCAACCAGGTTGGAAAACACCTGCAATATCAGCGCGTCCAACCCATCATCCACCACCTAATCACCTGAACCATGGCACCAAGCACCCTGTGAAGTCTCCCACTTGTTGATCTTTGGTTCAGTTATGTTGAGGTCCCGTCACATTTTTCTGTGTCTAGAAAATAATATCCCTGAGGTGCAGAAAGGGCAACGGTTGGATGTGAAAACCTGCGGCCTGGCATAAACTCTTCTGAATCCCAGCAAGCTTTTGGCTTTGTTTGGCATAAAAGATCACTGTCAGCCTGCAAGAGGGCCAGCGATATAGCTCTGCCCCTTACCCCTGAGCATTGGGTTTTGGAGGACTGTCACCTGAAATCCCGCTCTTTTGGCATAAACCTGGGGCAGCAGCAGGAGTTGTGTTCGGACTTTGATATCTTATGAGAACACACACGAGTTGTGAGCAACTGACATTGTCTCCTCTCAGTGAGGACAGGCGGTTGATGCAGGGCCTAATACAGAGGCCAGGGCAGTACTGTGTCTTCTGCCAAGCGTGTTTCTCAGCACACAAGATCCTGCTGTCCCCACATCCAGATGAAGTGCATAAAGTAACCAACCGCACGTGCAGAGGCAGCAGTTGGGGGGTGTTGTTCTCCCACCACACTTACTGTTCCCTTAAACACAAGAAACCACCACCTAGTTTATTCTGCAGAGGTTTGACTGGGGCAAGGCAGGGTTAAACCATGGCAGAAGGGTAGCAAAAGGAACATTAAATGGATTGCATTGTGATACCCACCAGGGGCTTGCGGTGATAGGATGTGAGGGAATGGATTGGCGTTTCAGGACGGCAGACTTAGAGTGGAGATCAGGAAGAAATTCTTTCCGGTGAGGGTGGTGAGGCACTGGAACAGGTTCCCCAGGGGAGGCTGTGGATGCCCCCCCCCCCACACACACACACACACTCACCACCTCCCCCTGGAGCAAAGGGCGTGGATAACTCCATGGGACCCTAGTCCTATTGGGGTCTCCTGGCAGTAAAGTATGTGCTCTGTACAACCACTGCAAAAATTACGGCTGTCATCAGCCCTCTTGAAAGGAGCCTGGAGGGAGGAGCGGTTTCTTTCCTGCAGGAGCGGTCAGGCTGCCCAGGGAGGTGGTGGAGGCACGATCCCTGGAGGAGTTTGAGAAATGTATGGCCATGGCACTTAGGACCCAGGGCTGTAGTTGAACTCAGTGACCCTAGAGGTCTCCTTCAAATGGAATCACAGATTTACAGAATAGTTCCTAAGAATGAAATTGTGGTAAGCAGCAATATTTGCCCTAGAAAGGCCCTCCCTCCAGTGCAAGCCAGGGTGAAAGATAAACAGAGTTGGTGCCTTGGAAATTTACACAGGCAAATCTCTCTGTGGGCTGTAGGTGACAGGGAGAGCTGAACCATGTCGGGTGTGCCACACATCCTAGGATGGTTAGTACCCTGTCTCAGAGTACACCCGGGTTCATTTTATGCGAAGCTATAGATGGTGATTTGTGAGACAGGAACCCTCACAGGGGGTCTAGGAGAGGCAGCTGTTGAAATCTGCTCTTTGAGTTCCTGCTGATCCCCCCCTTGCTACTGCCTGGCACACCGACGCCAATTATCTGTCCATTATCTCAGTCAGCATGCTCATTTCTACTGCTGGTCTAGGTATGGGGAAGGACACGCTAAGAAAGAAATCCAAATGCAGAACTACCCCACAGATTGGCCTGTTTACCCTCCAAAGCAGATGTCTCTTCCTATGTTTATGACAGAGTTTAGTCTTTGCTGCTGAAAATTCTCCCACCGTTTACAGAAGGCTTTCTGACAGAATCAAAAGCAACTGCTGCCTGTGGGGAAATGTTGGCACGCTCCAGTTTGGTTGGGCATAGCGCGGCTCAGTTAGGTTCGGGCCGGTGTAGTTAGGTTAGGTTGCTATGGTACAGTTTGTGCAGTTTGTCACAGCACAGCTGCATTAGTTTGGTATGGTGCGGTGTGGAGAATTTGGGAGTTATACTGAGGCCGAGGTAGCATTATTATGACTGGAGGGGGCTCATGTGCCCACAGGGGAACCAAGTCATTCCTCAACGTTCAGTCCACGATGAGAATTCGTCATCGTGTGTTTCCCTCATGCAACAATCTGCCTATTGATGGCAGAGTAAGTGAGAACATCACTGGAAAATAGCGAGCTTTCGCACAGGATGCAGTATGCAGAAGGACAACTGCACGGTAAACGTTAGCGAGGAGGAATCATGCTTTACTTACCCTTGCTGTGTATGATGTTTCCTCGTACCTCACACTTTACGCAGACTTCCCCGGAGCTGGAAAATCAGGTAGAGGCCTGCCAGATTAGTGTTTTATAAACAATCATCAGCTAAGCAGAAGTTGTGAGCTGTTGACAGCCGAGGGGGGATTTGGTGTATGCCTCCTCTCTTGTCTCTGTTTTCAACCCAGATCCTTTTACAATTTCAGCACCGAGTTGCATCCACTATGTAGCATATCTCAGGCCAAGCGAGACCTCCGCGAGCAGCCCGGGAATAAGCCACACGGACAGTTTGTAGCCGAGGACGACCTTTCCAACTACGGCCCGGGATCTGACCCCAGAGGGAACGATTTGGACTACGGTTTATGCAGCGAGGTGGTCAATGTGGCCTGCTCGCCCAAGCCTGATGCTTTCAATCCCTGTGAAGATATCATGGGGTACACCGTCCTGAGAGTCCTGATATGGTTTATCAGCATTTTAGCCGTCACGGGGAACATCATCGTCCTCATCATTTTAATCAGCAGCCAGTACAAACTCACCGTGCCTCGCTTCCTGATGTGCAACCTAGCTCTGGCAGACCTCTGCATAGGGATCTACCTGTTGTGCATCGCCTCCATCGACATCCAGACCAGGAGTCAGTATTACAACTATGCCATAGACTGGCAGACCGGGGCGGGGTGCAACGCGGCAGGGTTTTTCACGGTGTTTGCGAGCGAGCTCTCGGTGTACACCCTGACCGCGATCACTCTGGAGAGGTGGCACACCATCACCCACGCCATGCGGCTGGACCGCAAGGTCCGCCTCCGCCACGCCGCCCTCGTCATGGGCGTGGGCTGGGGGTTCGCTTTCGCGGCGGCACTTCTGCCCGTCCTCGGAGTCAGCAGCTACGCCAAGGTGAGCATCTGTTTGCCCATGGACATAGAGACGCCGTTCGCTCAGACTTACGTTCTCTTTCTGCTGGTGCTGAACGTGCTGGCCTTTGTGACTATCTGCGCCTGCTACATCTGCATCTACCTCACCGTGAGAAACCCCGACGTCGTCGCCTCCAACAGCGACACCAAGATCGCCAAGCGGATGGCCGTGCTCATCTTCACGGATTTCCTCTGCATGGCCCCCATCTCTTTCTTTGCAATATCAGCCTCGCTGAGGGTGCCTCTCATCACGGTGTCCAAATCCAAGATCCTTCTGGTTCTCTTCTACCCCATCAATTCCTGCGCTAACCCTTTCCTGTACGCCATCTTCACCAAGACTTTCCGCAGGGACTTCTTCATCCTGCTGAGCAGGTTTGGTTGCTGTGAAAGGCAGGCCCAGATGTACAGAACGGAGACCTCCTCGTCTGCTCACCATTTCCATACGAGAAACGGCCACGGCCCTCCCGCCTCCAAAACCAGCGAGGGTGCTACGTATACCTTGGTTGCTTTGAATCGCCTGAACTGAACAGCCTGCACGAATTTGTGTCCGAGGCAGTGCAATCGTCACAGTCAGCTGTCAACCTGACCGGCAACTGCAGCTTCAGATTATAACCCTAATGAAATATATGTCTGTTCCCATAAGACCTGGCTTTTGACCTTGCTGGGTTTGGTTTGGTGGAGTTTGGGCCAGGGACACCTTCCACCAGACGGGGTGGCCTCACAGCCTCACCATTGTGGGAGGGATTTGCATGACATGTCAGCGGTATTTACTCAATGTAGAAAAATCTCTCTGTACCATCACAGTTTTGGAGGACAAATCATTCCTGTCACTGCAGGCCTGTGGAAACAGTCCCTCTACAGCTGCCATGCAGCCCCCTGCAGATACTGGAAAGCTGCTATTAGGGCTTCCCAGCGCCTTTGCCAGGCTGAACAACTCCAGGTCCCTGAGCCTGGCCTTGCAGGAGAGCTACTCCAGCCTCCTCATGGCCCTCCCCTGGGCCCACCCAGGAAGGTCCCTGCCCTTCCTGTGGTGAAGGTCCCATGGCTGTGCTGCACACCACACCCCAGCTGAGATCTCACCAGAGCACAGTGGCAGAACGTCCTCTCTCCACCTGCTGGCCAGGGTTCCTTTGCCGCAGCCCTGGCTGCCGCTGGCCCCCCAGCCTGCAAGTGCCCATTGCTGGCTCGTGTCCAGCCTCTTACCCACCAGCACAACCGAGTCCTTCTCTGCAGAGCTGCTCACCATCTTATCATCCCCCGAGCATCAATGGCACATGAGGATTGTTCCAACCCCCATGCAGGACCCTTTACCTGATCTAGGTGAACCACATGAGCCTCACCTGGTCCCACTTCTCCGGGTTGTTCAGGTCCCTCTGCACACACAGCATGCGCGCACATATGCGGAGGCAAGAGCGGCCACAGATAAAAAGGAAACTGGGTCCCAGTTTTGCCTCCCAGGACAAACCTTGCACTTCCACCTGAGTGCATAAAGCCTACCTGATTGTTGACAGGACTTTAATGCCCGCTGCTCTTCCTCCCTGCCTACATGTGGCCCCTGAACTTCAGTGCCCATTAGGCCCTTCAGGTGCCATCCATAGAGAAACTATCCAGGCAGTGAGGACACCTGTCATCAGCCTCACAGAGGTATCCCTCCTTCAGGCACCGATACGGCGGGGCACCCATACTTGTCATTGCCAGGAAGCGCTCCTCTGGTGCCGTGAGGGGAAGTGACCAATGGAATGAGCCATTTCAGCCACGCAGACGGCAAACTGCATGAGAAAAGTTACCACCATAGCTAATGGAGCAGCTGGTCAAAAGCAGGGGAGGGGGACAAAACCCCAACCACACCAACCCCTCAACTCGGCTCACGGTTCATTTTGTCTGCTACTTCCCTCACAACCTTGCTGGGGGGTCACACACATATATGCCAGGCAGGGCTTGCTCATCAGGGGGCAGGTCTGCATTTGAGCTTGATAGGAATGACAGATGAGGCTTTGCATCCCATTCACCCAGTCTGCACATAATTTGCCCACATGGGTTGCCTCATAATCATTCCACCCATAACACAGCAGGTCACCTTACACTTACTTTGTTGTTAGGAAGCTGTCTAAAGACTTAATCATGTGAAATGATTTATCCTGCAGGAATAATTCAACCATCCCTCCCTCACTCTGCAATGAAAGACAAGAAGGGAAAGGTGGATCCAGTTCAAATGGTCAGATCAGCACATAGGACCACCCTCCTCACAGATTTCCATGTCTAATATGGGCTCCCTTCCCACATGCAAATGTCAATTGCATGCACAAAGCAAAAACTCCTTCTGAGGAAGAGTCTCACTGTTTGGTTACCAGCAGATACTGGAACATAAAGGGCCTGTTGCCTTCAGGTACCACAGCAGGATCCTATAAATGTCCACCTGACGGCTACACCCTTCTCTGACAAGCAGGCGCCCTTTCATTAGGGATGACAGTACTCCACAAAGGATTGCAAGCAGAAGAAGAGTGCAAAGGAGGACCCCTTGCTCTCCTAGCTCTCCAGGTCCACTGACATGTCTCTGTAAAGCACGGGTGTGCCAGGGGAAACGTTGCTGGGTGACCAAAATTGTAATTCTGGGTCCAACGCACAGCATGAGGGCTTCCCTTACCCTTGCTGTAACTTTGCATAGGATAGGTATTTCTTTTTCCTTTCAGACTTTGCATGTGTTCCACAGATTTCTGTTACCCCTGCCTGGACAAGTGCACCAAGACATGAGGTCCTGCAGCTGAGTCAGGGCAATCCCAAGCACCGATACAGGCTGGGCCGGGGCTGGCCGGGGAGCAGCCCTGAGGATGGTGGTGGGCGAGAAGCTCAACACGTGTGCACTTGCAGCCCACAGAGCCAATCACTTCCTGGGCCGCATCAGGAGCGGCATAGCCGCCAGGGCACACTGGGTGATTCTCCCCCTCTACTCCGTCCTGACAAAACCCCACCCAGAGCACTGTCCATGTCTACAGCCCCTGGTACAAGAGGGATCTGGAGGTGCTGGTAGGTGTCCAGAGAAGGGCCACGACAGGCCAGAACTCCTTGGTTATGGTCCTGGCCTTTTTCCCCCCAGTCACATTTCCTTAGGTGTGAAACATCTGAGGTAGTGCAAAGCAAATAATATTCTGCACTCCTCAGGCACTCAAACAGTTTAGAGGGGGGATTTGGAGATCTGTGCTTGGTCAGGAGGCTGAACAAAATGGAAGGAGTTGCAGTGGCCAGACCCAAGGGATCCTGGAGCTGCAGGGTTGGCTTGTGTAGGCGAAGTCTACACCTTTGGAGTTTAGAAGAGCAAAGCTCAGATAATCTGTTTTCATAATGGCTGGCATCTCTACCTCTCTATCTCAGACTGACTGTTACATTAGATACTGGACATTGACTGGCATTGACCAGCTAGAAAGCACAGCAGCAGCACAAAGACATCTGCCGTGCTTTGGAAGCCCTGCCAAAACCAAACCCAATAAAAGCCTTCTGCTAAGCATCCTCCAGCCACAGAGGGAGGCTGGCCGGCTGCTTGTGCCTCACACTTTTCGGGCAGCGCAGCCAGGCTCCTAGCACCGAGCAGCTGCTCCAGAAAGCAGAAATGCCTTTTGCCTGGCAGTCGCTGCGACCGTGCCTTTTTTCCCCTCCCCTCCCCACATTCTCCGACTCTTCAGCACATTTTCTCCCCACCTGGCAATCCCTGCAGGCAGAGAGGAAGGGCACAGCATGCACAGATGGAGACCTGGCAGCAGACCGGCCCTGCTGCTCAGCGACTGTCGCCAGCTGGCCTGGGCGGGGCCAAAGGACACGGCAGGCTGGTGCTATGTGCCCATCCTGTCCTAGGAGCAGGGCTTGGTGCTCACCTGCTATTTCAGTTCACGTGAGGCTTCATCACAGCTCTCCAGGCATTCCTAGTACTGGGATTAACTGGCAGATGAATAGAACATCCAGACTCCGTCCACCCATAGCAGTAATTCAGAGGCTTTCCGTTGCATTTAAAGCACAGAGCAGCTGTCCTGAATTTTTACAGCATCCAGTGCTGATCACCTAACAGGAACGGCATTAGGGTCCTGGAGTAGGTCCAGGGAGGAGCAACACAGCTGATGAGGGGGTTTGGAGGACATGGTGTGTGGGGAGCAAGGGAGGGAACTGCAGATGTTTAGATAGCCATAGACATCGATCAGACCCCCTCTCAGCCTCCTCTTCTCCAGGCTGAGGGTTAGCTGTCAGGAAGAAGGAGCCAGGCTCCTTTCATTGGAGCCCTTTGATAGGATGAGGAGCAACAGACAAACGAGCACAGGAAGTTCCACCGCAACTCAGAACAGCCAACCTCTTCAGAGAGGATGACTCCTCAACCTCTCCGGGCAGCCCGTTCCAGCGCTCACAGACTTTCAAGACCCACCTGGATGCGTTCCTGGGTGACCTGCACCGCATGGTGGTGCTCCGGCAGCAGGGGTCGGACTTTGCGATCTCCGGAGGTCCCGTCCAGTTCCGACGATTGCACGCAGGGAAGTCATTCTTTTCCCAGATGAAGTGTTGAGTGCTCAAATGACTCATGGTTACCGAGTAACATGCTTACTCATCTCAGGCAAATGGGCTCATTAGGCCACACCACCTCAGAGCTTGCAGAGCCTTCAGGTACAGCATTAGAAAAACCAAACCCCAACTGCAGACCCAACACAATCCCTTTTGCACCGCCACAGTGATGAGAAATGGTAACATTAGCTTTGCAGTACTTCATGTTCTGGTTTCACCATCCTGATCGAGTGCGTAGATTACTAAACACTCGGTCCGTACCGTAGCCACCATGTAACAACATTGGGATTACAAGTGGCTATATCTTACAGATATTTATGATTGAGGTATGTCTCAGCGCAGGTAGTTAGGACTTGTGCTTAGCAACAAGTATCTGTAGAATGTCATCTGATTACATGGAAGGTGTTGTGACCCTACCTACCCTGTGATCATGCAGGTTACTGCTAAAAATGAAAATTTTTATGGCAGGAGGCTGTATCCAACACTGTACACAGGCCACTTCAACTCGCTGGCTCAGTGGAACAGCGCCTCAGACACTAGTCTGCTGTTCCCTGGCGCCAGGATAAAGCCCCTAGGCATTATGCTGCACATCACCGTGATCCATCTACTTACAAGACCACCATGCTGACCGCTGTCCAGACGCTGCCGATCACCTCTCGTTCTCCCCTGCATCGGTCCTCAGGAACACCGACACTCCTGCCACACCGGCACTGGCTTGCACACTGCTCTGCCTCCCTGCCATCCTAGATCAAGTCTGAGCCGCTGCTTTCCAGAGGACCTTCTCCCGATGGGCCTTCACAGCAGTCACGTTGTGCTGGGGAAATAATAATAAAACCCCTACTAAATTCTGGTCTGGCTTTCCAGCAATGCCACAGGCTATGTTCACACTGGAGGGTCAGGCCCACAGAGGGGCACGAAAACCCAGGCTGCTCAGCAGGAGCCTACAGAAGTTTCTGAGGCCCTGAGAACTTTGGAGTAGTCTCACTATCAGACATTTTCCTTATGGGAATACAGCAGAGCTTGCAGCCAGGGAGACTGACTCACACAGGATGAGCGGTCCCGTGCAGCAACCTCAGGCTCCTGGGGACGCGCTGCACGTAAACAGCAGAGGACAGTCCCAGGGCAGTGTGCGGGCAGCATCCCGGGGCATGTCACAGAATCGCTACATGTAACGAGGTTGAAAGGGACCTCAGAAAATCATCTAACTCAACCTCCCCACCACAGTAGGAGTACCCAGAGAGGACTGCAGAGGATGGAGTCCAAGCGTACTCTGAATGACTCCAGAAACAGACTCAAGCACACTCTCTGACCGGCCTCTGGCACTACCCTCAACATAAACCTGAATGTAGGAATTCCAATCTAAACATGAGAGGGACCCTTTTGGCGTCCACTACCTTTTGTCCTGTCACTGGGCACCCCTGAAAAAGGCCTAGCCCCATCCTCCTAACATCTACCCCTGCAGTATTTCTAGGCATTGCTAGGAGGGGATCCTAAAGTTTTCTCTTTCCCAGGCTAAATAGCCCCAAGTCAGAGAGGCCTAGAATCGGACACCATTGGGGGTTGGAGGGATCATTGCATCGGACCCCACCCCTGTCAAAGGAGGATCACCTAGAGCAGGTCACAGAAGAGCATGTCCAGCCTTTCACAGAGTCACAGATTGCCAGGCCCCCACTCATCATACCACCCTTGGCTGAACACTCACAGGTTGCTGTTCCCTGTCCATCCTGACCTCAGGAGCCCCAAACAGGACACAACACTACACAGAAGGCAGAGCAGAGAGAAAGGAGAACCTCCCTCAGGCTTCTGGGCCACACTTTTCTGGAGGCATCCCACAATGCCAGCAGTCTGATTGGCCACAGGGCCACATTGCTGGCTCCCGGTCCTGTGGCTGCCCACCGAGACTCCCATGTCTCTTTGTAGCACACTCCTTTCCACCAGGTCAGCCCCCAGCCTCTGTTCTGCCTTTTGGAGATTGCCTAGGGCTACTCTCCGCCGTCCAGCCGGCTCGGGTCACAATGGATGGAAGCACAGCCAAAGATGCCCTCACGGATTTGGCCGTGGCCCTTGGAGAGATCAGGGTGGCTGGGCAGAGGACACACGTTGTGATAATGCCACTGAGACTCGGGGGAACGTTTCACACTGCTGACCATCAGCAGGAAGTTTGACTCACCAGCAGTGCCCACTGCCCACAGAGATGCTGATGTTCTCAGCCCATGTCTCCAGCACTTCCAACGAGCAAGCTGCAGCTAAGGATACCATCCACCGGGATGCACCCCCCCTTCATCTCGGCAACATATCTGAAATGCCCCACAGAAGGCACGGACCACAAAGGACAGCAGCCAGGGACAGCAGCTCGCTCCCGCTGCAGCTTCTGGCTGAGAGGACAGCTGTGGAGCCAAGGGAAGAGGACCAAGGCGTGTGACGGAAGGCCAGCCAGGGCCACGGCAGAATACAGAATACACTGTGGAGGGGGAAATGTTTGGCCAGATCATCCCTTGATGTCCCCAGATGACAAACGGCAGGCAACGCAGCCTGCGGCACGGCACTGTGTCTGCACCGCTCGCCCCAACCCAGGTCAGTCCCACGCCAGGGAGCGTCCTCCTCACCTCTGCCCTGTCTGCAAAAGGAGTTACTCAGAGACTGTGATTGCAGGAGACTGTCACACACATCTGCAGAGAGAGCAACCTACCTGCACAGAGATTGCTAAGTGCAGGCTGCAGAGCCTCTTTTCTTCCCAGAGTGAGAGGAGACAAAGGGGGGAGCATTACATCATGCCTGTGCTGAGAAATGCTCCTTCCTTAGGGACTGCTGCTCAGAGGTCAACAAAGGCTGCTGGCAGACAGGGAGGACAGAGGCCGACTCTTTCCACCCCCATGCCTGTGGCCTTGTCCAGGCTGTCCCTCTGCTTCCCACCCACAGGATATCAGTGGTTAAAGCAAGCATGGAGAGTCCAAGGAAAGTATGGTGGTGCTTCCACCTGGACTGCTGCTACTGGAATGATTTGAGGCAGAGAGGTAGGAGGCTTCCACTGGGTCCTAGCAAGGTCTTCCATACAAGGCTGCTGAGACTCTGCAATAGGTTGCCCAGGAGCCCCGACCACCCCCAGGGTGGTCAGGACCAGGTTGGATGAGGCCACAAGCAGCTGAGTCCAGTCAGGAGCTGTCCCTGCCCATGGCAGGAAGGTCGGAGTAGATGATCTCTGAGGACACGCACACTGTGCACAATTACCTGTGGGAGTTCAGTAGGATGAGGACATCGTGTCCCACCTGCATGACAGCATCTGAGTGCCCAGCATCTCCTCAGGGTTTGCAGCAAGACTATAAAGCTCCCGAGAGTGAGCGTGGAGGACTGCCAAGGAGAGCGGGAGAGGAGTCCTCAGGGGGGTACTCAAATGTGGCTGCCCCTACCTCATCAGCCAGTCCAGCCAACCCATCAGGTATACCTCCGGCACAGGCAGGTCCCCATCTGCAGGCACAGTGACTACTGCTTGCCACCTCCCACATGTAAACCACACCTGAAAGGTGCAAGGTGGGGGGGGGAGGGGAGGGGGTGATTATCAGGCTGAGACAGGTCACTGACCATGGCTGGGGTTGCAGTTCCCCCAGTGCTGAGTAACCAGTACCAGACCAAGAGGACACACTCTCAGGCAGCACCAGGGGAGGTTTAGGATGGGGGTTAGGCAATTCATCACAGGATAGATTGGCCATTGCAA
This sequence comes from Melanerpes formicivorus, assembly GCF_026170545.1. Classification (NCBI taxonomy): domain Eukaryota; kingdom Metazoa; phylum Chordata; class Aves; order Piciformes; family Picidae; genus Melanerpes; species Melanerpes formicivorus. The sequence continues at coordinate 4,778,892 of NW_027142378.1, forward strand.
CGGGTCACCCAGGGAGGTGGTGCAGTCTCCTTCTCTGGGGTCTTTCAGCACCCACCTTGATGTGTGGCTGCATGATCTGCCCTAAGTGATCCTGCTCTGGCAGAGGGGTTGGACACAGCAGCTTCCAAAAGTCCCTTCTAACCCCTAACGTTCTGCAACACTGCAATTCCTCTGGCCCAGGTGCCCTGGACAGACCAGATGCACGACCAGCTCATTTCCCACCCTCCCAGAGAGTTTTTCAGATGATGTATTTTCCCTGGAGCCACCCAAACCCACCACAGATGGATGGCTGACCGCTGGAGGACAGTGGCAGTGCTGTGGTGGCTCCCAGCCCAGGGGCCCTTGGGAGCATCACTCCAAGCAGGGCTGCCAGGTACACACACTGCAGCCAGAGGGGACCATGTGGTTAATATTTGAAACCTTCCTAACCTTGACTCAGATTCAAAAGAACTTGCGTAGCCTGTGGGAAAGGAAAAGTCTGTCTGGAGGGAAGAAAGGGGGACAGCCCAGAGAGGTACTTTGGAGCCTGTGTCACAACCCATTATGGACCAGACTCGATGTGGTCCTGACGAGCCCAATCCAGAGAGAGGTGTTCCCGCTAACAGCCAGGGAGTTAGAGGGTTCCTTCCAGCCCAAAGCCGACTGCGAATCTGTGACATGCCTCCCCTCCAACATGCCTCCCCCCCAGGTTGTCAGCAGCACCAGACAGCTTGGCCAATACCAGAGTCGAACAGCAGATCAGCGAGCCAGTGGAGATTTGCTCTCCAGTCGCACCTGGGATTTACCCTTCACACGCTACTTTCCGCATGACACTGCTTCAGAAAGATGCATAGAGAGTCAGAAATAGAGCCGGTTGGGTTGGAAGAGCCTTGAAAGATCGTCCAGCTCCAAACACCCAGCCATGGCCCAAGACACCTTCCACCGGACCAGGCTGCCTGCACAATTGCAGGGCAAAGCCACCAGAAGGAGCACTGGCTAAGACCAACATTCTGAGCGAAAGGAACACTCTCTACCTCTCCAGTGGATTCTGCCACTGGAGGACACTGTGAAAGCGGCACCCACCGCTTTCTGCAAGACATGCAGATCTCAGGGATAACCTTTGCAGCGAGACGTACAAGGGAGGCTACGTGTGGGGAAATTCTCTGTGTGCCCACAGTGCTGTTGGGCAATCGATTCCTGTGCCTCCATAATGTCAGAGAGTGACAGAGGCATTCCAGTTGGCCAAGACCCTCAGGACCACCAAGTCCAACCCAGAACCCTACTCTGCAAGGGTCATCCCTAAACCAGGCACTGTTAACCCCATCCCGGTTCAGTGACTCCACCTCCCTGGGCAGCACCTACCCATTGCCTGACCACTCTGTCTGTGAAAAACCATTTCCTCGTGTCCAGCCTACACTTCCCCAGTCACAGCTTGAGGCCATTCCCTCCTGTTCACTCACTAATTACCTGTGCGAGCAGACCGTCAGGAGCTTGCACAGGGTCCTTTCAGGTGGTTGCAGACAGCAATGAGGTCTCCGTTCAGCCTCCTCTTCTCCAAACAAAGCAGCCCCAGCTCCCTCGATCGCTCCTCATAGGAAGGTGGAAAAGGCAAGGAACCTGTGCTGTGGCCTGGAAGATAAATCCTAAGGGAGGAGGGGAAAAAAAAGGACTTGAGATCTTTTTGTCCCGGTTTGGAGATGGTATTTGCTAGGCTCATCTCTCTCTGCCATCTCTTCAAAGGAAAGGATTTCCCACCGAGACCATAACCTTCTCTTAAAGAACTCCCCTAGCATCCTTCCCTTTCTGAGCTGACTTTTAGGAGTGTTTTCACTGCCATGTAAACAAATAACGGCTTCAATAACACCGGTTCACGTGACTTCTACAAGCCAGTGGTAAAAGCAATGTATTGGCTCAATGAACTCTTTGCATGACATTATTCCCTTGCAGACTCCACCTACAAATACAGCACTAGAGTAGAGGGAAATATTGGTAATGCACCACAAAACACAAAGGGCTCCCAAGGACAATCATGCCTTCCCTGCTGCCTTTCTTTTTTCCCCATCCCTTTAATGCTATTATTATTTATCTCGTGAATTTTGCCACAGGCTTAGATTTCACAAAAGCTAAATGGGCGTTCAGCAGCTTTCACCATCCAGGGACTTATTGCAGGGCTGGTGACTGCAAAGGTGGTTTGCAATTTCAAAGCTGTGCTCGCAAGACAGATTCACGTGCCTCCAATAGCAAAGTTAAATCTCTACAGGGGAGAGGGAAACCAGAAAGAGCCACACAAATGAACTGCTTTGTCACAAGAGCCGCATCCCTCAGGGACAGCCTCAGGAGCTCTCAAATCCAGGCCTCCCAGCAGATTCCACCTATTCTGCCACCAGGCAGCTTGTCCCCAGCAGGGACAGAGAGGTGATCATCCGCCTCTGTTCACCACTGCTGAGGCCACACTCCAGGCGTGGCGTTCAGTTCTGGGTCCCTGACTACAGGAGGGACATCAGGGGGCTGGAGCATATCCAGAGAAGGGCCACACAGCCTGTGAACGGCCTGCAGCACCTGCCCTGTGAGGACCCTGAGGAAGTTCAGCCTAGAGAGGGGGAGGCTCAGGGGAGACCTCATTGCTCTCTACACCCCCCTGAAGGGAGATTGCAACCAGGTGGGGGGAGTTGGTCTCTTCTCCCAGGCAAGCAGCACCAGAACAAGAGGACACAGTCTCAGGCTGTGCCAGGGGAGGCTCAGGCTGGATGTTGGGAAGAAGTTCTTCACAGACAGAGTGATTGCCCAAGGGAATGGGCTGCCCGGGGAGGTGGTGGAGTCACTGCCACTGGAGGTGTGCAGGAGGAGACTGGATGGGGTGCTTGGTGCCATGGTTTAGTTGATTAGGTGGTGTTGGGCGATAGGTTGGACTCGATCTCTCAGGTCTCTTCCAACCGGGTTAAATCTGCGATTGCTAGTTGCTGCAATATTACACCACAACAGCAATGAGTTCTTGCAGAGAGCTGCCTGAGATACTCTCATTGAGTGTGGAAAACTGTTGCCCAAAGGACATTGTGCAGTGCCTAGGACCCACCCAGAAAGGGCCCGCCATCTGCAGAGAGCCAGCAGTTTCCTCAGGGTGACCAGGTTCAATTGCTCTGCAGAAATCAGAATATACCACACTGAGATCCTCAGGCCCAGCACACTGATGTGGCTTACACATATTAACCGGCATATTGCTGTAGGTTCACTTACTCACATATGGATCCTCTTCCATCCTTACATTAGCAACTCTCTAGGGGAGGCATAGATTAATTGGTCTCTAATTTGCCAGGTCGCTCCATTTACCCTTTTAAATTGTGGCATATTATTAGCTCTGGCATCCCTCAGCCTTCATGCTCCCAGACTTCCAAGAAACCAGTGCAAGCAGTTCATCCATCTCCCCAGGCAATCCTTACAGGACCTCAGAATAATACAGATCCCGAGATTCTCAGCATGTGCAACTTCAACAGTTGCTGTTTAGCATCCTCCCCCGAGAGCAACAGAAACATTTGTAACCACACGGAGGCACCACACCTGCGTGCTGTCTCTTTCTCACCGCAGAACACCAAAACTAACCAGCCACAACCACCAACACCAGTTGCCAAACCATTCCGACACAAAGTACTCTCTGTTGAACAGAGTTTGTCTCATGCTGACAGCAGGTCTCACAAAAGATTCCCGGTTTGGTTCCGGTGGGAAGGGACCCTCGGACAAAACAGTTCCAACCCCTCTGCCACGGGCAGGGGACACCTCCCACCAGCCCAGGTTGCTCCAGGCCTCGTCCAGCCTGGCCTGGGCCACTCCCAGGGAGGGGACATCCACACCCTCCCCAGGCCACCTGTTCCAGTGTCTCACCACCCTCATCAGAAAAAATTCCTTCCTGCTCTCCAGTCTCCATCGGCCCTCCTCCGGCTTCAATCCACCCCCTCTCCTACCACTGCAAGACCTTGTAAATAGTCCCTTCCCCACTTTCTTGTAGCCCCCTCCAGGCACTGGAAGGCTGCTCTACCGTCTCCCCAGAGCCTTCCGGTTGCCAGGCTCAGAGGGAATTGGGGCTAATTCAGCCTATCTCCATTGCTGTCACTTCATGCAAAATTGGCTTTCCCTACACCTTCCAATTGCCATGGCTCCACCAGCACCGCTATAAGAACCATTCCAGTTGGGTGGTTGGGTTTTTTGGCTCAGATCGCACCTACTTATTTCATCCATCTGACCTGCAAGTCAATGTAGCAACCCTAGGGTTCCCTCAGTTCCTGAGACGTTTGACGGAATCTCTTCAGAACACCAGGGTTTACGCTGATGAGCGCTGTCCTCAGCCTCCTTTCATCAATCCTCTGAATTTCCAGCTGCCCTTAGGTTTATTACATTAGAGGCCCTTGAAATTCAGCAGCCAGGGAAAACCAGGCTGCAGGACTGCTGCAGGGGACAGGGAGCACAGTAGGTGTATGCAAAAAGCAAACCCTGCTGCACACGTTCATGCACATTTCCAGACAGCAAAATGAGATGCGAGGCACCTTTCTCTAGCAGTTGTCTGTTATTTATTCTGCTCTGCAGTTTCTATTTTTTCACCCTCAGATATTGTCCTTGGAGACTTATCCCTTCTTAGAGCAGACAGGAGGCAAGGGAGTGAGATTGCTGGATAGATCTGTCTTCCAGTCAGGATCAGCTGGATATACCACGGGATTTGCTCACTCCCGTTGGAAAAGCGCTTCACATTTTCTTCATAGGCAACCAAGTCCTCCTGTCTAGCAGAGGAGAACTGCCTCAAAGAGCCCAGCACAGAGCCACCAAAAAAATATTAGGGGAGTGTAACATCTGCCTATGAGAGACTGAGGGAGCTGAGGCTCCCTAGCTTGGAGAGGAGGAGACTGCAAGGTGGCCTCATGAGTATCCGTAAAGTTGAGCAGGGTGAGTGCCAGGAGGCTGCAGCCAGGCTCCGCTGGGTGGTGGCCAATGACAGCACAGGGAACGGTGGTGGAGGCTGCGGCATAGATCCATGGAAACGGGAGGAAAAATGTTTTCAGTGGGAGGGTCACAGAACACTGGACCAGGCTGCCCAGGGAAGTTGCGCAGTCTCCCTCTCTGGAGATATTCACCGCCCACCTGCATGCATTCCCTTGTGATCTGGCCTAGGTGTCCCTTGCCGTGGCGGGGGGGGCAGGGCGGGGAAGGGGATATGGCACAGGATGACCTGGATGATCCCTGAGGTCCCTTCCAACCCTTGGAATTTTGCAATTCAAAGATTCTTTGTGACAGGCTTGGAGATAATCCATTCCATGTGACTTTTTAGCTCTGCCACTCAGGACAACCATGGGTCATGAGGTGCACACTTACAGAGTACCCACAGAGGTAGAGAGCTCAGATTTCCTCTGCATGTACACCCTATCCATCTGTGGGGAAAACGCTGCCTCTGGCACTCAAAATCCCCTTGAAAACCTAGAAAAGATTCCCAGACATTTCCTCAGAATGGCAAAAAGATTTTCCATCACAGCAAACCAGACAACCAGATCCAGGGACTCAATCTATTCATCCCCACCAGGGTAACATGGAAAAGCCCTAAAAATTCCTACCTGAGGAAATAAAAACACCTCAGGGAAATATCAGTCTGGTAGCTAGCGATCACACGCAGCAAGCATCGAATAGCTGCAACCCGAGGCTAGCAAAAACAAGGCACTTGCAACCCACTGCACTTCAACTACGTTTGCACTTCATCACTGGACCAATTGACCGAGGGGAGATTGGATTCTCCATCACAGGCAAGTGTGGCATTAAAGGGGGAGGCTTTGCTTCCATTTCACTAATAACTCAAGTAACAACTAAATCAGGGCACTGCTGCAGCCTTGATGGATGCTTTTAGGCTCGTCCATCTGTTGCTTTTTCTGCTCCTGACCTGCATTAGAGGTGAAAAGCTGTCTTGGCTTCTGTCACTCAGCCCTCCCGCCTTGGACCTCCACAGAAAACCTCAGCAGGCACAGAAAGGAACCACAGCCACCGCAGCATCCCCTTCTCCTGCCACTGCAGGCAGGGGAGCCGCTCGCTGTTGTCACATTCACACCTCATCATTGCCTCATCCCCTTTTATGTAATTTCCTTCCACACACAGGGCTCAGCCACTTCTGACCCTACATCCCTCTGGCGTTCAGCTCCTTCCACACACCCCTCGTGCTGGTGCGTTTGATCCTGATGTGGCTACTGCCGACCTTTTGACCCTCAGCACCCCTGTCTGCAGCAAGCGCCAGGCTTCCGGCTTCAGTAACAAAACCGGGACCGTAGCGAGGCAGACAGCAAAAATGCCTTACAATTCCCCCAAAGCTATTCCTGGCCTAACCCTCAGCCATCCTTCTTCTCTTCACCAGAGCCAGACAGAGGCAGGAATGCCCCTTTTAGGAGGCTCTTTACACACAGACTCAGGAGGGTCAGGGCATACCTGCTGGAGGCAAGAAGAGATGTGCATGACTCAAGGCATACATATTGTCAGGAAAATGCAAGAATGTGACCAGCAGGCCAAGGGAGGTAATCGTGCCCCTCCGCTCTGCTCTCCTGAGGCCCCACCTGGAGCATTTGCATCCATCTCCAGTGTCCCCAACGAAAGAACTGCTGGAGTGGGTCCCCAGAAAGGCCCTGAGGGCGATCAGGGGGCTGCTATAGGGCCAGGCTAGGAGAGTTTGGACCGTTCAGCCCGGAGAAGAGAGGATTCTGGGAACACCCTAGAGCAGCCTTCCAGTACCCGAGGGTCCCCTGCAAGGCAGCCAGAAGGAGACTCTACACTTGCAGGGGCTCGCAGTGACAGGACAAGAGGTCAAGAGTTGAGGCTTGAGGAGGGCAGCCTGAGACTGGAGGTTAGAAAGAAATTCTTTCCACCGAGGGTCATGAGACAATGGAACGGGCTGCCAAGGGAGGCTGCGGATGTCCCCTCCCTGAGGGTGTACGAGGCCAGACTGGATGAGGCCTCGAGCACTCTGTGCTAGCAGAGGGTGTCCCTGCCCATGGCAGGGGGTTGGGGTTAGCCGATCTTTAGGGTCCCTTCCAACCTACACCACTCTGTGCATCTACGGATTCAGGGACCTAACACATCAGCTGTGATAGATTTAACTGCCACAACACAGAACATTGCCTTTTCTACCTGCCTGTCCTCCCCACTTAGTCTTTCACCCAGGCAGGAGTACAGGAGACAGGGAAGGTCTCATTCCCCATGCCACAATGCATCTACTCGAGAGTTAACCCAAACTACCATTGATCGTGCAGGCAATTAATAAGACAAAGGGCTAACTGCACCGCCGTGGAGCGGCTGAGGGTGCGCCAAGGTATGACCCTGCTGGAAGAAGTCTCCAGCTACAGGATGGGACACGCTGATGATCAGTTAAGTCTTCCCAGCATGAATCACCTGAGTTTGTGCAGCAGAGTCTTCAATTCACTGCAACTTAAAGCTCCAGGGCGTAAACTGCCACAGGCATGCTATGAATTTTCCTCAATGTCTCCACCCCTTGAGTTCCCTTTGTACCTCTCACAAAGATGCGGGCCGTGAGTCATAGGACTGCTTTTCAAGGTCACCCCCGTGCAGGGACCCTAGAAGAGGTCTCCCCACAGCATCTCACAGCTTTCATCAGAAACAGGGCCTTGAAACACCTACAGATGGGACTCCTGCCCTGCCACGCTGATTACACCTCACGAGAGGGACATTTTCCACCACAGACCGGGCAGGTGGTAAGATGAGAAGTGGTTACTGGTCTCATTAGAACCAGGTGTCGTGTCTGTGCACATTCCTGTGCTTGGGAGCAGCACAGACCAGAGCTGCAGCTGAGACAAAATCTCCATCTCCTCACTTCTGAGAGGTGCATAACTTTGGAAAGCACACAGAATAAAGACTTGCCCTTGCTGAGGTATGGATCACAAACTCTTCTCCTGTTTCTCCAGAGGACTCAAAGCTGATGTGAGGATGAGGGCAACAGGGTTCAGAGGTGTATTTTAAACATTGAGGGTAGATACAGGAAGAATTGGTAGAATAGATCCCTGCTGTAGATTACATACCTGAACCCTGTGATTAGCAAACCCTTCGATTTGCCCCCCTGAGGGCAATTACAATTTCTGCTTTCGCAGGCAGCTAAAATTGGGCTTCAGGATCAATGAGACCTTTTACAACAAAGGCTGAAACTGCTACACACACTTACACCAGAATGTTGCTTCTTTCACACTGCAAGGCCGGTAGTGCCCTACACACTCATTTATGGAGAGATAGCAAGAAAACGTTCACCTCTGGTAGAATTTCACCAACAGTAAGACAGTTTCATGAAAGCTTTTCCATTTACTTCAGAGACTTGAGCTGAATCTTGAGCTGCTTATTTTTGGGATCCTGGACTCTAAGCCCCCTGCAAGGCAGGATCACTTAGGACAGGTCACGCAGGAACACATCCAGGCAGGTTTGCAGAATCTCCAGAAACAGAGAGTCCACAACCTGTCTGAGCTCACACCTGGAAGTACTACAGTATTGCAATGAGCAATTATCTCTGTTCTTATTTAATCCCACACAGAGGAGGCAATGACAACAGTGACCCAGGAATATCCCCTCAGAAATGTCAGTTGCAATTGGAAGGCCATCCGCAGGCTCCACGCATCAAACGCTTACGAATTCCCACCACTGGCAGCTCTTCCGCAACACCTAGCGGTGGCCTCCGTGAGGAAGGACATCCACTTTGGCACGCAATCCCCAGACCAGATGAGCCCAGAGGCTACCCCAGCAGCTTGGCTGGCCCGTCGCATTCCGCCTCCGCCGCAGCAGACCGACAGGGCACGTACCCAAGCCACCGCTACAGAGCTCAGAGGTGCACCCCTGTGGCATCCGCTCCCATCCACGCATTTTCCACTCGCCTCTCTGCAGCGCAGGCCTCACTACCTTATATCCTCTATAGCACAGCAGTATGGGTACAGCATCACTAAGTACAAGCTACAGCAGCACAGGATCACCCTTCCACTCAGAACCCCAGAATTACAGAGGCTAGACCAGACCTCTGAGATCCTCAATCCCAGCCTATAACCAGACACCACCACAACAGCTATACCCTGCCACCAAGTGCTACAGGAAAGCTCTCTTTGCAGACCTCCAGTGATGGTGACTCTACCACCTCCCTGGGCAGTCCACGCCACCACCTATTCAGCCTGTCAGGAGGCGCTTCCTAAAACCCAACCTACGCCTCCCCTGGTGCCGCTTCACACTGTGTCCCCATGTCCTGTCGCTGGTTGCCTGGGAGAACAGCCTGCCCCCCACCCACCTACAACTTCCTTTCAGATAGTTTTACAGACAGATAAAGTCCCCTCTAGGTCTCCTTTGCTCCAGCTGAACATCCCCAGCTCCCTCAGCCTTTCCTCACCAGACTTCCCCCTCCAGATCCCTCACCAGTCCGGTCACTCTCCTCTGGACCCGCTTCACTGCTTCAATATCCTTCCTGAGGTGACAGGCCCTCACCTTCCATTTATCAAGCCCTGGTGTGGACAGGCCTTCCTAGTGCAAGAGCCAAGCACCTCTGGAAACAAAGTCTTAGGCTTTGTCCCGATTTCATTTGAGCTCCCTGCTGACAGAGGCTGTGGACAGACTCTCGCAAGCTGTCTCACTTTTCTGAATCAAAGGATTATCTTTATGGGAGGATTGAATTTGAAGCATCCCATTGGACTCCAGCCTCAGCTATGTGACATTCCCCTAGATAACTCTCTTGAAAGCATTGCAGAGGGTTTACTCTTTTTTTTTTGGGGGGGGGGGGGAGGGGGGAAGGGAAAACACACAGCCAACCAATCACAGCCACAAACCCCAAGACCCCAAGCCTGTAATGATGCCACCAGTAAGGAACGGCACACAGGAGACAACAAATTAGATTTCAGTCTTACTCATGTAATAACTGGACAGCACGTTTTAACCAGGATACCAAAAAAAAAAACAAACCACAAACACCACCACCTCTCTAAGTGGTCCTCCAGAGGTGAAATCCCCTAGGCAGACAGAACTACACACAATAGGGACACAAGCAAAGGGCCAGGCAAGGGCCCAGGTAAACTTCAGGCAAGAAAACAATATGGAAAGAACCGAGACATAGGAAAGCCCATATGAGCCTTTACTCCCTTGAAAGCATAACCCTCACACAAATACCAGGCTGCTTTGTTAGCTCACAAAATAGACCAGGATTTATTTCTTTCAGCTGTGTCAGGGGAGTAGATAATAACCATCAGGAACCCACAGAGACTTGGCTACTAGCATGGTGATGTTCTTCTCCATAGGAAACAGCCAAACTGTAGCTGTGGTTCTTTGTTTGGTTGTTGGTTTGGTGGTTTTTTTGTGTTTTTTTTTTATAACCCCAAAAAACACAAATGAGAAATGGCATAGGGGAAATCAGTCTGCCAAGGGCGAGCTAGAGAGACACTCTGCAACCTATGTCACACCATCGATTCTGCCCTTTCATTGACAAATTTCTATCAATGGATTCATTGTGACCCAGCCCTCGTGCACACAAAGAATTTACTATATATGTATGCATGTATCCACACACTTCATCGTAGTAAAATCATTCATTCCAATGGATATGTGAGAGAGGAAAGAGCAGAGGTGGTTCACCCCCTCTACTCTGCTCTCATGAGACCCTACCTGTGGCACTGCATCCAGTTCTGGAGTCCCCAGCATAGGACAGATATGGTCTTCTCTGGATCTGCTCCAGTAGCACCATAAGGATGATCAGAGGGCTGGAGACCCTCCCCTGTGGGAACAGGCTGCAGGAGTCGGGGCTGTTCAGCCTGGAGAAGAGAACACTTCAGAGATACCTTGGAGCAGCCTTCCAGGACCTGAAGGGTGCTACGAGAAAGCTAGTGAGGGACTTTTTGCAAGGGCTTGGATTGATAGAATGAGAGGGAATGGATTGAAGCTTGAGGAGGACAGATTTAGCCTGGGGGTTCAGAAGAAATTCTTTCCAGTGAGGGTAGCGAGAGACTCAAACAGGTTGCCCGGGGAGGTTGCGGATGAGCCACCATTGGCAGTGTCCAGGACGAGTTCGGATGGGGCCTTCAGCAATCCGATCTGGTGGAAGGTGTCCCTACCCATGGCAGGGGGCTTAGGGCTGGACAATCTTTAGGGGTCCTTTCACCCCAAACCACTCTGTTAATCTCTGAATCTACAAAAACCAGAGTTGTGGAAGACAGAGCTCCTCTCCCATACATCCACACAAATGTATGATTTCAGTAATGTAACATGAGGTCTAGCACGGTTCCGCCTTGTCACCGAGATCAGAGACAGGGCCCTGCTGTCTGATCCTTAAAGTATATTATTTTTTGGTTAGCTCACCTTTGTTCATAACATGGCCCTTGAAAATTTAATGTCCTTACATAAATCACTGTCAGACTTTATTGCACATTCATGTAGGAAAGTAATTTCATCAGGTGATGGACTGGGAGGGATACTAAAAATAGATTTATTGGCAATTCCCAGTGAGGGTAAGTGATTCCTTTCTGCCAGCTGGAATACAGAGCTACAGTCAGGCTACTTTCATACCTGCCACTTGCAGGTGATTATTGCTCCAGGGTCCACAATCAGATTATCAGTGCAGCACCCCAACACTTATTTTTCAGCATTCAGTGCTTGTGGCACCCCCCGAGGGAAAGTAGTTTTGGCCTCCGTGCTAAGCAGTGGAGCACAACTTACTGATTAAAACAACTCACAACGAGAAACAAACCACCAACCGACCCAAACAGAGATCCCCTTTGCAATGACATCCAGCTCCTGCATCCTCCACAGTTCCCAAGCCCAAACTTGAGTGCCGGTAATCAGAAAGGTGACACGAGGGTCATGTAACCCTACACAATCCAATGACACCGTCGGAAGCCCCTCACAATGGGGTATGGCCAGCTGGGGGAGAAACACGATGGCGCACAGACCCCTCGCTTGAAGGGAAGACATGCACCAACTGACCAGAACCATGGCTCGGGGGGCACAAGTCATTTTTGTCACCGTTTCTCATGGCACACTGGAAAAACCCCAGTGGGGCAAGCAAAGGCTGCAGAATCACAGAATACTAGAGGTCCAAAGACACCTCCCGAGATCAAAGTCCCATCCCCCTGCCAATAGCAGGAACACCCAGTGGAGAACACCTGGGAACACACCCAGGTGGGTTGTGAAAGTCTCCAGAGAGGAAGGCTCCACAACCTCTCCGGGCAGCCAGCTCCAGCAGTCCATTGCCCTCACCGTAAAGGCATTTCTCCTCCTCCTGAGGTGAAACCCTTCATGTTCAAGTACTGTTGCAGCTTGAGCTGGGTGCCCCCCTGCAATGTTTACTTCCTGTGTCCAGAAGTCCAGCCCAGAGGGGTGGACACAGGAAATTATGTAGTATTTCCTACCACAATCCTTTGCACCCACTATAAGATGCAGCGTGGAGTCTAGCACGCTCTCTTTTCTTCCTCCTCCGTCAGCTGGTAACTGGGGGAGATGTCTCCTGGCTTTGGGCCTGGCTAGGCCCAAGGCCACGGGGGGATGCGCAGTCTCATATCTGGCCAGCTGAGACTAGCCTAGCAGTGGGAGGGGGAAGAAGGAGCCCTGGGGGTCTCTGGTGTACCCTCAGGTGGGGATGGGATCTCTCTGAGTCTGTTTTTGGGATTTTTCTTTGTCACTGCGCTTTTGGCTTTCTGTAAATGTTCACTGCTTTCTATTTAAACTTTCCATCACTTTTGCAATCCGTTTGTCTGAGTGTTTATTGTTGCCAGGGGTGGGGAAGGGGGCTGCCTCAACCCAGCACATTCTAAAATGTAATGGGTTGGGGCAGACCCCCTCCCCACCATGCGCAGAAATGACAACTCAGACAAAAGGATTGCAAAAGTGATGGAAAATTTAAATAGAAAACAGTGAGTGCGTGCAGAGAACTAGAAACACAGTGACAAAAAAAAGAACCCCAAAACAGACCCAGAGAGCTCCCATCCCCACCTGAGGGTGCACCCAAAACCCCCAGGGCTCCTCCTTCCCCCCCCCAATGCTAGGCTAGTCTCAGCTGGCCAGATCTGAGACTGCCCATCCCCCCGTGGCCTTGGGCCTAGCCAGGCCCATGGCTGGGAGATCTCTCCCCCAGTTACCGGGTGGCGGAGAGGAAGGAAAGACGAAGTGCCAGACCCCGCCGTGAAACTTCTAGTGGTGCAAGGGATCATGGTAGGAAATAACCTAATTTCCTGTGTCCACCCACTGGGCTGGACTTCTGGACACAGGAAGCACCCCTGTAGCAGAGGGCACCCAGCCCAAACTACGACAAGTATGTACCCATCCTTCCTTGTCTTATTACTGTGCACCACCCAAAACACCTTAGCCCACTCCATTTGACACCCACCCCTCAGATATTGATAGACATTGATCGCATCCCCTCTCAGTCTTCTCCAAACTAAACAGCCCCAGGGCTCTCAGGCTGTCTTCATAAGAGAGATGGCCAAGTCCCCTAATCATCCATGTGGCTCTCCTTTGGACTCTCTCCAGCAAATCCCTGTCTCTCCTGACTGGAGGAGCCCAACGCTGGACACAATACTCAGGGTGTGGTCTCGTCAGGGCAGAGTAGATAGCGAGAGGAGGGAGTAGCAAGAGAAGGCCGCGGCCAGCCAAAGGAGACTCGCCTCCGGGAGCTGGCAGTCGGCAGAGGGGTCGCCGGTCCTGCCGGCTCACCACAATATTCCTGGAATCTGATTTTGTGCCACAAAGGGATGGGTCTGCAGCGATATCTGCCCTGGGGAATCAAGAGACACGCTACTGGCTGCACAACGCTCCCTTTGGCAGAGACAATCACACCAATCCTCCAACTCCTTCCAGCCCTAACAATTCCGTCTCTTCTCACTTCCTCGCTCTGGGAGATATTAACTTCGTGCTGCACTGGCTTCCGGTGACCTTGGCCACATTGCTTTGACTAGGTTCTAACAACTCTCTGCTCTTTCACATGTCCCTTTTTGGTCCAGGGGAGTAAGGAGGGGGCAAGGCCTGGGAAACTATTAGTAGCTCCCCTGACTTTGGCCAGGGGGCTTCCTGTGCTGTTTGTCAGTTGTAAATACCTGCAAATAATCTAACTACTGCATATTTCATACCTACTCATTGCACTCCACTGTAGATTGCAGCGTTCCTAGCAAACACAGCTCTTGGAGAGAATTTTCAGGCTAGCGCAGGCAGTCTTTCCCTCGTTTGCTGGCCTAGGGCCCCTCGCTCATCTCCAACTGGATTTTCTAGCATGTCCCTGCCATCCAAACTCCAATGAGCCCCTCTGACACTCTACCCCGACACACTCTGGCTGCTGTCCAACCTTTACACCTATCCTGTTCTACCCTTGAAAGGTTCATGGTCACTAACCCCTATGCATCTATACCTGGAACTACCTGTTCTCTACAAAATCAAACATCATTTGCATCTACATGAGCATCACCAGAAAATACATGAAAAAAACTCCTTTGTATGCCCCTGTTTCAAGATCTTCCTTTGCTTGCCGGTCAGAGTGGTGGGTAGATATTACCCCCCAACGTATCATAGCCAGGCCAGCTCAGGTGAAAGCAAGTGAGGTTACGTTTACCAGCACGGCTGCAATCTAGAAATATGGCACGCAACTACTAGGTACAAAATATACATTATTTACAGACATTTACAACTTAGAAAAAACACAGGAACACCCCTGGGCAAAACCAGCTACTCAGGTGGGATGGAGACAGGGGGGCAGCGTGACCGGGAGGGAGCCGTGCCCAGCAATCACACAAACGCAGAATCGTCAGGGTTGGAAGGGACATCAGGGATCTTCCAGTTCCACCCCCCTGCCATCGGCAAGGACGCCTCACGCTAGACCGGGTTGCTCGCAGCCACATCCAGCCTGGCCTTCAAACTCACCAGACACCAGCCTTTCCCTCTGTTCCCAAGACAATGCAGCCACCCTGGGTGAGGCAACTTTCAGCTCCCTCACTTCTCTCACAGTGGAGCCAAATACCAACGAGATCAGTTAGGGGGTGCCTGAGATACACCCAGAGATGGCACCATTTCCCGCAGCAGCCCAGACAGAGTTAGGATCCACAGAGATAAATACAGAACCTCAACGCTCACAGCCCACACAAGTTGCATAGCGCATGCACAGACCAGGTAGCCGGAAAGCTGTCTAGCCTGCCAGATTTCACATGTGCTGGCTAGCCTGAGGGGATACACAGCAGCCCCCAAGTCTGACCTGCACCCAGGACAGTGTCAGCTCAGATTGGAGAGCTGGTAGGAGCCTGGCAAAGAGGAACAAACCTTTCTGACTCCCGACGCTGTCAGAGGCAGTTGTATGAGAGATTTTTTTATCTCAGGGAGATGTAATCCCAGAGGAGCAGAGGATGCCTAGAAGTATTTTCAAAGACAAAGGGCCCGAGCCATGCAAACGCTCACAGGGAGGGATTACAAAAAGGGAAGAGGGTACAAAATGGAGACAGGGAGGAAACGGGATACGTGAGGGGTAGAAGAGATCAGAGGAGACACATACAGGTGCAGCTAGGGGTAACAAGAGTCTGAAAAGGCCAAGAGGGTTGGTAGCCAAGCAGGATAGGAAGACTATAGGCATAGCAACTTTCACACACTGTTTGCTCTAACAGTCTTGCTACAGGATGGAGTTGTCTGGCGTGACCTGGGAACACAGTGCTCTTGAGCCCCAGGAAGTTTCTTTTCTCTATCATGAGCTGTGCTTGGACAAGCCCAGGCACAGGTGTGGCAGGTCACAATTTCCACACCCACCCCACCACCCCTCGACATTAACTTTGCCAGACCGGCTCAGGTGGAAGCAAGTGACAGCTGTATTTGCATGCAAAACTACAATCTGCAATGAAATGCCATAAACATGCACAAAATATACAGGGGTTACAACATTCACAGGCCTTCACAAACAGGACAAGAATCCCCTGGGCAAGGACCAGGGGAGGCTACCAGTTTCTCTTTTTCTGTCCCTCCCCACCCCCCCCTACAAAAGAAGGGAGAAATGAGCAAAGGAATGTTAATACCAAAACAATGCAGCCAAGGCCAGGCAGAGGCAAGTTAGTATCTCTCCAGAGCAAAGAGGCAAGAGGAGAGGAGAGAACTGGTTTGGTGCAAGCACTCTTACGGTAGATATCTCACCCATTCACAGGTATCTTCATTTTCCTTTTCACACAACACAAAGATTTACTTAGATTTCACTACTTTTCTGTTCAGGATCTGGAAAGATTCCGAGGGCACAGCCTACCACTGCCACAACAGGACGCTGCCCTTTCCTTTGCCTGGTATGTGTGCTAGGTGTGGACCACACTTGGAAGGTCCTTGTGCCTCCCCTTGCAGTTGCCCAGGCTTAGATATGGAAACTTTCCCGTGCGTGCAGTAGCCGGCTACAGCCTCCACCGACCCCAGCACCCTAAAATGAGGCAACTACCGCAGACACCCACACATGACATCTGACACGGCCCCAGACAGCAGCTAGAGGGGGAGAGTGAGGTTGTGAGAAGGGCTCTGAGAGTCTCTGGGATGAATGCAAGGAAGCAGGTCCTACTGCTTGCCTCAGCTGTACCCCTGACGTGGGCCCTTCTTCCCCCTGCACACTTCCCCATTGCATTGAGCCAAAAGTGGCACACCGCATACCTGAGCATCTCCAGATTCCTTAGAGCACGAGGGGCAGAGCTAACCCGGCAGCAGAAGCGGGTGAAAGCAAAAGCGGGCGAAAGCCGGAGCCTGCACGCGTCCCTCCGGGGAAGGTCGTATTCTCCTCACACACAGAAGATCAGCTGAAGCACATTTCTAGTTACAGCCCTAATCAGCCAGCACCTGCCCTGAGAAGGGCGCTCTGCACCAGGTGAGCTCTTCTAGCCAGGGATGAGTCAGATCTCAGGGACAAAGTGCTATCCTGGGGTGTATTACCCACACAGCTACCCAACCCCGCCGTCCAACTCGACTAGGAGCCAGTCCAGCGACAGCAGTCTGCCAGACCTCCACCTTGCTACAACCAACAGCTACAGAGTATCTTTCACGTGCTTTCCATCCACTGGCATTCAGTTCAAAGTATCCGCGTCCAGCAGAGTATCCTCTGACGCATATAAATATTACAATAGCGCCGTGTACGGCCAGAAGCCGCCCGCGGCCCGCCGAGTCGCCGTCCAGTGGCCAAGCGGCAGAACTGCACCCTTCGTTACATAAATATAGAAATAGTTCTGCACATAGTTCGATTCAGTTCCAATCGTAACACTAGGCCACTTATGAACGTATTTCACGACCGTGCACAAGACCATGTATACGAGTTAGTGATTCCTCGGTTATTACCGATTTTGACAATTAATAAAAATAATAGTATTTTCATAATTCCTATTTCGTATTCTGAAATTCATTAATCTCTTCGTCACAAACATCCAGAACACTCCAACACTGCACTGGAGGAAATGGAGTGATGTGGCATCCAGTTCGCTACCAGTAGAGTACATACAGGAGAGGGTGGAAAATACTCACACCTCGCATAGCTCTCTCATCCGTGCCATAACCTGACCTGAAAAGATGGATAGCAATTACAGCTCCCTGTATAATCCCTAATCTAACAAACATTGCCTTCATTTCCACCCGAGGGAAGAAGAGATTGAATTGCAAAGTAAAGAGCTGAGGTTGGCCAATGGAACTTTCCACTTCAGGAACAGCCACTTCTTGAAAATCAGAAATTGGTAAATGCATGTAAAGCCACATAAAACCTTAATTCCACTCTCTCTGAACGATGCCTCTGCATTCGCTTCTATCTTTTGCCGTGACTCTGAACTGGTCAGGAGCCCACAGCCTCAGTCCTCCAGGCTCCCACTTAACTTTCTGCCTAAATACAGCAGCACAGCTGCTAAACTCTACAGCGCTCTACCTCTCTTAGCCCTGCAGCCTTTGGCACGCTGGGCCACTTGCTGCTCCACTGTCCAGGGCCATGATCGCACCAGGAGCCTGTAATCGCTTCCCACCACATTGCCGACAGTCCCCACGGCCAGAAAACCCCCGTGGCTACTGCTGACACGACCCAGACTACGGTCATGAAAAGTCAGAGAAGGCACGCCGCCTCTCTTCAGGCACACGCCGACACCTGCGTTTGCACAGGGGTCAGGCAGAGAGCTGTGGCTTTCCCATTGGGGCAGTTCCAAACTGCCTACTCGGCATGCAGTGTGACTGCCTCCGACGAGGTGAACGCAGCTGGTGCGCTTTCTCCTGCCAGGTTCAGGGAGCTCACGTTGCCATGTCCACGTGCCTCACCGCTTTGTTGCTGGGCTGAGAGAACCGTGGGATGTGCAGGAATCTTAGAATTGTGGAACGGTTAGGGCTGGAAGGGACCCTAAAGATTATCCAATCCCAACCCCATTGCCGTAGGCAGGGACACCTTCTGCTAGCCCAGGTTGCCGATGCCTCATCCAACCTGGCCTTCGATAGCTCCAGGGAGGGGGTATCCACAAACCCCTTAGGCAATCTGTTCCAGAGTATTACCACCCAGGCAGTGACCCAAACTAATAATTGTATCAGTTTTATTAATACTGAGGGCTACTCATTTTTCAATCTCACAGGGAATAAATCCCAGAAATGGCACATTACCAACAGGAAGATGACTATTCCTCTGCTTCCTATGAGAAGTATGGTCCTCTAAAACCCTTTGGTGGCGGGGTTGGGGCCAGAGGGTTAATGAGTTTAGGAAGCTTCATACATTTGCATTTAGGACAACAGGTTTTCAAGAATTTGCTTATGCTGAGAGTTTTTACCCAATTTCTCAACTGCAAAGGTGTTGCAAATAATACAGGCAGATATTTTGCAAGGCAAGATAAGTGCTGGTAGCAGATTACATAAGTGATGCTGAAATCACAGAATCACCGACTCATGGAAACATTGAGGTCAGAAAAGACCCTCGGGATCACCGAGTCCGGCCGATAACCCTACTCTACAGGGTTCACTCCTAAACCTTGGCCCCGCGCACCACATCTCAACCACATTTACACAGATCCAGGCTTGGGGACTCAGGCACCTCCCTGGGCAGCACATTCCAATGTCTGACCATTCTTTCTGAGAGGAACATTTTCCTAATGTCCAGTCTAACTCTACCCAGTCACAGCCTGAGGCCATTCCCTCCTGATCCATCACTAATTACCTGTGCAAAGAGACCGGCACCAGCCTCCACAAGATGCCTTCAGGTAGTTGGGCACAGCAATGAGGTCTCCCCTCAGCCTCCTTTTTTGCCACACTAACTAGAAAGGCATTGGAGGGGAGCATCGAGGCCTGGTTTTTGGACTAGGTGGTCAGGCAGGCTTTGGAAAGTTTTGGCCTAATGAGTTTGTGGTAAGCCCAGGTTGGAGACCTGGGCTGAGGCTAATTATGAATTTGTGGATTGCTGTATCTATGTGTGACCAGCATTTCCATTTACACTTCCAATCCTGCACAAACAGCATTTGTAGTACATTCCTTTGGGGGCAGGGGGGTGTGCTAAAATATCTTTCTGTCTGCTCAACCTAACATACAGGCACACAAACGCAGGCTGGGGATCGCAGGTCTCGCAAAGGACACTGCGTAAAGCACCAGGAGCTGCCGCCTGGGCGGAGGGGATCAGGCAAGAGATTTGCTTATTCCACAACCCACTCTCCCAGGCACCATCCATGGTGGATGGTGGCTTCTCACATTAGAGGCACATCACCGCATTCTGGAGGATCTATACAGAAGGGAATCAGGGTCAACTGCATCCCTGCTCAACTTTTGATAACATAGCCTCCTCTTCCCCTGGGAAACCTTTAAAATATGTTTCTGTCCCCAGGACTGCCCCTTCGTCTCTTCAGAGGCACCGTGCGACGGCTTGCCTTGTGACACGCTACGTTGGGGACCGTCTGTCAGGTCACGTTAGGCTACGGGAGTGGCCTGTGGCACAGGCCCAGCTCCATTCCCAACAAACTGTCAGCAGAGCAGAAAGCAATACTTGCCCACCATTGGAATTTCATGCCAGGTCATCCTGGAAAGCTCATGTAACAGTTTGATGCGCCCAACAGTTTGCTCAAATAGATGCCTGCATCCTGAGAAAGTCTGTCTCCTCCTCTGTGCCGCACACGTGACCTGCCGGGCACTCGGCGCAACATTGCTCTACCGGCATCACGCGTGCGTGAAACAACGGCTTCCACAGTAGCTCAGAGGTCCCTGGTCCTAACTGCAAGAGCTGTGTGGAAACGGACAGCTGGAAACCGCTGCATATGAGCTTCAGCTTGGCAACAGAAACCAACAAATACAGATCACAGTATCACTTAGGTTGGAAAGGACCTCGGGGATCATCGAGTCCAACCTCTCAACACAGACCCCATGACTAGACCATGGCACCAAGTGCCACGTCCAATCTCCCCTTGAACGCCTCCAGGGTCGATGACTCAACCACCTCCCTGGGCAACCCATTCCAATGCCGAATGACTCGTTCGGTGAAGAATTTCCTCCTCACCTCGAGTCTGAACCTCCCCTGGCGCAGCTTGAGACTGTGTCCCCTCGTTCTGGTGCTGGTTGCCTGGGAGAAGAGGCCAACCCCCTCCTGGCTACAACCACCCTTCAGGTAGTTGTAGAGGGCAATGAGGTCACCCCTGAGCCTCCTCTTCTCCAGGCTAAACAATCCCAGCTCCCTCAGCCTCTCCTCATAGGGCTTGTGTTCAAGGCCTCTCCCCAGCCTTGTTGCCCTTCTCTGGACACGCTCAAGTGTTTCGATGTCCTTCTTAAACTGAGGGGCCCAGAACTGGACACAGGACTCAAGGTGCAGCCTAACCAGAGCAGAGTACAGGGGCACTATGACCTCCCTGCTCCTGCTGGCCACACTATTCCTAATGCAGGCCAGGATGCTATTGGCCCTCCTGGCCACCTGGGCACACTGCTGGCTCATATTCAGGTGGCTGTCGATCAGCACACCCAGGTCCCTCTCTGTTTGGGAGCTCTCCAGCCACTCCGACCCCAGCCTATAGCTCTGCATGGGATTGCCATAGCCAAAGTGCAGCACTTGGCACTTGGACTTGTTGAATGCCATCCCATTGGACTCTGCCCATCTGTCCAGTCGGTCGAGGTCCCTCTGCAGAGCCTTTCTACCTTCTAACTGACTAACATCTGCCCCTAACTTTGTGTCATCTGCAAACTTGCTGATGACTGACTCTACCCCTTCATCCAGATCATCAACGAATATGTTGAAGAGGACAGGGCCCAGCACTGATCCCTGGGGGACACCACTGGTGACTGGCCTCCAGCTGGATGTGGCACCGGTCACTACCACTCTCTGGGCCCGGCCCTCCAGCCAGTTCCTAACCCAGCACAGAGTGCAATGGTCCAATCCACGGGCTGACAGCTTAGTCAGCAGTTTGCTGTGGGGGACGGTGTCAAAGGCCTTGCTGAAGTCTAGGTAGACCACATCCACAGGCCTCCCCACATCCACCAGGCGGGTCACCTGATCATAGAAAGAGATCAGGTTGGAGAGGCAGGATCTGCCCTTCCTGAATCCATGTTGGCTGGACCTGAGCCCTTGGCCATCCTTCAGATGCTTTGGTCCTGGGTGACACAGGGCATACCTCGCACCGTCCTTCTAGGCTGCTACGCTATTGTAGGCTCCTCTGACTTCTCCACAGGGTAAATATTTACAGAAACATAGAATCACCAAGGTTGGAGGAGACCTCCAAGATCATCAGGTCCAACCTGTCACCACAGACCTCATGAATAAACCATGGCACCGAGCGTCACGTCCAAACCCCTCTTGCATGCTTCCAGGGACGGTGACTCCACCACCTCCCTGAGCAGCCCATTCCAATGGCAAAGGACTCTCTCAGTAAGGAACTTTCTCCTCACATATTTCTGTAGGAGTTAATAGAGTGTCACCTCAAGGTCTGCAGGAGCTCTGGCAACACTGAAATTTGACTGTCCGCACAGGAAAACCAGGCAATAGATGATACAAATAATAAATGCTGCTATGAGCAGGGAGGAACCAGCATCAACATCTTCATTCAGCCTCTGTTGCCATCCCCACCACCAACACCCAGCACACACCATGGGAACTCACCAGTGATGAGAGGAGGATCCCTCAGCCCAGATGGGCTCAGCTTGCTGCTTCTGTCTCTCCTGCAGGGGATTAAATAGGGGAGTGGGTGGGAAGGGCACAGTGGCCGCACCCCCTGGGTGGGAGGCGACTCCACCAGAGCCCAGGTGCTCTGGGTTTGGAGGGCAAATATAGGGTGGGTGAGGGTGGGGCTTGGTGTCAGGTGGTGATGAGACTACCAAATTTGTTCCTACTCAACCAAGGGAAGTAATGGCAAAATGCATTTTCTTTACTTTTTCCACCCCCCCTTCTTTGCCAAATCTATTCAAAGCGAGCAAGCAGCAGGATACCAAACCACACAGAAAGAATTGTAGAACACTTCTTTTCTCATCCTCTAACATATTTCAATTAAAATATGCACATATTACAATGAATTCTGGGACTTTTTTTTTTTTTACCAGAAAAATTAGCCACTGTCGATATGGACACTATGAATTGATTTTACATTTTCCAGCTGCCTCTTTTAAGGGTTTTTATTCTATTTGTCCACCCAAGTGCTACCAAAAGATTAGGATGGGGTCACGCACTTGCTGAACTCTAACAAACCTATACCTAAAAGCTCTGCTCTTTGACATCAGCAGTGACTTACTGACATGGATAATAAAAGCCCACCTCTCAGGTGTGGTGGTTTTGGTTGGGTTTTTTTGGTTGTTGCTTTGCTCTGTTTTGTTCTTTTTCGGTGGGTTGGTTTTGCTGATTTGGTTTTTGGGTTTTGTCAGTCTAAGGTCTCTTTCACAAAACGGAAGGCCAGGTGGGACACGGTTTAATGGCCATGGTGGTGTCAGGTCAATGCCTGGACTGGATGATCTTAAAGGTCTTTTCCAACCATAACAATTCTGTGATTCTGTGACTAAGGGAAATGGAAAAAAAAAAACAAAACAAAACTAGAAATGGGTAGATTCAGATTGAGGAGGAAGCTCTTCCCCATGAGGGAGGCGAGACACTGGAACAGGTCGCCCGGGGAGGTGGTGGAAGCCTTATCCCTGGAGGTTTGGAAGGCCAGGCTGGATGTGGCTGTGAGCCACCTGATCTAGTGTGAGGTGTCCCTGCCCATGGCAGTGGGGTTGGAGCTAGCTGACCCCTGTGGTCCCTTCCAACCCTGACTGATGCTATGATACTATGACCTCACCTGGGGACTGTATCCAGCTCTAGGACCCTCGACAGAAGAACATGAACCTGCTGGAGAGGGTCCCGAGTAGGGCCACAGAAAGTATCAAAAGGCTGGAATACCTCTCCTATGAGGACAGGCTGAGAGAGGATGGGTTGGGGTTGTTCAGCCTGGAGAACATAATACTCCAGGGAGACCTTACAGGGGGCTTCCAGTATCTGAGGAGGTTACAGGCAAGCTGGGGAGGGACTGTCTACAACAGCATGCAGCAGCATGACAGGGGGCAATGGTTAGAAACAAGTGCCAGGTAGATTTAGACCAAACATTAGGAAGAAGTTCTTCACTATGAGAGGGGTGAGATACTGAAACAGGCTGCCCGGGGAGGTGACAGGGACCCCATCCCTGGAGACGCTCAAAGCGCCGATGGGGCACTGAGCAATCTGATGTTGGGGATGTCCCTGTTTACCGCAGAGGGAGTGGATTAGATGTCCTCTAGAGTTTCCTTCCAATCCAGTTCACTCTGTGAAACATTCCATGGTTTATTCTAGGATTCTCTGATTCCCAGTTTCATTCATACACCACCCTTCCTGCCTTCTGTCTTTGTTTCAGGGGTGACTGGAGACAACAGGACAGCAGAGGCCGTTTCGTGGTTCAAACTCCGTGGCAGAAACCACGGCACGGAGTCGGGCTCTCCCACCATTCCCAGAACTGCATCCCTGTTTGTAAAGATAAGGCCAATAAAACACTTCCACATCTCCCCTTCGCCAGAAAAATAAATTCAAGCAATCCAAAGCTAAATAGAAATAACGTGCAGGCTTCATGCATGAAGTGAGTAATTTACAAAGACAGCATTCTTTGAGGGTCGCTGCTGCATTCAGCTGGAAATTCAGACAACCCAAGGATTGCTGGGCCCGCTCATTTATATTCCTCACACCTTCCCATTGCAGCCATTTTGATTTCCCACGGTGGTTCAGATTGGCTGCAACAAAGTTTTGCCTGCGCGGTTTGGGAAAAAAAGGATCGCTCTACAGGCGAGCGGCCGTTTATCTCCTGGAGACAAAAAACAACCCCAAACCGACCCAAACCTCCGCTTGAAAACAGGGGTATATGTGATTAATTACTTAGCACATGCTGGCTCCCAATCTCCCATTCCAGAATTTTACAGTACCCATCCGGAAGCCAGAGGCAATGGTGTTACGCTGAGGTAGGAGGAAAGAGTGAGGCTGAGCAGTCTGCTGCCAACACACAATCCACAGATGGTTAACACAGGCAGGAAAATCTGGATAACCGAGGAACACATGCACAGGAAAATCCTCTCGTTTCAGCAGCGTCACGGTAGCAAAAGTCCAGAGTTATTCGTAGAATCAAAGACTTGGCCAGATTGGAAATTACCTCAACGATCATCAAGTCCAATCTATTATCCAATACCTAACACCTCGTGACTGACTACACCATGGCTCCAAGTGCCAAGTGCTGGAGCACCTCTGCTATAAGGACAGGCTGAAACAATTTGGGCTGTTCAGCCTGGAGAGGAGACACCTGTAAGGGGACCCTAGAGATAGATTTCCATATCTGAGGGAGACCTACAGGAAAGCTGAGGAGGGATTGTTTAGAAGGGCTTGCGGCGATAGGAAGAGCGGCAATGGTTAGACACTGGAGCGGGGCAGATTTAGGTCAGACATCAGGAGGAAGCTCTGCACAATGAGAGTGGTGAAATACTGGAACAGGTTGCCCGTGGATGTGGTTGAGGCCCCATCCCTGAGGATATTCAAGCTCAGCCTCGATGTGTCCCTGGGCAGCCTGCTCCGGTAGGAGCTGTCCCTGCCGACTGCAAGGGAGTGGGACAGGATGACCTTTGAGGGTCCCTTCCCACCCGATGCAATCTATGAATCTGGAGCAGAAGACACTGCTTCTACCCTCCATACAGGAGAGTCAATACTACACAAGAGGAACCCCATCTCTGGCCCCCTCCCCGTGAGCTGCCAGTTGGGTACATTTGCAGACACAGCCCACACTCATCATACTGGAGGGGTGGGTTGCTTTACCAATCTGTACTCACATTGTACTACATGGTGAAATCCCAGGTTATTTCACGAGACTCTGCTAATATTGCGCTACAGGATGAACCCCTGGGTTGCTTTAGTAGTCTGCGCTAACACTGTACTACACGACGAAATCATTTTACCGTGTGCGGCAGAGGACGGGTCTTGCAGCACCAAGGCTGAAACTCAGTGGGATTTTGTGGGCGCTGGCCCAGCTCTGAAATGCATCCCATGCCAAACCACCTGCTAGAGTGGACTTCAAATCTGAGATCCTCATTAGTATTCCTCCTCACTCCTCAGTCTAATCAATCTTTCTACTGCAACTCACTAAATAAGTAATTGAGGATGAAAATGCTGCACAGTGAATCCACATTATTGCTGTGCAACAGTTAAACATCCAGCTATTACCTTTGTGCTAGTAATCGCCTCTAATCCCGATAAACGAAAGAGTGACAATAGGTACAGAACCCTTTGGTAGTCCCAGGCAAAAAGAGTTTTGTCGGTCCTGAGGTCTCAAACACTGAGCTCTGACATTAATTATTCCCGAGTTAGCAACAACTGCCTTTTGCTAGCAATATTGGCTAGCTGGCATCCCAGTGTCTACCTCCTCTACTCTTCTAACTCAGCAGAAAACGATATTGCCGCTTAGACTGCGGCCTGCTCACAACTATGCTCCAAAATCTTCTGGATACCTATAAAAATTAAATGTTTCTTGGGAGACCATCCCAGCCTCACGGAGGCTTTCCCAGCAGACACCTCACCAAGCACTTAATTACTTCCTTGGTCACTATTAGAGGCATCTGCTCCATTCCCTGGGTAGGATGTCAGCATGAAAAAAAGCCTCATTCTTTGGGGAGGAAAAAAATACATAAATAAGTGCTTACCTCAGGAACAGATGATATCTGCAGAGAGGTTCTCAACATATCTTCAGGCAATTTCCTAGGGCACCTTAATCCCTTCTCCCTCTCATTCCTTCGGACGGTCCCAGAATTTTGCGTGGTTTTTCGCTCCCCTTCGCAAGTACCCTTGCGCCTTGTGCAGAATATTGCTGTCCAGGTAGTTTCACCCCTTGAGGGATGCCACTTGTAACTCATCTCCATCTGGACAACAGGCTTTTGACCGCTACCCATCGATGCAATCATCCGACCGGTTCCTTCTCCACCGGAGAGTCCGCTCATCAAATCCAAATCTCTGGCATAGAGAGAAGGATGTTGTGGGGGACTATGACAAAGTCCAGATAGATGACATCTGCTGGTCTTCCCTTGTCAACTGATATAGTTACCATTGTAGAAAGCCACTAGGCCAGGCAGGACTCATCCTCGGTGAAGCCATGCTGACCATCTCAAATCATCTCCCTGTCCTCCACATGTTCTAGCATACCTTCCAGAGGGATCTGTTCATGATCTTTCCAGACACAGAGGCAGGATGTAGAACCTGGTGAGGCAAGAATATGGAAGCATGTACAGACTGCACAGCAAGTTGATTTGCTGGATTTGGACGAGCAACATCATTCTCTAACTTTTCCTTTCACGCAAAAAGGACTTAAAAATGGTAAACTAAGTGGTGAGAGGAAAGACATTACATCAGACACATGATTCCATCACACATAAAACTATTTATGTCCTTCCAAACCACAAATACAGCTTTGCAGCATTGCAGTCCCCCAACAGACCTTGGTTTGCTTCAGTTCCCGTTTGCCGGTACAACTATTATTGAATTCTCACACCAGCAGAAATGAGGAGGAAGTACTGGGTTGGAAGGAACCTCTAGAGGTCACCTAGTCCAACCCTCCCTGCAGTAAGCAGGGACATCTCCAACTACATCAGATTGCTCAGAACCCCATCAAGCCTGACTTTATCTCTAGGCATGGGGCCTCCAACCACCTCCCAGGGTGACTTGTTCCAGTGCCTCACCCCCCTCATAGTAAAGAGCTTCTTCCTAATGTCCACTCTACACTGATCCTTCTGTAGTTTAAAACCATTGCCCCTCGTCCTATTTTCCCTCTGCGAGAGTTATTGCTTCCATGGGTGTTGTACACACCCAAGAAAGACAGAAGTACATTAGAGGTACTTCACTGGTAACTTCTACTTTGCTATACGTTGATTCTTTCCAGTTCAGCAGGCTGCCCAGATTGGTTGCGGAGTCGTCTTCTCTGGAGACTTTCACAACCTGCCCGCACATTGTGATCCTGGGTAACGTGCTCTGGGTTACCCTGCTCTGGCAGGAGGGTTGGACTAGATGATCTCCAGAGGGTCCTTCCAGCCTCCACTACTCTCCATCGTGCAAACAGGTGCTCATGGCCTGTTCCGATTCCTTAAAACCACTGGAAGTGCTGGGATTGATTCCAACGGGAGAAGGAATGCACGTTCATAGAGGAGGGATGGTCTTCTGGAAGAGGCATTCATAGGCCTGCTCTCTACTTCAGTCCTACAGTGTCACTGCTATCCTGTTTACAGTCGCTTAATCCATGGAGTGATCATATTAATTTTGTACTTTATAAGCTCACTGGGCACCTGCACAAATTGGTCTAAGTGCTCATACAAGATTTAGCATATTTCTGGCTTTTGGCGCTCACGCTCAAATCCACAGGCCAGGAGAAAAAAGGGAAGAAATAGAATACAAAACACGTTGTAAAAGCTCAAAATCCAATCGGCCGTCCTGCTGTCCTGCCTTCCTTCCACTGCGCTCCCAGAATCACAGGACATCAAGGGCTGGAGGGAACCTCTGGAGATCAGCCAGTCCAACAGCCTTGTCAAAGCAGCATTACCTAGGGCAGTCCACACAGGAACAAATCCAGGAGGGTTTTGGAAGTCTCCAGAGAGGGAGGCTCTGCAGCCTCTCTGGGCAGCCTGCACCAGGGCAGCAACACCCTCACAGTAAAGACCTTCCTCCTCAAATTGAGGTGGAACCTCCCGGGTGCCAGCTTGCACTCATTGTTCCTTGTCCTATCGCTGGGCACCACCAAAAGGAGGGTGGTACCTTCTTCCCGACACCCACATCTCAGATGTTTGCAGGCATTGAACAGACCCCTCTCAGCCTTCACTCCTCCAGACTAAACAGACCAGGTCTCTCAGCCTTTCTTTGCAGCAGAGATGCTCAAGTCTCTGGGGAGTCATCCTCCCAGCTCTCCATTGGACTCTCTTGAACCGGGGAGCCCAGAACGGGACACGGTATTTACAGGTGTGGTCTCAGCAGGGCAGAATAGAGGGGGACAAGAACCTCCCCTGACCTGCTGGACACGCCTCTCCGGATGCACCCCACGATGCCATTGGCGCTCTCGGCCACCAGGGCACAGTGCTGACCCACGCAGACCTTGCTGTCCAGAGGGACTCCAAGGTTCCTCCCCGTGGGGCTGCTTTCCAGCGGGATAACCCTTAGCCTATACCGGTGCTTGGTGTTACTCCTCCCCAGGTGCAGGACTCTGCACTTGTCTACAAGACTCATCCAATTTCTCTCCAAAGAGATGGTTCCTAAACTGTATTTCTTTGTTTTTTTTGTTTATGAAGAGTTTGAATTTTAATATTTTGCTAGCTAGGCAGCAGATATGAAATCTGGTATTTTGTGCGCAGTAAAATGATAAAGACCTTATTTTAAACTTCTAACGATGGTGTCTGTGCTAAAGAGAAGCAGATTAGTAAACGAGGGCGACAATAAATCTGTCAGATTAAACTGCAGAAGCTGTGGCCATAGGCTGGTGAAATGGCTGTGCACTGGCTGTTGTTTCACTATAACAGCTACCATTAAACGGCAATTTTATCACCACCATTATTGATTTATTTGGCTGAACTTCCAGAATACAGCCTCGTTACAATCTTAATTCAAAGTACGTTTATTTTCTGCGAGCACTGACAGAAGAATACCGGCACTTAGACCAGAGGCAGCTGTGTCAATCGCCCCGGACCGCAGGGAGCAATGTCATAAGGTTGCAGGCTTCACCTGAGGGAGTAGCACCGGGCAGGAATTACTCCTCAGAACCACGGAATTGTTAGGGTTGGAAGGCACCTGAAGGATCGTCCGGTTCCAGCCCCTCTGCCATATGTCACCGTAGAAACCCGCCTGAGGAGCCCAGCCTGGACACCCCTTGAAATCCGATCGTGTCGGCCGGAACGATCCCTACCCCGGACTCCCGGATGGGTCCGAAGGGTGCACTGAGAAATAGCCGCTCACCCTTCTGGCACAGCTTTCTACCAGGCTTTGACACCTTGGGCGACCGGGCTTCCCAGAGAGGTTGTGGAGTCTCCTTCTCTGGAGACATTCAAAACCTGCCTGGATGCATTCCTGCGTGACCTGCTCTAGGTGATCCTGCCCTGGCAGGGACTGGAATACCTTTGGAGGTCCCTTCCGACCTCTACTGTTCCGTGATTCTGTGATGTTCTCTGTGATTCTGTGAGATTCTTGGGGGTTTTCTAGCTTTAACTAGTCAGGTTGGAAAGAGATGTTAGCTTCCCAAGGTCGAGAGATGCTTAACTTCTGCAGAAACTCAGAGCTTGCCGAGAAGAGAAAAAAAAAAAAAAAAGGTTAATTTTGGCACTGGATTCCTAAGGTCTATCACACCTAAGCCTTGCCTAGCTCTAGACCAAGCAATTAAATCACAGCAGAGAAACCAGAAAATCTATCATAAGTCCTACTTGTCTATAAACACTTGAGGGAGAAGGGAGGAGTCTGGTTCCCTTCATCCACAAGCTTCTTACAAAACTGGCCTGATTTCAACCACTCTACATTTTCTGTGGATAAGGGCAAGGCCAGCAGTGCCCCTGTGCAAACAGAAAAATTCATGAGGACAGAACCAAAATCAGGCAACTACACAGGAACAACAACAAAACCCAACAAACGAGCGGCAGAGGTGCTTTTTTCCCCAGCACAGCTCTCTGCTACTGCTGGACAAGCAAAGGAGGTCCTAGGCAGGGCAGAGGATTGTTTTGCCTCTCCTACTCTTTCCATTGCTATGCCATATATATATATATATATATATATATATAGAGAGAGAGAGAGAGAGAGAGAGAGAGAGAGAGAGAGAGATATGCAGGCTGAGTGGAATGCATCATAAAAAGGTGACATTTTATAACAGCAGTTTGTAAATTTTCCAGAGGCTTACTGCCTGTAAATCACATCTCTTATTCCCTCACTGACTTTATTACTGCAAACCCAACCAAGGATAAACTCCATGGCAGTTTACTTGAAATTTATCCTTTTTTATTCAGACTGAAGTGAGGGCTTTTAATATTCCTTTTCTTCTAATGATAAAGCCATCCTGATAATCTTATGTCCTTCACAGACACTTCGAGGGACTCTAATGGAGCTGGGAAAAGCAGTTCCTGGTTTGGGTAGTTCCTATCCCAGCGTATATTTCTGCTGCCAACCGAGGTGCTTTTCCCCTTTATTACAATTGTGTGCATTTATTTTTATTCCAGATCCTCCCCTGCCACCCAACCCTCTTCAGATATAAACTACCTCCCTTCGACTTGCATTGCTGTGCTTTGACTTGCTTCATAGCTAGACATCACAGACTGGTTTTCAACTGGATCTATGAACAAGCCTGCTCTTTATTTTGTAACATCCACATTTATCTCATGGCTGAGCTACGCAATTTATTCTCCCATCTGTGCAGAGGACATTTGCATGGTTAAGCTTCACAGGCATTAATGGAAACTGCTGGCACAAATTCCTTGCGCATCAGTGAGAGTTTTGAGAATGAAGTGGGTTAGTGAATCAACTCCTTTGTCCTAGGAGGTCCGTGGAGCAGAGTGCCCCAGCTCGTGCGCTTCCCTCTGCTTTTGGCGGTTCTCGTTCTCTGCTTGTGGCCTTGTTGACGCCTCATTTTCACCCCTAAAAGAAGCAAGGGTACAGAGGACCGAATTGTTTGCAAACCGGCAAGGAAAGCTCTCTCTTCTGAGCGCTTCTTTGACCAGCTGTTGGAAAGGTCAGTCTTTCCTCTCCTGGCAAGGCAAGCACAACTGGCAGTCAGATTAGAATGAGCTCCAAGCACTCACATCTGGACTCGGGAAGAGTCCATCACAGAGCCACAAATGGTAGGGGTCGGAAGGGACATCCAGAGATAATTGAGTTCAGCAGGTCTGCAGGTCACACAGGAACATGTCCAGGCAGGTTTGGAATGTTTCCAGACCAGGAGAGTCCACAAACACTCTGGGCAGCCTGCTCCAATGTTTCAGTATCTCGAGAGGATGTCCAGCAAACACAACAGGCTCCGTTTACTTAGTCCTGACCGCAGGGTAGAATAATCTCTCTGGGCAGACCACAGAGGGCTTTCCAGACACAGGCATGGGGGACTCTGCTGCAGCCTCCAATTGCCATGACCATCGTGAAGGCATTCAACTAATATCTCCTGCTGATGCTGAAACAGAGATTTCATTTCCCAGAAGACTTTCTCAGGACAAGTCAAATCCATTTACTACTTTTTTGGACCTCAGAGACGTAGCAACACAGAGCAGCATTTAATTGTTGTGTCTTAAATGACCTGCTCAGAGGTGAAATATCACATAGAAATGTGGATCTGATAAAATGGGAACCCATTTTAGCTGAGCCACAGTGAGATGAAGAAACATTTTTGCTTCAGAAAAATCCGAATTTTTTGCTGGATCCCGGTTCCATATGGGAAACGGTAGGGGTCGGATGATTTGGAAAGGAGTTCCTAAAGATATTCCCAGAGAACGAGCTTCGGAGATTAGCCGTTCCATGTGCCCAGGACATCTTGTTTCGTATGAAATTTAATCAGCATTGTGTAATGACATTACATTTTATATTGCAAATCACACATTGTAATTACCTAATTGCACATTGTAAATATATGATTACATGAATTTGTACCAAATATTCATAATTACATTTAATTACCCTAATTGCCTCAATCTAAACTAATCAACCACAAAATACAAGGAAAAGTCATGCAAACCAAGCCTACAGCAAAGAGCATTTTTGGAGAGTGAGCTCCCCTTCCTAGAGAACCCAGGGACACAGCACTGCCTCAGACCAGTAGGGTGGTGTGGGAAACAATTTCTGTGCCTCACATTTTCAGTGGCGGTGTGCAACAGGACAAGGGGCAATGGATTCAAAGCAGAACACAGGAGGTTCCACATGAACGTGAGGAGAAACTTCTTTCCTGTGAGGGTGGCAGAGCCCTGGAAGAGGCAGCTCAGAGAGGTTGCGGAGTCTCTTTCTCTGGAGACTTTGAAAACCCACCGGGATGCGTTCCTTCGTGACCTGCCCTAGGTGATGCTGCCTCGGCAGGGGGGTGGGACTGGATGATCTCCGGAGGTCCCTTCCGACCCCTAGCATTCCATGAGTTCCTAAAACGTAGCCCTAAATCTCCCCACTTCACGTAATGGGGCCAGATTTACCTTTGCTCTGCTGAGGGCAACGCTCCTAGGAGCTGATTTAGCCCTGGAGCACAGCCTCGGTCATTTGAGGTTCACCTTGCAACCCTAGTCACAGGGTTCTCTTCCCTGCTAACTGAATACCGGCACTTTCTAACCGCATCAGCGTGAGTGTTGCCATGCATGATTCTCATTTACTGCTTTCCTGAGCAGTGGCCTATTTCTCTCTCAGCTCTTTATTGTGACTCCAGGAAAGGTATCAATCAGAGAAGCACAGAGTGCTTTTGACGCCCTTTCAGCAATTAAAGCTCATCTTACATATTTATATAAATTTCCTTCCTTTGGGGGACAATTCTGAGGAGGCTGACCAAAGTCCTGCTGCCCAGAGAGGAAGGCAGACTGCTACGGAATATCCCTTTCTTGCCTTCCCTTTTATCACTGCTGTATCCATAATTACACCTGTGGTACTGTAAATACAGCTTCACACATCTCAGAATGTTTAAGGATGTTGCTAGGTCTTGTAGGAAGAGAATTAGGGAGGCAAAAGCACACTTGGAGCTTAAACTGGCCTCTACTGTGAAGGACAACAAAAAGTCCTTCTATAAATACATTAATAGCAAGAGGAAGGGGAAGGAAAACCTCCACTCCTTGGTGGATACGGAGGGGAACATTGTAACCAAGGATAAGGAAAAGGCAGAGATACTTAACACCTTCTTTGCCTCAATTTTTACTAGAAGGGCAGAACGTCTTCCTGACAGCTGGCCTGCAGAGCTAGCAGAAGGAGCCAGGGAGCTGCACAGTTTCCCTATGTTCCATGAGGCGGTGGTTGGAACTCTCCTTAGCAGCTTGGATCCCCACAAGTCCATGGGACCAGATGGGATTCATCCTAGGGTGCTGAGAGAGCTGGCAGATGAGCTGGCCAAGCCACTCTCCATAATTTTCCAGCAGTCCTGGCTCACTGGCAAGGTCCCAGAGGACTGGAAGCTGGCCAACGTGGTGCCCATCCATAAGAAGGGCCGGTTGGATGAGCCAGGGAATTACAGGCCTGTCAGCCTGACCTCAGTGCCAGGCAAGATCATGGAACAGGTCATCCTGAGTGCAATAACACAGCACTTAGAGGATGGCCAAGGGATCAGGCCTAGCCAGCATGGATTTAGGAAGGGCAGGTCCTGCCTGACCAACCTGATCTCCTTCTATGATCAGGTGACCCGCCTGGTGGATGTGGGGAGGCCTGTGGATGTAGTCTACCTGGACCTCAGCAAGGCCTTTGACACCGTCCCCCATAGCAAACTGCTGGCCAAGCTGTCAGCCCATGGCTTGGACGGGAGCACACTGCGATGGGTTAGGAACTGGCTGGAGGGCCAAGCCCAGAGAGTGGTGGTGAATGGTGCCACATCCAGCTGGCAGCCAGTCACTAGTGGTGTGCCCCAAGGATCAGTGCTGGGCCCTGTGCTCTTTAACATCTTTATTGATGATCTGGATGAGGGCATTGAGTCCATCATCAGTAAATTTGCTGACGACACCAAGCTGGGGGCAAGAGTTGATCTGCTGGAGGGTAGAGAGGCTCTGCAGAGAGACCTGGACAGGCTGGACAGATGGGCAGAATCCAACGGCATGAGATTTAACACATCCAAATGCCGGGTTCTGCACATTGGCCACAACAACCCCATGCAGTGCTACAGGCTGGGGTCAGAGTGGCTGGAGAGCAGCCAGGCAGAGAGGGACCTGGGGGTGCTGGTTGATGGTAGGCTTAACATGAGCCTGCAGTGTGCCCAGGCAGCCAAGAGGGCCAATGGCATCCTGGCCTGCATCAAGAACAGTGTGGCCAGCAGGAGCAGGGAGGTCATTCTGCCCCTGTACACTGCACTGGTTAGGCCACACCTCGAGTACTGTGTCCAGTTCTGGGCCCCTCAGTTTAGGAAGGAGGTTGACTTGCTGGAACGAGTCCAGAGAAGAGCAACAAAGTTGGTGAGGGGTTTGGAACACAAGCCCTACGAGGAGAGGCTGAGGGAGCTGGGGCTGCTTAGCCTGGAGAAGAGGAGACTCAGGGGTGACCTTATCACTCTCTACAACTACCTGAAAGGAGGTTGTAGACAGGCTGATGATGGTCTCTTCTCCCAGGCACCCAGTACCAGAACAAGAGGACACAGTCTCAGGCTGCACCAGGGGAGGTTCAGGTTAGATATTAGGAAGAAGTTCTATACAGAAAGAGTGATTGCCCATTGGAATGGGTTGCCCGGGGAGGTGGTGGAGTCGCCGTCATTGAAGGTGTTCAGAAGGAGACTTGATGGGGTGCTTGGTGCCATGGGTTAGCTGTTTGGGTGGGTTGGATTGGTTGATGGGTTGGACACGATGATCTTGAAGGTCTCTTCCAACCTGGTTTGGTTTATTCTAATAAAGGTTTATTCTAATAAATGCCAATAAAGCATACAGCATGCACAGGCAGTGTCCTGGAAAGAAGCAGATGTTGAGCTATAGGAGTTGGGAGGATGGAGCCAGGCTCTTCTCAGTGATGTCCTGTCAGAAGTCAGTGATGACTTCTGCCCTGAAAGCCTTTGTGAGACTCTTAAAAACTCCTCCAGTTGTGCACTGATACTCTTAGTGATACAAACATGCTCTCTCATTTCATGAAAATCCGCTGGTTTCAACTGGAGGATCCTACCCCATAAAGATTCAGCTCATGCAAAGCTGTGTCCCTCAGACGCCAGTGCTGTCAACATCTCTGTCAGCGATACAACAGCAGGATTGAGGCACCCTCAGCAGCTTTGCGGATGACACCTGGCTGTATGATGTGGCTGACACACTGGAAGGAAGGGATACATCCAGAGGGACTTGGGACAGGCTTGGGAGGTGGGCCCAAGCCAACCTCATGAAGCTCAACAAGGCCAAGTGCAAGGTCCTGCACCTCATTCGGGGTGAGGGGCAGCTCAAGAGCAGTCTGGAGCAGAGGGACTTGGGGGTGTCAGCTGACGACAAACTCACCGTGAGCCAGCAATGGCTGCCGGCAGCCCAGATGGCAGCTGCGTGCTGGGCTGCATCCAAAGCAGGGAGAGCAGCAGCACGGGGAGGGGATTCTGCCGCTCTGCTCTGCTGAGACACTACCTGCAGCACTGCCTCCAGTTCTGGTGTCCCCAGCATAAGAGGGACATCAAACTGCTGGAGCAGATCCAGAGGAGGGACGCAAAGTGCTGGAGTATCCCCCATACTGGGAGAGGCTGAGAGAGCTCAGCCTAGCAGAAAGAAGACTCCAGTGAGACCTTAGAGCAGCCTTCCAGTACCTGAAAGGGACTACAGAAAAGCTGGGGAGGGACTTGTTACAAGGGCTTCTAGTGAGAGGACAAGAGAGAATGGATTGAAGCTTGAGGAGGGCAGATTTGGACTGGAGCTTAGGAAGAGATTCCTGACAGTGAGGGTGGTGAGACACTGGAGCAGGTTGCCCAGGGAGATCGCAGATGTCCCCTTCCTAAAGTTGTTCAAGGCCAAGCTGGGTGAGGCCTCGAGCAAGCTGGTCTAATAGCAGGTGTCCCTGCCCATGGCAGGAGGGTTGGAACTAGGTGATCTTTTAATGTCCTTTCCAACCTAAACCATTCTATGAATCTGAGGAAGTCATTACAGTAAGTATTGCTTACATGTTTAAAATCCGCAACAAGTTGTTTATCTACTGCCTTGTAAAATGGCATCAATCACGCAAAATACTTTGAATAGAGCTAAAATTTATGCTAATGCCTCTGTTCCCTCACGTCAAAACTAGGCAGTCCCACAGTTAAATTTATCCATCTAATCTCACTTCTTGCTGTGTAGTAACACCGTCTGTAGGCACCCAGTTACACGTTATGTTTTCCACAGGATTAATCTCCTCGGAGGCTTTCGGCGGGGCATCGCTTTTTGTGTGTTAAGTCTAGATCTGCTAAAGGACTTAGCCTCGCAGAGTGCAAAACCACAATGGCTTCAAAATCCTCTCGCCGATTCCACTTCGCTTGGGAGATGTCTCAGGTTCCTGAGTCTTAAATACATCTGTCAGTAAATATCCTTAGGGACTAAGGGCACCCTACAGGGGATATGTGTCCCGATAATGTCGAGCAGCTTTGCGTCTTGTTCGTTCCCAGATCCCAGTGGGATGAGCAAACTCATCCTTCCCCTGTGTGTTTTCCCTGAGGAAAGCTAGAGAACATTTATACAACCATAGAATGGCTCAGGTTGGAAGGGACCTCACGGATCATCCAGTTCCAACCCCACTGCCATGAGCAGGGACACCTCACACTAGAGCAGGTTGCTCACAGCCACATCTAGCCTGGCTGGATCTGGCCCGGGGATGAGGCTTCCGCCACCTCCCTGGGCAACCTGTTGCAGTGTCTCACCACCCTCACGGGGAGGAATTTCTTCCTAACATCCAATCTGAATCTACCCATCTCTATTTTTTTTTCTATTCCCCCTAGTCCTAACACCCCCTGACACCCTAAAAAGTCCCTTCCCAGTTTTCATGCAGCCCCTTTCAGATACTAGAAAGCCACAATAAAGTGTTCTTGGAGCCTTCTCTTCTCCAGACTGAACAGTCCCAACTCCCTCCATCTGTCTCCATAGCAGAGGAGCTCCAGCCCTCTGATTATCCTCGTGGCCCTTCTCTGGACAGGTTCCGGCACCTTCAGATCCCTCCTGGACTGGGGATGCGGAACTGGACACAGCACTCCAGGTGTGCTCTCGCCAGAGCGGAGTAGAGGGGGATAAAGCTAAAAGCTTCATCCAGCCTGGCCTTAAACACCTCCAGGGAAGGGGCATCCACAACTACTCTGAGCAGCCTATTCCAGAGTCTCACTACCCTCATACTGAGGAACTTCTTCCTAAGTTTCAGTCTAACCCTACTCTCCTGCAGCTTCAAACCGTTCCCCCTTGTCCTATTGCTAGGCAACCATAGGAAAGGTCCCTCTGCAGCCTGAAGGAAACGTATCTATATATGAAGCCTCTCTTGGTGATTTTTAGGCTAGTATTAACATGTTTGATGCAAAATTAAAGGGGGGTGGGGGGGGTGGTGTGTTTCTAAACTAGTTATTTCATACAGAATACCCAAACAACAATAACAGATCAACACCAACAGCAACATCAGGAAAAAAAATAAAACCAACCACAAACCACCAACTGCGACCAAATTAAAAAAGGAGGAAAGGAGGAAAGTGTAAAACTACTTCTTACAACCCCAAACCCACACAGAAAAGTCTTTAACCGCCCTACTAATTGCGGTGAACCGCCAGGCAGCTTCGCAGTGCCTGTCACCCTCGAGGCTGGGAGTGATGCTCTGGGATGCCTTTGCTCCTTCCCTTCATGCTCTGGCCAGGAAATGTGCTTTAGTCTTCTTTGACAAAAAACATGACCCAAAAACTCAGCAGCCATTTGTGTGGACAGCGCTGGAACGGGCTGATAACATTGTCATGAGATATACAAAGTTATGTACAGAGAGAAAAGAGCTCCGGGGAGGCATGTAAAATGACAGGATATTAGCTAATTCTTACTCAGGGCTGCCCTGCATTGTTCTCCTACAGCATCAGCTTGGTTGTCAGCAGGACTCAAAGAGGCAGGTACAACATTTGGGAAGAAAATGAGGAGCCAGAAAACACAAAATTTCACTATTATGCCAAATGATTTTGCTTCGTGCCGTGCCATTCATCTTGGATGTCATGGCAATTCTGCTCTCTCGACAACACAAAAGAGGAAGCACTGAGAACATAAAGGCTTAGGGAATGGCCCTACAAGGGAGATGTGAAATAGAATCTTGGAATGGTTTGGGCTGAAAGGGACCTCCAAAGGTCACCTAGTCCAACCCCCTCTGCAGTGAGCAGGGACATCTTCCACCAGATGGGGTTGCTCAGACCCCTGTCCAGCCTGACCTTGAATATCTCCAGGGACGAAGCCTCAACTACCTCCCTGGGCAACCAGTTGCACTGTTCCACCACCCTCGTGGTGCAGAATTTGTTCCTAACATCCAATCTAAATCTGATCTTCTAATTTCAAACCACTGTCCCTCATCATATCACTGCAGGCCTTTGGAAACAGTCCCTCTGTACCCTTCTTGTAGCCTGCTTCAGGTACTGGAAGGCTGCTATTAGGTTTCCCCAAAGCCTTCTCTTCTCCAGGCTGAACAACCCCAGCTCCCTCAGCTTGGCCTCACAGCAGAGGTGCTCCAACCCCCCGATCATTTTCCCGGTCGTCTTCCTGCTCCGACGGGTCCACGTCCTTCCTGCGTCGAGGGCTTCAGAGCCGGACGCAACACTCCGGGTGAAGTCTTACCAGAGCAAAGTGGCAGTGAACGTTAGACATCTGCCTGGAGAAAGGATGACAGAATGAGCATGCAGGGGAGCTTAAGCCTGGGAATCGTGTTTGGACACAGGAGAGCCAATCTGGAAAGATTAACAACTGTTGTTCATAATCCTGGAACTAGAGAGCACCTCATAAAATGATTACACAGTGGGATTAAAACATAGAGAAGGAAGAATTGACTTCATTCCATGTATACTTACAGCACAAGGCCTCACTGTCACAGGATGTTGAAAATGTTAAGGGTATAAATGGATCAGAGCAGCCAAATACATGATAGGAAGTTTTTTCTGAGAGTATTAAATCTGAGGACTGCAAGACAGCCTCCTTCTGTGGCTGGCAGTCTGCTGAAATTTGTACAGACGTAGATTTCTTTCGCTTTTCTTTCCCCCCCTCAAGATTTATTTTAAGTGTCTGCTGTGGTCACTGGCAGAGGAAGGGCACTGGACTGAACTGGTCTGAGCTCACCTGCAGTTCTGTGTCCAGCTCTGGGGCCCCCAGCACAAGAGAGACATGGACCTGAAGGAGAGGGTCCAGAGGAGGTCACAATGATGATCAGAGGGCTGAAGAACCTCTGCTGTAAAGACAGGCTGAAAGAATTGGGGCTGTTCAGCCTGGAGAAGAGAGGGCTCTGGAGAGATCTCATAGTCACATTTCAATATCGGAAGGGGACCTACAGGAATGCTGAGGAGGGATTGCTTAGAAGGGCCTGTGGTGATAGGACAGGGGGCAACGGTTTGCAGGAGGAGCAGGGCAAATGTAGCTTGGACAAACAGGAGGAAGCTCTGCACAATGGAAGTGGTGAAATACTGGAACAGGTTGCCCAAGAATGTGGTTGAGGCCCCACCCTTGCACACAGTCCAGACCTGATGTGACCCTGGTCTGCCTGCTCTAGTTGGAGGTGTTCATGGTGAGTGCAGGGTGGTTGGACAGGATGACCTTTAGGGGTTTCTTCCAACCCCACTGCAATCTGTGAATCTATGACCTTGTCCAAAAGGAGAAGGTGCAATGCTAAAAGCAAGGTGAACCCGGTACAGCAAGGGTCATGTTGATGGAGACGTTGTCTCCACTAACATCAAGAGAATGTCACAGCGATGTTGAGCTATGGTGTGGATAAAGACAGCTTGAGAACCCTTCGGCTCCATAGGAAGGCAGCCAGCTTCTACACGCTGACGTCCCCAGCTCGCTGTACGTGTCCCCAGAGCTGCTGTTTCCAACCTCAGGGAGCTTTTGTTCCTACAGTGAGGCTCGCTCTCATTTTCTTTGTCACAACAAAGGCAGAGGGCTTAATTTGTAACCAGGTGCAATAACCAATCTGCCTTTTGGACGAGCCACGAGATGAAGCACCTTAATGCCTCCCAGCGAGTGCTGAAAATCCTGGCACCCAGGATTAAAGCCACAGGAATCAAAAAGCACTCTCACAACTTCAGCCCATTAAACAGAGACATTCCAGGCATGCTGCACTCTATAACAAGCAGCAAAAAATGATTAGCCCAGCAGCAAATGGCAGTGCACATGGCTCACTGCTCTGGCTCAGCACAAAGGAGGCAACAACCTCCTTGCAATCCCAGCTAGCCCATTAGACTCCTGCCTCCATTGGAGGGCTGAGTTAGGAAACTGGGGAAGGAAGAGCACTGGTGCAGTCTGCCCAGAGACCTTATGGAGTCTCCTTCTCCAGAGACCTCTTTGGATGTATTCGTGTGTGATCTGCTCTAGATAAACCCGCTTTAGCAGAGGGCTTGGACCAGATGACCTCTCAGGATCCCTTCCGAGCCCTACCATTCTGTGAGGCAAAAGGATTCTTTTAGGGCAGGGGGAGCGTTCTTCTGTTGAGGGTCCTACAGCTGGATACAGTCCCCCAGGTGAGGTCACAGTATCATAGTATCAGTCAGGGTTGGAAGGGACCACAAGGATCAGCTAGTTCCAACCCCCTTCCCATGGCCAGGGACACCTCCCACAAGACCAGGTTGCTCACAGTCTCATCCAGCCTGGCCATGACCACTGGCAAGGAGGGAGCCATTCTCCCCATACTTGTGAATACTTTTAGTCACCCTAAAACTGTGGGTGAATACAGCAAATAAATTATTTTTTCCATTTTCTTTTCCATGTGCAGTTTCCCTAGGCCTCTTTTCCATTATAGCTGACCTGGGAATAGTAAGTCTGCGCTTTTATTATTTACATTATATATCTCTATAATCCTGAAAGTTACTCTATGCTTTCCAACCTCCTGAGAAGTTTTCCCTTTTCATGGTGGCTTTGATCAAAAGCTGAGCAAAACAAAGGGAATTCTTCCCTTGGCTTCAATGGGCTGGAATCTTAGCCCTTATGCTTTCACTGAAGAATAAGCCAAAGCTATTATTCTGGCAGTGCAAGAGAACTGTTTCTTCCTTCTGTCACGGTGCCCCAGCACGCAAAGCCAAAAAAAAGCACACATCTTCCTCAGCTCAGCCAGAGATCACAGAATCACAGAATGTTAGGGGTTAGAAGGGACCTCTGGAGACCATCCAGACCAACACACAGACCCCCTGCCAGAGCCGGGGCATCTGGCTCAGGGCACACGAGAACACATCCAGGCAGGTTTCGAAAGTCTCCAGAGGAGATGCCACAACCTCTCTGGGCAGCCTGCTCCAGTGCTCCATCACCATAAGGAAATCTCTCCTCATACTGAGGTGGAACCTTCTGTGTTCTAGCCAATACTCATTGTTCCTCATTCTACCACTGGGCACTGCTGAAAAGAACCCGGACCCTTCTTCCTTACACACATCCCTGCAGGTATTTGTAAACGTTGATCAGATCCCCTTTCAGCCTTCTCTTCTCCAGGCTAAACAGCCCCAGGTCCCTCAGCCTTTCCTCATCAGGCATATGTTCAGTCCCTAATCTTCCTCATAGCCCTGTGTTGGACTCTCTCCAATATTTCCCTGATCCCTCAGACCTGGACACAATACTCCAGATGTGATCCCTCTAGGGCAGAGTAGAGGGGAAGAAGAAACTCCCTTGACCTGCTGCCAACTCTCAATGCACGGGTCACTGGCCTCCTCGTCTGCAAGGGCACATTGCTGTCCCATGGAGAACTTACTGTGCACCAGGACTCCAAGGTCCTTCTCCATGGGGCTGCTTTCCAGCAGGTCAACCTTTAATCTGCACCAGCGTAGGGGATTACTCCTCTCCAGATGCAGGGCTCTACACTTATCCTTGTTGAGCTTCACTAGATTCCTCTTTGCCCATCTCTTCACTCTGTCCAGCTCTCACTGAATGGCAGCACAGCCAGTCCTCCCAGTTTCATGCCATCAGAGAGGCCTCTGCCAGGGCTTTCTTTAATCACAGCCGCACACAAGACCAATGTCCTCATTACATTCAGCAATACCAAACTCCACATTGTTACTATGTATTCATGGCTAAAAAAACAACCATCCAGGGGCTTGCAATTCGCCATCAGTCTGTATGTCCAATGCAGAGCAGAAATGATGGAGCCAACAGAACAGAAAAGCTTTTGGGAGCTGCTGTGAGGCAGCACAGAAGGTTCACTGTGGCTCTGGACCAGGAGGATTAGGCTGCAGAAGCCAAGTGCTTGTGGACCGGAGCAGACAGCGGGTGCCGATACTGCATCCAGGACTCACTAACCAGGCAGGGACCCCACTTCACAACTTCTGCGTGTTTAATGTACTCATGCAGCTCATTGTTCCAAAGAGGCTGTTTGGGCAAGGCAGGGGGAGTCAGGTCCATATTTTATATCTCCGTTAGAGAATACAGAATTGACCAGCTTGGAAAAGACCTCAGGGATCATCAGGTCCAACCTATCACCGCACACCATCTGACCAACCACATCATGGCACCAACTGCCTCATCCAGGCTCTTTTAATATACTTCCAGTGACGGTGACTCCACCACCTCCCCGGGCAGCACATTCCAATGGCCACTCTCTCTTTCCGGGAAGACTTTCTTCCTAACACCCAGCTTTAACTTCCCCTGGCACAGCCCAAGACTGTGTCCTCTTGTTCTGGTGCTGGTTGCCTGGGAGAAGAGACCAACCACCAGCTGGCTACAACCTCCCTTCAGGGAGTTGTAGACATAAGGTCTTCCCTGAGCCTCCTCTTCTCCAGGCTAAACCTCACCAGCTCCCTCAGCCTCTCCTCACAGGGCTGTGCTCGAGACCTCTCGCCAGCCTCGTTGCCCTTCTCTGGACATGCTCAAGTGTCTGAATGTCCTTCTTAAACTGAGGGGCCCAGAACTGTTCACAGTACTCAGGGTGTGGCCTAGCCAGGGCTGAGTACAGGGGCAGAATGATCGCCCTGCTCCTGCTGGCCACGCTATTCCTGATCCAGGCCAGGATGCCGTCGGCCTTCTGGGCCACCTGGGCACACTGCTGGCTCGTGTTCGTCTTCTTCATCTGCTTCATCTGTTAGGGAAGTCATGGCAAACCCCTTGAAATGGGCAGCAAGTCTGACCACAGCCACAGAACAGCTGCCTGGCAAAGCCCGATGGCATTACAGTAGGGCCATTACTCTGGAAAAGAGGAGACTCGGAATGCATGTGGCAGGAGTTCATGAAACTGTAAACAGCACAGGAGATTATAGAGGATCAAATGGACATCAGTCTGACCCAGTACAGTCCCATGAGGCATTACTGGCTCTTGCTTATGCCAAGAAGAAAGGAGTCAGAGGAAAGAAGGACAGCAGCAAAGGAAGACTTGTGGCCAGGCTAAAAAGAATGAACACCACAGAACACCAAGATAATTCTACAGTATATTCCACCTGTGTTTCAGCTTGAGGTACCTCCATGACAGGTATTGTAGTCACCACTTTACAGAAGGAAAAACTGATACAAGAGAGATGTAGTAATTGGCCCAAGGTTACATGGGAAGTCTGAGGCAGAAACAGGTCTGAGTTTAGATCTTCAACTTCTCTCTGCAAAATCCTACATGAAATGCTGTGACAAGGAAAATGTTCCTGGAGCTGTAC
Source organism: Melanerpes formicivorus (assembly GCF_026170545.1). Classification (NCBI taxonomy): domain Eukaryota; kingdom Metazoa; phylum Chordata; class Aves; order Piciformes; family Picidae; genus Melanerpes; species Melanerpes formicivorus. The sequence goes on from NW_027142378.1 coordinate 4,822,697, forward strand.
AAATTAGGGGATGGCACAGAGCGTGTGCCTCATTGTGAGCCTGTAAATGAATGTTAAACATGGATTTGGAATGCAATTAGTCTGCCCTAGCCACTGAATATATTTGAGAAGGCTAACTGGCCCATGTCAGCTCTTGTCACTGGGGAGCTCTATAGGCAGCTCACAAATACAGGACTCCACTTAGGTGCTTAAAACTGGTAGGAAAAGCTAAGAGAAAGGAAAGGCAAGGAAGGGGGGAAAGGCGGGGGGGGGGGGAGGAAGAAGAGAAATGGGGAAGGAAAGAGGGGGGAAGGAAGAAGAGAAAAGCAGAAGGGTAGGACAAGAAAAACTGTACTCTCTGTTTTTCATAGGGCTCTCCATGAAATGGAGCACTTCCACAACTGGAGCACTATGGGCCAGAAAGAATAAGCATAAAAAGATTGGAGGTTGCAAGACAGCTGTCCTTTTGTCACATCAGTGTCACACACAGAAGAGACTGCATTGAAACGGGTAGGACTGTACTGGTGAATCCAAAGGGAAGGAGGAAGAACAAACCCACACCAATTTGCCATCTCTACAAGCTATTCTTTTCCATGCAGATTATTCACGTACCTTAGGAATGAGGAATAAATGCACAAACAGAACATTGCCAGCAGATTTCCCTTGCTAAACCAGCAATCCTTCGTCCATTCCTAGGATTCAATGTCCTCTCGGTCAGCAGATTCAGAGTGGGAAATGGGTACCAGCTACCAAAAAAACTAAACCACATATGAAGGCAACATCTTGCAGGCACCAGTACAAGTTAGGAGCTGCCCTGCCGGAAAGCAGCTCCGTGGAGAAAGACGGAGTGCTGGTGGACAGCAAGTTCTCCATGGGACAGCAATGTGCCCTTGTGGCCAAGAGAGCCGATGGGATCCAGGGGTACATCGAGAAAAGTGTGTCCAGCAGGGCTAGGGAGGTTCTTCTCCCTCTCTGCTCTGCCCTACTGGGACCACAGCTGCAATACTGTGTCCAGTTATGGGCTCCCCAGTTCAGGAGAGACAGAGACCTGCTGGAGAGAATCCAACTGAGAGCCACGAGGATGATTAGGGGACTTGAACATTTCCCCAATACAGAGAGACTGAGAGCCCTGGGGCTGTTGAGTCTGAAAAAGAGAAGACTGCGAGGGGGGCTGTTCAATGTCTATCCATGTGTGAGGTGGGGGTCAAGTGCAGGGGGCTAAGCTCTTTTTTTGGGTAATAAGATAAGGAACAATGGATACAAACTTGAACGTAGAAGGTTTCACCTCAACGTGAGGAGAAACTTCTTTACGGTGAGGGTGACAAAACCCTGGAGCAGGCTGCCCAGAGAGGTGGCGGAGTCTTCTCTGGAGACTTTCAGAAACCACCTGGATGCTTTCATGAACAGACTACCCTGGGTGATCCTGCTTTTCACAGCAGGATTGGACTTGATGATCTCTGGAGTTCCCTTCCAACCTCTAGCGTTCCGTGATTATCCATTTCAATTAGGCTTAAAAAAAATCAGCTGTAATGCCTGCCAAAAAATAGATTAATAAAAAGGCTGCAGTGGAATATCTGGATCCTTAACTCCACCCAGCAAAAGCCTTGCAGAGATTGCCCTGCAGTGCTTCCTATGGAGATGGTGAGGTTTTGCAGAGGATAAACACAGTTTGGCAAATAGATTTGAAATGACTGATTTACTCAGATTTCCATGTTTACTGGTTTGCCACTGCTGTAATTTGTACTCCTTGTCATATCTCATCTGGCCAGGGTTTGTAACAGTGGGTCTGGGAGGATTCATCTTTTGTAACTTTAGCACCACCACATGGTTTGCTGTGTTTAAAACTCCTATTAAGGAACTGAATTTTTCCCCTGTCCTTTTCCTCTCCATTTTTCTTTGTTAGTTTTTCATTCATTTGCTTGCTGGGTTTTTTTCTTTGTTTTCATCCTGTTTCATTTTTTCCTCCTTTCCAGTATTTTTCACAGACATTAAACAAAGACTTGAGGCCATTTCTCACTCAGAGATGAAACACCCCACACCTGAGCAGTCAAAATACGAATGCTCTCTTAGGGTTGTACAGTTCCCATTATTCACATCAGAGCCCCTAAAAACAAACGCCATTCCGTGCTTAAATGTACCGGCCAAACCCGTCTGTGACCTGACAGCAAGAACGCTCCGTTCCCTACTGTTTTGCATACCAGTCACAAAGCAGTTTCAAAAGCATGAGCTAATCTTGTCACAAAGAACAACTCTCCTAAAGAAAAGGAGAGAGAGGGTGGCCATGCTGATGGCAGCAACGGATAGCAAAGGAGATACAAAGTCACTGTCTCTAAATACGCTGAAGCACCTCTCCTACAAGAACAGGCTGAAAGAGTTGGGGCTGTTCAGCCTAGAGAAGGCTCCAGGGAGACCTTAGAGCTGTATTTCAATATCCGTAGGGGACCTACAGGAAGGCTGGGGAGGGACTGTTTAGAAGGGCTTGGAGTGATAGGATGAGGGACCATGGTTTGAAACATGAGCAGGGGAGATTTAGGCTGGATATCAGGAAGAAGTTCTGTACAATGAGAGAGGTGAAATAGTGGAACAGGTTGATCAGGGATGTGGCTGAGGCCCTGTTCCTGCAGACATCCAAGATCAGACTGGATGTGTCACAGGGCAGCCTGATCTAAGGGGTGACCTCATTAATGTTTACAAATATGTAAAGGGTGAGTGCCCAGAGGATGGAGTCAGGCACTGCTCGGTGAGGCTCGGCCCCTTCCCACCGATGTACCTCTTATCTCCAAAGTGTATCCCTGACTGGAGTTACTACCGAAGACTTCTTAGCAGTCTTAAAATGCAAAATGGGAAACTGTGCTACAGAGGCAACTCGATTCTGACAGCGGTGTTTACAGGTGTTAAGTGCCACAGGACGCTCTAAATGAGGCCACTGGGGGTACTGGTCGACAGCTGGCTGAACATGAGCCAGCAGTGTGCCCAGGTGGCCAAGAAGGCCAATGGCATCCTGGCCTGGATCAGGACTAGTGCGGCCAGCAGGAGCAGGGAAGTCATTGTGCCCTGTACTCAGCACTGGTTAGGCCACACCTTGAGTCCTGTGTCCCGTTCTGGGCTCCTCAGTTTAAGGACTTTGAGATACTTGACCATGTCCAGAGAGGGGCAACAAGGTTGGTGAGAGGTCTCGAGCACGAGCCCTATGAGGAGACGCTGAGGGAGCTGGAGATGTTTAGCCTGGAGAGGAGGAGGCTCAGGGGAGTCCTTATTGCTCTCTACAACTACCTGAAGGGAGGTTGTAGCCAGGTGGGGGCTGGTCTTTTCTCCCAGGCAACCAGCACCGGAACGAGGGGACACAGTCTCGGGCTGTGCAGGGGAAATTTAGGCTGCAGGTGAGGAGAAAGTTCTTCCCAGAAAGAGTAATTGGCCATTGGAATGTGCTGCCCAGGGAGGTGGTGGAGTCACCGTCCCTGGAGGTGTTCAAAAAAGGACAGGATGTGGCACATGAAGCCATGGTTTAGTCAGTCAGGAGGTCTTGGGTGATAAGTTGGACTGGATGATCCTTGAGGTCTTTGCCAACTTTATCAATTCTGTGATTCTATGACACAAAACTACCTTCTTCTAGGGTCTTGTAAAGCTACATCCCTCAAAAGAAAAGATGCTGACTGGAGCCTTCAGTTCACAATTACCTATGAATTTTACTTTACCACCTTGTTTATTTCTGACACGTGATCAAAACAGAAAATATCAGTGTCTGCAATCACCTGAGAAAGACCAGAAAGACATGATATGAATCACAGAATTGTGAGGGTTGGAAGGGACCTCAAGGATCACCTAGTTCCAACCCCCCCTGCCCTGGGCAGGGACACTTTTCACCAGTTCAGGTTGCTCAGACTTGGCCAAGGACTACATGAAAGAGAGTGAAACACCCCTCAAAAAAAACCCACAAATCAACCCAAAACCCCTCAGATTGTTTGAGGTTAGGAGGCCTTTTCTTCTACCTCTTTTTTTTTTTCCTGTAATCGAAATGTATGAAGAGCTACAGAGCCAGCCTGCAGTAGGAATCTAAACCCCCAGCTGGACTGGTGCATCCTGCACCAGAAAGTGCTGTTGAAAACAAAGGGATTCAGGCTGACGGAAAGGTCTGCCCACAGGGATTGGAATTAAAGATCAAGCCCTTGTGCTTTAGGCTGACATCTCTCAGGAGAGAGCTGCTTTGACTGAGGGCTATGGCTGTCCATGGTGTTTAAACCACAGCCAGGCTAACACAGGAGGTCATGCTCACTATTTCACAACCTGTACTTCTTTTATTGGAGCCTTTCTGTCTCTGTTCCTGGCAGAACAGAGATGAGAGGCAATTTACATTTTATTCCACACTGTAATATTACACGACTTAGCCAAAATCCTGTCCTCTTTATTCTTTCTGCCAGCACAATTTGGATAAGTAAAGAAGCTTTGATTGGTGCTCTGCTTGTCACAGAGCATTCCTTCAGGTTTCCTTTCTTTCTTTCACCTCAGCATTTCACAGTATCACAGTACATTAGAGGTTGGAAGGGACCTCCAGAGATCCTCAGGCCCAAGCCACCTGCCAGAGCAGGATCGCCGAGGGTAATCCACACAGGAATGCATCCAGGTGGGTTTTGCCAGGAGACTCCATAATCTCTCTGGGCAGCCTGCTCCAGGGCTCTGCCACCCTCGCTGTAAAGAAGTTTCTCCTCGTGGTGAAGTGAAACCTTCTATGTTCAGGTTTGTACCCATTTTTCCTTGTCTGATTCCCGTGCATCGCCAAACAGAGCTTAGCCCCCTCCACTTGACACCCACCACTCAGATATTGAGAGGCATTGATCAGATCCCCCCTCAGTCTTCTAAAGACTGAACAGCCCCAGGGCTCTCTGGCTCTCTTCATAGGGGAGATGCTCCGGTCCCCTGGTCTTCCTCATGGCTCTCTGTTGGATTCTCTAAAGGAGGTCCCTGTCTCTCTTGAACTGGGGAGCCCAAAACTGGGCACAGGATTGCAGCTGTGGTCTCAGCAGGGCAGAGTAGAGGGGCAGAGGAACCTCCCTAGCCCTGCGGGACAGACTTTTCTCGATGCACCCCAGGATACCATTCTCACAAGGGCTCACTGCTGTCCCGTAGCAAACTTGCTGTCCACTAGGACGCCAAGGCAGGATTGGCACAGATGCACCTAGCACAGATCCATCCTGCTCCACCAAGGCGGCCAGAGAGAGGCACTGTGGTCCAGCAGACACAGACCTACACCCCAGGAGAAGCTGTGCCCTTGGCCGAGAGTCTGCAGAGGAGCCAGCCCCCACCACACGTGAAAGTGCCAGTGGCTTGAAGCCCTTGTTTCCAGCCTTTCTGATTCCAGACTCTGAAACACTACAGCCCCAGCCCTCTTACTCAGAGAAAGCCACTTTAGTGTTTCTGCATCCAGTTCATGACATGATGCTGCATTGATTTATGGGAAAACAACAACAAAGAGATCATCCCAAGAATTTACTGTGCTGGTGCATGGGATACATATCTGATTTCTGATTTCTACCCCATACTGAATCAGTGCTGTGCAGGAGCAAACACACCTTTCCTTCTCCTTTGTAGAATTTAACAGAAAGGAAAAAAAAATTAAACAAAATCCTTGTTACAGGTTCCACAATTTTCTGCAGAAATGGGAGCATCAGGATAATTGTATTCAGTATGTATTCCAAGGACTTTGCTGATATCTAATGAAGCGTGTGGAACCAAGCTCGTGTTCCAAGGAGAGGGAGGTTATCGCTTAGAAATGCGCATGTCTACAAGTTCAGCATTTCTTTGGCTTAGATTCATAGAAGGGTTTGACTTGGAAGGGATCTTAAAGATCACCTAGTTCCAACCCCCCTCCCACGGGCAGGGACACCTCCCACCAGTCCAGGCTGCTCAAGGCTTCATCCAAGCTGGCCCTGAAAACACATCCAAAACCTCCCTGGGCAACCTGTTCTAGTGTCTCACCACACTCACGGTCAAGAATTTCTTCCTAACATCCAGTCTAAACCTGCCCTCCTCAGGCTTCAATCCTCAGCTTTGATTTCTTGATGCTTGGTTGAAAACAAGTTAAAGGGCTTTGCTCCTTAGAGACTGGGTGATAAAACACATGTCAAAAATGCCGCTCTTCTAGCATATCTCTTCATCCACACTGCACAAATCAGCTCCTACCCCTCCATAGTCTTGGGCTCTGTCTCTCACACAGTAACTACAAATTCTCAGTTATGCCACAGTTGCATGTTTACCTTTAGAGCTGAACCATGGTGTTGAGTTTATGCCTACACACAAACATTGCTTGCTTGGTGCTCTGCAGATTGGAGGCCTGTGGCTCCCTGCCCTCCCAACACACACACAGAACAACTAACCCTGACATCTTTCTCAACATGAATGAGGTCAGCCCTCAGGCTCCTCTTCTCCAAGCTAAAGAGCCCCAGCTCCCTCAGTCTTTTCTCGGTCCCTTCAGCATCTTTGTGGCTTTGCACCACAAATAAGGCATCAGTGCCTTGCATAATCCTTCCTCATGTGAAGGAGGAAAAAAAAGGCAAAGGGGAAAAACAAACCAACAAACAAAAAACCCACCAGCTTTTAAAGCAGCTGGAAAAAAAAATTACTATGGAAAGAAAGTTTGGAAATTAAACCCTCAGGGCACCCCAGCAGTAGCACAGCAGATGCAGAGGTACCTCTCTACCTGTACAGGAGGCATTAACTTATTGCTGTCAACATACTTCTGTGAGGTCCACCCTTGGCAGGCTATGCAAATGCAGCCAAATTGATTCTTTCCAGACATCCATGGAAGTACACAGGCAGGCTGTTTATGCCTTCTGTTCCAATCTGAGAAGAAATAATTCAAGCAGAACACAATATCTGGGAAATATTTTCTTGTCATTTATGGCTACAGAAAAGCTAATGGAGGGAAAGCTTTGGAGAACGGCAGCACTGTATTCTGCAGCCCATAAGGATCAAGACATTAGAGCTGTGCATGGTTTAGCCATCTAACGAGTACCATCATTTGCTTCCCCATACACCAGAGCATCATAGAATGGGTTGAGTTGGCAAGGACCTCAAAGATCATCTAGTTCCAACCCCTCTGCCATGAGCAGGGACACCTCCCACTAGACCAGGTTGCTCAAAGTCTCATCCAGCATGGCTTTAAACACTTCTAGGGATGAGGTATCCACGGCTTTTCTGGGCAATCTGTTCCAGGGTCTCACCACCCTCATAGCATTCTTCCTAATGTCCAATCAAAACCAACCTACCCTGCTCTAGTTTAAAACATTGTCCCTTGCCCTGTGACCACACACCCTCCTAAACAGCCCCTCTCCAACCTTCCTATACGCCCCCTTCAGGTACTGGAAGGGCTTTATAACACCTCCCCACAGCCTTCCCTTCTCCAGGCTGAATAGACCAAAGTCCTTCAGCAGGTCCTTGTAGGACAGGTGCTGCTGCTGTCTGATCATCTTTGTGATCTCCTCCGGACTTGAACCACGCTCCACAGATCTACATCCTTGTTTTGTTGAGTGTCCCAGAGCAGGACACAGTACTCCAGCTGGGGTCTCACCAGAGGAGACTAGAGGGGGAGAATAACCTCCCTTAACCTGCTGGCTTTGAGCCTTCAAATGATGCCTCTAATCACACCAGGCAGGACATTGTGAATAAACAGAAGGATTAACATGTAGCTCTTCTGCAATGCTTTCCTCAAAGCATATACACAAACATTTAATGCAACCTTGCAGTGCCCACACAAAGTCAAAAGATAGAATTGACCCATGCAAAGCTTCTTTCTTGAGCATGACTGCAGAGACCACAGATCAATATCTTCTCCTGCAGACTGCACGTGGAGCACCAAAGATGCTGCCACTCCTCCCAGCTCCCACTCCACAGCTGACAAGCAGCCTGCCCCAGCCAAAAAGGTCCAGCTGGCATTGCGAGCTGGAGGAGTGACACTTCTCACCACTCAGGGTGACCGGAGACCTTGCCACATCCACGTTCAGTATCAAACAGCAACCTCACGGTCGGTAGAGAGCGGAAAGAGCGGAGCAGTTTTGTATCAGCATCGAAGTCGCAGCAGCTGCTTTTCACGGCTCGCGAGTGAAACGCTTGTGACCAGGCTAACACTGCATATTTATCAACTGCATTGAAAGAAAGGTGCATCAGCCAGATAAAAAGCCCCCTCACTGTTACTAATCACATTTTACACTCAAACAGAGCCTTAAATCCCAAGCAGTTCTGAAGAATTTAGCCAAGCTCACAAATCGTTCAGACAAGAGCCCAGGCAAGCTGGAGTGAAGCCAGCAGAGCCACGCTGCTTTACGCCAAGTTTACACAGGGGTAGGTGCATGCTCATGTATGGACATCACCCAGCTGCTCTTTAGCAAGGCACTGCAACACGCACAGAATTGGGTCACTTGGAAAAGATCTCCAAGATCATCAAGTTCAACCATCGATCTGGTGCCACCATGGCCACTAAACCATGCAGCCTAGACAAAAAGAGTAGAACAAACCCATACAGAACCACCCCCATCCCCACCCAGGGTTTTGGGACACAACTCAGGAAGGGATCTACCCCTCATGCCTGGCTCTTTTCTGCTTCTTGGAGCAGACACAGACAAAACTTCAGCTTCTCACTTCAGCATGAAGAGACATTTCTTTACAAGGAGGGTGACATGGAACTGGAGCAGGGTGCCCAAGAGGGTTGTGGAGTCTCCTCTGAAGACATTCGAAACCCACTTGGATGTGTTCCTATGCGGCCTGCCCATTCTGCTTTGGCAAGGGGGTTGGACTCAATGATTCCCAAAGGTCCCTTCTAACCCCTAACATTCTGTGACTCTGATTCTTCTGCCACTGGTGCCCTTGAAGGACCAGTTGCATTCAGTTCCCACCTTGGAAAGAGCTTTTTGCTGAAATATTTCCCTTACAGCCACATTTTCTTCAGTGCTTGGTAATGACTAGCAAAACTGCCCTGTGATTGTCATGTTTGTAAGCATGTGATTACCAGGTTTCTCATTGAGTAGAAGCTGGCTGAGGTCTTGAACCTCTGAGACAGTTCAGCCACCCCAAGAGTTTAGCACTATTTTTTTCCAGTCTGGCTGTGATGATCACTTAACATAAATGCTGGAGACTGTGCAGACTGTGTCATGTCTAGTCAAAAAAAAACCAGAAAGTGGACTGTTTGAGCCCGTAATTTCAGCCTTCAAGGATGCCCTTTTATATCCTTGCAGGATTGCAGGCATCCTAGTGCCTGAGGAAGATACTCCGCTCCTTCTAAGCTGACAGTTAATTAATTTTGAAGAAAGCTGCTTCCCATCACATTCTGGGGAGGAGCCAAGAGTTGATGACAGGAAAGCTTTGAAACCAGGGGCCTCCTGATGGGTGAGAAAATGCAAATTGTTCTTAGGTGATAGATATAGGAAGGAGGGCACAGGGTTGATATGGTGCTTGAGTCAAGGCAAGGCTTTTTAGTATTGGACAAAATACAAAGCCCTTCACAGGCTTACAGGATGTTAGGGGTTGGAAGGGACCTCTGGAGATCATCAAGTAAAAACCTCTGACAGAGCAGGACCACAGAATCCAGCACAGGTCACACAGGAACACATCCAGATGGGTCTTGAGTGACTCCCAAAAAGGAGACTCCACAACTTCTCTGGGCAGCCTGTTCCAGTGCTCTGGGACCCTCACAGTGAAGAAGTTCCTCCTCATGTTGAAGTGGAACCTCCTGTGCTGTAGTTGACATCCATTGCCCCTTGTCCTATCACAGGGTGGAACTGAGCAGAGCCTATTCCCTCCCTCTTGATCCCCAGCCCTCAGATATTCATAAACATTTATTAAATCCCCTCTCAGTCTTCTCCAGACTAAACAGCCCCAGGTCTCTCAGCCTCTCCTCCTCAGGCAGTGCTTCGGTCCCTTCATCGTCCTTGGAGCCCTCCGTTGGACCCCCTCAAGTAGATTACTGTCCCTCTTGAACTGGGGAGCCCAAAACTGGACACAATATTCCAGGTGAGGTCTCACTAGGGCAGAGTACAGGGGGAGGAGAACCTCCCTCGATCTGCACTCTTCTTAGTGCAGCCCGCTTATCCACAGTTTGCCTTCAGAAGAGGGAAGGTTTGTGTCTGTTCAATTTCAAAACCATAGTTTGCTAGGGAGTATGTGCAGCCCTACCACAGTGGGACTTGCAGTCATTCTGTACAGTGAATAAAGCAGCAGCCTTTTATGAAGTCTATTCCATTCCTTCCTTTGCTTTGGACTGTGTTCACTTGCTTGTTATTGTTTTAAATTCACCAAGGATAATTTTAAACTAATCTTCTCATTGTTGTTTTTTTTTGCAGCAAACCCTCATCAATAAGCACTGAAAGGATGATTAAAATATCACTCCATGTAGAACAAACTGTTACAATTACTGTGGGGAGTAAATTACCCTAACAGAGATGTAATGTCCATGCCTTCATTTCATGAAAGACTTATTATTAATTAAAAAAAAAAAATAATAAAGAAAGGGAGAAAAACCCAAACTCCTAGCACTGTAAGCAGGTCTTTGTCAAAAGAGCTTTTTCTAAACAGATAAATTACTTGCTTTGGTCTAACACCAAGTTCTTTATCCATAGTGATTCATAGAATCTTGCCACCCATCAAAGCACTAGACAACAAGGGCAAAGGAGACCACCACTCCCTTGGCTAAAGCCCAGAGAGAGAGGCAGAGCAGCTACATATCATAGACTTGTTAGGGTTGGAAGGGACCTCAAGGATCATCCAGTTCCAATCCCCCTGCCATGGGCTGGGACACCTCACACTACAGCAGGTTGCTCACAGCCACATCCAGCCTGGCCTTAAAATCCTCCAGGGATGAGGCTTCTACCACCTCCCTAGGCAATCTGTTCCAGTGCCTCATCACCCTTATGGGGAAGAACTTCTTCCTAACATCCAATCTGAATCTACCCGTTTCTATTTTTTCCCATTCCCCCCAGTCCTGTCACTACCTGACACTCTCCCTTCCCAGCTTCCTTGTAGCCCCCTTTAGATACTGGGAGGCCACAATAAGGTCTCCTCGGAGCCTTCTCTTCTCCAGACTGAACAGCCCCAACTCTCTCAGTCAGTCCTCATAGCAGAGGAGCTCCAGCCCTCTGATCATCCTTGTGGCTCTTCTCTGGACACATTCCAGCACATGCAGATCCTTCCTGTAATAGAGGCTCCAGAACCGGATGCAGTACTCCAGGTGGGGCCTCACAGAGCAAATCCTCTGGAGAACCAGAAAGGGAGCCACACCATGCAGAACTCATGCCTTGATGGTGGACCTACTTCTGTTCACAGACTGCATTGGGTTGGAAGAGACCCTCAAAGGTCAGCTTGTCCAACCCCCCCACAGTCAGCAGGGACACCTCCAACCAGATCAGGCTGCACAGGGTCACATTGAGCCCGATTTTCTCCTCCCCACAGACAGGCCTCTGCCAGCTCCAGGAATGTTCACATTTGTGATAGATTGAGTTGATCCCATTCTCCTCTGTGAGAACAGACACCTAATTCACTTATTTATTCAACAATGTCTGCTGCTCCTGTGACAGAAATGCCCTTTCCATTTTGCAGAATCCCTGTTGCCTCGTTCATTTCTTATTCTTTATCCACTTGAAGTCTTTCTTCTTTATTTTCACCTCTTGTCCAATTTTCATTGTACCTTCTCTCTTTGCTACTCTTAGGCTTCCTTTAACATTTTCAGTTTATTCTGTAATCTTTTCACATCCCCTTTGAGTTAGATCTTTCATAATTCATGTGTGTCCTTTTCTGCTCCTCTTCCTACCTGAACGTCCCTGTTAGCTACATCTGCCTTATTTTACTGTCACGGCAGGTCCTGCTCTCATCCCAACACAACAGCAAAGCTCCTATTGAGTTCAGTGGGAATGGGGCTCTTGGAGTGTTTATGGCTTGGCTCAATACACTTAAGCCCTGGGTGGGGGAAAAGAAAGTAATTAAGCAATATGTCAGGACAGACCATGGCTCGCTGCCAATTAGTGGGTGCTCAGTGTAACAAAGGCACAACTGTGGCACACATTAATCAGCCTTAATGTACAACCTGAAAGCTTAGATCCTTATGAAATGGGTGTTTAAAACGTTAAAATGCCTTTTATTTCAGTGAGAGCAATCACTATAGAGGCATTTCAGTACCTGAAGGGGGACTACAGGACAGCTGGGGAGGGACTGTTTCCATTTGCATGTAGCACTAAGGGCCAACGGTTTGCAAACAGAGAAGGGTAGATTTAGATTGGACACCAGGAAGAAGTTGTCTACTCTGATGTCTGAGATAATTCTGCTTTAGGTTATCAGATCTCCTCCTTTGCACCAGCCTTTAAGAACTGAGCAAGATAAATAAGAAATAATTGATAATGACAACATCAGAAACAAGCTGAGAAGCAGATCCTCTTTAGTATCTTCATTGATGATCTGGATGAGGGGATTGAGACAGACATCAGCAAATTTGCAGATGACACCAAGTTGGGAGCAGATATTGGCCAGTTAAAGGGTGAAGGGCTCTGCAGAGGGACCTCGACAGGCTGGGCAGAGTCCAACAGCATGGAATTCAACAAATCCAAGTGCTGGATGCTACACTTTGGCCACAGCAACCCCCTGCAGAGCTACAGGCTGGGGTCAGAGTGGCTGGAGAGCTGCCAAACAGAGAGGGACCTGGGGGTGCTGATTGACAGCCGCCTAAACATGAGCCAGCATTGTGCCCCGGTAGCCAAAAAGGCCAATGGCATCCTGGCCTGCTTTAGGAATAGTGTGGCCAGCAGGAGCAGGGAAGTCATTGTGCCCCTGTACTCTGCATTGGTTAGGCCACACCTTGAGTTCTGTGTCCAGTTGTGGGCCCCTCAGTTTAGGAAGGACATCGAGACACTTGAACGTGTCCAGAGAAGGGCAATGAGACTGGTGAGAGGCCTTGAGCACAGCCCTGTGAGGAGAGGCTGAGGGAGCTGGGGTTGTTTAGCCTGGGGAAGAGGAGGCTCAGGGGAGACCTCATTGCTCTCTACAACTCCCTGAAAGGTGGTTGTAGCCAGGAAGGGGTTGGTCTCTTCTCCCAGGCAACCAGCACCAGAACAAGGGGACACAGGCTCAGGCTGCATCAGGGGAAGTTTAGGCTCAGGGTGAGGAGAAAGTTCTTCACAAAGAGAGTTGTTAGCCATTGGAATGGGCTGCCCAGGGAGGTGGTGGTGTCACCATCCCTGGAGGTGTTCAAGAGGGCATTGGACGTGGCACTTGGTGCCATGGTCTAGTCATGAGGTCTGTGGTGACAGGTTGGGCTCGACAATCTTTGAGGTCTCTTCCAACCTTGGTGATACTGCAATACTGTGATCTCAGTCAGGCACCCAGAATCACAAAATGGTAGGGACCTCTGAGGATTATGGAGTCCAACCCCCCCTTCAAGAGCAGGGTCACCTAGAGTAAATCACATAGGCGCACATCCACAGAAACTGAAGTTTTCTGTTTCCCAGTGCTTTCGCCTCAACAGTGACAAAAGAGACCCAGCCTTCCAAATTCCCCACTTGACTAAACAGCTTCTTTCTCTTTGGAAAGGCTGAGGGAGCTGGGGATCTGTAGCTTGGAGAGGAGGAGCCTGAAGGGTGACCTCATTGGTGTTTACAAAGACGTGAGGGGCAGTGTCGGGAGGACAGAGCCAGGCCCTGCTCAGTGATATCCAACACCAGGACAAGAGGCAATGGGTGCAAGCTGGAGCAGAGGAGGTTCCATGTGAACAGAAGGCAAACCTTTTTTCACAGTGAGGGTACCAGAGCCCTGGTGCAGGCTGCCCACAGAGGTTGTGAAGTCTCCTTCTCTGAAGATGTTCAAAATCCACCCGGATGCATTCCTGTGAGACCTACTCTAGGTGACTCTGCTCAGGCAGGGGGGTTGGACTGGATGATCTGCTGAGATCCCTTCCAACCTCTAATGTTCTGTGATTCCCCATTCACATGGAGAAGGGCAGCTCCATGTTATGTTTGTTTTCCAATTTAGGGCCCACACTAGCATGTTCCAAAAGTGCTGGCATTTTCATTTTGTTCAGCTTAATGGAGGGTGACTCAAACCTTAAGCTGTTTGGTTTTGGAAAGCAAAGCAAATACACAGTGAGGCAGAGGATGAGCTGCGCTGCAGCTCTGTACCACATAGATCGTTAAAAGCAAATTTGTTTCCTTTCCAGAACAGCCCAACTCCTGATCCATCATGTTCTGTGTGCCCATTGCCTTTCTGAAGAGACCTACCACAAACTCCAGACATCCCACAGCTTCACATACCTCCTTTCTTCCCCAGGAGGGTGGTGAGACACTGGAACAGGTTGCCCAGGGAGGTGGTGGAAGCTTCGTCCCTGGAGCTTTTGAAGGCCAGGCTGGATGTGGCTCTGAGCAACCTGATCTAGTGTAACGTGTCCCAGCCCTTGGCAGGGGTATGGAACTGGATGATCCTGGGGGTCCTTTCCAACCCTGACAATTCTATGATTCTTCGTTTTATTTTTTTGAATCAGCACCACATTCTTCCAACTCTCTCAAAGCCAAATAGGATTCAGTCTCTAAATACTTTCTATAACTGCCATGCAAGCATGGTGAGAATGGCCCAAAAATGACCAGAGGTCCAAGGCTCTCACACATCTAGAGGTGTTACTCCACAGTGCTGCAAAAGGAGCACAAAACCTCACTTGGGCCCTAAGCTCTTCCCCCTCCCCCCTCCTCCCCCAGCAGTTTGTCTGCAAGTTAGGTTCTGGTGTATCCCGCTCCATCAGTCCCTTTGTCATGCTGCAGTGTGCATTCCTGTGAGTAAGTTGCAGGTGGTGGTGATTTTTCTTTGTAACATGAATTAGCTCTGCACCTCTGTAGCACATTTAGCCATGCTGGATCCCTGCAAATATTTCTTTGGTTTATCTTATTTTCCCCACATAGAACGGCTTAGGTTGGAAGAAACCTGAAAAGTCATCCACTTCCAACCCCCCTGCCAGGGGCAGGGACACCTCCCACTAGCCCAGGGTGCCCAAGGCCTAATCTACCTTGGCCTTCAGCACCTCCAGGGAGGGGGTATCCACAACCTCACTGAGCAACCTGTTCCAGTGTCTCACCATCCTCACTGCAATGCTCTGGGGAAGCAGTGGAACATGAGAGACAGGCACCAGACATTTTGTAGCTAAATCAAAGCTCTCTTCTTTCATCAGGAGAAGAAATACGCTACAGAGGAATACCTGCTGCAATCAGGGGGAGAAATCTAAGCATTTGCCTGTAAGAGCTGAATTTAGCAATAGAGAAGAACATAAAACACTGTGTTTCCTATTAAATACAGGCTGAAATAGTGGGTCTCCGGGACTCAGCAAAACTTGATAATTTCTAAACCAAGAACCCAGGTGGTAGCTCTCTAGTTGTGCAACACCATACTGAAAACCTCTGCTCTTGGCACAAACAGGGCTGCACACCCTAGGCACAGCCATGTGTGCTGGTGCAAAACAGAGCTAACGCTAACAAAGCCACCGAGACAGAATGAATAGAAGTCCCCAGAGGTCCATCGTTTAAATAGCAGCACAGGAGCAAAGGCTGAGGCAAGTGATTTCAGCTACAAATGGTTTTAACTTGAAAATCAGAGAAAGGCAAGATGTGCGTGATGGGGACAATGATAAGAGAGAAAAAACAGGCTGGATTATTCCACAACTGTAAATCATCCTCTGCTATGAGGACAGGCTGAGGAAGCTGGGGTTGTTTAGCCTTCAGAAGAGAAGGCTCTGGGGGGACCTCAGAGCTGCCTTCCGATAGCTGAAGGGAGCCTACAGAAAGGCTGGAGAGGGACTTTACATAAGGGTGTCTAGAGACAGGACAAGGAGAAATGGTTTGAGGCTGAGGAAGAGTAGGGTGAGAATGGATCTTAGGAAGCAGCTCTTCATTTTGAGGGTGGTGAGACTCTGAAACAGGTTGCCCAGGGAGCTTGTGGATGCCTGCTCCCTGGAGGTGTTCAAGGCCAGGTTGGATGAGCCTTGAGCAGCGGAGTCTAGCTGAAAGGTGACCCTGCCCAGGGCAGGAAGGTTGGAGTAGATCTCCGGGGTCTCCCCCAACCTAAACCATTCTGTGAATTAGATCTGGGGCGGGGATTAAAGAAGCCCCACTGAGGAAGACAATTTCTAAGTGTCTCTTTGCTCAGCTCTCACCCCTCTGGTCTTTGAATACTCAAACCTTTTGCAAAACACTCAGTTTTGCTCTTTCGTGGTTGTGCTTTGCTTTTGGCTGTGCTGTTTGGGGGGGGTTTGTTTTTATTTTTTTAAACATACCTGAATCACTCTTTTGACTCTGACTCCCTGCTCTTCAGCTAGTAAGAAAATTTCAGGAGTCTTTGTTGTAAATAGCTTCCAGCAGAGAATGATTAGCATGAAGATCGATTGTGTGATTTGCCATAGTATATGGTGAATGTTTTCCGCAACTAAATAAGAAGAGCATGATCCTACTCTGTGGGAGGGCTGGTTTAAATGCTCAGAACATTCCAGGGAAAAGAAAAGGATGTTGTTAAGAAACTACAAAAGAAGCACTAAATAGCAGCATCTCTGTCTGCTGCAGAAGGTCAGAATGACCTAGCGCTCTTAGAGTAACTTTACCTTGGGTGACGCTCAGTACAGGTACAATCCATTCCCACCTGCAACACTGACAGACCATGCCACACTTCTGTGGAATCAAAGAATAGCTTAGGGTGGAAGGGACCTCAGAGATCATCTACTCCAACCTCCCTGCCATGGGCAGGGACACCTCTCGACTAGACTTGGTTGTTTAGGGCCTCATCCATCCCATTCCTGAAGACCTCCACAACCTCCCTGGGCACCCTATTCCAGAGTCTCACCACCCTTGTATTGAGGAGCTTCTTGCTAAGCTCCGGTCTAACCCTGCTCTCCCTCAGCTAAAAACCATTCCCCCTTGTCCTGTCTCTGGACACCCTCAGGAAAAGTCCCTCTGTGGCCTTCCTGTAGGATCCCTTGAGGTATTGGAAGGCAGCTCTACAGGTGCCCCCAGAATCTTCTCTTCTCCAGGCTGAACAACCCCAGCTCTCCCAGCCTATCCTCATAGCAGAGGTAGTCCAGCCCTTGGATCATCTCTGTGGCCCTCTGGACTCACTCCAACAGCTCTGTGGCCTTCTTATGCTGGGGACACCAGAACTGGAAGCAGTATTGGAGGTGAGGTCTCAGCAGAGCACAGTCAAGGGGCAGAATCCCCTTTCTTGTCCTGCTGCCCACACTCCTCTTAATGCAGCCCAACACAGAGCGACCTTCTGGGCTGTGCGAGGGCACTGCTGGCTCCTGGGGAGCTTCTCATCAACAAACATCTCCAAGTCTTTTTTTTCAGGGCTACTCTCAACCCCTTCTCTACTCAGCCTGGATTTGTGCCTGGGGTTTGCCTGACCCAGATGCAGGACCTTAGAGCTGGACTTGTTGAACCTTATGCAGTTGGTACTGGCCCAGTTCTCAAGCCTGCCAAGATTCTTCTGGGTGGATCCTTTCCCTCAAGGGTGTCCAGCACACCCCACAGCTTGGTGTCATCAGCAAACTTGCTGAGGGTGCACTTGATGCCACTGCCCATATTGCTGAT
Organism: Melanerpes formicivorus; assembly: GCF_026170545.1. Taxonomy (NCBI): domain Eukaryota; kingdom Metazoa; phylum Chordata; class Aves; order Piciformes; family Picidae; genus Melanerpes; species Melanerpes formicivorus. The sequence continues at coordinate 4,840,258 of NW_027142378.1, forward strand.
GCAGACATTAAACAGTACTGGATCCAGGACAGACCCCTGAGGATTTCCACTTGGTATTACTCACACTTTCAGTACCTAACAGCTGTGTGTACCCATTGGTGCCCTTCAGCCTTCTGTGGGGCTGGCTGATGGGGCACAGCATCCCCAACCAGACCTGTGGCAGCGGTGAGGAGAAACTCTTTTGTGCGGCTCTCAGCCCTGCACCACTGGGTTGTGCTTCCAGCTTTACCAGACCTACTAAAGGTTTATCTCATAACAATGTAGATATCCTCAGATGCACAATAAAGCATTGATTACATTCCAGGCTGTATTCACACACACATCCTTCCACCAAAATGATAAAGTCCCTGCTTTCTGCTTACTAAACACTCAACCACAAACCCCCACCAAAGATCTGCTCGGCCTGTTTGCTGTACTAAAGAGAAGACATTTTAGAGGAATGGGTCTCATCTTGTTATTCAGAACAAACACCCAAAATTCATAGCCTATTTCAATATGAACACAGACCTGATCCCATTTTCTGGGATGGAAAGAGCCTATTTCAGAGGAAAGCAAGATGAGCACTTGTCTGGGGCCCCTGGGAAATGTGCAAACTCTCCAGAGCCTCCCTGACAGAAGAAAAGGACCCATCTATCTCAGCTCTCCAGTTCTCACACTGTAGAGATTATTGCAGCCACTTCTGCAAGCAGCCTTGAATGATCTAAGCTGCTTTTCTCCCTCACCAGTACTGCAGCACTGAGAGAAGCGGGGCAAAGCAGAGCCCTCCATAACTGAGCATCTTCAGAGCAGGGGGAAAAAAAATGTCAGAACAAAGAGCCCTTGAATTTCTCCTTCATTTCCTAACCACGTAAAAGGGAATGGGGGTCCTCAGATCTGGGAGAGAAGGTGGGATATGGGCTGTTGTTTTGCAGCAGAGAGCTCTACATATAATACTACCTGGGGCTTTGCAGGCACAGCTACAGCCAGCAAAGAGCTGGTGATCCCACAGCTTCCTTGTAGGAGGTGTGTGCATTGGGGCAAGGGGGGAAGGGAAGGAGGGCCAGAGTGCAGCCTGAGGTAATAACTGCATGTGCACAGGGAACTCCATACATGACAGGAGTGGGAAGAAATCAATCTTAGAACATTTTCTTTTGCAGTTGGGATGCAGTTTCTCCTTGTGTTGAGATAGAACTTCCTGGGTTACAGTTTGTGTCCATTGCCCCTCATCCTGTTACAGGGCATCACTGAAAAAAGGCCTGGCCCCTTCTTCTTGGCAGCCACCCTTCAGATATTTGTAAACACTGATCAGATTCCCTCTCAGCCTTCTCTTCTCCAGACTAAACATCCCCAGGGCTCTCAACCTTTCCTCATTAGACCAATGTTCCAGCCTTTTCATCATCCTCACAGCCCTCCACTAAGACTCTCCAGTATTTTCACGTCCCTCTTGAACTGGAGAACCCAGAACTGGACACAATACTCCAGATGCAGTCTAACTAGGGCCGAGTAGAGGAGGAGAAAAACCTCCCTCAACCTGCTGGCCACACTCTTCTTAATGCACCCCAGGGTACCACCGGCCTTCTGGGCTACCAGATCACGCTGCTGTCATAGTATCATAGTATCATTCAGGGTTGGAACTTCTTGTTATGCACCGGGACTCAAAGGTCCTTCTCCGTGGAGCTGCTTTTCAGCAGAACAACCTCCAACCTGTCCCGGTGCTTGGTGTTACTCCTACCCCAGATGCAGGACTCTACACTTATCCTTGTTGAACCTCACTAGGTTCCCCTTTGCCCAGCTCTCCACTCTGCCCAGATCTTGCTGGGGTAACTGCTCAGAACAGAGCTATCTCAGCCAAATTCCCTGTCACACACCAAAAAAAAAAGGTACCAGCTGCTTACTGCAGAGGCAGTCATTTACCTGGAAAGGCCGCTAAAAGCTCCAATTTAATTGGCAAAAGCCAAAGTGGAAAGATAAAGCTCAAAAGCACTTCAGGCTTTTTTTTGTCTCACTCAGATTATTTTTTTTCCAGAAATGCTGGGGGGAAAAAAATAGGAAAAAACCCAACTGAAAACTCATAAATCATAACCAGTGCTGCAGAGACCCCATGGGAAATGTTGGGTGTGATTTCCCTGCCTGGGTTTTCATTTCCCTAACCCTTCCATAGCTGCTGGTATCTATGCATTGATATTATTCTCCTTCCTGCTTTAATTCAGGCTCAAAAAGTCTTCTTAAAACAGATTTGATGCTTGCTTAAGGAACTATCTTACTTCCAGCAAGAGATGGCTTTTACTGAGAGCATTCCCCCCAATGACTTTTTAATCTTCCTAGCCCTGACCTTTTAGTTCCAAATATTAAACAAATCACAAGCTATTACTTGTATTTATTAGACCATTAGAAGCCAAATCCACCTTGTCCTGAACAGTTATGGAGGAAAAGGGGAGCCCAAAGTGAGAGGAATTAGATAATTACAGCACAAAAGACCGAACATAAGTGAGTTATTCTTGGGACATTTTCCATTCTGGTTGCCATCTTACTCATGAACATGAGGTGTCAGGAAGCTTTATTCCTCCTACCCAAATTTTATGTGATTTCAGTTCCATTATTTGAAGATTTTTTCCAATATTTGGGAGTTGGGCCAGCCAGCCATTGCCCTAAATTTCTGATTACAGACCCAACAATCCACAAGGGAAGACTTGAGAGCCCGGCTAATAGTTGGGTATTTCTTTAGCAGAGCCGATGCAATACTTGGCTGCTGGGGAATGCATTAGAAGACCCAAGCCCTCAGCCTTTGTAAATGCAGAGATATGGAAGACCTCATTCCACGGCTCTTCACTGCACTGTCCCTATTAAAAGGCAGCACAGACAAATGTAATGGGTCAAAGGTCTAGAAAGGATTTCCAGAGAAATAAAAATTCACAGTAGAAAATAAATAACAAAATTAATACCAACTTCCATGAGCAAGAGGTTTAGGAACAGCACCATAGCTGCAATACTGGGCAGTGTTCATGGGATTTGAGATGAGGAAGCTATCTGGAAAACAGCACAGGTTACGGTAATAGATATCACAGGGGTTTCACAGATTCACAAATTGCATTACGTTGGAAGAGAGCCTCAAAGGTCAGCCCGTCCAACCCACTGCACTCAGCAGGGACACCTCCAACTAGAGCAGCATCTGGTCTGATCTTGAAGGTCTCCAGGGACAGAGCCTCAACCACATCCATGTGCAACCCATTCCAGTATTTCACCACTCTCATTGTGCAGAACTCCCTCCCAATATCCAACCTAAATCTCCCCTGCTCCACTTTCAAACCATTGCCCCTCGTCCTATCACCACAGGCCCTTCTAAACAGTCCCTCCCCAGCCTTCCTGTAAGTCCCCTTCAGACACTGAAAAGAAGTTCTAAGGTCTCCCCAGAACCTTCCCTTCCCCAGGCTGAACAGCCCTAATTGTTTCAACCTGTCTTCATAGCAGAGGTGCTCCAGCCCTCTGATCATCGCTGTTGTAGATGAACAGCTGCAGGGAGGAGGCAAGGCCAGGCTGGATGAGGCTTTGAGCGGCCAAGTCTAGTGGAAAGGCTTCTTTGCCCATGATGTGGAGGTTGGAGCAAATGATCTCTGAAGTCCCTTCCAACATAAGCTTTCTCATAGCTTCTGCAACAGCCCAAGGTGACAAAGAGTAGATGCACAGTCAGTAGCTAAGTGCTTCACCCTTCCCTTGCAGAGCAAGGTCAGCCAGCACCCTGACACAGCTTACACTGGAGCAAAGAAAGTGAAAACTCTTCATCTGGCACGATTCTCAGCCCAAAGAAAGCTTTTATGCGGTTTGCTGTTATTGTTTGTGTTATTGCTGCTGGTATCTGGACAAAGACCCAAAAAGGGATTACATGCTCACAGACAAGGAGCGTCCAAGTGACACTTTCACCCAACCCTTGGCTGTGTGCAATTTGCTCTTCTTAGGAGACCCACTGACTGAAGTGCCCTAGTTTTCCAGCCACCATCCTGTAATGAGCTGAGGATGCCATACATCTTGCTTCTAAACCAGCAAACTCAGTATTACTCTCACACCACCGGGTAAAGCTCACGTTACAGCGCTGTCTTGGTCTCTGTTACCAATTGTAAGGAGATATCAGGCATTTCCTAAGAATCAGGTTGCAAAAATGTAGCTGAGAGACATACAAGGACATAAAAATTCCAATGAGATAAAAGCATCCCTGTTTACATAGCAATTCTGCTTCATTAGTCTCAATGTTATTTCATTAGATTCAATGCCATTTAGCTCTGATGTTCATTTCAAGGCTGCTTATTTATACCCAGGCAGAGCGGGGGAAATGCTGTAAAAAAAACCAACCAACCCAAACCCTCTGTGCTGAATGCAGTGTTGAAATGGGGTTTAATATGCAATAAAATATAGAGATCTTGCTCTAGTTAGGCATCACTGTTTGCTTACATATGATACCATGCACACTATATCCTGAAGTGAACTCAGTCTGCAGGCATGAAACCCTGCAAGTAGAGAGACTCGACTGAGACTGCTCAGAGACGCTTCAGAGCACAGAGAGATTTCTTACCTCATTTATGCACCCTTTCTGCTGGCTGAGAGTCTTTCCTGTGTGGGGCTTTTACAGAAGGTTTGGGTTTGTTTTTTAATCAGGGATGAATTTCGCCTCATCAATCCATTTGGGCTGTTTTGCAGAGGGCAAAAATCCAGGGGGCATGGGCTGCTACCACCAAGAGAAGCGTGGCCAGCAAGTCCAGGGAGGTGATTCTCCCCCTCTACTCCACTCTGGTAAGACCCCACCTGGAGTACTGCCTGCAGTTCTGGAGCCCCTGTCACAAGAAGGATCTGGATGTGCTGGAAGGTGTCCAGAGAAGGGCCACAAGAATGATCAGAGGGCTGGAGCACTTCTCCTATGAGGACAGACAGAGAGTTGAGGCTGTTCAGTCTGGAGAAAAGAAGGCTCTGAGGAGACCTTGTTGTGGCCTTCCAGTATCTGAAAGGGACTACAAGAAAGCTGGGGAGAGACTATTAAGGATGTCAGGGAGCGATAGGACTGAAGGAAATGGAGCAAAACTAGAAACGGGCAGATTCAGATTGGATCTTAGGAAGGAGTTCTTCACCATGAGGTTGGTGAGACACTGGCACAGGTTACCCAGGGAAGTGGTAGAAGCCTCATCCCTGGAGGTTTTGAAGGCCAGGCTGGATGTGGCTGTGAGCAACCTGCTGTAGTGTGAGGTGTCCCTGCCCAAGGCGGGGGGTGGTTGGAACTGGCTGATCCTTGAGATCCCTTCCAACCCTGACAATTCCATGATTCTACCTCAAGTGTTCTACCTCAGAGGTACCAGGCTACATCCCCTGGAATTTTGCTACACTGTAAGACTGCCTGCTTTCTTGAATTGCCCTTTTTTTATAATCAAAATGCTTATATGCAGCAGCTCCAACCCACTAAGGATTTGATTCTTCATTTTTTTCCCTTCATTTTACTGTATGCTATTTGCACATCTTGCTATAGGGTTTCCCTGCAAGTACATAAACTGATTTTAATTGTTCCCAGTGCTGACACCCATTTAATTAAAACAGTAGTGCTACAGCAAGATTTATTCTACAGAAACAAAGAGATTTTCAAAGCAGTAATGGAACATGTAATAGATGTGTCACATTTTAAAAGCCTAATTAAATCGATTGTTTCTCTCCATCCTCAGCATGTCTCTCTCAAGTGTAATATAATTTTAAATGCCTGAGATGCTTATTTCAATCATTGTGTGAGCTGGATTCACACTTAGGATGGTTGCTTTTGGCAAAGTGATAAGAGTTGATAAGACTGAAGGATGGGATGGGTGCCATCCAGAGGGACCTGGACAAGCTGGACAGGGGAGCTGAGGAGAATCTCATGAGGTTCAATAAGGCAAAGTGCAAGGTCCTGCACCTAGGTCAGTGCAACCCTTCATATCAGTCCAGGCTGGGGGATGATGAGATTGAGAACAGCCCAGCAGAAAAGGACTTGCGGGTGCTGGTGGGTGAGAAGCTTGACATAAGCCAGCAATGGGCACTTGCAGCACAGAAGGCCAATGCAGTCTGGGCTGCATCTAAAGAAGCCTGGCCAGAGATGGAGAGAGGGGATTCTGCCACTCTGCTCTGGTGAGACCTTACCTGCAGTTCTGTGTCCAGCTCTGGCGCCCTCAACACAAGAGAGACATGGACCTGCTGGAGCGGGTCCAGAGGAGGGCCACAACAATCACCAGAGGGATGGAGAGCCTCTGCCATGAAGACAGGCTGAAAGAATTGGGGCTGTTCAGCCTGGGGAAGGGAAGGTGCTGGGGAGACCTTAGACATCCACCCAGCACCTTAAGGGGGCTACAAGAAAGCCAGGGAGGGACTTTTCACAAGGGCTTGTAGTGACAGGATGAGAGTCAAATGCTTTAAAATGGAAGAAAACAGATTTGGACTAGAGATTAGGAAAGAAACTCTTTCCAGTGAGGGTGGTGAGACACTGAAACAGGTTGCCCAGGGAGGTTGTGGATGGCCCCTCCCTGGAGATGTTTAAGATAAGGTTGGATGAGACCTTGAGCAACCTGGGCTAGTAGGAGGTGTCCCTGCCCATTGCAGGGGGGTTGGAACTGGATCAGGTCCCTCCCAAATCAAACCATTGCAGGAATCTATAATACTCCCCTTTGTTCACAATCTCTAGACAGAAGAGATGTGCCCATTTCAGAGAGAGGCTGAACTCAGCCCAGAGGAAGGATTTCAGCCCATGAGGACAACTCCTTTGCCCCAGCAGCATTTCAGCAGTGGAGCAGACTGCAGGGCTTAGATCAGCGCTGTGATCAGAATCTCTGCGCTTCAGCCCTTCTGCGCACGTAGTGCAATCACATCTGATTTTATACAGCAGTCAAACACTGTAAGGCCCCCAAAATGAGAATAATAAGAGCACCAAGGGAGGCAAATTCCCTTAGAGATCATAGGAGATTATCTTAGAGAAGAAAATTCAGTACAAGCTAGATATCAAAAGCACAATACTTTTCTTACAGATAACCAGCAGCATAGCAGTTATTGAGGCTTTGGCAGCTAAAACCTTTTCTAACGAAGAATACATTGCAATTATTTAGTCTTAAATAAGTAATCACTTTTTTTTTTCCCCCTTCTGCTTTCATATTCTGAAAATAATTATATTACTTAGGGTTCATTAACTGTTTCCAGCAGAATAACCAGCTTTATTTAATTAGCTGGATGAAGCTTTTTAGTTACTTCCTTTCCTCCCATCACTGATTAAACATTAGTTTCAGAAGATTAGCAGCTATTTTCTTCCACTCAATATCCTCTTTAGTTAAATAAATAAATAAGAGAGGAAATCAAACATAAATGCTATGACTACTTAGAGAAGACATCAGTGACAAATGGTGTTTGCCGAATTCTTTCATCCACTATCCTGCCCTGACCAGTAGAAAGGGTAAAACACTTCAAACCAAAGCAAATGCCGCTTGTAAGGGACAGGTTGAAACATGAACTGTTACTCTTCCAGTCCAGTTCCCGCATGTGGAAATGGTCATTGCATTATGGGTGTCAAACAGGCAGGATTTATCCTTTTCCTTCAATCTGAATTCAGGCAGCTCCTGCAGCAGTGAATTCCACATTAGTTCACTATCAGTGGTAAGTAAATGCCCCTGCACGCTTCAGGTGCCCAAACAAGACAAAAGATGTAAGTCCTGTACACAGAATGTCTCAGGTTGGAAGGGGCCTCAGAGACCATCTACTCCAACCACCCTGCTATGGCCAGGGATCCATCTCAACTAGATTTGGCTGCCCAAGGCCTCATCCAACCTGACCTTGAACAGCTCCAGGGAGGAGGCAACCAGTACCTCAAAGAATTGTAGAATGGCTCAGGTTGGCAGAGGCCTTTAAAGGTCATCTACTCCAACCTTCACACCATGGGCTGGGAAGCCCCTCCACTAAACTTAGCTACTTAAAGCCTCATCCAGCCTGGCCTTGAACATCTCCAGGGAGAGGGCAGCCACAACCACTCGGGGCAACCTATTCCAGTGTCTCACCACCTTTGTATTGAAGAACGTCTTGCTAAGATCCAGTCTAAACCTACTCGCCCAAGGGGGAAGGAGGAGAGTTGCTGGCTGCAGTCACTGGGCAGGACCTGGGGGCACTGTGAAGGCAACACAGGCAAGCATCTTGTGGACCCAGCAGGTGAGGAATATTTTTCTCACAGAATCACCCAGGTTGGAAGAGACCTCCAAGATCATCAGGGCCAACCCATTACCCAACCCTAACCAATCAATTAGACCATGGCACTAAGTGCCTCATCCAGGCTTTTCTTAAACACCTCCAGGGATGACAACCCCACCACCCCCCAGGCAACACATTCCAACGGCCAATTACTGTTTCTATGAAGAACCTCCTCCTAATCTCCAGCCTAAACCTCCCCTGGTGCAGCATGAGACTGTGTCCTCTTGTTCTGGTGCTGGTTGCCTGGGAGAAGAGACCAACCCCCACCTGGCTACAAGCTTCCTTCAGGTAGTTTTAGAGAGCAGTAAGATCTCCCCTGAACCTCCTCTTCTTCAGGTTAAACACCCCCAGTTCCCTCAGCCTCTCCTCATAGGGCTGTGCTCCAGACCTGTCCCCAGCTTTGTTGCCCTTCTCTGGATGTGTTCGAGCATCTCAATATCTTTCTTGAATTGAGTGGCCCAGAACTGGACACAGTGCTTGAGGTGTGGCCTAATCAGTGCTGAGTGGTCCCTGCAGACATTAGCCACCTTCCCTCACCAAAACCCATCTTGCCTCCACAATGCCAAAGATCTGGAACAGAAATGAAACTCTCACTGCATTTATTAAAATCAACAGCTTTGTAGAAACAAGATCCAACCACATCAGTTCTCAGCTACTGTCTGATCCTCCTAAATTTTAGCACACAAAACCTCCACAGCACCAAAGCATGCAAACCAATTTTACACTCCTCTCTTCAGCAGAGAAAGAAATAATGCCTCAGCCTGCTTTGCCAGTTCATTTTTGTGCCCTTCACAAATTGTCAGTGCCTGCAGCTGTAAAACCAGAACTTCCTCATCTGTCCCTGCAGCACGTTCCCCTGGAAGCAAGCACAGGCAAGCAAATGCAAGTGCCTGCTGCAGGCTCCTAAATGATGCAGTGCTTTGCTGTGCCACGCTTTTCAGGTAGTGGTATTAGCAGAGTGTCCCTGACTGGTGGTATTATGGCTCTTTAGTAAGGGCATAAATCCATCTATTTTGTTAGGATTAATCAACATCTGAAATGAAAACCCAAATGATGGGAATAGAAAACTGCACATTTCTACAGACTGCAGGTTTTTATTGTTATCATTCCTTGGCACCTTGGTCTGTGCTCAAGGCTTTTTTTCCACACACCCCCTCCCCGCCCAGGTGTATGAAAAGCTGGACATGAGCCAGCAATGGGCACTTGCAGCCCAAAAGTCCAGTGGCAGCCTGGGCTGCATCAAAGGCAGCCTGACTAGGAGGTTGAGAGAGGTGGTTCTGCCCCTCTGCTCTGCTGAGACCTCACCTGCAATGTTGTGTCCAGCTCTGGAGCCAACACAAAAGAGATGTGGAGCCGCTGGAGTGAGACCAGAGGAGGGCCATGAGGATGGTCAGAGGGCTGGAGCACCTCTGCTATGAAACCAGGTTGAGAGAGTTGGGGCTGTTTAGCCTGGAGAAGAGATGGCTCTGGGAAGACCTGAGAGCTGCATATCAAGGTCTGAAAGGAACCCACAGGAAGGCAGGGGAGGGCCTATGGTGATAGGATGAAGGCAAATGGTTTCAAAGTGGAGCAGGGGAGATTTAGGTTGGACATCAGGAGGAAGTTCTGCACAATGAGAGTGGTGAAATACTGGAACAGGTTGCCCAGGGATGTGGTTGAGGCCCTATCCATGCAGACATTAAGGATCAGTCTCAATATGTCCCTGGGTGGCCTGATTTAGTTGGAGTATCCCTGCGGAGTGCAGGGGCATTGGACAAGATGCTTTGAGGCTCTCTTCCAAGCTGATGTAATCTGTGAATCTGTAAACTAGAAGTTACATCAAAGATCTCCTCACACTTGGCAACACAAAACATCTTTACTGCTAACTACAACCATTGTGCCTTCTTTTATGATTCTATTCTACTCCCTTTCATGACTCTGGTATCAGTAATGTGTACTTTGATATAAGGAGTCAAGACAGACCTCTGCCTTCCCCATTTTGACAAGGGTATGCTTGACTCGAGGAAGCTGCAGATGTGCAAGCAACTCAAAGCCAACCAGGGAGTAAGATTCCAGCTGCTAATATTTCTGCTTCTGAGTTGCTGGCATGCTGCTGTTGGCTTGTTTCCTAAGCACAGTCCTGCTACCAGGCCACCTCTGATCTGCTCTAATGCATAGATGGATGAGGGTAAGACCTGCTCATAGCATCCAAGCAAAAGCAACTGACTCCTAGCACAGACTCATAGAATGGTGTGGGTTTGGATCTCTTCTGCTCCCATTTTTTCCCCCCCCTCAGACCTTTATTGCTGAACATGCAAATGGGAGTTTCATAAATTCATAGAATGGCTTAGGGTGGAAGGAACCTCAAAGACCATCTAGTTCCAAGCCCCCCACAACCATGGGCAGAGACACCTTCCACTGGACTAGGCTGCTCAAGGCCTCATCCAACCTGGCCTTGTACACCCCCAGGGAGGGGGCATCCACAGCTCCCCTGGGCAACCTGTTCCAGTGTCTCACCACCCTCACTGGAAAGAATTTCTTCCTAGTCTCCAGTCTAAGTCTGCTCTCCTCAAGCTTCAATCCATTGCTCCTCATCCTATCACTACGAGGCCTTGTAAAAAGTCCCTCTCCAGTTTTGGGTTTTTTTGTAGTTACATGCCTTCATATCAATAAGGAAATGCCTTCATCCAAACAAGGAAAACAACTGTGCTAAGAATACCTCACCTGACTTCCTATGGAGCACATGCAATGCATGGCCACATAACTCCTGCAGAGGGAACTGCACATTGTAGCTGACTGACAGGTAGGGTTTGGAAAGAGCCTTCTGTTTATTTACACAAAGCCAATACCCAACCAGCTGCCTGTCAGAATCCAGCACCATTTAACCCAGCTGTCAGGAGAGTTGTTTACATCATCATTACATACATTTTTACAGTGGGTAAAATCTGTCAACAGCTCAACAAAGCATGCCCATCTATTGTCTGGGTACTGCATGGAGAGAGGCACCAAACCACTTTTTTTAGGCAAGTGATGGGGTCACAGAGCAAGAAAATATTTCAGTCTCTCATTTCCTCCCTGTGCAGGCAGTTATTAAGTTAGAGAGAAGCCTTTACAAATGAAAGATTCAATGAGGGCCTGTGTAAAGGATGAGGGAGGAAAATAATAGCAGGTGGCACTTCAGTTCCTATATTCCCAGAGCAAAATCAAAGCTGGAAGGTAGCTGTTACACTCTGCCTGTGAGGCAAAGTTTCTCCTGTAGACATAACCCATCTAGGTAGGCTATTGCAATCCCCTGCAAGAGCAGTGCTTGCCGGCTGCAGCGCTCAACAGACAAAGTAGCAAACCCAAATTCCCCAGGACTGAAGGCAATGTTGCTGTTGGTTGGTTGGGTTTTGTGGGTTTGGCTTTTCTTTTTTTTTAACCCAGCATGTTAAACATGTTCCATTTCCCTCCAAGTCTGCCATGCACTAAAACCAGAGGGTGAAGCCAAAAGCTCCAGGTCAGATACAGCACTGATCTTAAGACACCAACTTGATGGACTTGTGTGAGTCAGTCCTGGCTACCACAATAAAACTGCTCCAAGAGCAAGTTCACAGAAACAGCTTAGTCAGTCTGTAGGAAGAGATCCTCATAAGCAAAGGTGCTCTTAATTAAGGAATACAACAAAGATCTCGAGTCAGAATGAAATGGTCAAGCTTTCCTAACTCCTAAAAGTTTGTTTGGAAAACTTTGTGTTTGACAGCCAGATTCTCCTTCTCTCCAGCTCCAAGCCACTCTGCTGGCTCTGCCCTGCTTTTCTGTGCTTTGCTGGCACATCAGAGCTCTTAACACTTAGCACTTACTTTAAATTTCCTAGCCATGCTCATTGCCAGGAACTTTTATTGTTCCTTTTCAATGTAGTGTTGTCATCTTGATTGACTAGATGGCAAATCTTTCAACAGCTGATGTGTTTTTCAACTCACCATTTGCAGGACGAGCTTCTAGTCCACATGGTCAGAGAGAGGAGCTGGAAGAGCAGGAGGAAAATCCTAAAAGCTAAAGAACAGAAAACACATTTTAAAATGCTGACATTTCATGGGTTCACAGATTCATAGAATGGTTTAGGTTGGAAAGGGCCTTCAAGATCATCTAGTCCCAACCCCCTTGCCATGGGCAGGGACACCTCCCACGAGACCAGGTTGCTCAAGGCCTCATCCAGCACGGCCTTGAATACCTCCAGGGAGGGGACAGCCACAGCCTCCCTGGGCAACCTGTTCCAGTGTCTCACCACCCTCACTGGACAATTTCTTCCTAATCTCCAGTCTAAGTTTGGTCTCCTCAAGCTTCAATCCAATCACTCTTGCCCTTGTAAGCTCCTTTCTGGCTTTTTTCTAGCCTACTTCAGGTACTGGAAGGCTGCTCTTAAGTCTCCCTGGAGCCTTCCCTCTCCAGGCTGAACAGCCTCAACTCCCCCAGCCTGACTCCACAGGGGAGGTTCTCCAGCCCCCTGGTCATCTTTGTGGCCTCCTCTGGGGAAGAAGCATGAGGAACTGTTATGGTTTGACTGACCACTATCACTAGAGACTAGAGGTGCACAACACTACTACAACCTCTCTCACTTCCTCTCTGGGGTGGGACAAGGAGAATGAGGATTTGGGAGGCAAAAAGATAGCAGAAAACCCTGTGGGTGGAGATAAGGAGAATTTAATAAGGTGATAGAAAACACAAAGAAAAATGCAAGGTTTATGTTGCAGGCATCAGAACGGACAAAATGTGAACCACACACCACAAGCCAGAGGCTGAACATCAAGTCCCATAAATCCCTTTTGCCCTGGCCAGCCCCTTCTCTTACAGTGGACATGACATCAGCTTGGCATTGAGTAACCCACTAAAGATCCCTGTTGGCAGCCTCTCCTTGCAGCACAGTTCTGCAGCACAGCAGCCCCAGTCCCAGCTTCTGCTCTCCACTGCTGGGGGGGAGGGGGAGGGCAGTCTTCCCATCCCTCCTCGTGAGACCAGCCAGCTAAGACCAATACATCACCAAGCCCAGTTCTCATTTCTTCTTGTGAAGAGTCAATTAAGAAAACCAAATTCCAAGCCATTAATATGGCACCCTGCAACAGGGTTTCACTGCACCTTGATAATTTAGGAGTTTCTTTCCCTGCTGTCTGTAGTTATGGACCTCTTTGCATGTGTGTTTAAATCTGTCCATCTGTGAAGTGCAATGAATTTCTGCTGAGCTTTAGAGTGACTGTTCTTCCAGTTTAAATCTTCCCTGAGAACCTGTTTACTGGTGCTTACTGTGTGGTGGCATAAATCACCTAAATGGACTCAGGATTTGGTTGTAAAACATCAGGACATGCTGACCAAGGATGCCATTGCAATGCAAGCAGCAAACTAATTTTATGGACATTGTTCTCTTGCATAAAACACAGCAGAAGTTCAGATCTTTTATGCAGTAATGGAAGCCACAGAGGAGGTTGTTTTCAATAACAAGATCAGTAGAGTTATTCTGAATGTGACCATTTCTTGAACCTGGCAGTGGGCCTCTTTCTGCCCAGAATTCAATTGATCTTATGGATCCTCTCCATTTTCAGTGGGATGAGTAAAACCTGAATACCCCTTGGGAGCTACTGTTATGTATGTACACCTGGAGTTTGTATCTGCACAGCATTTTGATGATGTTGTCAATATGATAGCCTTCAACAGAGCGAGGTTACCCCACCAGGGCTCACAGGCATCCCTTTCTCTCCATCCCTCCCCATAGCCCTCAATGAAGCTCCTGGACCTGGAGAGGCTGGTGGGACTTGGGACATAACGTATGAGAGCCACAGCAGCTCCTAGAATATCCAAACAGAGGCCAGGGCATCATTATGGTAGCTACTTTATACAAAATGTAATATACAAATCCTGAGGCAGATGGCACAAAGGCAGAGCTTTACCATCATTTGACACAGAGGAAGAATTTAGGTGACAGATTCAAAGATGACCACACTGAAGTTGTAGCAGATCTCATAGACTGCATTGAGTTGGAAGGGACCCTCGAAGGTCATCTTGCTCAACCCCCCCTTTGCACTCAGCAGGGACATCTTGAATTAGGTCAAGCTGCCCAGGGCCACATCGAGTCTGATCTTGAGTGTCTCCAGGGATGGGTCCTCAACCACATCCCCGGGCAACCTGTTCCGGTATTTCACCACTCTCATTGTGCAGAACTTCCTTCTGATGTCTGTCCTAAATCTCCCCTGCTCCAGTTCTAAACTATTGCCCCTCATCCTATCACTATAAACCCTTCTAAGCAGTCCCCCAGCTTTCTTGTAGGTGCCCTTCAGATATTGAAATGCAGCTCTAAGGTCTCCCCACAGCCTTCTCTTCCTCAAGTTGAACAACTCCAATTCTTTCAGAAGTCCCTCCCAACCCCTCTCCTTCTGGGATTCTGTGAAGCATTTGGCAGAGCCAGGCAACATGCCCACACAATCTGGGTCATCCTCCTCCAAACTAGGATCTGCCTCCTTCTCCTTATTCAGCTACAAGTCACTCTTCACATACATAAAAAAATGCAGCAAACCGAAACATCAGTTCCTGAAACATCCCATGAATGCATCCACATTATCTGGGAAGATAGTGCTGTCACCTCTAAAGGATGATCTACGGGTCAAGAGGCGTATCTGCATGATATGGAAAGGACTGGAGCCTCTGCTGAGTTACAGGGATGACAGAGCTGCAGAACGTTACTGTTGAGTCTAGAAAAGCCTTGTGAATGCTCTTTACCTACCGGCAGCCAGTGAATTACAGGGGAAAGGAGTATGCTGGCCTACAGGGGAAGGCTTCCAAGACACGGGAAGAAGAGGCAGAACACTGCAGTATTCACAGACTCATAGAATGCCAGGGGTTGGAAGGGACCTCCAGAGATCAGCAGGATCTCAAGAGTTTAGTTAAATTTAGTCTTTTCTCCCTGTGGCTATCAAGGCACTTCTCCAGCCATAACAGAGATAGCATTACAACCCACAGGCATTGCAAAACTTTGTGTTAAGGAGTCAAAGCAGAGAATTAGGTCAAAATGATCTGAAGAAGAAAATCTAGTGATATGAAGGGAGGAGAGACCAAAAAATGAGAAGAACTGTCTACACCACACACATCCTCAGAGAGCAGGAGGAAAAGAATCACAGAGGGATGGGACCTAGCCCCTAAAGCATTCAGGGGATGTAACAGTACTAGTTTGGCAGCAGAGAGACAGCAAGCACAACCACCTACTGTGTCTGCATCACTCCATGCTGGCTGTTACCCTATGGCTCCATCTTCTAAAGGGAAAAATATCATAGGAGCATTGGTTTTCCTTTAGCCATGCAGGCAAAGCTAACTACAGGCTCCACAGGTAAAGGGATGAGGAAAGCTCACACGAGGTTTTTACACTTTCTGACAGGCATGAGCTGTACACTCCAGAACATTGTCCAAAACAATCAGCTGACCAAAGCTGGGTGGTGAGACTCTGGAACAGGTTGCTCCAGGAGGTTGTGGATGCCTCTCCCTGGGTGTGCTCAAGGCTAGGTTGGATGAGGCCTTGAGCAGTAAGTTTTATTGAGATGTGTCCCTGCCCATGGCAAGGAGGTTGAAGCAGATGATCTTTGAGGTTCTTTCCAACCTAGGCTACTCTATGATCTTCATCAGACCCAGAAAAGGACATCTACCTTCCCCCCAGACACAGAGTCATAGACTGGTAGGGGTTGGAAGGGACCTCTGGAGATCATGGAGTCCAATCCCTCCACCACAGCAGAATTGCCTAGGGAAAGCCACACAGGAGGTGCCTTTCTAGTTAGTTAGCTCTGTGGACCCTACATCCTGAGAAAGAGTCTGAGAAAACAGCTCCTATTTGCAAGGCCTCAGACAACACAATCCCAGGCCTCTCCCTGACTGAGGAAAAGCTTGTGTGATTTATACTCCTTTTTCCAATTGATAGACAAAACACAAGAGAGTGCCAACGTGGAGTCAGCTGATGATTTTCTGGGTTAAACCCTGCTCACAGATGTATGAAAATAAATTTGTACATCCATTTAATGGGTAGTTACATTAGTGCAACCAAGTGAGGAAATTGTTGAGTCATCTCTGACCTGACTCTCAACTATGAAAATCCAAAGAATAGGGGTGGGGGGGAACCAACCACATAACAAATCTATTTAAAAGGGCACTTCCATGCTCCATAAAGTAAGAACCTAAAGATCAGCTTTACAGACAGATTTTTACCCTTCTTACATGCTATAAAACCTATTTATTTGGAGAAAAAATACTAATATTACTACTAATAATAATAAATCAGATTTACAAGTTGGGGTTAAACTCAGTCATCCAGACACCTAAGGACCAGATTCTTTTACCACCATTGCCTCCCCTTACCCTATGCCCCAGACATGGGCCAGCCTGCTGTACTGGAGCAGGAGGGTAAACAGGACCCCAGGGAGGTGGTAGAGTCACCATCACTGGAATTGTTTAACCAGAGACTGGATGAGGCACTTAGTGCCATGGTTTAGTTGATTAAGTGGTGTTGGGTGATAGGTTGGACTTGATGATCTCAAAGGTCTTTTCCAACCTGGTTAATTCTGTATTCTGATGCAGGGAGTCCCCAGATTCATAGATTCACAGAATTAAATGTCCCTTCTAACCCAAATAAAGATCAGCCAGTTCCAACCCCCCTGCCATGGGCAGGGACAACCTCACGCTACAGCAGGTTGCTCACAGCCACATCCAGCCTGGCTTTAAAATCCTTCAGGGATGAGGCTTTCACCACCACCCTGGGCAACCTGTGCCAGTGTCTCACCACCCTCATGGTCAAGAACTTATTCCTAACATCCCATCTGAATCTACCCATTTCTAGTTTTGCTCCATTCCTCCTAGTCCTATTATTCCCTGACACCCTAAAAAGGTCCCTCCCTAGCTTTCTTGTGGCCTTCCAATATATGCAGGGGTCTACAACAAGGTCTCCTCAGAGCCTTCTCTCCAGACTGAACAGCCCCAACTCTCTCAGTCTGTCTCCATAGCAGAGGAGCTCCTCATGGCCCTCACTGGCCATGTTCCAATACCTCCAGATATTTCCTGCAACAGGGTCTCCAGACCTGGACACTACTCCAGGTGGGGTCTCACCAGAGTGGTGTAGAAGGGGAGAATCACCTCCCTTGACCCGCTGACTACGCTTCTCTTGCTGCAGCCCAGGATGTGATTTTATTTCTGGGCTGCAAGTGCATACTGCTGGCTCATGTTGAGCTTCTCATCCACCAGCAGCCCCAAGCGCTTTTCTTCAGGGCTCCTTTCCATACTTGCAAGAGGTCAGGATGATCTGTTTGTACAGCACTTAGGTACATGAGGTTCATGGCCCACACTGGCTGTTCTCAGGAGGTAGAGCACAAAGAAATCATTAGCAAATCAAAAGGAAATTAAAAAGGAGCAGCTTTTCACCCACTTTCAGCAGATAAGAGGGAACATCACAGAACTGTCAGGGTTGGAAGGGACCTCAGGGATCATCCAGTTCCAGCTCCCCTGCCATGGGCAGGGACACCTCACACTAGAGCAGGTTGCTTGAACTTGTGCTTTCCTCCCGCTTCTTAACTTCTACTTGCACAACGAGCACTTCATCATCATGGGGCATTTGCCTATTTGAAAGTGTTTATTGACCTGAACCATTTTTTTTTCACCCTGTGTTTACATTTAATCATCTAACAAGCCAGAATATCTTGAGCACTAATAATAATCAACACATTAGTAACATCACTGTCATTTTAAGCCCTGTGACTAAACACTGCAAATTAATTCTAAGTTAATTAGTTTCATTAGCTATGCAAATATTTCTGAGGCTTAAAGCACCAAATCAGATTTAATTTGCTAAGACAATGTTCATTGGGAGTTTGAGGAATCTGTTCTCGCTTTCCATTAATTAAGGCAAGTTACACTGTGGGGTCTCTATGCAAGGGGGAAAAATAGTTAATAAATAATTAAATCTAAAGCAACAAAACTGTTAAACTGGAGCTTTTTTTACTGCAAGGGTAGTAACACTAAAGCAGAGCTTGTAAGTGTGATCTCCCTTGTGCCTTTACTCCCAAGCACTGCAGTCAAAGTGTGAAGTAAACTCACTTGAAAGAGCTGAGAGTGCTAAGAATAAACAGAATAAACCAAACCAGGTTGGAAGAGACCTTCAAGATCATTGCATCCAACCCATCAACCAATCCAACCCACCCAAACAGCTAACCCATGGCACCAAGCACCCCAGCAAGTCTCCTCCTGAACACCTCCAATGACAGCAACTCCACCACCTCCTTGGGCAGCCCATTCCAATGGGCAATCACTCTCTCTGTATAGAACTTCTTCCTAACATCCAACCTGAACCTCCCCTGGCACAGCCTGAGACTGTGTCCTCTTGTTCTGGTGCTGGCTGCCTGGGAGAAGAGACCATCATCCGCCTGTCTACAACCTCCTTTCAGGTAATTGTAGAGAGCAATAAGGTCACCCCTGAGTCTCCTTTCCTCCAGGCTGAGCAACCCCAGCTCCCTCAGTCTTTCCTCATAGGGCTTGTGTTCCAAACCCCTCACCGACTTTGTTGCCCTTCTCTGGACACGCTCCAGCAAGTCAACATCCTTCCTAAACTGAGGGGCCCAGAACTGGACACAGTACTCGAGGTGTGGCCTAACCAGTGCAGTGTACAGGGGCAGAATGACCTCCCTGCTCCTGCTGGCCACACTGTTCCTGATGCAGGCCAGGATGCCATTGGCCCTCTTGGCTGCCTGGGCACACTGCAGGCTCATGTTCAGCCTACCATCGACCAGCACCCCCAGGTCCCTCTCTGCCTGGCTGCTCTCCAGCCACTCTGACCCCAGCCTGTAGCACTGCATGGGGTTGCTGTGGCCAATGTGCAGAACCCGGCACTTGGATGTGTTAAATCTCATGCCGTTGGACTCTGCCCATCTGTCCAGCCTGTCAAGATCCCTCTGCAAGGTGCAGAATTGTTCCTCACAGAATCAGAGGCTATATTTGGTTGGAAGAGACCTCCAGGATCATGCAGTCCAACCTTCAACCCATTCCAGCATGTCCATGTCTCTCATGTGTTGGGAGTCCCATTGCTGAGCACAGTACTCCAGGTGAGGTCTCACCAAAGCAGAAGGGCAGAATTCACTTCTCTCAACCTGCTGGCTTTTGATGCAGCCCAGAATAAGCAAACAGTGCTGTTGGATTTATCCCACCAGCATGGTGGAAACAGCAGATCCGCATTTGGAAAGTCAGTTTTCAGAACACCTGGCTCTCCTAGATATGGAAATGGGATCCCTGCTCTCAGTCCTGTGAGCACCAGTTTGAATGGTAACAGGATCACAAATACAGTTCAGAGACAGTGAATCATAGAATCGTCAGGGTTGGAAGCGACATTTAAAGATCATCTAGTTCCAACCCCCTTGCCATGGGCAGGGACACCTCACGCTACAGCAGGTTGCTCGCAGCCACATCCAGCCTGGCCTTCAAAACCTCTGGGGATGAGGCTTCCACCACCTCCCTGGGCATCCTGTTCAGCTAGCACCCTCCAGTCCTATTCTGCTGGGCAGCTTTCCAGCCACTCTTCCCCAGGGCTATAGCATTGCATGGAGTCGTGATATCCCAAGGCATTAAGGCAGAGTGGACAGGAGAACATCAGACTGTCAAAGCAGCTTGTGCTTCTCTTCTGGAACACAATGCCTGACTCGAAAGAGAGCCTTTCCTGCTGTTCTCTCCCATTCCTGCAAGCCATTTCTCATAAGCCATCTGCCTTGATGCTGGCATGCCTTTGGCATAAGGATGATCTGGTTAGATGCGGGTTGGCACCAAGCCTGCTGATTAAACCAGTGATGAAGTGACTGCTCAAAAGGAAATTTCCTTGACCATCCACAGGTCACACAGGTTTCTTTTGCACATATAAATTGCATCAATTGTTGTGTAGAAATAAAATCACTTCCAAAGAGTGATGGGTAATTACACCTTGGGAAGGTTCTACCTCACCATAGCTACATGAGCTCAGAGTAGCAGCACTTAGACAAGTGGACTGGGTTACCAAAGTTGGATTTGACTGCTCCATCTGGGGAGATGACACATAAGAGATACACCCATCTTGTGGAGCAGCTTCAGCAAGTATTTACTTCTTTAGCAGGTCTTTGCAAGACATGGATCCACAGACACACAAGTAGGAGTACTTAAACCATTCTTCCCCTTACACTCGGTGAGATCAAGAAATAATAAGTAAATTGAGGTCAACAAGACTAAGTGCAAGGTCCTGCAACTGGGTCAAGCCAAACCCTGGCACAAATCCAGACTGGGTGCAGAGGGGGTTGAGAGCAGCCCTAAAGAAAACCTTGGGAGTGTTGGTTGCTGAAAAGCTCCCCATGAGCCAGCAGTGCCCTCACACAGCCCAGAAAGCAGCTGCGTGCTGGGCTGCATGCAGAGGAGTGTGGCCAGCAGGGCAAGAGAGGGGATTCTGCCCCTTGACTCTGCTCTGCTGAAACCTCACCTCCAATACAGCATCCAGTTCTGGTATCCCCAGCATAAAAAGGACACACAGCTGCTGGAGAGGGTTTAGAGGAGGCCACAAAGATGATTCAAGGGTTGGAGCACCTTTGCTGTGAGGATAGGCTGAGGGGGCTGCAGTTGTTCAGCCTGGAGAATGGAAGATTCCAATGAGACCTTAGAGCTGCCTTCCAACACTTGAAGGGAGCCTGCAGGAAGGCTGGAGAGAGACTTTCCATAAGGGTGTCAAGCAACAGGACAAGGGGGAATGGTTTGAAGCTGAGGGAGAGTAGGTTTACACTGGATCTTAGCAAGAAGTTCTTCAGCACAAGGGTGGTGAGACTCTGGGATAGGTTGCCCCGAGTGGTTGTGGATGCCTCCTCCCTGGGGGTGCTCAAGGGCAGGCTGGATGAGGCCTTGGGCAACCAAGTCTAGATGAGAGGCATCTCTGCCCATGGCAGGGGGGTTGGAGTAGATGATCTCTGGGGTCCCTTCCAACCTGACCCATTCTATGATTCCATATTAATATACACAAATCATTTCAGTCCCATAAGAACAGTCAGCTTGCTTGTCCTGAGGTTGCCTACATTCATGCAATTTGGAGAACTGAAAGACCTTGTGGGCTTCAGGGATGAAAAAAAAAGGGCAGCCACGTCTTGTTACAGTCCACCACTTTTAGCAAATACTCATACATTTAAATAGTTCAGAATTTAACCCCTCCTCTCCTTAAGTTTGCAGTCATCACAAAGTGAAACATCTGCACTTATTTTCCTGCCAAGTCCCTTCCCCAGTTCAAGCAGAGCACAAAGGGCTCATGGATACATTAGGAGCATCAAGTACTTTCGTCCTTCTTTTAAGATTTCGCCAACCCATTATTTATCTACTTATTTAATGAGGACAAGAGGAATGAAGGGCTTTGGGGTTTTCAGGAGGCTATTCTTTTCATATTTTTTTTTTTTTTAGTCCAGTCACTCATCTAAGCAACACACAACCCAGAAATAACGAGGAAAGGTGCGAAAAGAGACCACCTTGACCTCTGCATTTTTCACAAAGAGGAGATGTGTGTAATGAAGATCATCTGTGGAGCTGCAGCACTTACATACAAACTCAGGAACAGTGCACCCTGTTCCTGTTTATTTTAACCCAAAGTGGCCAAAGTAATAGGCCCAAAGTAAGCAGCATCCCTCACTGGTGCCACCTGGCCCCGCATTCAGCAGCCTTCATGACAGCAAAGATGGATAAGGATCATGTGACCAGCCTGCCCTTGGGAAGGGACATAGAATTGTCAGGGCTGGAAGGGACCTCAAAGATTAGCCAGTTCCAACCCCCTTGCCATGGGCAGGGACACCTGACACTAGAGCAGGTTGCTCACAGCCACATCCAGCCTGGCCTTCAAAACCTCCAGGGATGAGGCTTCCACCACCTCCCTGGGCAACCTGTGCCAGTGTCTCACCATCCAGATGGGGAAGAACTTCTTCCTAACATCCAATCTGAATCTACCCACTTTATTTTTTTTTTCCCTTTCCCCACAGTCTTAGTTTCATAGTTTCATTCAGGGTTGGAAGGGACCACAAGGATCATCTAGTTCCAACCCCCCTGCCACGGGCAGGGACACCCCACACTAGATCAGGCTGGCCAGAGCCTCATCCAGCCTGCTCTTAAACACCCCCAGGGACGGGGCCTCAACCACCTCCCTGGACAACACATTCCAGGGTTTCACCACTCTCATGGTGAAGAACCTCCTCCTCACATCCAGCCTGATCATGGTGAAGAACCTCCTCCTCACATCTAGCCTGATCAGTCCTATCACTACCTGACAGCCTAAAAAGTCCCTCCCCAGCTTTCTTGTAGGCCCCTTCAGATACTGAAAGGCCACATTTAGGTCTCCTTGGTGCCTTCATCTCCAGACTGAACAGCCCCAACTCTCTCAATCTGTCCTCATAGAAAAGGTGCTCCAGCATACAACAGCTGAGCAAGCGAGGAGAAAAAGGAAAGCAGAGGAAGCTCCAGAAATGTCTTTCTGCTATTCCTCTCATTCCTATTATTCTTTCATTTATCATCTGGAAAACACTCTCTTCTCTGGCAGCCATGTGTATACTCCAACAGTTCCCTTTGGCTAAGGATAAGCCAAAGGGAACAAGGTGGAGAGTGGGGAGTTGAGCCAAAGGATGCTTGCTGGGTGATCTGGGCATGCAGCAACTGCTGGCTGGCTAAGCCAGAGCTCTTTTATGTTCCACTTCACACCCACACATGCCTCATCTGTGCAAGGGTAAGCCAGCAACAGACACAGCAGGAATGCATCAGACCTACAGCTTTTGCCTCTTGGGCTTGTATGTGAGGGTAAAGTAGGTGAGCATGGGCAGAGGAAACTAGTGCTGAAAGGAGTAAGAAAGAAGGCTGTGCAGAGGATGGAAATAGTGAGGAAAAAAACATCTAAGGATGTCAGGGATGTGGGGTAGCAGTGAGCATACTGGGAGAGCCTCACTGGCCTCACAAACCTGCTCTTCTGGGTATCCTGGGCTGGACAGGGGGACTGGACCAAGCTGAGGCATGACAAGGAAAGCTTTGCAGGCACAGATGACAGGATCACCTTTGGTGGGATGAAAAGAAACTTCTTACAGAACCACAGAATTGTTTTGGATGGAAACAACCTCAAAGTTGACTTAACGCCAGCGTGGCCATTAAACCATGCCCCAGAGTGCCTTGTCTGCAAGTTTTCTGAACACCTCCAGGGATGGTGACTCCACCACCCCCCTGGACAGCCTGTTCCAACACCTGACCACTCTTGCAAAGATTTTTCTCTTAACACCCAACCTAAATTTCCCCCGGTTCAGTTTGAGGCCATTATAACTGAGAGAAGCCCAAGGGACAAGATCTGGGTCACATGAGAGAAGGCAAATCCGAGAGGCTGTACATGTGAGGAGATCAAGAGGAGCGGCAAGACATCCCAAATCAATATATGAATGTAGTCCATGAGTCCTAATCCTAACAAATACATAAATAATAATAAATGCTATACCAGGCTGTCACCTGTGGCCCTTCCCCACTTCACTGGGCTTTGGTGCTGTGAGCCATTACACAAGGACTCCTTCTTTCATCCTTTTTTTGGCTGGTATTCAACAGAGACTCTGGTCCTGATGAGTCTGAGGAAGTAGAGTAGAACCAGTTTGGTTGGAAAAGACCTTTAAGATCCTCGAGTCCAACACACCAACCTGACACCACCATGGCCATCAAACCATGTCCCACAGTGCCATGCCTACTAAACTTAGTGGGAGAAGAAGTAGGAGAGAATGAAAAACTAAGCAGTCAGGCAGCTTGTGATCTGTAGTGCCTGGGAGCAGGGTGGTGACTCCCACAGCCTGAGCACCCTCTAGTGGTACCCAGCACCTTTCCAGCCTGGCACACTGACACCCACCCCCTTCGAGCACCAACATCCAGCTGTTTGCCCTGGCTTTTAACAGAGAGCTAAACACAAATATTGTGGGAACAGTACCAAAGCCCACGAGGAGCTAACTGAGGAGCTCTTATCACACTATGTCCTATAGCAAGCTTGTGTCAGGAAGGTTTTGCTGCTGCCTTCCACAGGGCTGCAAAACAAAAGCCTTTAGATGCACACACACCACCTACCTGGCACACCAGCTCCCTGATAATTAGGGGAGGCAATCATGTGAGGGTCCTTCACAGAACCTAGCCCTGATCAATCCCTCACTTGGCACTAACCCAGAGGAAGGAAAGAAAATCCATACCAGAAGTCCGGACTTCAGTTGTGCAAATGGAGGAAATGGGCGAAGTCAGCTGGAGAAGAGAGGGCAGGGATGTAAGTTTCATCCTAAACTAAATGAGTTCCTGGAATTCTCCTCACAACAGAACAAAACAACAACCCAAACCTACAGAGAAGTGTTCCACAGATAACTGGCAGAACACACATCTTAGAAGGACATGAGCAGGGAATGCAATAATGCCTCAGCAGCAAAGGCTCCTTGGCTGCATCTGAACCAGAAATTATTGAGGAAGAGAAGTGCAGGCAAAAGTTACAGCAAGCTAAAGCACAGAGGAAAAAAAAAATCGTTTTCTGCCTTCCCTTCTGCAAGGCAGCAGTATACAGGGGCTCAAGCCCCAGACAAGCAGCACCACTCAGCTGGAAGCAGTGAGGCACAAATCCAAAATCCTCTTAGGAGCATGAAAGGGACCACATCCAGGCTCCCTCCCTCCCCTACCTGGCAGCATTTCTTCCCTCCATGGAAACTCTTTAAATTAAAAGATCAGGCTTGCAAGTGTTTCTTCCTCCCATATGATAGATGTTGGGATTTACAAGTCTGGTTCCCAAATGGATGCAACTCCTTGCCTCCAGGAACCCCACTCTAGTGTGAGCTGTGCTTCATGTTCATACTTCTACCCAGGGCTCCCTGGCTTGCTCTGGATGGCTCTTTATACACCGTGCATCATTTGGGATTTCTCTTTTGGAGATGTGCTTCCAGGAGCTTTACAAGCTTGCAGACCAATTTTTGGAGACGGATGCTGCTGCAGCAGTCAGATAGGTAAAGGCTAGACAGAAATGTCTGGTATCAGATGCAACTCTTCAATATCAGCTAGCAAATCACATCCTGAGCTGCATCAAAAGCAGTGGTGGCCAGCAGGTCGAGAGAGGTGATTCTGCCTCTCTGCTCTGGTGAGGCCTCACCTGCAGTATTGTCTCCAGCTCTGGGGCCCCCAGCACAAGAGACATTGACCTGTTGGAGTGGGTCCAGAGGAGGGCTGCAGAACCTCCGCCATGAAGACAGGCTGAAAGAATTGGGGCTGTTTAGCCTGGAGAAGAGAAGGCACTGGGGAGACCTTAGAGCTACATTTCAATATATGAAGGGCACCTACAGGAAGACTGGGGAGGGACGGTTTGGAAGGGCCTGTGGTGATAGGATGAGTGGTAGTGGTTTGAAACTGGAGCAGGGGGAATTTAGGCTGGACATCAGGAGGAAGTTCTCCACAATGAGAATGGTGAGACACTGGAACTGGTTGCCTGGGGATGTGGTTGAGGCCCCATCCCTGGAGGCATTAAAGATCAGACTGGATGTGTCCCTGGGCAGCCTGCTCCAGTTGGAGATGTCCCTGCTGAGTGCAGAGCTGTTGGACAAAAGAGGATCCTTGAGCATCTCTTGAAGACCAATGCAATCTGTGAATGTGTAAAAGTCACAGCTGTACCCAGGTAAGGAATAGAAGAATTGGGGTCAGTCACCTCCTGGGCTTGTTCCCAAGTATTGCACTAATTCCTTATCCACAAAAATCACAGAAGGCTGGAGGTTGGAAGGGATTTCTAGAGATCATGTAGCCCTATCCCCCTCCTAGAACAGGATCACTGGGAATAAATCACACAGGAACACATCCAGGTGGGTTTGGAATGCCTCCAGAGATGGAAACTCCACATCCTCTCTGGGCACCCCACTGAGGCAGTGCAGAAGGGGGGGAAAAAAATACCAAAATACCAAACCCCAGGAACGTGAGGTTAATCACAGATAACCTGAAAATGCCTGCCATGTAGAACTTGATTCTGATCTCGTTTCTTGTTGGTGCAAATTTCTGTCACTAATCATGGAAAGGTTTTACAAACCAACCTTTCTTTGAGGCTATGAGGCACTGCATACACGCAAGGAGACAGCCTGCTTGTCAAGATGGTTGGAAACCTCTTTCTGGATTGTTGGCCTCATGATGCCACACACACCCCCCATCTCCAAATGTCTGCTCCAGCTCATTACCTAAGCAGCTGACAAACTCCATTAATCTGATGTTGAGTTGGAGAAAAAAAAATAAGAGAATAAAAAAAAAAGTCAATCTGTGTCCTTTGTAAGTCATATCAGGACAAGCAGCAAACATTCCTACGGCTTTATCAGTACCAGAGCATTTTCTGACCGATGGCCAACTGCACAAGGCCCTGCACCCTTGGAGAGAATCACCCTTGGAAATACTGACCTTGAAATAGTGTAACCTTCCTGGATGGCAATGGTAAGAAATTGAGCAAGGCGAGGATGGCTAACACTAGTGATCTGGGGAATTAACACTATGATTGGGAATTGTTTTCCCTTATTAGTCTCCATAGGTTTGTCTAAGGCAGCTTCTGCTTTCACAGAGTCATAGAATGCACTAGGTTGGAATGGATTTCAAATGTCATCTAGTCAAACTCCCTTCAGTAACCAGGGACATTCCCAATTAGAGCAGGTTGCTCAGAGCCACATCAAGCCTCACCTTGAATATCTCCAGGGAAGGGACCTCCACCACCTCCCTGGGCAACCTGTTCCACTGTTTCAGCATACTTCTTCCAAGTCCGATCTAAATCTACCCTGCAATTGCCCCTTGTCCTATGGCTACAAGCCTTTGTAAATAGTCCCTTCCCATCTTTCTTGGGGGCCCTCTTCAGGTACTGGAAGGCCTGTTCTCCAGCCTGAACAATCCAAGCGACTCAGCCTGTCACACAATCACAGAATGTTAGAAGTTGGAAGGGGCCTCTAGAGATCAAGTCCAATCCTCCTGCCAGAGCAAGATCACCCAGTGTAGTCTGCACAGGAATGCATCCAGGTGGGTTTTGAAAGTATCCGGAGAAGGAGACTCCACAACCCCCCTGGGCAGCCTGCTCCAGGGCTCCATTACCATCACTGTAAAGAAGTTTCTCCTCATGTCGAGGCAAAATGTCTCTCTCCAAGTTTGCATCCATTGTTCCTTATTACCGTGCACCACCAAAAAGAGATCGGTCCCGTCCACTTGACACCCACCCCTCAGATATTGATAGACATCCCAGGAGAGATGCTCCAACGTTCTGATCATTTCTGTGGCCCTCCTCTGCAACCTCACTGTCAGGTCCACATCCTTCTTGTGTTGACTGCCCCAGAGCTTTAATGAACTCCAAGAAAAAAGTAAAACCAAAAAGTGTATCAAGTGCTTTCCAATCTTCTTCCTAATGTTTACTAAAACCCCAGTAATTAAAAAAAACCACAACAGTACAGCATGGGCAGTTCTGGTTTTTTCCTCTCAACAGCTTGTGAGCTATCATTTGCATAAAATGATCTGCTATTAACTGCTAAACTAATACCTAATTATCAAAATTACTCCAGACTTCTCAGGCTCTGTCCTATCCATCTCTGCACTGTCAGAATCACACAAGCTGGGCTGTGTTCTGTTGCAAGTGAAGCTCCCTGTTAATTGCAGACCTTTTGAACCTGAAAGTCTGTGAAACACTCAAACAGAAACCTCAGGATCTAGGCAGCATGCCACTAGTTTTTCATACAGTATTCAAACATCATAAGAATGGCAAAGTATATGAATCACAGTGCAATTTTATCATTCTGGCCACATCTAGCATTAGAATCAAAAATAATCCTAGAATGGCTTAGGTTGGAAGGGACCTCAAAGATGATCTGCTCCAACCCCCCTGCCATGGGCAGGGGCACCTCTCAACTAGACTCAGCTGCTCAAGGCCTCATCCAGCCTAGCCTTGAACACTCCCAGGGAAGTGAGCAACCTATTCCAGCGTCTCACCACCCTCATACTTAAGAGCTTCTTCCTAAAATCCAGATTAAACCTACTCTCCCTCATCTTGAAACCATTCCCCTTTGTCCTGTCTATAGACAGCCTTATGTAAAGTCCCGCTCCAGCCCTTTTGTAGGATCATTTCAGGTATTGGAAGGCAGCTTTAAGGTCCCCTCAGAGTCTTCTCTTCTCTGTGCTAGAGAAGAGCTCCCTCAGCCTATCCTCACAGCAGAGGTGTTCCAGCTTGTTAATCATCTTTGTGGCCCTCCTCTGGACTCACATCTGTGTTCTTCTTATGATAGGTACACCAGAACTAGATGCATTATTCAAAGTGGGGTCTCAGAAAAGCAGAGCAAAAGGGCAGAATCCCCTCTCTTGCCCTGCTCCTGATGCAGCCCAGGACACGGTTTGCTTTCTGAGCTGCGTGAGGGCAATGCCAGCTCACAGTGAGCTTCTCACCAATCAATACAAGCAAGTCTCCTTCTTCAGAGCCACACTCAACCCACTCTGCACCCAACCTGGATCTGGCTTCATTAGATAGAGAAGAAATGCACCGCAGATATTTTTCTTGCAGGATGGCATGCCAAAGCACAGAGTCATTAAGAGCATAGATATAGATAAAATGAACAGTGTCAGGTGCAAAACTGCTTCTTAACTTATGAACTTCCAGAGTCACATTTTGATCTCATTTGCAGCAACATTAATCCAGAGCTCAATCAAATTCAAATTTATGCCATTATAAACGAGAGCAGAATTTGGCTCTTAAATTACAGCAGCTAAGCACAACAGATTTTGTTTCCCTTGGAGTGTTTTTAAGCTCCTGATAAAGAGACAGCTTTTATGTCTTTAATAATCCCTCCTTCCTGCATTCAATGAGGTAAGCATCGCTCAGTCAAAGTGCAGGGCTTCCTTCATTTCTCATGACAAGTTTAATGTCTTTTAAAATAGTTTCTAAAGCAGTGCATAAATCATGCTGAAAGTGACAGAGGGATCAGGCTCAGCCCTGACTGTGAGCGGCTGCACCACCCTCCTGACACTTTGAGACAATGGGGTGGGGGAAAGGTAAATCAGAATGTGAAAGGAAGTCTTGGGAAGAAGAACTGAAAACCAGCAGTGTGATCAATTGTTGAACTGATGACCCAACTGACACAGGGATTACTGATCATGGGTTTTGCCATCTAGGGAATAAAGCCCCACAACCCAGCCTACTCCAAACCTTACCCAGCCTTTAGGCTTTTGCTGTCTGACATACACATGTGGAGTTGCTGTACATCTAGTGTACACACGGTGTACAGGTATACTTGGGTGCATTAATACAGAGTGTGGCCAGCAGGTTGAGGGAGGTATTTCTCCTCCTCTACTCAGCACTAGTCAGACCACGTCTGGAATACTGTGTGGAGTTCTGGGCTCCCCAGTTCAAGAGGGACAGGGATGCACTGGAGAGAGTCCAAGGGAGAGCTATGAGGATGGTGAAGGGACTGAAGCATCTCTCTGATGAGGAAACTCTGGGAGACCTGGGCCTGTTTAGTCTGCAGCAGAGAAGGCTGAGAGGGAAACTGATCATATCTACAAATATTTGCAGGGTGGCTGTCAGGAGGATGGAGCCAGGCTCTTTTCAGTGATAGAATGAGGAGCAACAGATGTAAACTCAATCACAAGAAATTCCATCTCACCAGGACAACAACTTCTTTACTGTGAGGGTGCCAGAGCCCTGGAGCAGGCTGCCCAGAGAGGTTGTGGAGTCTCCTTCTCCGGAGACTTTCAAAATCCACCTGCATGTGTTCCTGTGTGGCCTTCTCTAGGTGATGCTGTTTTGGCCCTAGAAGTCCCTTCCAACCCCTAACGTTCTATGCTTCCTTTTCTCTCAGTATCCTTCCTTCAGTCTTCAGTGAAGGTAAATCCCAGGCTTATATACCCTGGCCAAAGCCCTCCTCAAAAATTAATAATTTCTCTTTTGGTCGGGATCTGCCACAGATCATAACACAACACTGCCAAGCAATGTGGGAAGTGAGATTCAATAATTAAGTAACTGATAAAATAACAGACTTGCTTTCTATAAACAAACTCTACTATTAAGCAGCACTTAGGAGGACGGAATGTGGTCCAAAGTTACTCACTACTTGCTGCTTTGTGACAACAGTGCAGAGATGTGGTGCTGAGGGATGTGGTTTAGCACCAGCCCTGGTAGTGTTTGGACTCAATGACCTAAAAGCTCATTTCCAACTGAAACCACGCTAGGATTCCATAATTACTGCCAGCTGCGATTCAGCTGTAGTTACCACAGGTCATCACGTTAAG
Source organism: Melanerpes formicivorus (assembly GCF_026170545.1). Taxonomy (NCBI): domain Eukaryota; kingdom Metazoa; phylum Chordata; class Aves; order Piciformes; family Picidae; genus Melanerpes; species Melanerpes formicivorus. The sequence continues at coordinate 4,870,735 of NW_027142378.1, forward strand.
CAGTATATTGGCAGGGTTACAACAACTATTCTGGGATGTTGTGGACAAGGCAAAGTTCATCTATAGGATAGAAAACAATGAGGCATTTTAGGGTTAGTTCACTGAACACAAAAGAACATTTCAGCTTTCCAGTACCACAGTGATTAAAAACCCAATGAATGAAAACACAGAAAAAGCAGCAGATCATAGATTCATAGAATGGGTTGGGTTGGAAGGAACCTTAAAAATCATCTAACTCCTGGCCCTGAACGCCTCCAGGGAGAGAGCATCCACAACCTCCCTGAGCAACCTGTTTCTGTGTCTCACCACCCTCACTGCAAAGAATTCTTCCCAACCGCCAGTCTCAATCTGCCATCCCCAAGCTCAAATACGTTCCCTCTCATCCTATCACTACAAGCCATTGTAAAAAGACCCTTCCAGTCTTTCTTGCAGGTCCCTTTGAGGTACTGGAAGGCTGCTATAAGTCTCCCTGAAACCTTTTCTTCTCCAGACTAAACAGCCCCAACTCTCCCAGCCTCTCCTCATAGGGGAGGTGCTGCAGCCTTCTAATCTTTCTGCCTCTCCTGTGAACCTGCTTCAGCAGTTCCGTGTCCTTGTTACGCCAGGGACAGTTCCTCTGTTTTCTCCGGTGAACAAGGAGAAGCACCTCAAAGCAGAGCACAAACCCACGCAACGCCAGACTGCCTGTTGCCTCTACGCCATTCTTAGTACACCACCTACCCTTACAACGAACTATCGCCACCGAGGCACCAACAAAACCGACAGCAACAGCCACCTGAAAGCTGTGGATTCGCTGCCACTCCTTCCAACACAATGAAATCCCAGGGTGGGATGTCAGGTGGGAATATCCTGGTACACAATCAGTTAAGCTATCCAGGGAGAGATGAACCAAAACGTGCACTCACTCACAAAGGCCAAATCTCCCCACGGGTACCCCAAACGCACTTACCAAGGAGGGGGCTGAGGACTCCTTGACGAGGTCCCGGTCTAAAGGGAGAGGATCCAGCTGCCAGGCCACTTGCCGTGTGGAAAGCAACCCTCTCCGTAGCAGGACTCCTTTATATCTTGCCCAAGTTTTGAGGTGCACCGTGGTAATTTTTTTTTTCATTAGTTGGAGGCCTCCAAGCACCACAAAAGCAAGGCCAGAACGTCTGGCTCCGCAGGTGCCACTTAATGACTGCTGATCATCATCAGCTGCTAGCAGACCGCGGGACCCTTTGTCAGGCGTCTGTGAGGACTTTTGTGATTGTCAGGGCGGTTGCACCTGCCCACAAGCACGCAGTTAGACACGATGGGGTGCGAATTGCCACGGCATTGTTAGATGTCTGCAGGAAGGAGTCTGAGGCCAAGGCAGCATCCTTCACACGCGGCAGCAGCCATTTCTAACCGAGTTCAGGTGGAAAAATACTGGAGCATCTGTGCTCTGTTCTTCAGGCAGAAAGCACAATCCTTGGCAGCACACATGCCCACTGTTACCTTCTGGAAAGTAAGAAAAGCGTATGTTCGAGCAGATGCTGCACTATGATTTCCTCCCCTTGGACTCTGTTAAGGGCATTCAGTTAATTGTAACACTGCAATTAGCTGTGTTTTGCTAGCTCAAAGGCAGGGTGTTTTTTTCCACATGTGAGTACTCCACTGGCACTACTTCTCTGAGGAACTGTAGAAAGGCATGTTAAGGTTAACAAATGGAGAAAGAGAGGGGAAGGCAGTAAATTAAATAACTGGCCTACAATGGGTCTGCAGTGACAGGGCTCTGGGCCACCTGATCTAGTTGAGTATGCCTCTGTTTACTGCACAGAGATTTGGACTGGGTGATCTTTGGAGGTCCCTTCCAACCCAAACCATTCTATGATTCTGTGTTTCTACGACCGTAAGCTCTGGGTCGCTCCCGAGCAAAGCAGGATGACAGGTTGCAGCCCTGCTGTTAGATGTCAGAGTGAGAAACCTTGTAGCAGCAGCAGGTCCTCTGAGCCAGACCTCTCAGTCCTTGATCCATCAACCCCATACTTCTGATCAGTGGGAGCCTGCATGGAGTAAGGAGGGTGGGGATTTCCTGTTTACATTTTTCTCCTGTGCAGAACAAACCTACAAGCCACAGCTGCAGCCCCGGTGGCTGTTATCACTCCTGCGTTTCCTGCGTGCAGAAGAGCTCGAGGAGGCTTCTGCACAGTGGCCTTGAGGCAAGGATCCTGGAAAGCACTCCAGCATGTGTAAAGCAATCCCTGCCTATGCCAGTACTTGAGCAGAGGAATAGCATCAGGCATATCTTTAATTACACTGAAGCACAGTTCTCAGCCCCCAGGCATGGACAGCCACTTGTGTGTGACAAAGGTAGAGCAGGGCCACTGCTCCCATGCTCCTGGCAGGCACCACACAGAGAAGAGAACTCACATCCTCCAACACCACACACTGTTCTAACACCTTTGTTGATAATACCCTCAAAGGCATCTGAGCAGCAACAAAATTCTGCAAACCACCAAATGCTGCAGATAAAACAGACGACCCACAGTGCCTGCCAGGCACAGAATGACAGCAGGCGTCACTCGGCAGTGCTGCTCCCCATGCGCTTCCAAGCTGGCTTGTCAAACAAGCCTTTCTTTAAAGATGCACTCTTCTGCCTGACTGTGGTTCTGTCAGCAGCTTTGTGGACAGACAATCTGGCAGCAGGCAGTTTGTTTCCTGGACTAAAGACCGTACATAGTCAATGTGGGAACTGACCTGCTCCTCGGGAGCCAGCAGTTTGGCAGCAGGAGTCTCAGGGAAGGCCTTTCTGGCTTGCCTTCTGGCCATCTCCTTCCCAAAGCAATCCATATAAGCGCATGCAAATAACACAGGAATACACCCAGAACGTTCCTCATTGACTGCTCCTTGTAGGAAATGAAGCTGTGGGAGCCCACACATTGGCTACAGCAGCAGAGTGTTGGGAAGGGGTCAGCAGTACCATAGGTGAGGCCTCAAGGACCATGCACTCCTTATGAACACGTCCTCTCAAAGGCCAGGATGTTATCCCAGGTTTGAGGCTGGTGTGGTTCAGTTGGTCCCTTGCTTCCTTCTCTAAGTCCACCACTTTCTTTGATTCCAAAGATGATGGGGAGGTGAGGATGAGGAGGAGAAGAGACCACAATACAGGCACAAGCTACTTGTATTTAGGGAGGCCACCCATCAGTCTAACCCTGCTGTAGCAGTGGAGAAAAAGGGTATGCCAAGCAGAGCTGAATAAAGTTATGGAGCACACCTCCCAGCCATTGCAAGGTCAGAACAAAAGCTAACATCACTACTGGTTAAAGTGGAGTAGATGATGCCGAAGGAAGAAAGTTGAGTGGGTGGTAGGGACAACAAAGCAGGACTTTGCCAGCCAGTGCAGTTTGGTTCCAGTTCCTGAAATGGATGTATGGATGGATACAGGTTATGCTGTTGAGGCCAGTCTAGGCTCAGCCCCATCTCCACCTCCCAGCCCCATCTCCACCTCCCAGCCCCCTCTGAGAATACAGGGATGGCCCTGAACCCCTCACTTCTCATAAGTCTCCTTCCTGTCTTCTTCTAGTTCTCAACATCCAAACCTGTAAGAGGCTTTATTGTTTGATGCCATGAGTTTAAAGCAACAACTGGAAGAATCAACTCAGGCAAAACCCATGCTGCTCTGGCTCGTTCCTTCCTTTACTCTGTGCTTTTTTTCTGGATACACTTGAACTGGATGTACTCTGCTCCTGTGAGACCCCACCTTGAATACTGCAAACAGTTCTGGTGTCCCCACCATAAAAAGGACATAGAAGTGTTGGAGCAAGTCCAGAGGAGGGCCATGAGGATTACTGAAGGGCCAGAGCACCTCTGCTGTGAGGATAGGCTGAGGTAGATGGGGTTTTCAGCTTGGAGGAGACTCCAAGGAGATGTTAGAGCTGCCTTCCAATACCTGAGGGGACCCTACAGGAAAGCTGGAGAGAGACTTTTCATAAGGTTTTCTAGCAATAGGACAAGGGGGAATGGTTTGAAGCTGAGGGAGGGTAGGTTTAGACTGGATCTTAGGAAGAAGTTCTTCAGTACAAGGGTATCGAGACTCTGGAACAGTTTGCCCAGAGAGGTTGTGGATGCCTCCTCCACGGAGGTGTTTAAGGCCATGTTGGATGAGGCCTTGGCCAACCAAGTCTAGTTGACAGGTGTCCCTGCCCATGGCAGGGGGTTTGGAGTAGATGAGCTCCGAGGTTCCTTCCAACTGAAGCATTCTATGATACCATGAAGACAGGGGCAGCTTTTGAGGATGTCCCCATACTCTTATATTTACTTTGCAAATCCTGCTCTGGGGAGCAATTGTCTTTTTTGGTGGGTTGCTCCATCATGCCCATATATAGGGTCCCAATGTCTAGAAGCTACAGTTGCAGTAATAAATAATAATAACAATAACACAGTTACTTGGAAAGCAGCCCCTTACAAAATGAATGGACCTCTGTGAAGATAAGCAGCCCTAAGAACATGATTACTTCCTCCACACAAAGGCTATAATTGATCATAAAATAACAAGTCACACGTTCTGGAATGCCTCTCTTTGATCACTCAGCAGGAAAATTATAATCCTTCATCAGTGATACAGCAGCTGTGTGTGGAGCCTTAAGAGAGCATTTGACAGCGACATTTGTATCCCAACCATTCCCATCCACTGATGAGGCTGCAAGAGCTGCTCAATAAGCATTCACCCCATTAAAGGAACTGTGGCAGATTTCCCCTCAGACACAAGCTCTCAAAGTAGTTAACAGTCAGACAAATGGCACCTCCCAGGGCCCACACCTCCACCAGCTCAGCTTTCATACAACGCAGCCTGATGCAGAGGCTTTGCACAGACACCACTGGCCAAGGAAAGCCTCTCAACAGAGTCAGAGAATGGTGGGGGTTAGAAGGGACTTTTGTCCAACCCTCCAACCCCCCTTTCTAAAGCAGCTTGCATGGGAAGATGTCCAGGTGGGTTTGAAAAGTCTCCAGATAAGGAGACTCTCCACAACTACTGTTTCAGTGCTCTGAGATCCTCAAAGTGTTTTCCTTATATTAAAGTGAAACCTCCTCTGTTCTAGCTTGTGCCCATTGCCCCTTGTCCCATTGCTGGCCACGACTGAAAAGAGCCCAGCTCCATCCTTCCCAAGGAGGGCCACAAGGATGATCCAATGGCTGGAGCCCCTCTGCTATAAGGGATTCAACCTGGAGAAGAGCTGCCTTCCAATACCTGAAGGGATCCTGCAAGAAAGACGGAGAGGAACTTTTCATAAGGGTGTCTAGAGACAGGACAAGGGAGAATGGTTTGAAGCTGAGGAAGAGTAGAGTTGGACTGGATCTTAGGAAGAAGTCCTTCAGTATGAGGGTGATGAAACTCTGGAACAGGTTGCCCAGGGAAGTTGTGGTTGCCTCTTCCCTGGGGGTGTTTAAGGCCAGGCTGGATGAAGTCTTGGGCAACTGGGTCTAGTTGAGAGGTATCTCCACCCATGGCAGGGGCCTTGCATCTCTGTGGTCCCTTCCAACCTCATTTGTTCTATTATTCTTTTGACTTCAACCTTTTAGATATTGATTAGCATTTAGCTGAACCTCTGGGAGAGTATATCTTGTGCTACCAATCACAGAATCACAGACTGGTTTGCAAAGGATCTTTAAAGGTCAGCTATTCCAACCTTGCTGCGGGGAGCAGGAACATCTTCAACTAGATTAAGTTTCTCAGAGCCCTGTCCAATCTGACCTGGAGTGTTTCCAAGGATGGGGCTTGTACCACCTCTCCATGACCTTCATCCTAACTCCATCTAAATTTCCCCTCTTTCCATTTAAAACCTTATTCTGTTGCAACAGGCCCTGATGATAATCTTGCTCCCATCTTTATAGGCCACTTTTAACCTCTGAAAAGTCACAATACAGTCTTGTCAGAGTCTTCTCTTCCCCAGGCTGAACAATCCCAACTCTCTCAGACTGCCCCAGCCTTCTGTCCAGTGCTGTGACCTCCTCTGGACCTTGTGCTGAGGACTCCAGAGCTGCACCCAGCACTGCAGGTGCAGGGACTGAGCAGGTGACAGGACTCATGGGAACCAAACTCCGTGAAACCAGCCTTCACCACTATCAAGATACAGGACAGCAGCCGGACCGCGGCTTCCCCACCGACGGAGGGCAACGAGCCCGCCCCGGGGCGGGGGGCGGGAGGAGCCCGGGGACCGTGGCCGGCGTCTTCGCGGGATGCGGAGCGGCAGAGGCGAGAGGAGTCGAGGGGAGAGGAGCGGAGAGGCGAAGAGGCACCAGCGGCCATGGTGCCCGCACTGCTGCCCCTTCTGCTGCTGCTGCTGCTGCTGCCGCCGCCTCCGCTGCCCGCGGCGGGCGGCCGCTGCCCTCCCCGCTGCGCCTGCAGCCAGGCCGCCCTGCGCTGCCTCTCGTCGCCCCAGGGGCCGCTGCCCGCGCCCGCCCGCGCGTAAGTACCGCGGGGGAGACGGCACCGGCAGCGCCGCTTGCGCCTCGGCCACTCAGAGTGGGAGCGGGTCGAGAGGGGGTGCTGCTGCCTTCCCCATGTCTTGGGAAGTGCCGTCGGGAGTTGAGCAGGTTGGATGGGATGCTTAGGGACTGAAGGGCTAGCCGGGTTTCGGAGCCTGGCGGGCGCTGGTGCGAAGAGGAAGCCTTGCAAGGAACGGGAAGCAGGGGGTTTGTTTCACCCCCCACTCCTCCCCTCTAGGACGAAGATGCGCATCTTGTCGGGACGTTTTCTCGGCTTCCAAAAGCACATGCCACATGCCACCAGCCTCAGGGACAGATCTCAACTTTCTGTATTCTCCCGCTGCGGGCAGGAGGCAAAAAGATGCTTTTCCTATTCCCAAGTAGTGGCGTGGATAACTTTAGAGGAACCCGATGAAGCGGTTGATATTTATCTTCTAGGGGTTCCCTGCCTGGTTGGTTTCTTTTCTCTTTCACAAAGCCGGACTGACTTTGACCCTCTTCACCCAAAGCTCCTGCAGTTTAATGAGCCCTATATTAATGCAGCAAAATCCCCTTACCCCTTCTCTCTGCCTCTTCTGGAGGTCCAGCTCATTGACAGTTTAGGGGCTAATCTTCCCTTTGTCCACCCTTCCGTAGTGGGGGAAAAAAACCAAGCAGGTGTGAGTTTTGACAGCTGTTTGGGTCTCTATGGACTGCTGCATCAGATCTTTCTGCCTGCTACTCCTCTTGGAATTAAGGTTAAAAACAGGGAATCACAGGCCTTCCCTTACCCCCACACCATACTCTTAAGATCATGATGTAGCAGACCAGACCAAAATACTTGATATAAGAAGGTACTCCAGTGTTGTGATGTTTATGGGCTTAGTTACAGCACTGATCTAAACACTGGTGGCGTCAAAATAAGGGATTACACAACTCAACAGATAGCACAGTTGCTGTTTTGAGGATCCTTTGGTTATCTGCACACAAATGGAGCCTTATTATGCCCCTTTTGGGAACAAAGCCTGTGTTTTCTATTTTCATCTCATTTGTTTGTAAATTTCATGTGCTCTTGAAATTCCCCAGGGATGATACTATCCCCTCATCTCCTCTCCCTTTGTCCAGAACTGAAGAACTGATAGGAGCCAGAAATACCAATTTCTGTTAACCTAGAACCATCTGAATCGTTTTTCCAAAGCCAGCTTATAGAAAGTACCATTTCCTCCCCTTTCTCCTAATAATTACCTGAGCATCAGAGCAAGGAGAGCCTGTGGATGCTAAAGAGCCTCTCCATAGTTATTGCAACAAGCACATCAAGGATCCCTGCAGCAACAGAAACAAGTGGGAGGTTAATTTTTTTAATGGATTTAGCATGTTTATTAGGATGATGCACATCCCAGCCCAGAGAGGTTATCAAAAACTCTACTTATGTGTTGTGGTGGTTCTTTCTTTCTTTCTCTTTCTTTCTTTCCCTTTCTTTCTTTCCCTTTCCTTCCTTTCCTTCCTTTCCTTCCTTTCTTCCTTCCTTTCTTTCTTGGCATACTCTTTTATTTTCCCATTTTCCATCTATCATCTTAGGAAGAAACAACATCCCAACTTCAGTGATCAGGTTAGGAGAGAAAATGGTCTTATGGCTGTTGGCAGTTAGGATTCTCTTAGATCAACAGGGCTAGATGATGGACAAAACTAAGAGAAGAACTCTTCTGCCTTTAATATAACAATCTTTTATGACTGTACACAAAGTCCAGCTGTTAGGCTGGCTGTAGAAAGCAGCTTTGCAGTCAGAAAATAATTCACCCAAAATTCTGATCAATCCTCCTGCAGAGAAAACATTTACACTTAGATGGGAAAAAAAAAATCCATGTCTTTCAGCCTGCATTTGCAGACATAGAATCATAGAATCACAGAATGGTCTGGTTTGGAAGGGACCTCCAAAGGTCATCTAGTCCAACCCCCTGTGCAGTCGGCAGGGACATCCTCAATTAGATCAGGCTGCCTACAGCCCTGCTGAGCCTCATTTTGACTATCTCCAGGGATGGGGCCCCAACCACCTCTCTGGGCAACCTGTGCCAGTGTTCTACATGCCCAGCTCCTTCTAGTTCCAGGCCAAATCCAACCTGATTTACATTGAGTCTGGAACTGTTCTAATAAATTTCCATTGCCATTTAATTGAGGGGGGTGTGTGTTGATAGTTTTTGTTTGTCTGTTTCATTTTGTTAATAGAAAGTGTACAATTACAAAGCTGTACTGATGAACTTACAGTCACTGCCCTTATAGGTCTATATGTATTCTTGTTTTGTTTAAGTTCCTACTGAACTTGGTTTACTTTCCTTTCACCTCTTTGATATTCATACTAGTGTCTTCTTCCCTGCTTAGCTGTTGTCTCCCTTTCTCTGCCCCCTCTCCCCTACTCATACAGCTTTGCCAGCTTTGCTAGTACTGACTCCTTCTCTTTCCATAATCCACTGATCTTTTGAGCTCTCTTCTCCCCTGTATGAGACAAAGCAAGAGACATTTCCCCCCTCATAGTCACATCTGTACCTGTATGCAGCAGATAAATTGCAGTGTAGTGCTGGCAATAATAATTTGAGGGTAGGGGTGGGAAATGCTGTTCCAGGTTGTTCCAACACACTTCTTTCTGTTAGTTCCATGAGAATACAGAAAGCAGACCTCAGAGAAGACCTTGTTACTAGAAGAAAATAAACAGCAATATGTAAATCCAGCTATAGCCAGGTAATTCAAACCTTGATGCTCAAATGAGCTGCATTTCCAAATGTGTTTTCAGTACTTTATTATATCCCAAGTGTGCATCCTGTAGGGAAATCTCAGCCATTTTTCTTTACCAAGTTATTCTTGCCATGTCATGGTATTGCTGAAACAGTTTTCAGAATGATTAGACTTTCGACAGGCTGCAGAAGGATGTGTTTTATACAGTCTGGAATTGACCACATTTTTCTCAGGCTCCTGGTTTTAATCTGGACATTAGACAGACACTATAGAAGCTCCCATTATCCAGACACATTCATTGTGCTATTTTAGCTACAGCAGCTATGTGTCTTCTTAGTCTCAGCAGGGACAATCCTCGATATCAATCCAGGCTGGGGGATGGTGAGATTGGGAGCAGCCCTGCAGAAAAGCACTTGGGGGTACTGGTGGGTGAGAAGCTGGACATGAGCCAGCAATGGGCACTCGCAGCACAGAAGGCCAAAGGCAGCCTGGGTTGCAGCAAAAGAAGCCTGGCCAGCAGGTGGAGAGAGGACATTCTGCCACTGTGCTCTGGTGAGAGATAGATGAATACCTCTGAGTTTCACAATCAGAGAAATCAATATTTCATTCCTGCCAGGAGCTGCTTGAGTTTTGTGGTGTGCTGTCAAAGACATCAGTCATGTTCAATAGCAGAGACTCCAACATGAGATAAGGCCTCACTTTACTCTGCACTTTGGGAAGATTTAAACTTGCAACAAGCAGCTCAAAACTCAGTTAACCTAAATGCTTATGCATGTGCCTGCCCAGGGCAGAGGGTTGGAACTAGATGATGTGTAAGGTCCTTTCCAATCTAAACCACTCTATGAATCTACATACACAGGCTGGCTTGTACTTAGCAAGCTGAAGGATCTGCAAAAGGTGAGCATAGGAGGAGACATATAAATGCAGGGTTTGAGGTACAAAGCACAAAGTGGACAAAAATAGGGGTGGGAACATTCAATTTTTGGTGAACCTAGGATGTCTTCATTGATGTGGACCTGTTTGTGCACACCACACCAGTTATTTCAAGGCTTAAGAAAGAGGGCTGGTTATGAATTGCCTTTTTTCCTTGGCTCTTGCTGTTTTGTGAGGTGCTTAATGGGACAAGGTAATGTCAGTGCAGATGAGTTCACAGTTCCAGCTACCATGGATGAGCTCAGGAGAGTTAAAAACCAAAACCCAATGAAGTTGAAATGCAGAATGGATTAAGGGCTGTCATGCAATTTAACTACAGTAGCTATTAAAATGCTGGGTCATCCCACTTAAATTTAATGACTTAGCTGAAACTTGGAGCACCACTGCCAAAAGCTCTCTTCAGGCAGCAGGAGTGGGTCACTGAGCCACATGTTACAACCGCTACACTGTAAATAGTCACATCCCAGAGTGGCAGGGGCTTGTTTGGCTGAAGATTTTGATGTAAGTAAAAGCCAAGATCTGTTTTAGTCTTTGCACTTTAAGATATGCTCAGATTTCTTTTGTAAATCATAATATCTTCCCCCAAAGTCATGCTTTATTTTGTAAGCCACCCCAGTTGGTGCTGCAGTTATGCAGAGGTTCCTACTGCCAGGGTTACAGAGCAACAATTTCTCAGCTTCTACTTTCTACTACTTCCTGAAGTTGTTTTACTTTTGGCTTGGAGTATTTAACCTTCTATAAGGTGGCATCACCATCCCTGGTGGTGCTCAAAAAATCTGGGACATGGCCTTGGAAGAGGCTGCCCTGAGAGGTGGTGGAGTCGCCATCCCTGGAGGTGTTCAGGAAATGTGTGGCCATGGCACTTTGGCACAGGGTTGGTTGATGGTTGAACTCTGGGATCTTAGAGATCTTTTCCAACCAAAACAGTTCTATGATTCTATGGTTTAATGGCCATGGTAGTGTCAGGTCAGTGGTTGGACTCGATGATCTTAGAGGTCTTTTCCAACCAAAACAATTCTCTGACTAGTCTTTTGTCCCCTCAGGGGCAAACACATTTTTCAAGACACATGACTTAGTTTCATTTCTGGTTTCAGCAAACCTCACACAGAACACTCCAGCGGCCATCTAGAGACAGGCATGACCCATTCACTGTGTTGTCAAAACCATATATATCCTTAAAACATCCCTATTAGGTAGGGAACCATTGTTGTCTCCAGTTCACAGACAAGGCAGTCAACATGCCAAGGAAATAAATGCTGGAGGTTCCACGTAAACACAAGGTGGGTGTCACTTTGAGGGTGGCAGAGCACTGGTGCAGGCTGCCCAATGAGGTTATGAAGTCTCCAACTCTGGAGGCATTCCAAATCCACCTGGAGGTGTTCCTGTGTGATTAATGCTGGGTGACCCTGCTCTAGCAGGAGGTTGGACTACATGATGTCCAGAGGCCCCTTCTAAACCCCCCCCTCATTCTTTGATATGTCCTAGATCATGCAACTTGAACCATAGCTAGGAAGTGACTGCCAGGCTTCAGAGTACATCTGGATTTGTAACCTTGTAAGCCCAAGACATACAGGTGGCTGACATCCTGTCCTTTATATTGTGTGGGCATGATATGTGTAGATATAAAAATACATATTTATAAGTGTTTGTAATTGAATACATTTTTAATTCTTAGATGAGGCCTTGAGCAGCTGAGTCTAGTTGAGAGGCATCCCTGCCCATGGCAGGGGGGTTGGAGTAGATCATCTCTGAGGTCCCTTCCAACCTCAGCCTTTCTATGATATAGAAGATTATAACAAAGCAAGCAGGTTAAATGGGTAGGAAGGAAACCTTTCAGCCAAAAAAAAAAACCCTGAGGGGTGGTGGGGGTGTGCATTTAAGGATGGGAAACAAACATCTCTGACTAGATACCTGTGATTACAAAGCAAAATGTTTGCACAAAGATAAGGTCTTCAAGTATGTTAAATATTTTCCTATGGCCATTATCAAGGAGAGTGTGGTCAATGGCTAGATAAATTGGCAGGTAAAAGCACTGTGACTCAAATGCAGAAGAGAATGGTAAAATGCAGATCTGTCTCCCACATCATTAATTTCTCAGGCAGAGTAACTGAAATATTGAATAAGGGACATCCAGACTGGCTCTTAATCAACTAACCATACTGATGCAATTTCTTTCCTTATAAATACATCTTTAAAAGTGTAGCAGCCCACTTCCATCAGGCTATTAATTTACTTCATAGGTTCTGCTTATTAATGATTTGACAGTGATTAGCCTCAAATTGATGTTGCTGAGGAACTGAGCCAATATCCTTTGAATTCTGTTTAACTGAGATCAGTGGTAAATGGATCAGGCCACAGGCTTACAGAGAACTGCAGGTGAAATGAAGTGGTGCTGTGCTTTGGTGATTTTCTCCTGGTGTGTAAAGAAGGAAACCCCATGCCTCACAATCCTCTCCTCCTTCTCTTAATTTTTCAGATTGTTTACTCATCTCCCTGTAAAAGTAATCCCATCACACGCCTTTGAAGGACTTAGAGATGCTTTCATCATGTAAGTTGACAATATTTTCCCTAGGGTTCTCCTTAATTTCATGAAATGTCCTTAATGTAATGAAAACCTTAACACGAGACAACAGTGTGCACTTGCAGCCTGTACCCTGGGCTGCATCAGAAGCAGTGTGGCCAGCTTGATGAGGGAGGGGATTCTGCCCCTCTGCTCTGGTGAAACCCTACCTGTACCACTGTGTCCAGTTCTGGTGCTCCCAGCATAAGAGGGACGTTGATCTGCTGGAGCAGGTCCAGAGAAGGTCACAAAAATCAGAGAGATGGAGAACCTTCCCTATGAGGACAGGCTGAGGGAGTTGGGGCTGTTCAGCCTGGAGAAGAGAAGGCTGCGGGGAGACCTTAGAGCTGGCTTCCAGTATCTGAAGGGGCTACATGAAAGCTGGGAAGGGACTTTTTACAAGGGCTTGTAGTGATAGGATGAGAGGAAATGGAGTGAAGCTTGAGGAGGGCAGATTTAGACTGGAGATTAGGAAGAAATTCTTGACAGAGAGGATGGGGAGACACTGGAACAGGTTGCCCAGGGAGGTTGTAGATGCCCTCTTGCTGGAGATGTTAAGGTCAGCTGTCCCAGCTGAAACATGGCAGGTTGGGGTCACCATTATTGATTACTTGAACATTTATCTGCATTGAATGGTCTCTAGAAGACAGTTGATGACACACTAGTGCAATGTAGAGCAGGGGAATGACCTTCCTCATAACACAAACAGTGCCACTTTCTTTTTAAGGTCCACTTCTACACCTCTTCACCTATGAAAGGCACTTAGTGCATCAGATATTAAAATATGCATTGGCTGTTACCTGATTTATTTAGGGGGGTAGGACACCCCCTTTGTGGTGCATTCTTGAAGGATAAGACTTGAAAGGTGAGGATAATTCAAATATCTAAATAGACTCAACAGGACTGCTTTAGCTTTTAGTGCTTATTGGTTAAACAGTGTTGGCTGAATTATAAACTTCAGTGTTCCTGTAGCTCTGGCAAGTAGAAAATAAGCTAAATTCTGCTGCATCTGTTCCACTGCAATGAAGTGCCATGGTACAATCCAGTGGTGCTGTATTCTTGCACTCACTTGCACCTTAATGATTAATGAGAACTTCACCAATTTCAGAGGGGAGCCCCACTTCAATCTCACATTTCTCCTACCTGTGTGACTTGAGGCTAAACTTTCCCACACTGTATGTACCTGCTATTATTCACAGAGAAGCTTCTGCTCATTGACATTTTCCCTTCCACAAAGAGAGTTTAATTCATTTCTTTGTATCCTTTTAATGTATCTCTCCACATTAAGAGTGCAAAAATCAATGTATTTGTCTGAAGTAAACCTATAGAATGTTTCATAATTGTCGTGAAGTGTAGAGCTACTTTGAAGAATGCATACCTTCAAATGATCAATCTCTAAATCATCTATTTGTGCAACTCATCACCATCTGCAAATCAGGTGATCAATTATTCTCACTGCCACAAGTCATTCCAGCATATAGAAATGGTAAGGCAGTTGCAGACAGGAGGAATGTGTCCAGATTTGCAGAGAAAGGCAACAAAGCTTGTGAAGGGTCTGGAGATCAAGGCTTGTGAGGAGCAGCTGAGGAAACTGGGATTGTTTAGTCTGGAGTAGACTGAGGGGAGATGTCATTGCTCTCTACAACTACCTAAAATGAGGTTGCAGCGGGGTGGGGGTCTGTCTCTTCTCCCTAGGATCAAGTGATAGAACAAGAGGAAATGACCTCAAATTGCACCAGACTGAAAGAATTGGGGCTGTTCAGCCTGGAGAGGAGAAAACTCTAGGGAGACCTTAGAGCTACATTTCAGTATCTGAAGGGGACCTACAGGAAAGCTGGGGAGGGACTGTTCAGAAAGGCTTGTGGGCTTGTAGGATGAGGGACAATGGTTTGAAACTGGAGCAGGGCAGATTTAGGTTGGACATCAGGAGGAAGTTCTGCACAATGAGAGTGGTGAAATACTGGAACAGGCTGCCCAGGGATGGGGTTGAGGCCTTGTCCACAGAGACATTCAGGATATAACTTGATGTGTCTCTGGTCAGCCTGATGTAGTTGGAAGTGCACCTGCTGACCATAAGAGGGCTGGACAAGATGACCTTTGAGGGTCCCTTCCAACCCAATGCAATCTGTGAATCTATGAATCTTGACTATGAAACATGACTATGAATCTATGAATCTTGGGCAGTGACTGGCTGGAAAGTAGCCCTGAGGAGAGAGACTTGGGGGTGCTGGTGGACAAAAAGCTCAACATGACCTCTCAATGTGCCCTTGCAGCCCACAAAGCCAATCAGATCCTGGGCTGCATCAGGAGAAGTGTGGCTAGCAGGTCGAGGGAGGTGATCCTCCCCCTCTACTCAGCCCTGGTGAGATCCCACCTGGAGTACTGTGTCCAGTTCTGGAGCCCCTATTACAAGAGGGATGTGGAGGTGCTGGAAGGTGTCCAGAGAAGGGCCACGAGGATGATCAGAGGGCTGGAGCACCTCTCCTATGAGGACAGACTGAAGGAGTTGGGGCTGTTCAGTCTGCAGAAGAGAAGGCTCTGAGGTGACCTAATTGTGGCCTTCCAGTATCTGAAGGGGGCCTACAGGAAGGCTGGGGAAGGACTTCTCAGGATCTCAGGTAGTGATAGGACTAGGGGGAATGGAATGAAGCTGGAGGTGGGGAGATTCAGGCTAGATGTGAGGAGGAGGTTCTTCCCCATGAGAGTGGTGAGACCCTGGACTGGGTTGTCCAGGGAGGTGGTTGAGGCCCCGTCCCTGGGGGTGTTTAAGAGCAGGCTGGATGAGGCTCTGTCCAGCCTGATCTAGTGTGGGGTGTCCCTGCCCATGGGAGGGGGGTTGGAACTAGATGATCCTTGTGGTCCCTTCCAACCCTGAACGAAACTATGAAACTATGACTTAGTATACGAAGCACTATGAACATTATCTACAGCATCACCCCTGCAAACAAATAGTCCAGCTGAGTGAAGCAGGACTAGCAATAGGAGCAAAAGGCTCCCAGGTGTGAGGTTCCTTCTGGTTACATAAGTGCAAAGATACTTCCTAGAATGGCTCAGGTTGGAAGTGACCTTAGAGATCATCTACTCCAACTGCCCAACATCTCTCAAATAGACTTAATTGCCTAAGGCCTTGTCCAATCTGGCCTTGAACAGCTGCAGGGAGGAGGCATCCATGACCTCCCTGGGCAAACTATTCCAGAGTCTCACCATCTTTGTACTGAAGAACTACTTGCTAAGATCCAGTATAAACCTACTCTCCTCAGCTTCAAACCATTCCCCCTTGTCCTGTTTCTAGACACCCTCATGAAAAGTCCCTCTCCAGCCCTCTTGTAGGATCCCTTCAGATACCGGAATGCAGCTCTAAGGTCCCCCCAGAGTCTTCTCTGCTCCAAGCTGAACAACCCCAGCTCCCTCAGCCTATACTCCTAGAAGAGGTGCTCCAGCCCTTGCATCACCCCTGTGGCTTTCCTCTGGACTTGCTCCAACAGCATTGTGGGGTCTCAGCAGAGCAGAGTCAAGGGGCAGAATCCCCTCTCTTGCCCTGCTGCCCACACTCCTCTTGCTGCAGCCCAGCACACAGCTGCCTTCTGGGCTGCAGGAAGGCACTGCCAGCTCATGGGGTGCTTCTCATCCCCAGGTCTTTTCCTTCAGGGTTCCTCTCAACCTGTTCTGCACCCAGCCTGTGTCTGTGCCTTATTCCAGAGGCTGGCATTCCCTTTTGCCAAGACAACAAAAGGCTAGTCTTTCTCAATTCTCCTTGCAAGGGCTCTCAAGGTGTCTGTGGTGAGGCATGGACACTGCTGTCAAACAAAAATTGGTACAAAGAGATGAACAACTATTTCTAAAAGAACATTAAAAAAGGGCACTCATTTGGAGTACTGTAACCAGTTCTGGGCTCCCCAGTTCCAGAAAGACAGCAAAGGCTTACAAAGATGATTATGGGATTAGAACATCACTCTTATGATGAAAGGCTGAGGGGCTTGGGGCTTTTTAGCCTGGAGAAGACTGGGGGGATCTTATCAGTGCTGATAAATATGTAAAGGGTGGGTGTCAGAAGGATGGGGCCAGGCTTTTTGCAGTGGTGCCCAGCGACAGGACAAGAGGTAATGGGCAGAAACTTGAACGCAGAAAGTTCCTTCTAAACATGAGGAAGAATTGAGGGTGGCAGAGCTCTGGAACAGGCAGTCCAGAGAGGTGGTGGAGTCTCCATCTCTGAAGTCAATCAAAGCCTGCCTGGATGCCTGCCTGTGCAGCCTGCTCTAGATGACCCTGCTCTGGTGGGGGAGTTGGACTCTACGATCTCCAGAGCTCCCCTCCAACCCCTATCATTTCCTGGTTGTGTGAAAAGAAGAAAATGCTAATTGGAAAGCTGATTTCTGGTGTCTTTCTTGCTCATGTCTTGCTTTGTGCCTACCTGTTTCATTGCAGTGAAATCTCGCAGAGCGATTCCCTGGAGAGGATAGAAGTGAGCGCATTTGACAGCCTCCCCACGCTGTCTGAAATGTAAGCATCTGTTCAGAGTCACCAAGGAGTAAACAGTCTGAGGAGAAGTATTCTTGGACCAAATCTTCCTCTTTAACTTCGATTGGCTTTGGACTAGATCTGTGATGAGAAACAAAAGTGCCATGTAAAACAGGGAGCCCTCTTTAAGGTCTAGCCTTGGAGACTGAAATCATACAAAAGACATCCTGACTTCAACTACCTGAAAGGACCTTGTGGAGAGGCTGGTGTTGGTCTCTTCACACAAGTCACTAGTGACAGAACAAGAGGGAATGGCCTCAAGCTGCCACTGGGTAGGTTTAGACTGGACATTAGGAAACATTTTTTCACAGCAAGAGTGGTCAGGCATTGGAATGTGCTGCCCAGGGAGGTGGTTGAATCACCAAGCCTGGATGTGTTTAAAGGTGGTTTGGATGTTCTGCTTGAGGCTACGGTTTAGGGGTGAACCTTGCAGAGTAGGGTTCTGAGTTGGACTTGGTGATCCTGAGGGTCTTTTCCAACCTGAATGTTTCTGTGATTCTGTGATCCATGCCTAATGTCCCACAGCTTTCAGTGAGCACGGTGGCAGGAGCAGAGCTCTGCCTATTTCTGCCAGCACTGTTGAGATTTCTAAGCAGGGAAATTATTTGAGATGACAACAGATGAGGAAAAATTTTCTTTTTTGAAGATGAGGATTTAAATACAGCTGCTTAGTATGCAGAGCACTTCCTCTGAGTGCTAAAATATTACTCAAACAGAACATGTACTGATTTTAAACTTGACCTGCACAGGCATCTGAGAGAGAGAGGCAAGTTAAAAGCAATGAATAGGAGAATGCTCTGAAATATTTAGTGAAATTGGAAACTATAAATCTGGTTCAATATCTCATTACTGCCTCCTCTTTTTTTCCCTCCACATAGCATGATCAGCCAGTGGCTTAAAAATGGTGCAACTGAGTGAGGACAAATCCATCTCTTCTTTTTTCCCCCCACTCCTTTTATGTGAACTCCATTGAAGCCAGTTACTCACATAAGCCAGAGATACAGATTTATCCAACTCTGGCTGAGTCCAATTTCCACAAAAATCAGTAGTGGGTTTAGGGAAAGAATAAAAGGGTTAACCCTGTGCATTTACCTTCATAGAATCAGAATTGTTAGGGTTAGAAGGGACATCAAGGATCATCCAGTTCCAACCTCCTTCCATGGGCAGGGCCATCTCACACCAGATCAGGTTGCTCATAGCCACATCCAGCCTGACCTTAAAAACCACCAGGGATGAGGCCTCCACTACCTTCCTGACCAGCCTGTTCCAGTGTCTCACCACCCTCACTATCAAGAGCTTCTTCCTAATCTCCAGTCTAAATTTGCCCTCCTCAAGCTTCAATCCATTCCCTCCCATCTCATCACTACAAGCCCTTGTAAAAAGTCCCTTCTTAGCTTTCTTGTAGCCCCCTTCAGGTACTGGAAGGCTGCTCTAAGGTCTCCCTGGAGCCTTCTTTTCTCCAGGCTGAAGAGTCCAAATTCTCTCAGCCTGTCCCCATAGGGGAGGTTCTCCAGTGTTCAAGGCAGGGTTGGATGAGGCCTTGAACAACCTGGTCTAGTGGGAGGTGACCCTGCCCATGGCAGCAGGATTGGAACTGGATGACCTCTGAGGTCCTTTCCAACCCAAACCATTCTACACAGGGATCTCACTGTGGGGCAAGGACAAGGCACGCACACACGTACACAAAGCTCAGGCTCCTTGCTCAGCCTCACCTCCAAGATCACCACGATGGTAGCACTCATGTGCCTCTAAGCCCCGGTGGTAAAGCAGCAGCTCACTGTGTTAAGCACACCACAAACCCAGAACACAAAACTGGCAGGTGACAGCAAAATGAGCAGGATATCCATAACAGATCATCTCGGCTCAGTGAATCGTGAGGATCCAGGAGCTGTTAACCTTTTGTCAGCTACCTAACAATGACAGCTCAATTTCATTTCCAGTAGTGCTGCAGAATGCACTGGGGGTATGTCTGTATCACAACCTGCTGCCATTTTCTGCACTTGACTGTTTCCTGACAAGGCCAATCAGAAGCAGAATTCTTGTGACACACCCCCACCCCCCACCCCACCCCCAATGCCTGACAATTAGACTAATTTGTAAAAAACATTAACATATTTTTTCCCCCTCATTACAGATTAATCCTGAATACAAAAAATCTGTTGCACATCGAGGATGGAGCATTCAGAAACCTTCCAAGGCTGAAGTACTTGTAAGAAAGAGTTTTGCTTCTTTTCTATTTGCCTTTTTTTTAACCATTTTTTTTTTTTTCCATATGCAAGAGTAGAGAAATTACAGAAAGAAGTAGAATGAAACCAGAAGTTTCTCATGCATTTTGGAGAATAAATCTTATGAAGAGCGACTGAAGGAGCTGGGGCTGCTTAGTTTGGAAAAGAGGAGGCTGAGGGGAGACCTCATTGCTCTTTACAACTACCTGAAAGCACCTTGTGGAGAGGCTGGTGCTGGTCTCTTCTCACAGGTAATTAGTGATAGAAAAAGAGGAAATGGCCTCAAGCTGCCACTGGGTAGGTTTAGACTGGACATTAGAGCAGGGTTAGACTGGATCTTAAGAAGAAGTTCTTCAGTATGAGGGTGTTGAGACTCTGGAACAAATTGCCCAGGGAGGTAGTGGATGCCTCCTCTCTGGAGGCAGGCTGGATGAGGCCTTGGGCAAGCAAGTCTAGTTGGGAGGCATCCCTGACCTTGGCTTGGAGGTTGGAATCAATGATCTCTGGGGTCCCTTCAAAATTAAGCCATTCTAGGATTCATACATGACACTAATCTTTTTAAGGAATTGTTACAATTGTCCCTGCAGAGCTGCCTCCTTGTCTCCTCTCTGCTAACATTTTCTCCTGTAAAAAGGAATTCTGCTTTTCTCCAGGAGCATCTGTAACACTGGGATAAGACACTTTCCAGACCTGACACAGATATTCTCACTAGAAGCTCATTTTATTTTGTAAGTAGAGACCCAAGCTAACCCAGCCTTGAGTCTTTTCTCTCTTGTTCCTGGACCACTGACAAAACCGCCTTTTTCTCCTTCCCTCCCCAAGGGAGCTCTGCGATAACTTGCGTATGACAACGATCCCACAAAACGCTTTCCAGGGGATGAACAATGAATCACTGACACTGTGAGTAAAATGATCCTAGCTGCAGTTCCTCCTGCAAGGATAACACTTCTGCTTCAAAGTAAGCAGCCTGACTTTAGAAACATCTTGAAGTTAAACCCCAAAAAAATGTATGTCCGTGTCATGAGTTTGGTTTTGAAAGGCTTAGGAATTAGCAGAGTGTCCTTCAGGCAGAAGAGCAGAAGGTTACCCAAAAGCTAACTTCACTTAGGAAAGAAAAGAGGAGGAGGAGGAATCCGAATCCTTATCTTCCATGCAGTGTTGTTTTTATAAAATACCATCAACAAACCTCCAAAGGCTGTGCTGGAGCCAAAGTCTCTCTTCTACCCTCAGGGATGTGGTTTCTTGAAATAGTGCTTTCAGGGACAAACTAGACTGATACTGCTGATGAGCATCGGCTGCACAGGGACTCTCTGAACAGGAGAAAGAGAGAAGAAATTGATACAGAGTACTGATGTTTATTCTTCCCCTGGTTTCTTCTGACTCAGTTTATGTTGATTCCTCTTAAGTCTCCACACACCATACTTTCCTTCTTAGCAAAGTCTGGGTTCATTGCTACAGCCACCTGAGAGACTGGAAGGTTAGAACCACAGAATCACAAAATGTCAGGGGTTGGAAGGGACCTCAAAAGTTCATTGAGACCAACCCCCCTGCCAAAGCAGGATCACCTAGAGTAGGTTACACAGGAGCATCCAGGCAGGTTTTGAATGTCTCCAGAGAAGGGGACGCCACAACCTCTCTGGGCAGCCTGCTCCAGGGCTCTGGCACCCCCACAAAAAAAAATGTTTTCCCTTCTGTTCCTGTGGAACCTCCTCTGCTCCAGCTTGCACCCATTGCCCCTTGTCCTATTAGTGGACATCAGTGAGCAGAGCCTGGTTCCTTCTTCCCAACACTGACCCTTTACTCCCATCCCTCTAATCATTAAGGGCAATATTGAGATTGTGGATGCCCCCTCCCTGGAGGTGTTCAAGGCCAGGTTGGATGAGGCTTTGAGCAACCTGATCTAGTGGAAAGTGTCCCTGCCCATGGCAGGGGGGGTTGAGACTAGATGACCTTCCAACCCAAACCATTCTATGAATCTGTGAGTCTAAACTCTAAAACCTGTAGTATGTAACATAATCTCATTTTTTCCAAATCGTTCTCCCTTTCACCTTATTTTTAATCCTCAGCAAACTGTACAAAAATGGACTTGAAGATATCCACAGCCATGCCTTCAATGGGACAAAGCTCAATCAACTGTGAGTATATTTCCCCTCTTCAGTACTTTTTATACATAGTAACTATAGGCAGTAAATACAGTAAGTAGTACAGTAATATAATAATAAAGATGGTAACTAATCGATGAAATACAGTTAAAGGCTCTTCCTTCAGCCTCACTGGCTCTGCCTTTGCATTTCCTGCTACCCATTAGAAAGTGTCGTGTTTCAGTCTCACTCCAACTCAGTTACTGACCCTGCAGCACATCCTGCTTTTCCTGAAACACCATCCCTTAGTTTTGATGAGAAAAGCTTATCATCTTTCATCAAATATAATACATTCTTAAACTTAGCAGCAATAGTGGAAAACTGGAAACAGTAGCCCAAACCAAGGGACCTACATTCTGTGTCTGGAAACAACAAATAGTTTGTAATTTACTTTCGCCTGCTCTGGGACTCAGCCTCTTGGTTTGGGCAAAAGTTTTGTTGCATTCTTGTATGCTGCTGCCTGTCCTGGTTCAAGTTATAATAAATTGGAAATGATCAGAATTTAAGTGTAGATGATAATTCCAGTACCTGAAAGGAGCCTACAAGAAAGACAGAAGGGACTTTTTACAAGTGCCTGTAGTGATAGAATGATAGGGAATGGATTGAAGCTTAAGGAGACCAGACTTACAGACTGGAGATTAGGAAGAAATTCTTGACAGTGAGGGTGGTGAGACACTGGAACAGGTTGCCCAGGGAGGCTGTGGATGTCCCCTCCCTGGAGGTTTTCAAAGCCTAATTGGAGAAGGCCTTGATCAAGCTGATCTAGTGGAAGGTGTCCCAAACCGTGGCAGGGAGGTTGGAACTGGATGGTCTTTAAGGTCCTTTCCAACCCAAACCATTCTATGACTCAATAGTTTGTAATTCACTTTCACACGCTCTGGGACTTAGCCTTTTGGTTTGAGCAAAAACTTCTGATGCGTTTCTCTACACTGCTGGTTGTCCTGGTTTAAATTAGAAGACATTTGAAATGATCAGAATTTAAGTGTAGATGATAGTGGTCTAGTGACATCAGGGAAGGGAACAGTTGCATGAGGAATAAAAGCACTGTCAGGCCAGATATTGCAACAGCAGCTCTGATGGGAGAAAGGTTTGAAGTAGTTGGGGAGGATAAACTAAATAAGTAAAGAAGAAGAAAAGGTTTCATTTAAAGGATACATGTAAAGAGAGTTATGTTTGACTCCACAGAATCCTGAAGGACAACAAGAACCTCAGGCGGATACACAACGACGCCCTGAGAGGGGCCACAGGACCAGATGTCCTGTAAGTACCCAGCACTCCCTCACCCGGGTTTGTTGGTGTCCTATGGGAAAGGTGCTGTGCAGTGTAGGCTACATCATCCCAGCTAACACGGCCTCCGAGTCTGGAAGAAGACTTCATCTCTTATCCTCTGCCTCTAAAATGGAAATATATCAACAAGATGCCATGAAACATGCCTCTGCTATGAGAATAGGCTGAGGCAGCTGGAGTTGTTCAGCCTGGAGAAGAGAATACTCTGGGGGGATCTTAGAGCTGCCTTCCAATACCTGAAGGGATCCTACAAGAGAGCTGCAGAGGGACTTGTCATAAGCGTGTCTAGAGACAGGATAAGGGGGAATAGTTTGAAGCTGAGAAAGAGTAGGGTTAGACTGGATCTTAGCAAGAAGTTCTTCAGTATGAAGGTGGAGAGACTCTGGAACAGGTTGCCCAGAGTGCTTGTGGATGTCCCTCCCTAGGGATGTTCAAGGCTAGGTTGGATGAGGCCTTGAGCAGCTAAACCTAGTCTACTCCTTGCCCACAGCAGGGAGGCTGGAGTAGATGATTTTTGAGGTCCCTTCCAACCTAAGCCATTCTGTGATACTATGAAATCACAGGGTGGAAGGCTCAGTTTGCACCACGCCAAATGCTTATCAGCCAGTTCTAGCATTGCCATTGACCTCCACCTCACAGATATTTTGGCCTTTGCTTTATCTGTGTTTGATCCTCTTGATCCTTCCCTTGTGCTTTATATTCTGGCATTGCAAACTAAGATCTTTTGGTAGGATAACTACAATTTTACTATTTATTATTTGAGAATTTGGTTATAAAAAGGAAGTAGCTGATTGCATGCTAGAAGCCTGCGCTGAATAAACCACATTATCATCATCCTCATGCTTTATTAATCAAGTACTTGCTGGCTGGCTGCACTGCATGTGACTCCATGCATGAAAACACAATGGGTGGTTCTGTAAATAGCACTCTGTGCCACACTTGTCATTCTGTTCCTTTTATTGGTGCCTTACAGTACATGGCATTACTAATGCTACTCACAGTTGTAGCCTTTTCCCCCCTGTTTAATGACCTACCATTGAAAATCTTCAGCTATGTTGATGGCCTTTCCTCACACAAACAGTCCTCTGAAGCTACTCTAAACCAAACTGCTTAAGCTTGCTGTGGCAAGGATTCATTTAAGTGTTTCAATTAATAACTATTTCATTTAAAAACCTAGAACAGCCTTTGAGAGTTAGGTAGAGAGAAGGGAGGTTGTCCCACCTGTTAGCTTGCTGGCGAGTGCCATTCACCCACTTTCTCTCCCTTGCTCTGGCCTAAAGCACATCCTAGGCTACATCAAAAGGTGCATGGCCAGAAGACCAAGAGAGGTAATTCTGCCACTCTGCTCTGCTCAGGTGAGACCTCACCTGCAGTGCTGTGTCCAGCTCTGGGGCCCTCAACACAAGAAGGACATGGATCTGATGGAGCACGTCTGGAGGAGGGCCACAAAAAGCGTCAGAGGGCTGCAGCACCTCTCCTATCAAGACAGGCTGAGAGAGTTGGGGCTGTTCAGCCTGGAGAAGACAAGGCTCCAGGGAGACCTTACAGTGTCCTTCCAGTACCTGAAGGGGGAAAGCTGAGGAGGGACATTTGACAAAGGCAGGTAGCACTAGAACACGTGGCAGTGGTTTTAAACTAGCACAGATTAGGCTTAGATTGGACATTAGGGGGATGTTTTTCACAATCAGAGTTGTGAAATACTGGAACAGGTCGTCCAGGGCTGTGGTTGAAGCCCCATCACCAAAGACATTCAAGGTGAGGCTTGATGGGGCTCTAAGCAACCTGATCTAGTTGTGGATGTTCCTTCTTGCTGTAGGAGGGTTGAACTAGACATTTAAAGGTCCCTTCCAACCCATGGCATTCTAAAGAGCCATCCCTCACTCCATGCACAGTAGCTTGCAAATAAGGACATCAGGGTACAGCCCCTGGAGCAGCGGGTTTTGGTTTCCCCAGGACAGAGAACTCTGCCTCATGGGGGTTTCCGGGCCCCAGGCGTGCTTTTACCCTGCTGCTCTGTACTTTCACAGACCATGTTTCTGAGCTGGGCATCAGGTGCTGAGGCAGCTTTGCACACTCAGAGCTTGGTGAAACAAGAAGTCACTGTTACCCTACAACGCTTTAGTTGTATTTTGATAGATACATTTTGATCTTGGAAAGAAGTTCTTCACAGAAAGAGAGATTGGCCATTGGAATTGGCTGCCCAGAGAGGTGGTGGGGTTGACACCCCTGAAGGTGTTTAAGAAAAGACTGAATGAGGCACTTAGTGCCATGGCCTAGTTGATTAGTTAGGGTTGGGTGACCTACTGGACTTCATGATCTTAGAGGTCTCTTCCACCCTGGCTGATTCTGTGATCTGAAGAGAGGAATGCTCTCTTTATTTCACAGGGATATCTCCTCAACAGCACTGGAATCCCTGCCTAGTTATGGGCTGGAGGCCATTCAAGTCTTAAACGCAACATCATCTTACTCCTTAAAGAGGCTACCACCCCTGGAGAAGTTCAGCAGTCTTCTGGAAGCTGTTCTCACCTATCCAAGCCACTGCTGTGCCTTTCAAAACCTAAGGACTGAAAAGTAAGTCCAAATAGTACATTGTTGTGCTGCACTGCTTCACAAGCTCCAAATTGGCAATTCTGCTCCATTCAGCTCATTAGCTTTGATGATCCTTTGAGTTAGAAGGATGCTGTGGTATGTAGCAAGCCCTTGCACAAAACAACAGATCTCTGCTAAAGCCAGGAAAATGATATATTTGGCTTAAAACAGGAGTGGGTCCCATCCTGTCCCCAGCACCTGACAGCAGGAACTTTAAGTATGTTTAAAACTCTTATTTTCACACATTCAAAGATTCCATCAGGTTGGAAAGGACCATCAAAGGTCATCTTGTCCACCCCCCCCTGCACTCAGCAAGGACACTTCCAACTAGAGCAGGCTGCCCAGGGAGACATCCAGTCTGACCTTGAATGTCTCCATGAACAGGGCCTCAACCACATCTGTGTGCAACCTGTTCCAGTATTTCACCATTCTCAGTGTGCAGAACTTCCTCCTGATGTCCAGCCTAAATCTTCCCTGCTCCAGTTTCAAACCATTGCCCCTCAGCCTATCATCACAAGCCCTTCTAAACAGCCCCTCTCCAGCCTTCCTGTAGGTCCCTTTCAGATGTAGGTATTCCTGGAGCCTTCTCTTCTCTAGGCTGAACAGCTCCAGCTCCCTCACTCTATCTTCATAGGAGAAGTGCTCCAGCCCTCCGATCATCTTGGTGGCCTTCCTCTGGACACCCTCTAGCAGGCCCATGTCTCTCTTGCACTGGTGGCCCTTGACAGGGGGACAGTACTCCAGGTCAGGACATTCAAGATTAAACTCTATGTGGCTCTGGGCACCTGGATGTAGTTGGAGGTGTCTCTGCTGACTGCAGGGGGGGTTGGACAAGATGACCCTCAAGGGTTTCTTCCATCCCAATGCAATTTGTGAATAACCAAGCTGAAAGACCATACTTATACTCCCCATGAGGTGCTACCTACTGTGGTAGTATTTGAAACCTCCTCCCTGCTTCCAGAGGTCTACAGGAACGTTCACACTGCCAGGAGTCCAACTCCAGCTTACTTTGCATGTTGGTGAAGTTCTCATCGCTTGCAGACAAGATGAGAATTTAGCCAAAATCCAAAGCGACACTCAACTTTCTTTTCATTCTTCTTTCAGACAAAATTCCTTGCTTTCCATTTTTGACAATTTCTCCAAAGAGTGTGAAAACACCACGAGGAAATCACCTAATGAAGCATTGTGAGTACCTGTCTGCATACAGATGCTGGAAGTGGCCAGCTCAGACCTCCCGCTCCTGCTGGTGCTGTGATTTTCAGCTGCCAATTCAGTTGCACAGTGGCAATTTCAGTATCATTAAACCACCATTTTTTGGGTTTTGTTCAAAAGAAATCTAAAAGAGATACAATCCTGTGAGCTTTACTCACTCCAGCTTCAGTTCTGAATTCACCTTTCAAATTAGCAATTAAATAGTTAAGAAGGCTAATGGCCTGCAAGGAGACTTTCCATGGCCTGAGATATGTGCAGTTGTTTGTGATTCAGAGAAGGGCTGCTACTCTTAATACAATTTTGCCTACATAAAGTATAATTAGAAGTCTGTATGCCAGCAGTTTTCCATGGTAGAACTAGAATCCCTGAGTTGGAAGTGTGTTGACCCTGCACAACTGCTTTACCTCTTCTGTGTCATAGAATCCTCAGGTTAAAAGGGACCTCAGAAATCCTCTGTTCCAACCTCCCTGCCATGAGCAGGGACACCTCTCAACTAGACACGGCTGCTCAAGGCTTCATCCAGCCTGGCCTTGATCACCCCCAGGGAGGAGGTCCACAACCACTCTGGGCAGCCTATTCCAGAGTCTCACTATCCTCATACTGAGGAGCATCTACGATCCACTCTAAACCTACTCTTCCCTCAGCTTCAAACCATTCTCCCTTATCCTGTCTCCAGACACGCTAATGAAAAGTCCCTCTGCAGCCTTCCTGTAGGCTGCCTTCAGGCAGTGGAAGGCAGCTCTAACGTCCCCCTGGAATCTTCTCTTCTCTAGGCTGAACAACCCCAGCTCCCTCAGCCTGTCCTCTTAGCAGAGGTGCTCCAGCCCTTGCATTGTCTTTGTGGCCCTCCTCTGTACCCACTCCAACAGCTCTGTCTCTCCTTATCACCAGACTTCTGTTTGACAGAGGACACAGTCTCAAGCTGTGCAGGGGGAAGTTTAGGCTTGATCTTAGAAAGAAGTTCTTCACAGAAAGAGAGGTGTACCCATTGGAATGGGCTGCCCAGGGAGGCGGTGGAGTCAGCTTCCCTGGAGGCGTTTAGGAAAAGACTGAATGAGGCATTTAGTGCCATGGTCTAGTTGATTAGTTAGGGTTTGGTGATCTGTCAGACTTAATGATTTTGGAGGTCTCTTCCAACCTGGCTGATTCTGCAATTTTGTAACAAACAGTTCACTTCTCTCTGGGGGGGATTGGGTTTTTGAATAGCTACAGAGATGACTCTTCCAACACATCGGTGTGGCCAGAAGAGAAGAATCTGTACCCGTTCACAGCAGATGAGGAGCCCTCCCCTTACAGCTACTCAGCCATTTTTTATGACAGCGAGCTGACCGCCTTCGACTTCGAGTACGATTTCTGCCAGCCTAAAATACTCACCTGCACCCCGGAACCGGATGCCTTTAACCCCTGTGAGGACATCCTGGGCTACAGCTTCCTCAGGGTCCTCATCTGGTTTATCAATATCCTGGCTCTCGCCGGCAACTTCACCGTGCTCCTCGTTCTCATCACCAGCCACTACAAGCTGACCGTTCCTCGCTTCCTCATGTGCAACCTCTCCTTCGCCGACTTCTGCATGGGGCTGTACCTGCTGCTGATCGCCGCCGTGGACGCCCAGAGCAGCGGCCAGTACTACAACCACGCCATCGACTGGCAGACCGGCGGTGGCTGCAGCGCCGCCGGCTTCTTCACGGTGTTTGCGAGCGAGCTCTCTGTCTACACCCTGACGGTGCTCACCCTGGAGAGGTGGCACACCATCACCTACGCCATGCAGCTGGACCGCAAGCTGCGCCTGCGCCACGCCGTGCCCATCATGCTGGGGGGTTGGGTGTTCTCCCTTCTCATAGCTGTGCTGCCCCTCTTCGGGGTCAGCAGCTACATGAAGGTCAGCATCTGCTTGCCCATGGACATCGAAACGGGGCTCGCCCAAGCCTACATACTGCTCATCCTGGTGCTGAATGTCGTCGCCTTCGTTGTCATTTGTGCTTGCTACATTAAGATTTACATAGCTGTTCAGAACCCAGAGCTGGTAGCTGCCAATAAAGACACCAAGGTTGCCAAGAGAATGGCCATACTGATCTTCACAGATTTCACCTGCATGGCCCCCATCTCCTTTTTTGCCATATCTGCTGCCTTCAAGGTCCCTCTCATCACAGTGACAAACTCCAAGATCTTGCTGGTTTTATTTTACCCTGTCAACTCCTGTGCGAACCCCTTCCTCTACGCCATCTTCACCAAAGCCTTTCGAAGGGATTTCTTTCTGCTGCTGAGCAAGCTCGGCTGCTGTAAGACCCGAGCAGAGCTTTACAGGATGAACTATTTCTCTGCTCACATCTCTAACTGCAAGAATGGCAGCTCAGCCACAGCCCCCAGCAAAACCTCCCCAGGGCTGCTGCTCTTGTCAGCCTTGGAGAAGCCACGTCCTGCAGTACCAGACAAGACATCTTGCAATGGCAGTTAAGCCAGAGTGCCACTAGATGTGGCACTTTGAAAGGTCAGGTGAAATTATTCTAGTGACTAGGGAATATTTTCTATTTTGAGCATTGCACAACCAATAAAAATGCCAGTCAGTAATTCTTATGCAACCTAACTGTTCTGGTGGTCAAAGTGGTATTTTCCCTGCTTTTCTTTTGTAATTATAGGCCTGGATGGTGACTGCAAGGCAACACTTTTTGGGGTGAAACCAGAGTAACCCAAGAGTAGCCAGGTTGCTCTTTCACACAATCACAGAATGTTAGGGGTTGGAAGGGGCACCCAGGGCAGGTCACACAGGAACACATCCAGGTGGGTTTTGAAAGTCTCCAGAGCAGGAGACTCCACCACCTCTCTGGGCAGCCAGCTCCAGGGCTCTGCCACCCTCACTGTGAAAATGTTTTTCCTTATGCTCACATGGAACCTCCTCTGCTCCAGCTTGCACCCATTGCCCCTTGTCCTGTCACTGGGCATCACTGAGGGGTGGGTGTCAGGATGAAGGTGCCAGGCTCTTTTTGGTGGTGCCCAGTGATAGGACAAGGAACAACAGGTACAAGCTGGAACACAGGATGTTCCACCTCAACATGAGGAGAAACTTCTTTACTGTGAGGCTGACAGAGCCCTGGAGCAGGCTGCCCAGAGAGATTGTGCAGTCTCCCTCTCTGGAAACTTTCAAAACCCACCTGGATGTGTTCCTGTGTCACCTGCCCTAGGTGATGCTGCTCTGGAAGGGGGAGTGAACTGGATGATCTCTAGAGGTCCCTTCCAACCCCAAGAGCAATCCAAGAGCAACCCAATCCAAGAGCAGTTCAAAGCTCTTGTGAGACCCCTCTGTGTCCAGTTCTGGTGCCCCCAGCACAAGGAGAACATAGAGATGCTAGAGCGTGTCCAGAGGAAGCCACAAAGATGATCAGAGGGCCAGAGAACATCGCTTGTGAAGACAGGCTGCAAGAGTTGGAGCTGTTCAGCCTGGAGAAGAAAAGGCTCCAGTAAAACCTGGCAGCCTTCTAGTACCTGAAGAGGGGCTACAAGAAATCCAGGAAAGGACCTTTTTACAAAGGCTTGCAGTAACAGCATGAGAGGGAATGGATTGAAGCTTGAAGAGGGCAGATTTAGACTGTAGATTAGAAAGAATTTCCAGTGAAGGTGGTGAGACACTGGAACAGGCTGCCCAGGGATGTTGTAGAGTCTCATTCTCTGAGATTTTCAAACCCACCTGGCTGTGCTCCTGTGTGACCTGCTCTAGGTGATCCTATTCTGGCAGGGGACTTGGACTCAATGATCTCTAAAGGTCCCTTCCAACCCCTAACAATCTCTGCTACACATAGAAGGGAGGAAATAAGTAAACCCCAGACTTTTCATAAAGATTTAAATACATGTGTACTTCTCTCTCATGATGTTTGCTAAATTTTACCTTCTTTCTGGTGGAAATTTTTAGATTGTCATTTCCTGAAGTATCTTTGACCTGGTCCCACGCACCTCTTCCCATCACATCTGCAGCAATGTGTTTGCTAAGCTGTAAGCAGCAGCAATCGAAAACATTAATACAGAAAACTATTCAGATCAAAAGCTCTCTCATCTAATTACTGCTCAAGTCATTAGCTACAGCAATTAGCTCATCTGAGCTTATATTTTAATACACTTTTTCTACACCCCCCCCATATTAAAATTAATTACTTCAGAGGTATTTAATTGTAAATGTCTTACTAAAAGCTTTAAGTCTTTGCCAGCATTCATTCAAGAACACTGGAAACAAAATGCAGGGCAATTTGTGTATGCTTAGACGGAAGAAAAGGGAAATCAGTGCTACTGGAGTTCAAATAGATAGCCTATAGCTCTGGACTAGGAAATCAACTGCAGGCACTCCAAAAGAGTATCTGCAATGTAGACTGGAGGGAGCCAGATCTGTCACAGAACGGCTTATGGTGGAAGGAACCCGAGAGATCACCTACTCCAATCTCCCTGCCATGGGCAGGGACACCTCAACTAGACTTGGCTGCTCGAGGCCTCATCCTACCTATCTTTGAGCAGCCCCAGGCAGGAGGCATCCACAACCACTCTGGACAACCTGTTCCAGAGTCTCACCACCCTTGTACTGAAGAACTTCATCCTAAGATCCAGTCTAAACCTACTATCCCTCAGCTTCAAAGCATTCCCCCTTCTCTGGCTTTATTCCTATGTGACCTGCCCTAGGTGATCCTGCTCTGGCAGTGGTATTGGACTCTATCACTGGAGGCTTCTTGCAACTCCTACCATGCTCAGATTCTGTGGCAGAGCGAGCTGCTGTCACCTGCATGGCTCATACACATTTCTTTAAGCCATTTTGTATTCAAGAAACACAAAACCAACTCTGTGCTGGAAATGTCTGAGATAGCATTTTATTGTTGTGCACAGCTCACAGCTTCCTGGTCTGTAGTGCTGGGATGTACTGGGTTTGTAGAGCAGCAAACAAATGATTGCATTGCCAGTGAAATTAAACCACGTCTTTGTGTTACATCACACTACTCACTGCATCTCAGCAGACATGGAAGGTACAGAATAAACAACACTAATTCTCATGTAGTGAAAGCTCAAGGGTCTTCTTCCACCCTCATTTCCTGTCTTGCAGCTCAAATACCTGCCTTTAAGCTGACGTTAAAAACCCACAAAGCAACAACAAAAAAAACAAAAAAGGATGGGAGGAAAAAAGGGGAGAAGGAACCACACAGGTTTCAGACTTGCAC
Source organism: Melanerpes formicivorus (assembly GCF_026170545.1). Lineage (NCBI taxonomy): Eukaryota > Metazoa > Chordata > Aves > Piciformes > Picidae > Melanerpes > Melanerpes formicivorus. Next base: position 4,902,542 of record NW_027142378.1, read on the forward strand.
AGACATTCTCTTCCCAACAACCACATTGTTTTATACTTCAAATAAGTCATCCTTCAGCTCCTATTTGACAAAGTGAAAAGAAACCCAACAGCACTGACACTTAGTATTCCATAACTTTCTTGAATTCCTAACAGACTCAACAGTTCACTCTTCAAAGCTAATTCATTCCAGTGATGGTTCTTGGGTAGAAAAGTAATGAAAGAATCAGAAAAGAACAGCAAAAACCCAGCTGAGTAACTAACACCACAACATTTTCATTTGCATAGTATCACCAGTGCTGATTTTGCATATTTGTTTAGCACAGCTTCGTGGTTTTATTTGGTTTGGTGTGTGGTTGAAGGTCAGGGGTTTTTTTAATGGAGGAAAAAAAAAAAAGTCTGCTTGTTTCACAGGAAGCTCACGAGGGACTAATGCCACAGTCTCAAAGTACATACTTCAGTGAGGTTTCACCACTCTGCATCTCCAACAGCTTTGGCAAAGACATGTTCTTTACCCTCAATGGCCATCACTCCATCTTTTAAGAAGAACTTCCATTTGTTCTTGCTTCGATGTATCTGATGAGAACAAATAAATATATAAGTAAATGAGTGCCCTTATAAAAAATCCTACATAATTAGCCCATCCATTAAAAAACAGGATTCAATGTCAGTGGGTTTACAAACTTTGTTGGGGTTGTTTTCACAATCCTGACAGCTCAAAACGTGAGCTGCTGCTGAACACACTACAAACACACAGAAGCAGCAGACTGCAGTTGGTTATAATCAACTCCCTCTCAAAGGGACAGCATTGTGAGTCTCGGCACACACTACACCCCCCCCCCAACTTCTCCTCCAAAGTAAAAAATATATAAATAAATAAAACCCAAAAATGTGACAGCTCAACATTGGCTGCAAAACATCACAATAATCAAAATTTCCTGAGGGCACCAGTCCCAAAATATCCTGCACATTGCAAACAAGTATGGCTTAATTCAGAGTGGTTTCCTTCTATTCACCTTGCAAAGCAGTGCTACACACAGAGAGATGTCAGGATAAGGCTAAAAGAGGGGAAAACTTTGCTTAAAAACAACTACCACACAAAACAAGATGAGGCTCAGGTGAGACCTTATTGCTTTCTACAACTCTCTGAAAGGAGGTTGGAACCAGGCAGAGGTCAGTTTCTTCTCCCAGGTTACAAATGCCAGGATGAGAGGAAGTGTTCCAGGGCTCCATCACCCTCACCACAAAGAAGTTCCTCCTCACGTTGAGGTGGAACCTCCTGTGTTCCAGCTTGGACCCACTGCTACTTGTCCTATCACTGGGCACCACTATAAAGAGCCTGGCAGCTTCATCCTGACACCCACCCCTCAGATATTTATAGACATAGAGGAGATCCCCCTCTCAGCCTTCTCCAGACTAAACAGCCCCAGGTCTCTTAGTCTTTCCTTACAGCAGAGATGAGCTCGAGTCCCCCAGTTATCCTCATAGCTCTCTGTTGAACTCTCTTCAGCAGATGCCTGTCTCTCTTCAATTGGGGAGCCCAAAACTGGACACAATATTCTATGTGTGGTCTCACCAGAGCATAGTAGAGGGGGAGGACAACCTCCCTAGACCTACTGGACACACTTCTTGATGCACTTGGTTTTGTCAACATTTAAACTACTGACACGTGTGTCCAAAACCATAGCAGAGTTAGGATTACTTGATTTGGTCTTCCAACAGTTGAAAATAAGGTTGAATTTTAAACATTCACATGAAGGAGGACAAAATGGCCTTTCATAACTATTTTGTATTTCAGACAACAGAATTCTGGTAGGAAAGAGTCTCTCAGTAAGTTCTTAAAGCCAAACAAATGGGAAACAAAGTAGACACACTCCTCTTTCTGTTACCCATTTCAAAGTCTTAATTCATGGCTGAAAATGCATCCATCCAGGGACTTGGAGATACTACTTAAAAGGAAGTCCCTAAGTTTTAGCAGCTTTACAAATTTTAATTTCCCAAGATTTGAGGGTCCTTTTCTTTTCCTTTGTAGGCCATTATGAACCTGTTGATCTTCAGCAGCTAAGTCACAGAACCACAGCATGTTAGGGGTTGGAAGGGACCTTGAAAGATGAAGTCCAACTGCTGTGCCAGAGCAGGATCACCTAGAATAGGTCACACAGGTATACATCCAGATAGGTTTTGAATATCTCCAGGGCTCTGCCACCCTCATAGTGAAGAAGTTTTGCCATAGGTTCTTCAGACTATTATCAGCTAAACAAATAATTTAAATGCTCAGATTTAGATTTGCTTTAGGAAACAGCCTTAGAATTTCTTTAAAATGCACTGCCAGCAGACCAGGCACAGATTTGCTGAAGTTATTATGGAGAAAAATTAAGGAATAAATATAAAACTATAGACTGTACCTTGTCATATTGGCAGACTATCACATTGTCAGTGTCAAACAAGTCTGGAGTGTCCTGTTCACTGACGTCATCGTCAGAATTTAAGGGGTCCTAGAGATTAAAACTGGATTTTAGATAGGCTTTCAGAACAGCATTGACATTAAGCACATCTACAACAGTAAGAGTTACCTCTGAAAAATAAAAAAAGAATTAAAAAAATAGTAACATCAAAGAGCTGGAGGTTGTGAAGCCCACATTGCATAATGCTCATTTATTGGGATCTTTACATGCCTCCCTTCTCAAAACCAAAGGTCAAAAAGCAAGACAGCTAACTCAAAGCTGGCCTCACTAACTGGTGTACTAAGCAGTTGGTATTTAGTAGAAATCCAAATGCTATGAGGTGAATCTCTAGGGTACAAAACTGCACATCTTTAAGGAAAACCTTTTAAGAACCACCATACCTACTGTTCTCTTCTCTACCTCATGCAACTTCAGAAGGAAAAGAAACAACATTTATACCCCAACCTTACTTAAACAGAAAGCAGAACTCTGTTCTGCTGAGGCTGGGGTTTTACCATAGAACTTTAATTATGGCAATTAAGGATTTTAATTCATCCAATGAGCAAATGGCTTCTCAACATCTCTTTCATAAATTGTCTGAGGTGTCTTCCAACCTAAGAGATCACCTACTCCAACCCCCCTTGCTATGGGCAGGCAGCTAGACATGGCTGCCCAAGGCTTCATCCACCTCAGACACCTTCAGGGAAGTGGCATCCACAACCACTCTGGGCCTATGCATCTATTTCAGAGTCCCACCACCTTCATACTGAAGAACTTCTTCCTAAAATCCAGTCTAACCCTACTCTCCCTCAGTTTCAAACCATTCCCCCTTATCCTGTCTCTAGACACCCTTAGGAAAAGTCCCTCTTAAGCCTTCCTGTAGGATCCCTTCAGGTATTGGAAGGCAGCTCTAAGGTCCCCCTGGAATCTTCTTTAGACTGACTGACCCCAGCTCTCTCAGCCTAACCTCATAGCAGAGGTGATCCAGTCTTTGTACCATCCCTGTGGCCCTCTTCTGGACTCACTCCAACAGTTCTATGTCCTTCTTATGATGCTGACAGTTTCATTTGTCCATGCTCCTCATAATGAGCTCCTGAGTAACTTCTCAGCAATACCTCCAATCCCAAGAGGTATGTAACTTAGCCATGCATTCCCTGCATTCCACTTATCAGCAATTGATCTGGGTCAAACAATTCAACAGTCAAGACAGACACACTATTATAGTGTGCTTCACGAGGCATAAAACTAAAGTTACCTCCTCAACTGCATCTATTTGGACCTCTTCATTATCACCACCGCTGCTGCTAGACTCTGTGGTTGAAACACTGTCACATTCTTCATGGTTGTCTTCATTGTCCTCCAGAACTTTTAGATCCTCTGATTCATTAATGCCAACAAATAAATTCTCTCCCCTGTCCCTGTGTGGTATTTCTTCCTTGGGAGAAACATCACCAGTCCCATCCAGCTGAATTATGCCTTCAATGTCACTGCAGATATCCTTCTCTGACTGCAAATTAGATTCCATCTGCTCAGTAGGTTCCATCTGACAGGAATAAGAGACCAGAGACAGCTTGCGAATTAGCACCACAGAGCTTTTGCTGTTCACAACAAAAATCTGAGGGGTTTTTTTTTGTTAATAAAGCAACAAGATTAGGGCACTAAAATCAGAGTTGCAAGTCTTGGTCTACTTTTAAACCCCAAATACACTCTCAAATCTTATTATTACACTTAACCCTAAATGGAATTCATGGCAAATACTCCTCAGCAATATAGAAAAACCTTTTCTTAGACTTTAAACAGTGTTGTACTTGAACAACTTCTAAGGAAAAAGGCCTTTAGAATTTTTATTGCAAAGAAAACTCCAGAAACAAACAAAAAAGTTAAGATGCTACTCTCTTGGCCATAAACCCCAGCATTTCTAGTTTTTGAAGAGTCAAATGGAGCAAAACTAGAAGTGGGTAGATTCAGATTGGATGTTAGGAAGAAGTTCTTCACCATGAGCGTGGTGACACTGGGAACACGTTGCCCAGGGAGGTGGCAGAAGCCTCATCCCTCGTGGTTTTTAAGGCCAGTCTGGATGGGGCTCTGAGCAACCTGATCTAGTGTGAGGTGTCCCTGCCCATGGCAGGGGGACTGGAAGTGGATGATCCTTGAGGTCCCTTCCAACTCCAACAATTCTGTGATTCTAAATTCTTATCAGATCTGATTTGTCATTCTCAAAACAAGTTAAATGCTCTTCAAACAATACAAGTTAAAACTAATTCCAGCTGAGATCAAAAAGCAATTTGCCTCACAAATAGACAGGATTCATATGCAGGTTCACAGACTGTACCAGGTTGTAAGGGACCCTCAAAGATCATCTTGTCGCACACAGCAGGGACACCTCCAACTAGAGCAGGCTACCCAGGGGCACATCAAGTCTGGCTTCCACCACATCCCTGAGCAACCTGTTCCAGTATTTCACCACTCTCAGTGTGCAAACTTCCTCCTGATATCCAACCTAAATATCCCCTGCTCCACTTTGAAACTATTGCCCCTCATGCTATCACTCCAAGCTCTTCTGAACAGTCCCTCCCCAGCTTTCCTGTAGGTCCCCTTCAGATACTGAAATGGAGCTCTAAGGTCTCCCTGGAACCTTCTCTTCTCCAGGCTGAACAGCCTCAATTGTTTCAGCCTGCCTTGACAGCAAAGGTGCTCCAGCCCTCTGATCATCTTTGTGGCCTCCTCCAGACTCACTCCAGCAGATTCATGTCCTTCCTGTGCTGGGGGCCCGAACACGCCAGGTGAGGTCTCACCAGAGCAGAGTGGAAAAGTGTCCTCCCTCCATCTCTGGCCATGCTGCTTTTGATGCAACCCAGGCCACCATTTGCCCACTGGGCTGCAAGTGCCTATTGCTGGCTCATGTCCAGCTTCTCACTCACCAACACAGTCAAGTCCTTTTCTGCAGGGCTGCTCTCCATCTCATCATCCCCCAACCTGGACTGATATCAAGAGTTGCTCTGACCTACATGCAGGACCTTGCCCTTTGCCTTGTTAAACCTGATGAGATTCTCTCAGTGTCAGAATAACACAGTAGTTCTCAGAATGCCATTCAGGTCAGCTCACTCCCAGAGAAAAAAAGAAAAAACTTATCCTAGAAAGCAGCCAGCCAGTCTAAGAACACATTATACCCATCCAACACTTACAGCAGTTTTCAGCCTGACATTCTCTTCAGTGCCAGTACTTCAGCAGTATCTGGGACAAACTTTTAAACGTAAAAATAAGCAGCTACTGCTATTCAAAACAAGCTCAGGAACTGACTTCAAAATGCTAGCAATTTTGGTTATTGTAATTCAGAGGTGCTACTTGTCACTTACAGATGTGTTTCATTACACCTCTTAGGATGTTTCAACCAAAAATCTCCCACAGATGTATTTTCAGCAGGTGTTACCTTGTCAGAGGAGACAGTGCTATCCTGGCATTTCAGAAGTGTGTCATCATCCACATCTTTGCCCATGATAATCAGGTCAATGATATCATCAGACACCTGCTGTTGTGCCAGCTCCAGAGGCTCGATGTCTAACTGCCCCTCTACATCCTGCAGTATACTGCCTGAGCTGTTTGCCAGGGATTCAGCAAAAGCAAAGCCTTCAGAGGATTCTGGAGCAAACACAGCTGTATTAAGATTGGCCTGCTGGGGTTCTTCTGTTGAGCCTGAGCACTGATTCAACACCACATTGGCTGCAAGCTGCTGCTGACTCACAGGAGACTGCTGGACTAAAGTGATGTTGGCAGAGTTCTCCAGGTGATTCTTCTCCATGACTTTTGGCTGAAACACCTTGGTCTGTTGGACAGCACCCTCCCGGGGTTGCAAAGTTTCAGCAGGTGCCTGGGCAGAAGATGCATTCACCTGTGCGAGGCTGGCAGTGTTGCCTTGCAGAACTGAAGGCTGCACAAAGGGCTGAAATAAATGCTGAACAGGATGGAGGATGCTTGAATCTCCCGAGGCCTGTGCAACCATAACAGGCATATTTACCTTATAAAGCTGCCCTGCCAAGAAAAGAGTTCAAAACTGCTTCAGCAGGTTAAACTATAGGTTGATTCAGGCAAACTACCAGAAACAGGACATTTAGAAAGCAGTACTTGCCCGGAGCACAACCTCAGCCTTCAAAAATTAAGTGTTCAGGGGTTTTGCTTCCATCCAGACCCTCATGTTTCATACCCCTTTTTGGTTTTAACTTCCACAATATTCTGTGGCACTAAATCCAGTAACTTAAGTACGAAATCAATTTAAAAAGGAAAAGGCTGCTTTTTGTTTTCCATGCTTTTAAAGAAACTAAAGCCAGGTTGGACAGGGCCTTGAACAACCTGGTCTAGCAGAAGGTGTCCTTGCCCATGCCACAAGGTTTGGAACTAGATGATCTTGAAGGTCCCTTCCAACCCAAACTGTCTCTTCCAACCTTGGTGATACTGTGTTATTGTGATTCTATGATGAAACAATAACTATTCTGTATCTACAGGGACAGTTCTCTCCTTTAAGGACCTTTAGGTATCCCCTCAAAAATAACCTGCCAAGTGAAAAGAAAAAAAAAGCCAAATCAACAACAACTAGTGGTGGTGGAGGGTTTTGGATCTGTCCTGTCCTTGTACAGAAACCACTCATAGAATGTTTTGGGTTGGAAAGGACCTTCAAAGGTCATCTATAGTCCAAGCCCCTCTGCAGTAAGCAGGGACATCTTCAACTAGATCAGGATGCCCAGAGCCCTGTCCAGTCTCACCTTGAATATCTCCAGGGACGGGGCACCAACCACCTCCCTGGGCAACCTGTTGCAGTGCTCCACCACCCCCATGGTGCAGAGCATGTTCCTAACATCCAATCCAAATTGACTGCTCTCTAGTCCAACCATCCAACCCTATTCTACCAAGACTACTACTAAGCCATACCCCAAGTGATAGATTAAATCACAGTAAAATGAGAGCAACAAGTTAAAATTATTTACACTAGAAAATCTATTTGGTTGGTTGGGTTTTAGGACTAAATTATTGGAATTTAACATTGGAATAATTTCTTCAAAACTAAATATTGAAATATGACTCAAAAGCCAAACCAAAAAAAACAAACCATAATCTCTAAATTACTGTTGCAGTATTTTGCCCCTCAGGTTTCTTATTGCACTAAGAACCAATTAAGACTTAAAGATTAAGAATTTTCAGTTTTGTCTGCGTAAAAAAAATAAAGAAACAGCATTTTTGCCTTCCAACAGCAATTACAAACATGATCTACAAAGTGGGAAGAGGGTAACTGCCTCCACCCACTTGCACCTCATACTTGCTTTATCAGACCATCTTTCACTTGCTCTGTAACATTCCTCATCTCCTCTTTGATCTTACCAGATGCTGTCTGCAGTGTCACTCCAGCTGGTACATGGATAGGATAAGCAACACTCGAAGGGAGAGCAAGAGTTGCACCTATTTGTGAAGCACCCTAGGTACACAAAAGCTTGATTAAAAAACAGTGCAGACTTTTTAGCTCCTAGGGCCCTAAATGTCACATCCAACACATGCAGATGTAACAGGAATGAGGACTTTTTTGTAGACAACTTTACAGAGTCAAGGAAGGGAGCTTCAGAGATCTCGTAGAGAAGGTTTGTCTGGACCAGACTGCACAGGTTTACAACATAAAGGCAGGTTTTAAAAGCTTCCAGAGAAGGAGACTCCACAACCTCCTGGAGCCTTCTCTTGTCTAAACTGAACAACCCCAACTCTCTCAGTCTGTCTCCATAGCAGAGGAGCTCCAATCCTCTGATCAACCTGGTGGCCCTTCTCTGAAGATGTTCCAGCACATCCAGATGTGTCTTGTAATAAGGGCTCCAGAACTGGACACAGTCCTCCAGGTGGGGTCTCAAGAGAGTGGTGTAGAGGGGGGAAAATTACCTCTCTCAACCTGGTAAGCACACTTCCCATCCCTCTTCACTGCTCCAACAGCAGCATCAGCATTACAGCTTTCCCTTTGCACACTACTACATTTGGTTTTCATTAAAAAAACAACCAAGCAAAAACACAACCAAATTTAAGAAGAGCTAGACCTAACACCACTGTCTTTCTTCAGCTGTTGGTTGTCGCTCAGCCAGACTTCCACTCCCTTGCATACTGCACACTACTGGAGAGAGGAAACTGTCACAAGAAATGCTACTTTTTCAGTCCCTAAATGCTGTCCTAAGCCTCTACACAAAAGAAATCTTTAACACTTGCTTCCCCCTAAGCCTGGTAACAACTGACAAACATAACAGTTTAGAACTCAAAACAATGAATACTGAAATAAAACATTGCCACAGCTACCCACCAGATCCACTGCTGTGAAAGGCTGAAAACCTCTGCCAGTTGGGATGATTAAAGAAGCTATGCAAAAGAAAACAACAAAAAAGGGCATTTTACCAAAAAAAGAGTAATTTCTTGGACACAGTTGATCTTTCAGTTGTTCATAGCAAGCACTGCTGAAACTAAACCAATCAAACTTCAGTTCACACTCATTAGATCAACAAATAAGCGAGCATGACTAGATAAACCTCTTGAATATACTTCCCTTTCTGCTCCTTCAAGCTTGTGCTGTACTCAGGAGGCGAAGTTAAACACAGGATTTATAACACCTTTTGCTAAAATGCTGGTCTTGGGAGATTTTTGCTTGTTTTAAAAATAGTATTTCTATTTAACTATTTGATCTGTTGAAGATACACTGTAAAAATTTAGCATGCCCACAGTTCACTGTGCCTTCCACAGATGGTTTCACCTTAGTATTGCCCTTCTAAAATTCAGGGGTAACAAGGTAAAGCTCCTCCAAGAGCACATGAACCCCGAAGTATGTTCCCTTTAACTACAATATGGAATAAAACATCTCTCTCCAAAACCAGTCCCTTCAACTGTTAAGATTGTGAAAAAACCTCAGCCAACCAAACCAGTAACACAGCAAAAACACCCCAAAAACAACTCAGATGAGGCTTGCCTGCCCAACCACGAAGTGTACTATGACACAGATTTTTCATTACATCATCTCAAATGTCTTTTGCCTTCTATGGGGGAAAGGTCCTAGCAGCCTCTCACTTTGAGAGAAACCTCAGCTGAGCATTGCACTCCTAACCATAACATTACCAAAACAGTCAGCTGGATTTAATTGAGAAGAATAGGTCCTGGTGTCAGAAGGCAGTGTGAAAGTCAAGTACTTCCTTGCAAGGGGAACACTACTTTTAGGAAAACTAACTGAAAGACAAACCAAAACACTCCCCCCAAAAAACTCTTCCCTCCTCTTTGACCAAGGGATTACATTTTAACAAGGGCAGAACCAGATTAAACTCCCAACATGACAGCAGAGCTCCATGGCACAAATGCACACATCATGCCACACGTTCAAAAGGGGAAGTGAAAGCTTAACTCTGATGGTGAATTTACGATTGAAGGGCTACAATTTTGGACTGCAGACAAGAAGGTTAAAAACCTCTTCACATTTTGCTGCTGGAAATAAACAGCAGGTCAAGAGCATGCAGACATAATCACATTAGCTCAAATCCTTGATTAGTCAAATTCTGCTTTCAAGCAATTAGTGTTCCACATCACAGCCAGGTAGAATCACAAACCAAGATTATTGCAGCACCCTGAAGTCTTCCAAAAAAACCATTTCTGATTCTGGCTACTCTTAAATTGCATCTGTTGTATTCAACAAGACCTGACCTGCTGAAGCCTGCAGAACCTGGTGGAAATTTTGTGGCAACTGCATGGTAAACTGTGAAGAACGGTGGCTGTGTTTGAAGAAGCCTTCTGTTACTTTAGACTGAATCACCTTGGTTTCCCAAAGCTGCAGAAAGATCAATAGGTATCAGCTTTAAATACAAACCACATCTAAAATGATAATTCCTAGTTTTCCCCAAGAGTAAATGGACTGATTATAGCCAATAAACATGGTAACAATCACTGCTGAAATTTGACTTCCAGCAGCCCAACACATCATTTACAGGGTATTTGTTACCTCTAAGTCAGGGCTAAAGTTTGCATGTTTTGGAGGGCAAAGAAACTGCTGGGTAGGTTAAAAACTGACAGGCACATTACCCTCAAAAGAAAAGCAAACACCCAACTTCTGTTAATGCAGGGGAACCCAACAAACCTGCTTCAAGTCCTTCAGAACCTGTTCCTCTAGGCCTTCTTCTGCAAAGAGCTCCCGCACACCTTCGATCACATCTTCAATAATGGACTTGTAGAGTTTAAGCTACATTACAAAATTAAATTAGATGTTTCCAATTTTTTTTCCAAGTTCTGATGCATGTTAAGTCATTTGAAATAACTGCACAAACTCTAATCTCACCACAAAATACTGTTTCAAACTGAACAACATGGTGCAAGACAATAAATACTGTGTCAGGTGCAAAGAGTCTGCCAAGTCCACTGATTCTTTTAAGTCTGAAATCTCTGGGAACAGACACCCCTAGAACACTGGATTTGAGCTTCAAATCATTGGTTTCTGCAGGCTACAGAAAGGCTCAAGAAATGTTGTACTTCCAAACAACCATGCTTGAAACAATCACTTCAAAACTGTCTTTTGCCACTTAATACAACTCTAGTATCACTGCCCTTACCTTAAAGGCCAACCAACACCACAAGCTGGTAACAACTAACTATGCCACTTCTATCAGAAGCATAACATAAGTAACCTGCAAGAAGTAACTGAAGTTTGTTTTTCAGCTTTTTTCTTCTTTGTGTGTCTGATGCTATGTAACTGTTTAGCTATGGAAATTTTAACACTAAAGCTACGAGTCTCATTCATATTACAGTAGGAATCCAACACATTTTATTCCTTCTTCTCCCCACATCACTGATTCCAGTCAGACCTGGACAACAGACAAACATAGGATGCCAAATTAATCTGCTCAGATGCAAGAAAATAAGCTTCTGGTAATTAAAAGCTTATTAATCTTGACTATGCTGCCTAGGGAGGCTGGGGATGTCCCCTCCCTGGAGGTGTTTAAAACCAGGCTGGATAAGGCTTTGACCAACCTGGTCTAGTGGAAGGTGTCCTTGCCCATGGCAGCAAGTCTGGAACTAGGTGACCTTTAAGGTCCCTTTCAGCCCAAACCATCCTATGAATCTATGACTCACTACCAGCAGAACAGCACACACCAAGTGAAAGATGAAGCTGAGACTTTTAGATAAGCTTAGAATTTAACGTTCCTGAATACTAATTTACATTTTCCTAATTTAACCTCAAATTAATATTTTATTACTCCAAAGTCATTCCAAAGAGCAAAAGATAAACAATTTGTTTTAAAAAAACAACCAAGGAAGTCTTGAACCAGGGCCACTACACCAAGATGATGCGGAGTAGCCCATGCATCAAATGCTTTGCCTTCATTGTAGATACAGAGTACAAACCAAACTTAAATCCCTCAATGTGCCTATTCATTGATTGCATGGTTTCAGTTGGAAGGGACCTTAAAGATCACCTAGTTCCAACCCCCCTGACATAGGCAAGAACACCTTCCACTGGACCAGGTTGCTCAAGGCCTCATCCAACCTGGCCCTGAACACCTCCAGGGAGGGGACAGCCACAACCTCCTTGGGCAACCTGTTCCAGTGTCTCACCACATTCACTGGAAAGAATTTCTTCCTAATCTCCAGTCTAAATCTGCCCTCCTCAAGCTTCAATCCATTCCCTCTCATCCTACCACTACAAGCCCTTCCAAATCCTACCACTACAAGCCCTTCCCAGCTTTCTCAGAGCACCCTCCAGGTACTGGAAGGCTGCTGTAAGGCTACCACACCTCTCCCCAATGCTGCCAAGCTACAATAAGTTCAAGTATTTATTAAGCTATATAAAAATCTGTACATAACTGCAAAATTCAAGCACCACATTTCCAAATTGGAGAAAAATGGTTCGACTCCTTCACATCCAGGCACTGCCAGGCCCCCCCCTTTGCCAGACCTTAGCTATGCGCATCAGGCACTGCCAGCACCGGGAACTGCACAACGGGGCAGCAGGACAGGACTTAACAAGTCCCCATTCTAGCAAAGCCAAAAGCAAGTCTTAAAGGGAAGCCTTTAAGTATGACTGTATGGTATGACTGTCCGCTGAAGGACTACCTGAAGTCCCACATAAGAGAGGCAAAGGCAGATGAAACCCGAGGATAGTGACAGCCACCACCATGCTTTCACAGTGTCCCTCTGCACCACCCAACAGTGGTTCAAGCTTTTGCCCACAGAAATCTTTTAACACACCCACCCACCCATTCATATCCCATAAAGAAAGAAGTTTTTAAAAGTCTTTCCGAAGTCAGCCCTGGGCTTCCCACGCCTGAGCAGCACCCGCGGGGAAGACCCCACAGGGCCGCACCGCCTCCCGCCGGGCCCGGAGAAGGGAAGATAACTTTCCCAGCCCTGCCCCGCTCTCATCCCCTCTCTCCAGAGGGGGCAGAGGCAGGCAGGCCCGCAGGGTCGTTTTTACGCCCCTCAGGCTCACTACACGCCGCAGGTCAGGTTGGGTTAGGGTAGGGACGGGACCCTTCCCGGCCTCGCCGCCGAGCCTCACCAAACCGTTAGCGTTAGCCATGGCTCCCACAGCCACGCGCCGCCCGCCCGCCCGCCTTAAAACGCCGCCCGCCGCCGGCACCGCCCAGCCCCGCTCTGCCCCCCCGCCGCGCGGAGCGGCTCAGCCCAGGCCGCACCTGCGCTTTCAATCTGTCACCTCCCGACACCGAAAACAGTACAAGAGCCAATGGAGATGAGCTAGAATAGCAGCAGTTCTACCTACACTGGCAGAGCACTGGATTAGGCTGCCCGGAGAGGGTGGACAAGATGACCTTTGAGGGTCCCCTTCCAACCCTATGCCATCTGTGAATCTGTTGTGGAACCTCCTTCACTGGAGGCTTTCAAAACCCACCTGGACATTGTGTTCCTGTGCATCCTCGGTGAACCTGCCTAAAGAGAAGGCTGGACTAGATAATATCCAGAGGTCCCATAGAACCAGAGAATTGAGAGAGTTGTCTGGCATGGGTAGGGACACCTCACACTACAGCAGGTTGCTCAAAGCCACATCCAGCCTGGCCTTAAAAACCTCCAGGGATGAGGCTTCCACCACTTCCCTGGGCAACCTGTTCCACACTCTGTGTTTCTGTCACCCACCGCTGCCCAAAGCACAGGGCCACTGAAGGGGCCTGGTTTGTCATTCAGATCCTGAGCTCCATCCTGGAACTTCAGCATAGAGGGAGAAAACCTGTGTTAGGAGAACCCCATAGTGTGAAAATAGACCCAGGAAAGCTGGCTGCAAAAGCATAGTATTTTGCTGTGATAAACTCTCAAGTCATTATTGTCTCATAAAAGAGACAACTGAAGCTCCCAGTTAGGTAGCAGCAGTAGGGTACAACTCCTCAAACAACTGCTTAGGTTTGCAGTGACCTGTTTATATATTAATATAAATACTTCCCAATTTAGCAGCTACTCATCTGCAAAAATGTTTCTTAATATCATGTATGGAAGAAAATAAAAACAACTTGGTCTTTATAGACCTTCTATCCATACATGGACTGGTGTTGCCCTGATCATTCTGAGAACACAGAAACGCCATCTTCTCTTTTCCCCTTCTTTTTCCTCCCCTTTTCCATTTTTCAGGTAGCTGCAGTGCAATTTGTCTTGAGAAGAGGAGACTCACCTGGTAAGCTTTGATTTTTAAGGCTGACTTACTCATCCTGAAAATATTTTAATGGAAATACTGACAGACCCTTAATTATATAGCTAGACTAACACCTATAACAACAAAAAATATATTAAAAAAGATGGCAGTAACATCCATAACAATATTGTAAGTTGCATTTCCATGAGTGAGACAAATGCTGTTTGCTATTGAAGTTTGCTCTGCAACAAAATCTGTTTAATGACACTGTCTGTATCTTGAATTAAACAGCAGTTGCCTATTCAGCTGTTCTCTGTGCCCTGCTTTATCAAGAGGAAAAGGCAAGCCACGCTGCTTTGCCTATAGTGTAATTGAAATAATAAAATGTATGGTTTTTTAAGCACAGTGCTCATTTGGAACTGTCTGGGACAGTGGATACCAAGAACATCATTATTCTTCTCCTCTCTGGTTACTCCTGTCGTGTTAGCAAAGAGAGCAGGAAGAAGTCGCAACCTTGAAGATCTTTCTGAGCCCTGAAGGTTGCAGATGGTGATCCTGCAGCAGGCTGCGATTCATTGGGCAGATAAACCTGATGCAGAGCCATCTACCTGCTAGCATAGTCTAGAGCAGTTTTAGAAAGGTGGCAGTGCAGAAAGGAGGCTTGTAAGTGAATTCCCTGCTTTCTACCACCCTTTGTTTATCTGGAGATTACAAAGTGCCTTGGGATTGGAACAATTTGTATGCCTAGGGTCGGAAAGAAAGAGAGGTTGGGGAGGTTACTACCAAGGGACTTATCAGCTGTCTCAGATAGGGTCAGGTTATTTTGGCTATGTTCAGATGAAAATCTACACCAAAACAAGTGATCTTCACCTGCACTTCAGGGTGACAGCATTGTCTCTTTACTTGCATGTACCCAGCATATCCCACCAGCGCAAGGCACTGTGGGCATACCCCCATGTTGCAAGTTATAACCTTTTTATTGCCAGGAATAAGTGCAGCCCTGTGGTGATTTTCGTGCTAATGGATTTTGTTAACATTTAACTCCACTTTTATGAGAAGAAACTGAGGCACAGACACAGTTTCACAGATTGCATCGGGTTGGAAGGGACCCTTAAAAGTCATCTTGTCCAATCATCCTGCAGTCAGCAGGGACATCTCCAACTAGATCAGGCTGCCCAGGGTCACATCAAGTCTGATCTTGAATGTCTCCAGGAACAAGGCCTCGACCACATCCCTGGGCAGCCTCTTCCAGTATTTCACCACTCTCGTTGTGCAGAACCTCCTCCTGATTTCAAACCCCTCATCCTGTCACTACAAGCCCTTCTAAACACACCAAATATCATGCTCAGACTAACAAATGGCAGTTGGGAGCAGCATCCACGTTTCATCAGTCTTGGTTCAGCTTCCAGTCCATCTCTCCCTGTTGGAGTCTCTTTAACAGCTCACAGGAATTTTAGAAGTCAAGGCACTGAAAAGATTAGCCTGATGTTCAAACCCTGCTGATTTTTCAGGAGGTTTCTCAGCATTTGGGGATGTTACTCCTTAAAGGGCATCTCAAACATTCCTTTACTGGACAGGTATTAATTTCTACTTATTTAGACTCTCTTGGTACATGATGTCTGGAGAAAATTTATTTTTGGCTGGAGGACATTTATTAATCGTTTTTTTAAGAACAAGAAATTAAAGTTACCATTTTAAAATACCTTCCCTCTAGAAAGAGAGAGTCCTCAGCACTCTCAGTTTCTAGGTCATGAATGCCCTCTTCTGCTGAAATCCAGCATTGCTGCACTAGAGCAATGTGGCTTCTCCACCGCAGGACTGCAGGATTCTTTCTCAAGGCATGCTTTACAAATACCATCTTGCCCTCCTTTACAGCCTCACAGATTGCATTGGGTTGGAAGAGACCCTCATGTTGTCCAATTCCCCTGCCCTCAGCAGGGACACCTCCAACTAGAGCAGGCTGCCCAGGGACACATCAAGGCTGATCTTGAATGTCTCCAGGGACCTGGCCTCTACCACATCACTGACCAACCTGTTCCAGTATTTCACCATTCTCAGTGTGCAGAACTTCCTCCTGATGTCCAGCCTGAATCTCCCCTGCTTCAGTTTCAAACCACTGCCCCTCACCCTATCACCACAAGTCCTTCTGAACAGTCCCTCCCCAGCTTTCCTGTAGGTCCCCTTCAGATGCTGAGATGGAGCTCTAAGGTCTCCCTGGAGCCTTCTCCTCTCCAGGCTGAACAGCCCTAATTGTTTCAGCCTGTCTTGATAGGAGAGGTGCTCCAGCCCTCTGATCATCTTGGTGTCCTCCTCTGGACCCACTCCAGCAGGCTCATGTCCTTCCCGTGCTGGGGGTTTCAGATCTGGACACAGCACTCAAGGAGAACTCTCAGCAGAATCCCCTCTCCATCTCTGGCCACACTGCCTTTGACACAGCCCAGGCTGCCATTGGCCCTCTGGGCTGCAAATGCCCATTGATGGCTCATGTCCAGCTTAGGTGGGTTGGATTGGTTGATGGGTTAGACGTGAAGGTCTCTTCCAACCTGGTCTGGTCTGGTCTGGTCTGGTCTATTCTATTCTATTCTATTCTATTCTATTCTATTCTATTCTATTCTATTCTATTCTATTCTCACCCACCCCCCCAAGTCCTTCTCTGCCGGGCTGTTCTCAATCTCATCATCCCCTAGCCTGGACTGATATCAAGGGTTGCCCTAAACCAGGTGCAGGACATTGCACTTTGCCTTATTGAGCCTCATGAGATTCTCCTCAGCTCACCTCTCCAGCCTGTCCAGGTCCCTCTTGATGGCACCCATCTCCTCCTTCAGTCTTATCAGCCACACCATTCAGTTTGGTGTCATCTACAATCCTGTTGAGGGTGCCTCAATCTCATAACAATCATTCTTAGGAGGGAACCGGTTACGGAGTCCAGGCAGATGCCTTGACAGGGGCAGAACTGTAATTCCACTTGAAAGATAGTCTCTGTCATGCTCCCTTTGTTTTCAGCTGTTAACTCATGGATATACAGCACTCTAGACTCATAACCAATTTTATTAACAGCCTGATTTTGTTTTAAACTCCATCATTTCCGTCAAAGTTCTGAGACAGATGACACTGGGACCTGTGATTTGTTCCTCTTCCATTTATCATGTGTGACTTGTGTTTCTTCAAGTGCCTATCCTTTTTTTTTGTCTGATTTAAACCCCTTCATCAGAAGAACCATCAAAAGGGCTGTCCCTTAATTCAATTTAATGACAAATTTTCAGGACATTTGGTAGCATAAGAAGAGCTGTGACCTGGACAAACTGCCATATAAAAGTGGCAGGCCTGATGGATTGAATATACTGAACAGTACTGTGCACCTCAGCATCCTGATAAGCCCTGAGACTTGTGCAGTATGAGTAAGCCTTATTAAGGATGAGATAAGCTCTGCTTCTCCTAAATACTCACCCTGATACAGAAGCCTTATGTGGAGAGAAAGCCTCAAAGGGAAGCAGCAGCCACCAGCCCCTTCACCGTCCTTATTCTCACTTATGCTTTCTGCCACACTCCTGCCAGTGCTCAGCTCAGTGCTCATCTCTTCTTCCCTCACCTCCTTTACTGCCTGCCTTGTTTCTCTGGGTATGATGTACAGATGTTTATAGCACTCTCCTTCTCAAGAGACCCCAGTCTCCTGCCTTGTGTTCCCATGGAAAACACCAGTCCAGCTCCCTCCTCTTTTGTCTGCTGTCTGCCTGCATTGCTTTCTAAGCCTCTTCCCAGCCATCTTGTTTTACCCTCCCTTATCAGTGGCTGAAATCTCAGTTCCTCCTTGCAACTTAACCTATTTCTGGCCTCCCCTAAACCAGGGGAGTAAAACTAGCCACAGGGACATGCAGAACCATGCAGAGGCAGGGTGCAGCAGGAGAGTAAATGCCAGGAACACCATTTCTTCTTATTTGAATTAGCTGCTGGAAGTTTGTAGTCGAGCAGGCGATTGCAGAAGTCCAGCAGCTTAAGTGCAAAGTTAAATAAGAGCAGAGCAGCATGTTTTGGACAAGGCCAATTTGCTCTGCCTTAACTTTGCATGTAGTAATTGGGAGAGGAATAAAGCTGAGTGACCACAGTAGCTTCTTTCACCAGTCATGAGGTTTGCAGCATCAAGCATACACTATAATCACCTAGAAATCATCAGGCTAATGCCTCAGTTCTTGCTTTAAATCTCTTCTCATCCACTGCTGGCCTTTATTTAATGTTTTCATTGAGCCTCCTATACTCTGTGTCATTAGTTCCTTGCATGAGCAAGATCTTCCAGTCCAGGATGCTAAGATCCCATTATTGACAGCTTATATAGAGGTGATGCAGGGATGCTCAAGAGACACTGAACAAGCTCCTCTGCTTGGCACATATAAAAGCAGGACCAGCTGCATGGCATGGCACTGCCCTGGGCAGTCCACAAGCAGGCACCAGCTTGGCTCATTTGGGTAGGTAATCTCTCAGCTTTTCACCTTGACTTAGAAAGCAGCAGTTCTCCTTAGCCCTTGCAAACAAGCTTGCCCACCGCCCTTTCCCTCTGCCAACTCCCTGCCCACAACCTGCCTCTTTCCTCTTACCTCCACTGCCTGTCACTCATTGTGGGTCTTTTCCATTCCCACTTTTTTCTCTTCAGACTTTTATTGCTGAACATGCAAATGGGACTTTCATAAATTCATAGAGTGGTTTAGATTGGAAGGAACCTTAAAGATCATCTAGTTCCAACCCCCCCGCCGCCATGGGCAGGGACACCTGCCACTAGACCAGGTTGCTCAAGGCCTCATCCAGCCTGATCCTGAACACCTCCAGGGAGTGAACATCCACAAACTCCCTGGGCAACCTGTTCCAGTGTCTCACCACCCTCACTGGAAAGAATTTCTTCCTGATCTCCAGCCTCAATCTGCCCTCCTCAAGCTTCAATCCATTCCCTCTGGTCCTGTCACTACAAGCCCTTGTAAAAAGTCCCTCCCCAGTTCTCAGATAGTGGAAGGCTGCTCTAAGATCTCCCTGAGCCTTCCCTTCTCCAGGCTGAACAGCTCCAGGCTCTCATCCTGTCCCCATAGGGGAGGTTCTTCAGCCCTCTGATCAACTCTGTGGCCTCTTCTGCACTCAGTCCAGTAGTTCCGTGCCCCTCTTATGCTGGGGGCAGCAGATCTGGATGCAGTGTTGCAGGTGAGGTCTCAGCAGAGCAGAGAGGCAGAATCCCCTCCCTGACCTGCTGCTCTCCCTGCTTTGGATGCAGCCCAGCACACAGCTGCCTACTGGACTACCAGGGACCATTGCTGGCTCATGTTGAGTCTTCCATCAGCTGACACCCCCAAGTCCTTCTCCTCCAGACTGCTCTCAAGCTACTCCTTGCCCAGACTGGATTTGTGCTTGGAATTGCCCTGACACAGGTGTGGGACCTTGCACTTGGCCTTCTTGAACTGCATGAGGTTGGCTTGGGCACACCTCTCAGGCCTGTCCAAGTCCCTCTGCATGGAGTTACTCTACATTAAACCAAAACCACCACCACAATGCAGTATAATGCTGGACTGCACCTACCCCCAAGCAGGAATACCTCATCCATGTTTCCATGGGTTTGATTGCATTCTGGCAATTTACTATCTCAGTTTTTCACATACCTGAGTCGTATTGTCTACTGATACTTTTAAACGTTGGTTTAAGCCCTGGAAGGGGACTGTCCTGCTAGACACCTGCCTTCCATTTGCAGGTGCTCACTGAGGGGTAGAGGAACAATGAAAATGGATCTGAACTGTATTTCCCAGTGTTGCACAGAGGAGCTGCCTGCTTTGCTATAGAGACAGCAGCACAAGGCAAGTGCCAAGGTTATCGTACCCTTTAAGCCCATTCTTTGAATGCTGCCCCACTAACCTCTGCCTTATTCCCATGTTTCCCGGCAGAGCTTTCACGATTTGCCTAGTAAGAGGCTTTGAAATTCGTGAAAGGCTTAACCAGTTGTGGCTTCTTTATAGTCAAATATCCCAGAGAGATCAGAGGAAAAGCTCAGCGTTCTTTGCCTTACTATTGTTATGCAAATAAGGCAGGAAAAGGGCCTGACATAAATGATCGTTAGTGGAATACAGGCACTGCTCAGCCTTCTGCAGCTGGCTTTATCTATGATGAAGAAAGGTGGACAAGGAGAAATTGAATTAAATCCAACAAGAGCAAGTAGAGAGTCTTGCATCTGGGAAAGAACAACCTCATGGACCTGTGTAGACTGGGGACTGACCTGTGGGAGAACAGTGAAGGGGAAAAGGACCTGGAGGTCCTGGTGGATGGAAGGATGACCATGAGCCAGCAATATGCCCTTGTAGCCAAGAAGGCCAGTGGCATCCTGGGGTGGATTAGTAGGGATGTGGTTTAGTAGGTCCAGAAAGGTTCTCCTCCTCCTCTACTCTGCCCTGGCGAGACCACATCTGGAACATTGAGTCCAGTTCTGGGCCCCTGAGTTCAAGAGGGACCTCAGGGAATTGCTTGAGGGAGCCCAGTGCAGAGCCACAAAGATGCTGGAGTGGAACATCTCCCTGCTGAGGAAAGGCTGAGGAACCTGGGGCTCTTTAACTTGAAGAGGAGCCTGAGAGGTGACCTCATTCATGTTTATAAAGATGTGCAGGGCAGTGTCAGAAGGATGCAGCCAGGCTCTGCCCAGTGATGTCCAATGATAGGACAAGGGCCAGTGGGTGCAAGCTTGAGCAGAGGATGTTCCATGAGAACATAAGGAAAAATTTTCACCGTGAGAGTTCTGGAGCCCTGGAGCAGGCTGCCCAGAGAGGTTGTGGAGTCTCCTTCACTGAAGACTTTCAAAACCTGCCTGGATGTATTGCTGTGGGGGCTGCCCCAGGTGATGCTGCTCTGGCAGTGGGATTGGACTGGATGATCTCCAGAGATCCCTTCCACAGCCTAACATTCTGTGATACTGTGATTGTTGTCACCTACTCACACAGAGACCAGAACTGCTCTTTCTAATGAACTGCAATACCTGATGATAGGAGATCAGCCAGTTAATTATAGCAGACATAAAACAACCTTGATAGATTTCCAGTGAGGGGACAAGGAACAGCTAGTTGGAAATACAGCTTTCTTTTTTTATAATCAATATGCAATCTACAAAATGTTATTACAAGATTATCAGCATGATCTGTTTACAACCTTAAACTGACAAAAGACCCACATAAAATTTTATTTTCCATTAAGAGTAAGAGCCCTGCTCCAGAGTTATCTAAATTATAGCTAAGAACTACTAACTGCAGCAGTTAGTTGCTGGGTTTAGTCAACAAAAAGACAAATAGATGTGAAATGGAGGCGTGCATACCAATACTGCAGCTAAAAAGGTACATCAGGTAAATTAAATGCACCTAAAAACAATGCATGAAAATGTGTTTTCAGATGTAAAGTACTATTGGACAATTAATACAGAATCAGGAGGGGAAAAGAAGCAAGGAGCATAATGATGACAGCAGCTTGGCATCATGTTCACTGGAGTTTAACCCTTGATATCAGTCCAGGCTGGGGGATGATGAGATTGAGAGCAGCCCTGCAGAAAAGGACTTGGGGGTACTGGTGGGTGAGAAGCTGGACATGAGCCAGCAATGGGCACTTGCAGCCCAGAAGGCCAGTGGCAGCCTGGGCTGCATCTAAAGAAGCCTGGCCAGCAGATGCAGAGAGGTAATTGTGCCCCTCTACTCTGCTCTGCTGAGACCTCACCTGGAGTGCTGTGTCCAGCTCTGGGACCTCCAACACAAGAGAGACATGGACCTGCTGGAGTGGGTCCAGAGGAGGACCACAAAGATGATCAGAGGGCTGGAGCACCTCCACTATTAAGACAGTCTGAGAGAGAGGGGCCTGTTCAGTCTGGAGAAGAAAAGACTCCAGGGAGACCTTAGAGCTGCATTTCAATACCTGAAGGTTACCTACAGGAAGGCTGGGGAGGGACTGTTTAGAAGGGCCTGTGTGGATAGGACAAGAGGCAATGGTTTGACACTGGAACAGGGCAGATTTAGGTTGGACATCAGGAGGAAGTTCTGCACAATGAGAGTGGTGAAATCCTGGAACAGGTTGCCCAGGGATGTGGTTGAAGCCCCATCCCTGGAGACATTCAAGATCAGACTCAGTGTGTCTTTGGGCAGCCTGCTCTAGTTGGAGGTGTCCCTGCTGAGTGCAGGGAGGCTGGACAAGATGACCTTTGGGGGGTCCCTTCCAACCCAATGCAATCTGTGAATCTGTGGGTGCACAATCATCCTCATTTCTCAAGAGCTGGGGCACACAGGGGCAGCTGGACTATTGTTCCCAATCACTGCAGAGCTTCAGCTCTGACACCAGTAACACTTCCTCTCTTGTGTGTTCTTTTCTGGTTGGGATAAGTAAGCAATGCAATGCAGGTTGCTTACATACTAGCATCAAGAATCTTCTATAGTGCCTTTTTTTTTTGCCTGTTACCACTATTCCTTTCTTTTTTTTTTTTTCTTCTTTTTTTTTCTTGCCTCTCCTTTATTCTTAGAGCCTTTGATGCAGATCCCATTTTGTCAGTTAAAAGACTTGCATTGACTTCAATGGGTGTTTGAATCCAGAATTACACCAAGTGCCATTTACCTGCAGTGACACCATTAGTATGAGAAAGATGAATGCAAAGATCAAGCCTGTGGGCTCCAGCAAACACAACACTTTGTAAATCAGGCAAACACCCTATGAAAATTAGCTGCTCTCACTGATTTCTAGTTAAAATAGAAAACATCCCCAAACCCTGCTGGGCCTCTGTGAAGGAAAGTGATAATATCTAAGTACTGCTCTGTATGTGAGCAAATGCTAGTGAAGATTATCAGCACCTTAGTGAAGTGTCAGAATCTTAAGTGACCAGAACAGTTGGAAGCATTCCAGTGACTGCAGGCACTAGCTGTAGGAAGCAGACATCAGATACTTGGGAAACCTGCTTCCTCACAGGATGCCAGTGGACCTCATGAATTATTTAAAGCTCCAATCCTTATGCTAGCTGGACACTGAGCATGGCAACAGCTTATAGCAACTGTTCCTCAGCCCCATTCTCCTCCCAGAATTACAGTTAAGACTACTTATGGTCTTCTGAAGAGTCAAAGCCAGCATGTTTACTCACTGTCACCTGCTGGAGCAGAAGAGTCTTAAACACTGAGCATATTTCTTCAGCAGGTCATAGTCAAGGAAATCAGACCATGCAGAAGAAGAGGGAAAACAGGTTATTTGTGCTTTGGCAGAATAGGAAGTTAGGATTGATGGGAGGAAAAAAGAGTCAGACAACGCAAACTTACTTTCATTAAACTGCAGCTTGCAGTTTAACCTATTCTGACAGCAAGGCATGCAAACATCAGTCTGAGATTGAGCAGGGTAATTATTCAGCCTTAGGTTGCACTAATTGTCAGGTTTAAGCTGAGAGCCATGCATTAAGCAGAGTAACTTCCTTTCAGTGTAGCAATATTTCTGTGGAATTAATTCCCTGTGATCCTGATCCAGCTCTGATGAAAGTTAATGGTGAGTCGTGCAGGCCTCAGAAGGAAATCCAAGAGTCTGCACCGTAGATAAAGCTGCAGCTTGACCTTTTTATGTTGACAAGTTCAGTAAGGATGGATGATCATTTGCACCATACCAGATATAATACAGACTCACTATCAGGAAAGATAACTTGCAATGGGGCTGTTCATCACTTAAGCCATTCTGAACAGTAGCTCATGTCTTGAGGGGTCAGTGTTATGTGGGCTTCTTAAACACATCTTGAGATAGAGAAGACACCTGACGGAAGAAAAGCAGCTGCTGCTTCTGCAGGATGCATAATGCCACCAAATGCCCAGGAGATCAGTGTTGCAAATGGGAATCCTGAGGTGAAAGGATCCCAGACTGGCCTGACTGTCCCTGATGCTGAAAACCAGGGGCCAGATGGACAAGACAGGCTTTGGACAATGACCACTGCTAACAGTCTTACTGAATTAACTGCAGCCATGCCAGTCAAAACAAACGTTGGTGCAGGTATCTGCAACAGAGATTTACACAGATTCACAGATTGCATTGGGTTGGAAGGGACCCCCCAAAGGTCATCTTGTGCAACCTCCCTGCACTCAGCAGGGACATCTCCAACTAGATCAGGCTGTCCAGGGTCACATCAAGGTTGATCTTGAATGTCGCCAGGGATGGGGCCTCAACCACATCCCTCGGAACCTGTTCCAGCATTTCACCACTCTCATTGTGCAGAACTTCCTCCTGATGTCCAACTTAAATCTCCCCTGCTCCGGTTAAAAACCTTTGCCCCTTGTCCTATCCCCACAGGCCCTTCTAAACAGTCCCTCCCCAGCCTTCCTGTAGGTCCCCTTCAGATACTGAAATGCAGCTCTAAAGTCTCCCTGGAGCCTTCTCCTCTCCAGGCTGAACAGCCCCAATTGTTTCAGCCTGTCTTGATAGGAGAGGTGCTCCAGCCCTGACTGTCTTGGTGGGAAGATCAGCTCCATGTCTCTCTTTTGTTGGGAGCCCCAGAGGTGGAGACAACACTCCAGGTACTCCTCTACCTTAGCAAGCAAACAGGTTAATAGATGTTGTAATTTAAGTACAACCATGGACTTCAGTGAACTGCGGAGCTCTGCAGTGATGGTAAGTATAAGCACATTGCCCCTGCACACACTGCACCCCTTAGCTCAGCTGAGAAAAATATCAAATTTAAACCTGAATACAATCATAGAATTGTCAGGCTTGGAAAGGACCTCAAGGATCATCCAGTTCCAACCCCCCTGCTATGGCAGGGACACCTCACACTAGATCAGGTTGCTCACAGCCACATCCAGCCTGGACTTAAAACCTCCAGGGATGAGGCTTCCACCACCTCCCTGGGCAACCTGTTCCAGTGCCTCATCACCCTTATGGGGAAGAATTTCCTAACATCCAATCTGAATCTACCCACTTCTATTTTTGTTCCATTCCCAATAATAAACCAAACCAAACATGACTTGAAGATACCTAATGGCTTCTCAAGTCAAAACACCGCTGGAGGATGCAGCAGATGAGGAGTATTTGGATCACTGCTGCATTCCAATGCTTGCTTAGATTTTTAATAATGCACTCTGCTAATGAAAAGGGATATCTAGAGAAGCCAAAGTACCATAATAGTCTATCTGGGGCCTTGGCAGTGCAATACCCATAAAAAAAAACCAGCCCACCCTCAGGACTTACTCTAGAATCTATTACCCATTTCATTCTCAAGCTGCCAAATGGGGGGAAATGTTTATTGTGATAAACTAGGTTCATCTGCTGGGCTGCCATTTCCTCAGCCTGGCAATTTTCTCAGTGCATATCCCACATATTTCTGCTTTTGGGGGAGTAACATTTATCTGTATATTGCATAGTGTTCATCTAAACTGTTACTAGCTGTGACACAATATAAAGTGAGACTTAGTGCACTGCTGTATTTTTTGCTCTCCACTAATTTCAGTTTGAAGTAAAAAATAATTTTAAGGAAACTGCAAGAAGGGGGGAAAAAAGAGAGAGAAGGAACAATAAAGGGGGACTGGGGGTTAGGAAGAAGAAAACCCCAGAAGGTTAGTTTGTTTATTTATTTATTTATCAGGTTGTTGGTTTTGGTTTTTTTCCCCAGACCTGGAATTGCAGCCTGAAAAGAAAAATGAGAAAAGGAATAATGGCTGAGGAGAAACATTCAAACCTTCCACTAGGTGCCAATAGCTCGTTGAGAACACAGCTAACACATTGATAAGGGATTAGCAACTCAGACAGCCACTGCATTGTCAGCAAATTTGCTGATGAGACAAAACTGGGAGCAGTGACACACCAGAAGGTTGTGCTGCCATTCAGCCAGACTGAGGCTGGAGAGCTGGGCAGGCAGAAACTGAATGAAATTCAATGAGGGCAAGCAGAGAGTCTTGCACCTGGGAAAGAACAATGCCATGGACCAGGATACATTGGGGACTGATCTGTTGGAGAGCAGTGAAGGGGCAAAGGACCTGGGGGTCCTGGCAGATGGAAGGTTGACCATGAGGCAGCAAATGTGCTCCCGTGGCCAAGAAGGCAAATGCCATTCTGTGGTGAGAAGGCTGAGGGAGGTTCTCCTGCCCCTCTACTCTGCCCTGGTGAGGCCACATCTGGAATATTGTGTGCAGTTCTGGGCCCCTCAGTTCAAGAAGGACCTCAGGGAACAGAGGAGAAGCCTGGAGAAGAGAAGGCTCCAGGAAGACCTTAGAGCTCCATCTCAGCATCTGAAGGGGACCTACAGAAAGGCTGGGGAGGGACTGTTCAGAAGGGCTTGTGGTGATAGGGTGGGGGGCAGTGGTTTGAAACTGAAGCAGGGGAGATTCAGGCTGGACATCATGAGGAAGTTCTGCACACTGAGAATGGTGAAATACTGGAACAGGTTGGTCAGTGATGTGGTGGAGGCCAGGTCCCTGGAGACATTCAAGACCAGCCTTGATGTGTCCCTGGGCAGCCTGCTCTAGTTGGAGGTGTCCCTGCTGAGGGCAGGGGAACTGGACAAGATGAGGGTCTCTTCCAACCCAATGCAATCTGTGAGGCTGTAAAGGAGGGCAAGATGGTATCTGTAAAGCATGCCTTGAGAAAGAATCCTGCAGTCCTGCGGTGGAGAAGCCACATTGCTCTAGTGCAGCAATGCTGGATTTCAGCAGAAGAGGGCATTCATGACCTAGAAACTGAGAGTGCTGAGGGCTCTCTCTTTCTAGAGGGAAGGTACTTTAAAATGGTAACTTTAATTTCTTGTTCTTAAAAAAACGATTAATAAATGTCCTCCAGCCAAAAATAAATTTTCTCCAGACATCATGTACCAAGAGGAGTCTAAATAAGTACAAATTAATACCTGTCCAGTAAAGGAATGTTTGAGATGCCCTTTAAGGAGCAATAGCCCCAAATGCTGAGAAACCTCCTGAAAAATCAGCAGGGTTTGAACATCAGGCTAATCTTTTCAGTGCCTTGACTTCTAAAATTCCTGTGAGCTGTTAAGGAGACTCCAACAGGGAGAGATGGACTGGAAGCTGAACCAAAACTGATGAAACGTGGATGCTGCTCCCAACTGCCATTTGTTAGCTTGAGCAAGATACTCGGTGTGTTTAGAAGGGCTTGTAGTGATAGGATGAGGGGTTTGAAATCAGGAGGAGGTTCTGCACAATGAGAGTGGTGAAATACTGGAACAGGCTGCCCAGGGATGTGGTTGAGGCCTTGTTCCTGGAGACATTCAAGATCAGACTTGATGTGACCCTGGGCAGCTTGATCTGTTTGGAGATGTCCCTTGGGATTGGACAAGACAACCTTTGAGGGTCCTTTGCAACCCAATGCAATCTGTGAATCTCTGAATATCCCATAATGGTGCCTTCTGTCCTCCTCTACTGCATTATGTAGTGGCCAGCCCTATCTCAATCTTATCCATCAAGTCTAATAGTTATTTTTTTACCAATTTCAACCTCTAGTTAGAAAACAACAATAACAAAAAGCCCCAAACCAGCTCGAGCTAGCAAGTAGCCTGGCACTGCAGGTGTGAACTGCAGCAACAGCATGAATAAAAGCTTTGAGGCAGAATCAAAACATTCCCAGACCAAACATATTTCAAAACCACTTCTCCCAAAAATAGCTCCACTGAGCAAAACCAATGCTGCCTTTGCACTTGTGTTTTTCTGCATCATCTTGGATTAGACAAGGCATTAGTTTTCACTTGTTCTTTGGCTAAAAGTCTCTATCACAAGTACATGAAGATATGTTCAGAACACCAAGTAAATACTGTATAGGGGAGTGGGGTGGAAGAAAACACTGAAAACATCCTGAAAATACCTTGGCAATTGTACAAGGCTTTCTGAACCACGTGTTTCTGGGGCTGCAGATCACCCTGTGTCCAGAGACTTGACTTCTGTTCCTGAACCACAAGTATAAGATAACTGCTGCTATGGGTCTGTAAGAGTCCATGAAGATGCTCAGAGGGCTGGTGCACTTCCCTTACAGGAACAGGCTGGGAGAGTTTGGGCTATTCAGCAAAGAGTAAAAAAGAAAGCCTCAGGGAGACCTTATGGTGACTTTCCAGTACTTGAAAGGGGGCCTGCAAGGAAGCTGGGGAGAAACTTTTAACAAGGGCTTGTAATGATACGGCTAGAGGGAATGGATTGAAGCTTGAGGAGGGCAGATTCAGACTGGAGATTAGAAGGAAATTCTTTCCAGTGAGGGTGCTGAGACACTGGAACATTCCTGGAGGTGTTAAAGGTCAGGCTGGATGAGGCCTTGAGCAACCAGGTCTAGTGGAAGGTGTCCCTGCCCATGGCAGGGGTGTTGGAACCAGGTGGTCTTTAAGGTCCCTTCCAACCCAAACCATTCTATGAATTGCGAACGACAAACTGGACAGTAGCAAACACACACCAGTCAGATGGCATTTCCTGGCTGGATCTGAGTGCCAGTTTGTAAGACAGGCTGTGTGGATGAGAGGAATCTTGCAAAAGAAAAACAAAACCCCAAACCCACACCAAAACACAGCCTCAGTTACTTTTGTTTGCTTGTTTACAGTGCAAGGTCAATCTGCTAGCAAGAGAGCAGAGCTCTATTTTATCTTTAATGCACAGCTGTTATTATGGTACAAGCTTGTTCTATCTATAATCTTTTGATACTTGGGCATAAAGTGGCCCCTTACTGCTTTTTTTGTTTGTTTGCTTGCTTGCTTCAGCTCACTCTACAATTATTGCAGTGTAAATCTTGATTTACCCAAGATTTACCAGATCCTTACAGCTTCCAGCTGAGAGAGCAGCCTTACAAACATAAGGACTGCATTCTTCAGATACATGGCTCCTCCTAAGCAGTCTTCTACTAAGGGGCAGCCCTCAGGGAGCATCCCAGCTCTTGAGAGGCATAGGTTGGCATCAATCATGGCCTCAAGTTGCAACAGGGAAGGTTTGGGTTGGAAATAAGAAGAAACTTCTTCCCTGGAACTGTTCTCAAACGCTGGAACAGGCTGCCCAGGGAGGTGGTTGAATCCCCATCCCTGGAGGTGTTTCAAAGAGGCAGAGATGTGGTGCTGAGGGGCATGGTTTAGCCCCAGCCTTGGTAGAGCTAGAGGGAAGTTGGACTCAGTGATCTTAAAGGTCATTTCCAACCAAAAGGAGTCTATGATTCTATGATTGCTTGCTAAATCCAGAGTGTTAGGGAAGAATCTCAGTTCTCCCTTCAAAATATATTTCTTACTCTCATAGGAAAATAAAAAACTGGAAGGCCCCCAGCTTAGCTAAGGCAGAGATGCTGCTCTGTGTCCAACAACCACCCTTTCCACAGCTGTTACTGCAGTGTTTTATTTCAAGTACCAGAGCTGTCTTGTGTAACATCATTTATTTCAGTGCATCTAGGCAGGAAGATAAAGGCACAGCTCAGAGTGCTGCTCAAACAAGATACATCCCAGCTGCCAGGATAAAGGGCCACTGGGACTCCCTTTCTAGCTTGGTTTGTTATGAGGAAAATAACAAACCTCATTTCTTCCCAACAGAAGTGTTCATGAAGTAACTGTCATGCTATAAGGCAGAGTCATGAAAGACTGCCCAGATAATGCAGCACAATCTGAATTACTTCAATCCAACCCTAGATCCTAAGGCTCACTTGCTTTACAAATTCACAGGTTGCATTGGGTTGGAAAGGACCCTCAGAGGTCATCTTGTTCAACAGAAACTGTAGGAAGAGGTGATACAATGCAGGGCAGATCCGTAAGAGGCACTGGTAGGGAACACTGCATCCTGAGTTTTGGGACTGAAGCGGCTCTAAATATGTCCCATACAGCAATACCTTTAAGGTGAGTGGGGAGAAGGAGGTGCCCAGCAATGGCCATCACCAAAGCTAGCAGAGGGGGAGGGAAACCAAACTGAACAGGGCAGGCTGGAGAGATTGATGGAAAAACTTCACCCTCACAGACTTTGCAAGCCACCTGCAGCATCATGACATCTCCAGGTCCTTCTCAACACCTCTCTCAAGCTACTCCTTGCACAAATAGAGGCTGGGTGAGGAGTGGCTTGAGAGCAGTCTGGAGGAGAAGGACTTGGGGGCGTCAGCTGGAATTCTCCTGGGCAGGTATCCGGTGATATATGTTGGATGACAGCTAGCCACTCGTCATTCTTTGCTGGAGGCACTTGCCTGCAGGACCTCTTTGGACGCTGTCATCAAACAAATCCCTCAAACAGACATGACCATGAGACCATGAGAGTGGTGAAACCCTGGAATGGGTTGTCCAGGGAGGTGGTCGAGGCCCCGTCCCTGGGGGTGTTTAAGAGCAGGCTGGATGAGGCTCTGTCCAGCCTGATCTAGTGTGGGGTGTCCCTGCCCATGGCAGGGGGGTTGGAACTAGATGATCCTTGTGGTCCCTTCCAACCCTGAATGAAACTATGAAACTATGAAACTATGAAACATGCTCAGACAGTCCCTTTTAAAGCTAGAACCCTTCCCACAGCAGGAGCAGCCCAGCCTCAGCCTCTCAGAACACACCTCTGGCTGCCCAAGCCCCAGCTCCAGCTGGAGTCCATTGGAAACACAGGGCACAGACAAATCCCCACAGCACATCGCAGATAAAGCAGAGCACCAGTCGCAGATACAGCGTCTCACATTTGATGCACTTTGCATAATTTACGAACTCGCACATTTTCCCCAGAGCACGAACACGGCCCACAGGAAACCTCAGGCCGGTGACTCCCGGCATTCCCCAGGGACACACAGGGCCAACAGGCAGACCCTCGTCCCAGGAGCACACCTCCCGGCATTCCCCAGGGACACACAGGGCCAACAGGCAGACCCTCGTCCCAGGAGCACACCTCCCGGCATTCCCCAGGGACACACAGGGCCAACAGGCAGACCCTCGTCCCAGGAGCACACCTCCCGGCATTCCCCGGGAACACACACGGCCGCCAGGCAGTCCCTTGCCCCAGGAGCACACCTCCCGACGTGCCCCGGGAACACACACGGCCGGCAGGCAGTCCCTTGCCCCAGGAGCACACCTCCCGGCATTCCCCGGGAACACACAGGGCCGCCAGGCAGTCCCTTGTCCCAGGAGCACACCTCCCGACGTGCCCCGGGAACACACACGGCCGACAGACAGTCCCTCGTCCCAGGAGCACACCTCCCGGCATTCCCCGGGAACACACAGGGTCGGCAGGCAGTCCCTTGCCCCAGCAGCACACCTCCCGAC
The DNA here is from genome assembly GCF_026170545.1 of Melanerpes formicivorus. Lineage (NCBI taxonomy): Eukaryota > Metazoa > Chordata > Aves > Piciformes > Picidae > Melanerpes > Melanerpes formicivorus. The sequence continues at coordinate 4,933,766 of NW_027142378.1, forward strand.
GTGCCCCGGGAATAAAGATGGTCGACAGGAAGGTCTGTGCCTCAGGACTGCAACTCCCGGCATGCCCCGGGAACACCACAGTATAAATCTGGCAGAGAGGAAATGCCCTAACACGGGACTACGGATCCGGCATATCTCGGGCAGGGACCGTGGGCGTTGGGACGCTTTCTATCTCCGGTCTACAGCTCCTGGCATGCTCAGCTCCGCCCGCTCCCGTAGTCGATTCCGGTTGCACCCACCCCGGCTGCCTATCCTGAACCCCGGGTCCGCCTGGACGTGGGACGGTCGCGGGGTTTCCCCCACGGAAGGCGGCAAAAAGTGCGGCGACGGCACCCAGCAGGCACTGCAGTGTGGCTTGCCTTTACCGGCGCCTAGCGGCGAGCAGCACCCGAACGGCACCGCTCCTGCGCCGCTCGGTAACCGCCATAGCTGGACATGGCCGTACGCTGGAGGACTGAGCACTGACGGTGCTGCGATACGGGCACACGCAGCTCCCGAGCCATACTGAGCTGCAGATTTTTATATAATAGAATTACTAGAGTTGGAAAAGACCTTTAAGATCATCGAGTCCAAGCGTAACTCAGCTACCATGACCACTACACTGTATCCTGAAACACCACATCCACAGCTTCTTGAACACTTCCAGGGATGGTGACTCCATCACCTCCGTGGGCAGCCTGTTCCAATGCCTCACCACTCTTGCAGGGAAGAAATTTTTCCTGATACCCAACCTAAACCTCCCCTGGCAAAACTTAAGCCCATTCCTTTCATCCTACTGCTAGTTACTTGGGAGAAGAGCACTCCAACCTGCTTTCAGGTAGTTGTAGAAAGAAATGAGATGTCCCTCAGCCTTCTCTTCTCCAGACTAAACAACCCCAGCTCCCTCAGCTCTCCTCATACACCATGGCCTCCAAACTAAGTTAAAACAATTAAATGGTTTAATGGTTCAAAGTGACAGAAGGAACAGGTTGGATTGCCAGTGACATGGGCACTGCTGGTAGGTGATATTGCAGAGTCACAGACTGCATTGGGTTGGAAGAGACCCTCAAAGGTCATCTTGTCCAACCCACCCTGAACTCAGCAGGGACACCTCCAACAAGAGTAGGATGCACAGGGCCACATCAAGGCTGCTCTTGAATGTCTTCAGGGATGGGACCTCAACCACATTCCTAGGCAACCTTTCCCAGTACTTCACCACATTCAAGTGGAAGTTTTCCAAAAGCGTGAAATTTTGAGTCCTGCCACACGAGTCAGAACCAAGTTAGAGCTCACAAAGCCAGCTGAGGATGAGGTCTGCAGAAATAAATGCTGTGCAGCCTGACACTCCTGCACTGCCTTGCAGGTTCTGAAGAATCAGAAGAGGGCAGAGTAGGAAAAGCATTGAGCCTGTTTTCTCCTATGTCGTTGCTTTGTATGATTTCTGAGAGACCTTGCTCCCCCTAGTAGAAACTGCAAGTAACTCTGCAGCTAACTTGCATTTAAGCAGAGTGGGAACAAAGCATAGCCAGCAGGTCGACAGACGTGATTCTCCCCCTCTGCTCTGCTCTGGTGAGACCCCACCTGGAGTACTGTGTCCAGTTCTGGAGCCTCTATTGCAGGAAGGATCTGGAAGTGCTGGAACGTCTCCAGAGAAGGGCCACAAGGATGATCAGAGGGCTGGAGCTCCTCTCCTATGAGGACAGACTGAGAAAGTTGGGGCTGTTCAGTCTGGAGAGGAGGCGGCTCTGAGGAGATTTAATTGTGGCCTTCCAGTATCTGAAGGCAGCTACAAGAAAGCTGGGGAGGGACCTTTTAGGGTGTCAGGGAGTGATAGGACTGGGGGGAATAGAGCAAAACTAGAAATGGGTAGATTCAGATTGGATGTTAGGAAGAAGTTCTTGACCATGAGGGTGGTGAGACACTGGCATAGGTTGCCCAGGGAGGTGGTGGAAGCCTCATCCCTGGAGGTTTTGAAGGTTTTGAAGGCCAGGCTGGATGTGGCTGTGAGCAACTGGATCTAGTGTGAGGGGTCCCTGTCCATGGCAGGGAAGTTGGAACTAGATGATCCTTGAGGTCCCTTCCAATCCTACCAATTCTATGTAAAAAGTATGAGAGCAAGCATGGAACACTCATCCAACTACTTAACTTATGATTTAGTAGGAAGCTGCATCTGTTTATGAAAGAATCTGAGCCTTCCTTCAAAACTGTTGTAAGCCAAACAAGATCACTGGAGCTCAAGGTAGGTGTTCAGGATGATTCTTAAAGCTACTCTTGATGTGCCAACAGAAAGTAAGTAGCACTAAAATACCAGCAGCATTAACAGGATTATTCCAACAGGAACATCTTGCCCCTTCATCATGCCAGAAAAGACATTTCCTCTCTGTAAGTCCCTACCAAATACAGCCATTCTGATATTCTGGGAAGTTACAATGTGAGCTATTTTTGTTCCCCAAATATTGTGCTAACAGTCTTCCAGAGTGTTATGTGTGGGTTTCAAGAGGCATGAAAACTGTTTTGACTTTAATAAGGGAAATGAATAATCTGATTTCTGTCCCTGTTTGGTTCAGGTGGGCAAGCAGAATGAAAGGGACATCTCTGTGCTCCCATCTTAGGCTCCTCCAGGCTAGAAATCTTTTTGGAAGCATCTGGGTGTTGATTCACAGATTGCATTGGGTTATAAGAGACCCTCGTCCAACCTCTCTGCAGTCACCAGGGACTCCTCCAACTAGATCAGGCTGCCCAGGGCCACATCAAGTCTGATCTTGAATGACTGCAGGGACAGGGCCTCAACCACATCCCTGGGCAACCTGTTCCAGTGTTTCACCACTCTCACTGTGCAGAACTTCCTCCTGATGCCCAACCTAAATCTCCCCGGCTCCAGCTTAAACAGATGACGGGAGAGTGAACCTGCACTGCTGGTTCCTGGCACTGCTGTGCCTGAAGGCAAGCCCTTTGCTCTGTGCACAGCTACACAGCATGTTGACATTACTGTGCTGTGCTTGCACTGAGGCTTTCCAAGCACTGCTTTAGGCATCAGGCTTCAAGAGTATGACAGAGGAAAGAATGCCATTAGCCCTACTTTACAGATAGGAGTTGAATGATGCACTCAGAGACAAATGAAGGGCTGAACCTGGATGTCTGGACCATCTCCTCATTAGTCACTCTTTCTGGAGCCTTGTATTAAGTGCTGACATCTCCCTCTTAGCTGCAGTCAGACACAGATACGTGTCAGTTGGGATGTTCTCCCTCCAGGTACGCAGACACAGATGTAGATACTAGAGGTCAGATTATGCAGTCCTTCTCAACTCAGGAATTGGATCAATAGCCACAGCAAAGCAGAAAAAGGGTCAGTTAGCATCCAAAGGTGAGCAACCTGCTGTAGTGTGAGGTGTCCCTGCCCACGGCAGGAGGGTTGGAACTGGCTGATCCTTGAGGTCACTTCCAACCCTAACAATTCTATGGTTCTATGATTCTGCTTTCCCTCCAGACTGACTGCTAGAAATCAGTTGTTGAGACTATCTGCAAACCACCTTTATGCAAGAGGCTGGAGCTTATGAGTTTGTCCACTGGCCACACTGGCACTCAGGAAAACCCTGCAGCTTGCCCTGTTTCACTCTCACACCTTGATATGTTTTGGAACAACAAGGCAAAATGTCAGCAAGCCAGAACAAGGTCTGGTTCAGAGGGGAGTGAAAAAACAGTGTCCTGGGGACGATTCCAGGCTGGGGCAAGGTGGCTCACTGCTCTCCAGCTGTGTGTGACACATGGCAATCCAGTGCCAAAAGCTGTGGGTGAAGGCTGAGTTTGGCAGCACATTTTATCATTAGCCAGCAGAGTAAGCTAGGAAGACCAGTGTTAGTTCCAGTAAAGAGTTCAGAAATAGCCCTTTTTCTCCTGTTTCTCTGGCTCCAGCCTGCCTTCCTGTGAGGAACGACTGCACAAACTGTCCCAGATAACCCTTCTGTCCCTTGTAAAGGCTCTTTAGGGTGGCTAAATGCAGGCAAGGGACCTGTTTCTCTTTGCCTAGCTTCAAAATTAATTTGCCATGTTTACCCAGGGGTTAATGGCTTCACTAGCTGTCACCTGTAAAGTGAATCCTGGCTGGAAGAAGCTACAAAGAACTGAGCCTTTCCACTGTCCCTGTACAGGATTGATTGGGGTAAGTGTAACCCATCGGGTGGCAAGAGGGCAAAGCACTCACCAAATCATGCAAGCAAATGGCCAGAAACAACTGATCCATCTGGCCCAGAGATAAAGAAGAATTAAAGACTTAGGAATGTTTAACCAAGTCTCTCAGCTCTGGAAGAGAAATACCTTCTTCATGAGGTACTCAGTTGCTAATCATCCAAAATGCCTTTGCTCCATACCCCTATGAAGCACTGTTGGGCAACAGAATCTGAACAGGCCAGCATGGAAATGTGAGTGTTTTACTACATTAATTGCTAATGCTAGTGCCTGTCATAGATTCATAGATTCATAGACTCATAGAATGGTTTAGGTTGGAAAGGACCTTAACCATCATCTAGTTCCAACCCCTCCGCCATGGGCATTGACACCTCCCACCAGCCCAGGTTGCTCAAGGCCTCATCCAACCTGGCTTTGAATACCTTCAGGCAGGAGGCATCCACAACCTCCCTGGGCAACCTGTCCCAGTGTTTCACTACCCTCACTGTAAAGAATTTCTTCCTAATCTCCAGTCTAAATCTGCCCTCCTCAAGCTTCAGTCCACTCCCTCTCATCCTACCCTTTGTACACTTTGTAAAAGGTCCCTTCTCAGCTTTCTTGTAGGTCCCCTTCAGGTACTGGTAGGCCACTCTAAGGTCTCCCTGGAGCCTTCTTTTCTCCAGGTTCAACAGCTCCAACTCTCTCAGCCTGTCCCCACAGAGAAGGTTCTCCAGCCCTCTGATTATCTTCATGGCCTGGCTCTGGACCCACTCCAGCAGCTCCATTTCCCTCTTACGTTGGGGACACCAGAACTGGACATAATATCCAGGTGGGATCTCAGGAGAGCATAGAACCAACCCCTGTCCTTGCCCTACACTGTCCCACACACTATCCAAAGACCAAGACTGGTATAATTTTCTTCTATTTAGTGCTTCTATCTGCAGCCTCTCCACCTGGCACTGTCCTTCTCTCAAGGTATTCCACCCCCATGGGCTTGTCTCCAATTTTCCAAAGCACCCAGTACTCACTTGGCAGCCATATGGCACTGTTTGAAGGGAGCCCCAGCCTAGTGTGGTGTGTTGGCATAGCTGTGCTATGCTGCACTACTTTTACTGGCAGTCCTTTGTCAGTGATGAACACATTGGTAGCTTGGGCTTGTTGTGGCTTGCTCCCACCTCATCTAGAGACTGGAACATCTCTCTCATAAGGAATGACTGAGAGACCTAGGGCTGTTTAGTCTGGACAAGAGAAGGCTGAGAGGGACCTTCTGAATATCTAGAAATATCTGCAGGGTGGCTGTCGGGAGGATGGAGCCAGGCTCTTGTCAGTGACACCCAGTGATAGGATGAAGGGCAATGGATGCAAACTCAATCACAGGAAATGCTATCTCAACAGGAGAAAATTGTTTTTTACTGTGCAGGTGACAGAGCACTGGAGCAAGCTGCCCAGAGAGGTTGCAGAGTCTCCTTCTCTAGAGATCTTCAAAACCTGTCTGGATGTGTTCCTGTGTGACCAGCTCTAGGTGATCCTGTTTTGCAGGGGGGTGGACTCAATGAGATCTGGAGGTCCTTTCCAACCCTTAGCATTCTGTGCTTCTGTGATTCTCTGTTATCCAGCCTGCTGAGCATGTGTGTGGGTGTGGCAGGGGCCAATCCTGGAGAAAGATAAGGCTGTGATTTGTCTCACACCCCTAAGAAGAGGAATCTAGGAGACTATTGCTTTAAATGGCAGAAGAGCAGACTAGCTACCTTTTAGCCAAATTCTTAGAGAGAACTCCAGCACTGGTGAGCCTGTACCCTCCTCCTGTTCAGTGCTATATAGTCAATGCACTGGAGCTATACAGCAGGAGCCACAGATACCCTGGTCCAGAGCCACGGCAGTCTGTTCAGCATAGATAACAGGAGGAGACAAGAAATGCCTGAGCTTTGCTACCAATGCCTGCCCTCTTAGGCCTCTGTTGCTCTCTTCCTTGCAGACCCAGAGAGATAACAAATCACCTCTGTGGCTTGATACCCTTCACCCTTCTTTCCCCAAAGTGGCCCCTGTCTGTGTGCCACAGGAGGGGTGAGCAGTATGAGCAGGGGCCTGCAAGAGGTACCTGTGAAGGTAGCTTTCTTAGCAACCTAGGGGGCAAAGGGAAGGTTTCTGAGTTGTCTTCTCCTTACTATGTTTCAGTTAAGAGACAAGGCTGACCTTCAGTAGTCCTCTCCATAGCACCTGACAGCTCCTCTGCCCAGCTCTTCCCAGCCAGAGGCTCTGGGCCCTCCAGCAGCCTTGCTGGCATTCCCTGCCCTCTTCAGCTGTGTGGAGCAAGACTGCTCAGTGAGAGCCCCAGAAGGAAAATGAGATGGAAATGATCATATAGCTGTCCCACTCCTCTTACTGTGTCTTCCTCTTGGACAGAAAACTTTTGTCTCAAGAACTGCCTTCTGACAGCACTAAATCACTACTTAAAAAAAAAGTACTCACTGACCAACTGAAATGGAACCTGGTCTCTGACCCTTTGTAGGGAGGGGAGAGACAAAGAAAGGACAAGTGTGGAGAATGCCTGACTCCTTTGGGATGAAAATACAGAGTTCAAGAATTAGAGCACTCCTAAGCATTACAAAAATAGCTCATCATTTGAATCCTATGATGCTACAGGACATGCATCTACCACACAGTGAGTCAGAAAGATCTTGTTTCTTTACAGGGCTGTTGCTGTCATTCTTGGCCATAAAGCCATGTAAATAACATATGGTACAACAAATGGCATCCCTGAAATCTGCCAAAGGTTTGCAATGCCTACAGGTTAACTACTCAAACCAAGCCACCTGTCCAGTGACTTGTACTTGAGCTGTTCCACTTCATCATCCCTATGCTATTATAGTATGTTGCTGCAGCACCATAAATCTACGTAGTCAGATAGGACATTACCCTCTGAAGAAATTACTCTGTAAAGAAATGTGTGAATGTAAGGCAAAACCCCTCAAGAGAGAGCTTAGCTGGGCCTCAGGAGTTGCTTGGAGAAGGAGGACTGAGGGGAAACCTTTCCAGAGCAGCTTTTTCTTTGAGGTTAGCTGTGTGAACACAGGAAAAAGATGGTGACATATATTTTATTGTGGTTAGAGAAACAGCTTGGGCTTGTCCTATACAACAGGAGTTATGAGTGTTCTATGAATAGCTGAACACTTGTCAACCTAATGACACGACCAATAGCTGCCTAACTGAGACACCATTAACCCTTTATTTCTGCAGATTAGTTGTCTGCCTACTAATTTCCTGCTGCAATGGAGCCCTTCTTACTGCAGGACTCAAAGATCCTGCCAGGCTCTGGGTCTCTAACTTTATTTGGTTTGTAGAAGTTTAGCCACTCTGGCCCGTTCTTCTGTGTGTTCCTCTCTGGGAACTTGGCCCACTTGGCTTGAAAGAAGCCAGCTTTCATTGGGTTCTTCAAAGCAGACAGCATCAGAACTGGCAGAGCTTTTCTTGGGTGTTCCTTGGCACCCAGTAAGTGGCGGGCTGCTAGGTGGTGAGCAAACAAACTCCTCTCGGAAAACAGCAAACAGGAGGAGGAAAGCCACCCAACCCAGAGGCTGACAGTGACCCTGCTGTCAGAGATCCTTGGACTCGCTCTCACCAATGTCCTTCTTGCCACTTCAACCCCAGCCCCACAGCAGAGCTGTTTATACACCTTATGAAACTGCATCATTGTGTAAGTATCAATAGGCAACGTGGGGTGAAGATATGATAGCATGGCTAAAGTGTCTGCTGTGGAGTCAGGACTTCCAGCTGCTACAGCAAGCTTCCCCACTGACCTTGCTTAAGTTACCAACCAAGTTGCAAACTCAGGGTATCTTGAAAATTAAATAATCTCCAGCAAACCATTTTAACATCACTAGAGAGAAGGCTCTGGAGAATTCTGAACCCTTGTTAGTTCTAATTTAAAAGTATCATAGTTTCCTTTGCATTTATACATCTATAATGAGGATAGGTATATCATTATAGTACTTAGAGCTGTATTGTGATTTACATTATAATAAAAGCTGTCATACTTTAATTATCATTTAATAGAAGATTGATTTATATACTGAGAGGTGTAAGATTGTTGCTAGAAATGCTCACGTTTCTGGAGAGGGCAGCAAGCATGTTGAAAGGTGACTGTACGTAACACTGCTGAAAAGATGAGAGAAGCAAACTGCAGCTGCAAGTGCCAAAGATGTGTTGTGGTTGGTTTCATAATGCTCACTTCTTACAGGTAGCCAAGAGACTCTTTGGAATCTGGGAACTTGCTCTTTCACAGGACTGCTCCAGCTTGCTCAGTAAATTCAGATCTGCAAAAGTACAGGAGGAGAGGAGAGGAGAGGAGAGGAGAGGAGAGGAGAGGAGAGGAGAGGAGAGGAGAGGAGAGGAGAGGAGAGGAGAGGAGAGGAGAGGAGAGGAGACTCAAGGAGAGGAGAGGAGACTCAAGGAGAGGAGAGGAGACTCAAGGAGAGGAGACTCAAGGAGAGGAGAGGAGACTCAAGGAGAGGAGACTCAAGGAGAGGAGAGGAGACTCAAGGAGAGGAGACTCAAGGAGAGGAGACTCAAGGAGAGGAGACTCAAGGAGAGGAGAGGAGACTCAAGGAGAGGAGACTCAAGGAGAGGAGAGGAGACTCAAGGAGAGGAGAGGAGACTCAAGGAGAGGAGAGGAGAGGAGAGGAGAGGAGACTCAAGGAGAGGAGAGGAGACTCAAGGAGAGGAGAGGAGACTCAAGGAGACTCAAGGAGAGGAGACTCAAGGAGAGGAGAGGAGACTCGAGGAGAGGAGAGGAGAGGAGAGGAGAGGAGACTCAAGGAGAGGAGAGGAGAGGAGACTCAAGGAGAGGAGAGGAGAGGAGAGGAGAGGAGACTCAAGGAGAGGAGAGGAGAGGAGACTCAAGGAGAGGAGACTCAAGGAGAGGAGACTCAAGGAGAGGAGAGGAGAGGAGAGGAGAGGAGAGGAGAGGAGACTCAAGGAGAGGAGAGGAGAGGAGAGGAGAGGAGAGGAGAGGAGAGGAGAGGAGAGGAGAGGAGACTCAAGGAGAGGAGACTCAAGGAGAGGAGACTCAAGGAGAGGAGACTCAAGGAGAGGAGACTCAAGGAGAGGAGAGGAGAGGAGAGGAGAGGAGAGGAGAGGAGAGGAGAGGAGAGGAGAGGAGAGGAGAGGAGAGGAGAGGAGAGGAGAGGAGAGGAGAGGAGAGGAGAGGAGAGGAGAGGAGAGGAGACTCAAGGAGAGGAGAGGAGACTCGAGGAGAGGAGACTCGAGGAGAGGAGAGGAGAGGAGAGGAGAGGAGAGGAGAGGAGAGGAGAGGAGAGGAGAGGAGAGGAGACTCAAGGAGAGGAGACTCAAGGAGAGGAGACTCAAGGAGAGGAGACTCAAGGAGAGGAGACTCAAGGAGACTCAAGGAGACTCAAGGAGACTCAAGGAGACTCAAGGAGAGGAGAGGAGAGGAGAGGAGAGGAGAGGAGAGGAGAGGAGAGGAGAGGAGAGGAGAGGAGAGGAGAGGAGAGGAGAGGAGAGGAGAGGAGAGGAGAGGAGAGGAGAGGAGAGGAGAGGAGAGGAGAGGAGAGGAGAGACCTTCAAGATCATCATGTCCAACCTAGGCAGGCATTTAACACAAAAATTACATCAGTTTAAGACATTGACGTAAAAACTTTTAACCTGCTACAGCTGGATTCTGCTCTCACACCATGTGGGAGGCATGAAGGCATTGATGGATGTCAACAATTAAGATTTTGTATATAGAAGTTTCTTAAGTTTCTTCTCTCTACCCTGCCTGGAAGGGCTCTATCTGGCAAGTTTTTGCAGAGCACATTTAGCAGATCAGCTCCTGCATAACCTCTGGCAGCTGATTCAAAGTATGGATGAAATAAGTGTCACTGCTGTTTCACCTGCAATCCTTTGGTGGAGGGCACAAAACCAGAATGGGGCAGACTGGGCTGCTCCTCATAGGATTCATGTCATGTCTCCTGAGGCAGAGCGTGCACAAGAGCAGACTATAAATTTGCCTGAGATTTGGAAGGGATGGAAGAGTGTTTCCAATCTCATTTCCTCTTGCTGAGCTTTCCCATTATGTAGAGCATAAAAATAAGTAAGAATATGAATAAAGCTGGAAGGAGGAGAAGGCAAGAGCATGCATAACGATTAGGGTCCCACTGTGAGGGTGGAGTGCCTTAAGTCTTCACAAGCAGAGAGGGAACCTGAATGTGGACCTCCCAAAGCCCATGGGAGCTGCTAACCATAAGGCAGTTACAACAACCACTGGCACCCTTTCTGAAGAAAAGGATGACTCCCCTGAACTGTTTTTGAAGTACAGCACTTTGCCCCTTCTCCTTTCCACGGGTCAGGACTGTAAATCCTCTAGCTGGTAGCACTAAACACATCTCCAGTATTGGCAGTGTGTTTTCTCTTTTACCATGAAGTACAGCACTTTGCCCTTTCTCTCACCCAGGGGTCAGGACTGCAAATCTCATAGTTGGTAGCACTAAACAAATCTCAGATATTCACAGAATCACAAGAATGTTAGGGGCTGGAAGGGACCTCAAGAGATCATCCAGTCCAACCCCCCTGCCAGAGCAGGATCACCTATACCAGGCCACACAAGAACTCATTCAGGCAGGTTTTGAATATCTCCAGAGAGGGAGACTCCACAGCCCTGCTGGGCAGCCTGTTCCAGTATTCTGGGCAGCCTGTTCCAGTATTCTGTCACCCTCACAGTGAAATAATTCTTCCTCTCATTACTTTTTCTCTAGTGTACAGAGAGATCTTGCATGGCTTTGGCCATGGAACAATTCTCCAACTGCTTTACACACATCAAGTTCAACTTTTTAGTTAGGCTTGTGGACAAAATTAAGGCAACCACATCCACAGAAGTTAGCCTCTGGATACTAAGTCCTGGGTGCCCTGGTCCCCTTTCCTTTCAAGAACTAAAAAGTAACAGAAAAAGACACAGAATATTTGCTCCCAGCAGCTTCCGTCCAGCCTTCAATCCTCCCTCTTTGCATTCCAAATGGAGAGGGAAAACAGACACTTCTCTCTTCTTTAGTCTAAGTATAGAAAGAGCTGGCCTTGCACTCAGATTCAAGGGGTCTTTTAAGGCTGCAGAAACCCTGGCAACAGAAGGTGTGATGCAAATTGAACGGCAGCAGCAGAAATATCCAATGGTTTACCACGTAGCAACGAAGGGAACCAGCCAGGCCTGAATTTGAAAGATGGGGAAGATCTCTATCCTTTGTTTGTTCTGCCTACATCTCAAAACTCTGACAGTCTGCTCATGCAGAAACTCATGCAGAAACTCATGCAGTTCTCCATGCTCAGCACAGTGAGTAAGACATATTTCACAACTGATGCCAAGCTGATGCAAGCAAAGTGATGTTACACTGAAACTTGGAACTAACACCCCAGTTCAGTACAGGAGTAGATAAAAAGACTGTGCTCAGGAAAGACATCAGAAGCACCTCTTTCCAGATGAGGGTAAAGATGATCTTTCCTTCAGAGAGAATAGTATGGAATTCACCACAAATACAAGGTTTAACTTGTATGTATTTCTGGAGGTGTCTGTATTGAAATTAAGAATATTAGACATTTATTTTACTTTAATAATCAGAATTATGGAGTGGTAGAGGTTGGAAAGGCCCTCTGGATATCATTGAGTCCAACCCCCTGCCAAGGCAGGTTCACCTAGAGAAGGTCACACAGGAACACATCCAGGTGGGTTTGGAATGTCTCAAGAGATGGAGACTCCACCACCTCTCTGGGCAGCCTGCTCCAGGGCTCTGTCACCCTCACATTGAAGAAGTTCCTCCTCGCATTCAGGGTTTGTGCCTTGTTACCCCTTGTCCTGTCACTGGGCACCACTGAAAAAAAACTGGTCCCTTCCTCCTGACACCTACCCTTTGGGTATTTATAAGCATTTATGAAATCCCTCTTCAATCTTCTCAACTCTAAAGAGACCCAATTCTCTCAGTCTTTCCTCATGAGAGAGATGTCCTAGTCCTCTGATCATCTTTGTAGCCCTTTTCTGTACCCTCTCCAGCAAGCCTCTGTTCATCATGAACAGGTGAACCCAGAACTGACCACACTATTCTAGATGTGGCCTCACCAGGGCAGAGTAGACAGGGAGAAGAATCTCCCTCGACCTGCTGGCCACACTCTTCTTGATGCATTTATTTTATTTTACACAGAATTCTTCAAGGCTGCTATCCTACTGCAGCCATATATTTTTTTTTTGCATCACCTAACAGATCTAGTCTCCATTCCATTGAAAGTGTCATCTTTGGCCTTTCCATTTCATATATATTGTGTCTGCTCCTAGCTTGTGTGTAGAGCAATTAAGTCAACAATGCATCTTCCCCAGGGAATGGGGTTTTTAACCTTTCAGGTTCAAATCTAGCCCTTTTAGTACTGGCTGAGGCTTACTTCCAATTGGATAGTATCTGTGTGATGAGTTTTGCTCAAACTATTTGTAGCTGTCTGTTCAGTGCCTAGCAGAGACCTCCCATCAGCTTACTTGGGCCTTGGGTGGGAAGCATGTCTGTTTTATTAAAAAGATTAATACAAATGTGAGAATGTAAGTAATATGTTGTGTGTTCACAAATACTAGCCAAATAACCTCTGGTTTGAGAAGCTGGATGTAAGGGATGCAATTTTCCCCTTCTCTAGGTGGGGGGGAAGTTTGGCACCGGCAGGTTGGCAGCAAGGTTCACCAATGGGCTGTGTAAACTCCTAAACTTATGCACACCATTTATCCAGCTTCCTTCTTTACAAATCCACAGCATTCACAACTCCTACTAACTTTGATCTAGGTCCTTCAGCGTGGATTTAAGTGCTTGATCCAAGCTGCAAAGGTTGACCAAAGCAAACACTTAACAATGCTGAAATTCAAGCCTGGGGCTGTTTGTTGGTCATTCCTGTAAGTGATGCTAGAACTAAGGGAAACTTGGGGCTGTTTGTTGGTCATTCCTGTAAGTGACGCTAGAACTAGGGGAGAATTATGAACTGTTTGTTTTAAGTAGAAATGAACTCATCCAAAAATACTTTCTGCACTAATGCAGCCATGTGGCAAATGCACCATAAAGGATGCATTGTTATTTTTCAGACAGGAAAGCTGCCGACACAGACAGAAGCTTACCAGAACATCCATCCAGAAATGCAGAGAGCTGTCTGTTGCTCTTTAGCCCCTTACAGCATCTCTGAGATGTGCCATCACTGGACTCAGCCTGTCAGAAACAATGCCCTGGTTCTAGAATAGAATAGAATAAAATAGAATAGAATAAATCAGGTTGGAAGAGACCTCCAAGATCATCGTGTCCAACCTATTACGCAACACCACCTAATCAACTAAACCATACAACCAAGCACCCTATCAAGTCTCCCCCTGAACACCTCCAATGATGGTGACCCCACCACTTCCCCAGGCAGCCCATTCCAATGGGCAATCACTCTCTCTGTGCAGAACTTCCTAACCTCCAGCCTAAACCTCCCCTGTCACAGTTTGAGACTGTGTCCTCTTGTTCTGGTGCTGGTTGCCTGGGAGATGAGACCAACCTCTGCCTGTCTACAACCTCACTTAAGGTAGTTGTAGAGAGCAATAAGGTCACCCCTGAGTCTCCTCCTCTCCAGGCTAAGCATGCCTACGAATGTGCAGTTTCACACAGAGGTGTGAGCAGCAATGACTGCCATTTTAAGACATTACTTTCAAAAATCAGGGTGACACCTCCCCACACACACCCCAAAACGTTTCTGGGACATGGAGCACCACGAAATGGAACTTGATCTCTTCGCTTAGCATTCACCTGGAGCCTGCCAGGCGCAGCGCTCCGGGTATCTCTTCCTCTCTGTTACGGTGGGACCCGCTGAGCAGGGATCCCCTGCCTCCTCCGGGCAATCTGGTCTAGCTGAAGAGGTCTCCCTGCAGGTGCGTCGGACCAGATGACTTTTGAATCCAAAGTAATGACCCTACCAGGCCAAAGTATTCCATAATTCCAGTCATGATTCCCCTTCTCGAGCGCTCCTGAGGCTCGGGGAAAGCGCGCTGCCTAACTCCATCCTTTCCCGCCAAGCGTCCAGCCTCCCCGGCCCAGCCCGGGGGACACCCAGACAGCTGGGGCCGAGACGCCGCCACCCCTCACCGACACCCTCACCTCCCTTGGGCACAGAAGCCCCTCCGGCGCGGAGGGAGCCGGCCCACCACTGACAGAAGGCGGCGGTAGCGGGGCTGCCAGCCCCCCCGCGATGCCGGCGGGTCCCCAAGCGCCGCCCGCTCGCCCGCAGCACACGCACCTCACGCCTCGCCTCACCGCCCCCCACTCTCCCCCTCCCCGCCCAGCCGCCGCCGCCGCCTCACGGACCTCACGGGCCTCACGTCGCCTTGCAGCCGCCGCTTAGCGCCATGCCGGCCCCCGCCCCGCCCCCGCCATTGGCCGGCGCCCCGCCCCGCCCCCGCCATTGGCCGGCGCCCCGCCCGAGCTCTCCTGCCATTGGCCGGGCGCGCCGGTGCGCGATGCGGGCGCGCTTCTCACTGGAGGCTCGGCCTCGGGGGCGGGGCGTGAGGCCGGGCCGAGGCCGGGGGTAGCCGGGGCGGTAAACAGGAGCGCGAGGCCCGGGCGGCGGGCGCGGAGCTCAGTGGATCGAGGTGAGGTGGTGCCCGGCTGGGCTGTGCCAGTCCGGTGCAAGCAGGCCCGGGTACAAGGACTGGCTGTAGCGACTGGAGGGAAAGGGGCTGCGGGGGTACCTAGCAGTGCAGTCCGATGGAGCGGTGCTTGGGAAGGTGGCGGGCGGTGGAGGCGCTGCCGCGGGGAGAGCAACCTAGCCGGGCGCGGAGAGTGGGCACAGGAGCCTCCCGGCATCTCGGCATGGAGATCGCTCCTCCAGCGCTTCGTTCTCTGGCGGGGGGATGTGTGTGAGGTCCGTGCCAGCGGCTGCCAGAGCCCTGCGGGGTCGGACCCGGCCGGAAGGCAGTCGGTGTTGTGGCCTTCGCCGTGCCCTTGCCGAGGCAGTGGCTCGCAGAGGCCGCAGGCGGGAGCAGCGGGGCCTCGCTGATGCGCCGCCGGCTCTGCCCTTGCGGGGTCAGGAGTCGGTCAGCAGGGCGTTCAGCTGCCCCGGCTTCTGGCCGAGCTGTGCTTGTCAGGGTGCCCGGCTGCAGGTCACACGAGATCGGGGCCTTGTGCAGCGGCTGGGTCCCGCCGCGCTGCTGCCATCTTCTGCAGCCTGGCAGCTGGGGGTGGCCGCGGGTTCCCCAGGGGCTGACCGGCTCCTGGCCCGTTTGGGTCCCCGCTCCTGTGCCGCAGCCCTGCTCTTCGCAGAGGGCATAGTGGCTCTCTGCTCACCCAAGCAGAGCGCTTGATGTTCTATGTGTCCAACCTAAATTTGCTTAGGGTAAAGGGTGGAATCGACATTTCTGCTGTGCACGGTGTCTCTATCTTGCCATGGACGTCTTGTCCTTTGCTCTGTGCATCTGCTGGCTTGCCAGGCTGCTCTGATTTGGACCCTCACTTCTTTGTCATTGGGACCCTTTTGTGCGTCCTGCTGAAGATGGACATAAAATAAATATGTTGGCTGTTTTGAGCTTGCCTGTGGCTGACACAGGGGGAGAGAAACTGTGGTCAGGTGCTCCAAGGAAATAAGCTTACTTTTCACAAGCTCAAAGAATCTTTGAACAGAGCGAATAGGAATTAATTAGTTTTAAACAGGCACTGCACACATTACCCATAAATAGTTACAGATATAAAAGTTTGGCTTGTGTAATGTTGCTGTCATTGTTACTGACCATCCTTGATCCTGCAGAACTGTGTTTGGGTAATAACACTATTTCTGATACCCTGATACACCCATGTCCCACCTGGCAAAAATGTAGGTGGGCAATTTCCCCTCTGCATCCTCCCGCTCCTGAAATGAAAATCCAAACTTTGCAGTGTTGTGAAAAAGATGCTACTGTTGATAAATTGAGGGAGACTTCTTTTTTCCCACTTATAGGCAAAGAAAAATGTGAGAGGAAATAAAGGTTCTTCTTTCAGTAACCCAAAGCATTGTTTTCTAAAAGGAATTAACCTAACAGCTTCTGAACTTTATTTCCTGGATTGCTTGTCTTTGAATTATTATGCACATGCTCAAAGCATCACTGAGCTCTAATCCAGAATCACTGAGCTCCAGTTCAGCGATGCTTTGAGCGTATGCAAAATAATTCTCAGCGCTGGTTGCAGAGGGATGGTCGAACCAGTGTCGATGGTAGGTTGCTAAAAGACTTCTGAAAGGATCTGGAAGTTGCTCTGAGTTAAAGGCTGCATGCAGAAGAGCATTTAAACAGAATACTGGTGGGCTTACGTTTCTCTGCTGTGTAATAAGAAGTTGTCTCTCTTGTATCATCAGGAGGAAAAATGTAACTGCAGTTCTCATGCACCAGTCCGCTTGCTCTTACACTGTGGAATCATGGAATGGTTTGGGTTGGAAGGGACCTTAAAGATCATCTAGTTCCCAACACCCCTGCTATAGGCAGGGACACCTTTCACTAGACCAGGTTGCTCAAGGCCTCATCCAGCCTGGCCTTGAGCACCTCCAGTGAGTGGACATCCACAACCTCCTGGGCAACCTGTTCCAGTGTCTCACCATCCTTGCTGTAAAGAATTTCTTCCTACTCTTCAGTCTAAATCTGCCCTTCTCAATCTTCAATCTGTTCCCTCTCATCCCGTCACTACAAGCCCTGTAAAAACTCCCTCTCCTGCCTTCCTATAGGCCCCCTTCCGGAGGGGAGTCTTATTTCTGTATTTCATAAATACTGTTTTTATGCTGTTAGTTAGCAGTGACTTTGGTAACCTTGAATAAGATATGGTTAGACTAAACAGTTTTGTGTTCCAGAGTTAGTTAAGAGCCAGGGTGAGGGGAAAAATAGGTGACCTGCTGTTCTTTGTCAGTGTCTCTCTTTCATAAACAGAGAGGTGTGATAAGTAGAAGAGAAGGTCACTACACGTGGGGAGTTCCCTTAAGTGTTTACCCTCCGCATGTTGATCACTTGGTTTCGCTGCTGTGTAATCTGTGCTATGCCATGCAACTCTGGTCATTTCATTTGTGATATTTCAAGCAGGTTAATAATAGCAAGTATTGCATCCATGCAACAAGAACAGAGCTTTTGGGGCTTCTGGTCCCCCAGCAGTCCTTTGACAGACAGGTGGTGATGTGCTACACAGCCTGACAAACAGGGTGTGAAGTTAGTTTTCTGGAGAGGGATGAGGGACCTGAATTCCTACTTTTGAAACTTCCCTCATGATAAATTGATCAGTTGGTTACAGAGCTTTCTTTTTTTGTAGGTAAAGAGTTGTTTGGTTTTCTTCCCCTCTGTGTGTGTTTTACTGTTTTGACAAGGGTAATAGGGATGGTGTATATCTCTTGTGGTCTTTTACTTGTGTGTCAATGTGCATGGTGTAGCTTGCTTGGGCCAGCTCAAGGTATCACAGGACTTGGCTTGATGCATGAATAAGCATTTCCTCTTATTCCTTAAACCTGTCTGTACTGATGGGTGAGCAGTCCAGCCTAGCATGGAGGCAGTAAGTCTGAAGCAGTATTTAGGTATCCCATCTCCTGTGAGTCTGTGGGTCTCCTGGTTTTCTCTGTCTAAACCTATTTAAGAAGGGATCCTGGGAAAGAAAGCTTTTTGAGTTACTGAGCTGTGTCTTCTGAGTCAGAGCATCTATGGAAAAGTAGCTTGCCTCTCTTTTACTGCTGTGAGTGTGTGCTTTCCTTCAGTACCTGCAAAAATAAGTAAGCTGCACATGGAGCCAAAATGCAAGCTAACAGTAGTTTGAGGGAGGGGGTTCAGTCAGTGTCTGCTTTCCCACCCAACTGTGTTCACTGACACGTGCCTAACCTCAGATTCAAAGATGCTCTTTGCATTTTTTTAGATGCCACTTGTTTTATGTGTTTAGGAAGAGACTTGATGGAGTGCTTGGTGCCCTTGATTAGATAGTGTTGGATGATAGGTTGGACTCAATGATCTCAAAGGTCTCTTCCAGCCTGGTTAATTCTATTCTATTCTATTCTATTCTACTCTATTCTATTCTATTCTATTCTATTCTATTCTATTCTATTCTATTCTATTCCATTCCATTCCATTCCATTCCATTCCATTCCATTCCATTCCTCCCCCCATTACAGTTGAGTTTCTGCACCTTACTTTGATGGCTTTGTGTTCTGTCCATCAGTAAAGGTGGAGAGCTAAGTGAAGTCAGTTGCATTCCTAGTTATTCAGTATCTGAAGTGTTCTTTGTGCTTCTGACAGTATAGAAGGTAACACCAGTTGCTCTGGAAAATGTAGTTGTCAATCCAGAGAGTTACCTTCTAGAAACTTTACAGATTTATATGCCTGCTTGAATAAGTCTAGGCACATATATGGAGTTAAAAAATGTTTGGTTTTTCTGTTTCTGGAAACTCCATAAGGCTGTGTTTCATAAAGACTCTGTAGATTCTGTATGTAGAGACATCACAAAAGATGATCTGCTTGTGAGCTAAGGTGGTCTTAGTGCTGGTTCGTGTTTGTAGATTCTGTATGTAGAGACATCACAAAAGATGATCTGTTTGTGGGGCAAGGTGGTCTTAGTGCTGGTTTGTGTTGTGCAGGTGATAGCTTCCACTGTGTTTGTTTTGCTTCCACAGTTTGTCCTGGGTTTGTGTATAATTTAGATCTTTATGTAACCCTTTTATTGCTATTCACACCTCCTTTTTCACCAGTTGCACACTCTGGTATTTCTGACCTTGGAACCTGACTAAGGGCATAGCATGCATGGTTCTGTCTTGGTATACAGAAAGGATCATGAGCAAAGTATCTTCTGCCACCTGAGGAAGGCAGATGTACAGTGCAGCTACAGGATGTGTCTAGTTTTCCAGAAGATAATAATCAGAAAGGATCTGTCTAGAAACCATTGCTTGTGTGACATCTAATCATCTAGATACAACTGTTAACAACATACCCATACAGATGGTCAGCACACCTGGCTATAAATCTTTCATTGGCTTTTTTTGCTCTATAGGGGTGGATATTTAAAGGACCAGAGGCATAATCATGAGGTGTTGGGTGACAGGTTGGCCTTGATGATCTTTGAGGTCTTCTCCAACCTTATTGATTCTATGATAAGCCATGTGCTGTAAGGATCAGCATACTCTGGGCAGAGTTGTGGGTCTCATCCAAGCCCCAACACTGGCCTGCAGTGTGACTGTGGGTAGATTATGTGCTCTCTTCCCTCTTCCTTAGCTTTTTGAGAGCTAAAAGTGAAGAGTGATGTGCCCTGAGGGTTGGACTAGATGACCTTTGAAGGTCCCTCCCAACCCAACCTATTCTATGATTTAAGTGCAGGAGGAAGAGCTGCTATTTTGCTCAAGACTTTTGTTTGCAGTCATGGTTTATTTGAGGCTAAAAAATCTGCAGCTTTTTTTTTTTTTTTTGGTGAGGCACAGCTTTTTATCAAATTTCCAACTCCTAAATGTGACTCAGTGTGCTTTCAAAAAGGTAAAACTTCCAATGAAAACAATTACAACATAGCAGTGTGTGCCAAAGAAAACCCCCAAACTTGCAAACTGATAAACTCCCTCATTTTTGCACTTCATTCCATTTCAGAGCATGAGGCCACTGGGAGCTCTGTTGGCTACCTGTGCTGCAAAGCTGTGCATCAGAGAGGGACTGGTTCCCTGTCCATCAGAGGGGGAGCTGAGTTCCAGTGGTCTCTTCTGCCTTAACTGGTGAAATGACTCTGAGAGAACCTAGAGCTACTCTGCAACTCTGGGGAAAGATGTTCATAATGTTCAATGCTTGTTTAAATTACAGTGATTCTAATTGTTAGAACCTATGATTCTGACTCTTAACTGCTGCTCAGAATTGTTCCATATGGATGTGGGGACTTGTCTGTGTGTATGCTGTATGCTACACACATAAGATTTAACACATCCAAGTGCCAGGTTCTGCACATTGGCCACAACAACCCCATGCAGTGCTACAGGCTGGGGTCAGAGTGGCTGGAGAGCAGCCAGGCAGAGAGGGACCTGGGGGTGCTGGTTGATGGTAGGCTGAACATGAGCCTGCAGTGTGCCCAGGCAGCCAAGAGGGCCAATGGCATCCTGGCCTGCATCAGGAACAGTGTGGCCAGCAGGAGCAGGGAGGTCATTGTGCCCCTGTACACTGCACTGGTTAGGCCACACCTCGAGTACTGTGTCCAGTTCTGGGCCCCTCAGTTTAGGAAGGATGTTGACTTGCTGGAATGAGTCCAGAGAAGAGCAACAAAGTTGGTGAGGGGTTTGGAACACAAGCCCTATGAGGAGAGGCTGAGGGAACTGGGGTTGCTCAGCCTGGAAGAAAGGAGACTCAGGGGTGACCTTATCACTCTCTACAACTACCTGAAGGGAGGTTGTAGACAGGCTGATGATGGTCTCTTCTCCCAGGCACCCAGTACCAGAACAAGAGGACACAGTCTCAGGCTGCACCAGGGGAGGTTCAGGCTGGATGTTAGGAAGAAGTTCTATACAGAAAGAGTGATTGCACTATGGAATGGGTTGCCCGCGGAGGTGGTGGAGTCGCCGTCATTGAAGGTGTTCAGGAGGAGACTTGATGGGGTGCTTGGTGCCATGGGTTAGCTGTTTGGGTGGGTTGGATTGGTTGATGGGTTGGACACGATGATCTTGAAGGTCTCTTCCAACCTGGTTTGGTTTATTCTAATAAAGGTTTATTCTAACACTGACAGAGGGATGACTTGGAACTGGTGAACTCTGCCTTCATGTAAGTTTGCTGTAAAACCAAATAAAGGTGTAAATTCAGCCTGTAGTAGCTTAAGTATACACTTCAAATACGGGATCTGCCTGAATCTGATGTGGATCTGTATGTTTTGTTGTCATGCTCTATTGTGATTGTAACATTCTCTTGTCCTTGTTGCTGGATGAAAAATACACGTGTGGGAAGTAACTTTGGTAATTAATCAGAATTGTTCATAGAATCAGTAAGGTTGGAAAAAGACCTCAAAGATCATCAAGTCCGACCTGTCACCCAACACCTCATGACTACTAAACCATGGCTTCAAGTGCCAAATCCAATCCCTTTTTGAACACCTCCAGGGACAGTGACTCCACCACCTCCCTGGGCAGCACATTCATGTGATTAAAGTTAGACTTGTGCCTGCAGCGTTTGAGCCATGCAGAGAATGAAGGGCAGTAGCATGTTCTAAGCACTGCCTAATGCATAAACACAACCCCCCTTTCTTTTTAATTTGCACTCTTATTCTTGATAACACAGCTGTCTGAACACAAGCCACCAGTGTGTTCAGGAGGCCAAGAAAGTCATCGGCATCCTGGCCTGGATCAGTAATGCTGTGGCCAGCAGGACCAGGGCAGTGGTTGTGCCCCTGTACTGAGCACTGGTGAGGCTGCACCTTGAGTACTGGGTTCAGTTTTGGGCCCCTCACTGCAAGAAGGTCTTTGAGGTGCTGGAGCAGGTCCAGGGAAGGGCAACAAAGCTGGTGAATGGTCTGAAGAACAAGGCTGGTGAGGAGCAGCTGAAGCACTTGGGGCTGTTTAGCCTGGAGAAAAGGAGGATGAGAGACCTCATTGTTCTCTCTACAGCTGCCTGAAAGGAGGTTGGAGTGAGGTTGGTGTTGGTCTCTTCTCCCTAGTATCAGGTGATAGGATGAGAGAAAATGGCCTGAAATTGTGCCAGGGGAGGTTTAGGTTGAGGATGAGGCAAAATTTCTTTGCTGCAAGAGTAGTCAGGCATTGGAACAGGCTGCCCAGGGAGGTGGTGGAGTCAGCATCCCTGGAGGTGTTCAAGAAATGTGGACATGGCACTTCAGGATATGGTTTAATGGTGGTCTTATGTTGACAGTTGGACTTGATGGTCTTAGAGGTCTTCTCCAACCAAAACAATTCTGTGATTCTATAATACAAAGAGAGGTTGATAAGTATAAATACAACTCCAGATTGAAATATTGGTCCAATGGCCCAAACATTTTTGTGCTGCAAATGTAGTCGATGGAACTTTTTTCTTTTGTGGTTCCCCAACTGCAAATACTTAATTCTCAGGAGTAGCCACAGAACTCATCATTGGGGAAAAAATTAGGAAGAAATTCTTGACATTGAGGATGGTGAGACACTGGAACGGGTTGCCCAGGGAGGCTGTGTATGCCTCCTCCCTCGAGGTGTTTAAAGACAGGTTGAACGAGGCCTTGAGCAACTTGGGCTACTGGAAGGTGTCCCTGCCCATGGCAGGGGGATTTAAACTGCATGATCTTTAAGGTCCATTCCAACCCAAACCATTCTGTGATTCTATGAATGAATTGAGCGAGTGGTAGCCTTAAAATGCCAGCGATCAAGATGGATCTGCCTTGGTGTAAAAGGAAACCAAGTGCCCAGGACAGGATTGATTGGGGTATTGTGTGGAGGCGCTGCAGGAAGTGGCCTGTAATGAGGCAACGTGCTCCCACTAGGATCTTAATTAGGAGTGAATTGTTTCTAGATCTGTGGCCAGGGGAGAAGGAGACTGTTAATTCCAGGCATGTGGGCTATGACTATGCTTTTGCTTGTTGCCAGACATTCCCCAGAAAGCAGTAAATAGCACAGTCAGTCGAGCATTCCCGTTGTATTGATGTATCTGTGCCTAAAATAAAGCAGGCTCTGCTCGCTTTGAAAGTGACCAAATAGCCTTTTTCCACTCTCATGTTGTGTTTCAAGCCATTTATGGGGAAAATGGTTTGTGCTGGATTTTGAACTAGCTCTCATTCACCAAAAATAACTGCCAAACCATCTGAATGTTGGTGGAAAGATGCATTTCTCAGCCAAGCAGCCCACTTTTATCAGTGCCTGTACTGCTATTATAATGATTAGAAAGTAAATGAGTTCCGCCAGCCCCTCAAGGGTGTGCAAGGGCAGTCTTAAAGCAGCTTTGAGAGACCGGTTCTGGTTCCCCCAGCATAAGAAGGACATCAAACTGTTGAAGCAGGTCCAGAGGAGGCCACAAAGATGATCAGGGGACTGGAGAACCTCCCCTATCAAGATAGGCTGAGAGAGCTGGAGGTGTTCAGCCTAGAGAGAAGGCAGCTCTGGAGAGACCTCATAGTGGCCTCCCAGTACTGGAGAGGGACTTTTTACAAGGACTTGTAGTGACAGGATGAGAGGGAATGGATTGAAGCTTGAGGAAGGCAGGTTTAGATTGGAGATTAGGAAGAAATGATTTCCAGTGAGGGTGGTGATACACTGGAGCAGGTTGCCAGGGAGGTTGTGGATGCCCCCTCCCTGGAGGTATCCAAGGCCAGGTTGGATGAGGCCTTGAGTGGCCTGGTGGGGGCCTTGAGCACCCCTCATGGTGGGGGGATTGGAACTATGTGATCTTTAAGGCCCCTTCCAACCTAAACCATTCTATGATTCTATGACTTGATGACTTCAATTTATGGAGGCTTGCGTCAAATCGACAGGGCAGGACTAGAACATAGGAGTCCTTAGTTCTGCTGTAGGTCAGATCTTTAAAGGTATTTCTTTTGGAGCTGCAGTTTAGGGGAGTTGTGGGAAGGGGGGAATAATAAAAGGCAAGTCTAGTTATCTGTCTAGTTACCTGTCACCTTGATTTAAAGGATGATGGCATGTTTCTCCTTTTAAAATGCAGTTTGTTTTGTACCCTTCATGGTTAGAATTTGGTTGCAACCCAAGGAATCCAGCTAATGAAAATCTAGCATGGAAATCTAGTATCAAAGGAACTGGTGGGGAAGTGTGTTTTGGAATGGAAAAAGGCCATAAGTGAAAGGATCACATGAAAGGGCTGGTGTGATGACACACATGAGAAGAAACAGAAAAGTCTGTAGAAGATAGAGAAGGAATGGCTCAGGGAGCTGGGGGTGTTTAGCCTGGAGAAGAGAAGGCTCAGGGGAGACCTTATTTCTCTCTACAGCTACCTGAAGGGAGGTTGTAGCCAGGTGGGGACTGGTCTCTTCTCCCAGGCAAACACCAACAGAACAAGAAGACACAATCTCAAGCTGCACTAGTGGAGGATTAGGTTGGATGTTAGGATGAAATTCTTCACAGAAAGAGAAAAGAGAAATTGGCCCTTGGAATGTGCTGCCCAGGGAGGTGGTGGAGTCACCATCACTGGAGGTGTTTAAAAGGAGCCTGGATGAGGCACTTAGTGCCATGGTTTAGTTGCTTAGATGGTGTTGGGTAATAGATTGGGCTCAAAGATCTCAGAGGTCTTTTCCAACCTGGTTAATTCTGTATTCTGTATTAAGACCAGTTACAGAAGAGCTTAATGAATCATACTGACTGTGAAGGTAGTCTGTGTCTGGTTTAAGGCTGCAGAACAGATGTGCTGGGTACCTGCTTATCTGTATCTTGTTTGTGGTGTTTACTTTTATTTCACACTGTTGCCACCCTCACTCCAGTGATGTGGGTGGCTACAACACAGAGGTTTAGAGTCCTTGTTTAGATGCAACTGAGATAACTGATTGTGATAATGGGTGATAGGGATGGCATAGAGACTGTTGGCTTTTCCTGTGGAAGCATGATATTTAATTGTCTGCCTTTACTACCTAGACAGCCTCATAGTTTTCTTTTTTGTCTCATTCATTTAAAAGAACAATTGGAGATAAAGTTGAGGACAACTAAAACTCCTGCAGAGCTGAGAGGGGGAATATGGGCTACTCTGAAACTGCTGATGTTTCTGTGGGGCTTTTTGCTTGATGGGGGTGGGGTTTGGTATGCTGTTTTCTTTCTCTTTGTTTTTTTCCTATTTATTGTTTTCTTTTTCTGTTTCTCTTTTTTCTTGCTGTTTGTCTTAATGTTTGTCTGATTCTCTTACTTTTTTTTCTGTTTATTTTTTCTGTTTCTCTTATGTTATTCCCCCCCTGTTTCTCTTTTGTTTTATTTTCCCCCTGTTTCTCTTTCCCTTAAATCACTGAGCTCTTTTCTTGGGTGGATAGTGAATTAACTGTTGGTGGTCGAAGTAACTCCCTTACATTGAAAGAGGCTGTGGTGACATGCACTGAAACATTTCCCAAATATTCATGGTGTATTTCTATATTATTAGAATTCTCCTTGTGTTTAAACTTGGTCTGTTTTATATATATGTGTATATTTGTGTGAGTATACACATGTGTATACCTTCTGTGATATGTGAGTGAGGGTTTTGACTGTACAGCCATCTAGGAAAATGAACATGGAGTCAGAGGCTGCTCTGTGTCTCTCTACAGACACAGAATCACCAAGGTTGGAAAAGACCTTCAAGGTCATCATGTTAAACCATTATCTTACTCTACCAGGGTCATTATTACACCATATCTAGACAGCTTTCAATACATCCAGGTCTGGATTCAGCCACTTCCCTGGGCAGTCTGTCCAGTCTTTGAGAACCCTTTTGGTAGAGATGTTTTTCCTGATGTCTACCCTAGCAGGTGGGAACTGTAGACGTACTGTTTCCCACTGGGGAGAAGGGTGCACAGGTTAGCATGTGGAAAAGAAGGGGAATGAATGGAGAGATGTGTTTTGCAAACTATAGAAATACAAGAATGTTCTTTCTTGTGAGGCTTTGTGTCTTTATTATTGGCCTGATAGGCTGAGTGTCTTTCTAGGTTTGTTTAAACCTTCAGCCCAGTGGCCTGGCATATTGAGGAAGGGAAGAAATGTGTTGCAGTTAGTCACTAGAGGATAGTAGCTTGTGAGGCAGATAGGAGTACACAGGAGCATCCCAGGGATTGATTTAACTTTGTCATTACAACAGGATTCAAAATCTGGTGTGGTGTCAGGAGATAATTTACCTACCAGTATAGCATCTAACCTCTACAAGTCCCTCTGCCCAGCTGTATGGACCTCATCTGGTGTCTGAGCATGACTTGGCTCTAGCCTTCTCATGCTAGAAGGTGTGGGTGTTTTCCAGAGATCCATTCAGCTATGAGAAGTTTACTAAGCAAAAACTGTGACACTGCCTGTTCATGGAAAATAGCTTGGCTGACACTTCTTGGCCCCCTTCAATCCAGGTCAGCAGGCACTCTGGGACAGCTAGCATAGGCATGACCCACTTCTCCGCACTCCCTGTTGGCACTGCCTGGCTTTGCTTGTGCAGGATCACAAGTCCTCAGGAGATGCAGACTTTGGACACTTGGACCAATTCTCTTTGAAACCACTCTTTAAATCTGTTTTTGATAGAGCTTGCTTGCAATCTTTGTTGATTTAGAACTTGCCACAGAGAGGGAACAGCCTCCTGCCTGCTGTCTGCGCTGGGTGTTAACTCACGCCTATTGCTGGGGATAGGTACCAGTCTTCTCGGGAGACTTCTCTCTCTCTGTCAGTCTTCATGTCTCTTGTCCTTGCTTGTGCTTATTGCTTTTTCATTGAGGAAAAAAGGTGATTTTTCCCTTTTTTTTTTTGTGTGTGTAGTCTTCCCTTCTTGATTATCTAGCATATATTTTCTTTCATGCTTTCCCCTTCTGGTTGTGCTAATCTTGTTAGTCCTTGCTTTCCGTGTCCTTCACAGAATAATTAACCTATGTATCCTGCTCAGTGTAGGGAGACAACCTGGGATATTTTCCACTTGAGGAAAATGCCTCCAATGCACATTGCACTGAGTAGCTCCCACCTTGTTGCTTGATGATGAGTACAAACACTATCTGAACATTTTCTTCTCCTAATAGCTAGTGCAGTATAGTTGTTTTGGTTTCCTCTGTCTTTTTCTGACCACACATTGTTGAAGGTAAGAACTTCATGTACAAAAGATGAGGAACCTGAAGGAGATGAGACATAATTCTGTTAAAAAACAGGAATATGGTCTTGTGTCTGAAAATGCATTCCTCTTTTTCTGCCTTTTATTTGTTGGTGACTCTCCTTGGGTTTGACTTCTGAAGTCCTTATTGAGCCATGTGCTTGTCCTGCCTTTTCCATTCGGGTCTGTGAGCTTCCTGTGGAGAATCTTTCAGATCATTGGAAAGAGCAAGTCCTGTAGGCTTTGTATTTCCTACCCAGAGACCTGTGTTCCAGCAAGGTGCTGGGATAAATGCTCTGTTAGAACAGCCTGACCTTTAGCAGCGCAGCATCGGGGTCTGTTGCTGCTGCTTCTGAGCTAAGAAACAATACCACTTGCACGATACCTGGGCGCTTAGCACTGCTGTGCAGAGGAAAGTGGAGGCAATAGCATGGAAGTGAGAAAGGTATTGGCAGCCATGTGCCCAGTGCTGTCTTTTATAGCCAGACCCATAAAGGACAGTTCACTTATTTCCTTAGTCAGGCAGTGCAGGTTGTGCAATGTCTGTTCTCCGTTCGTGGTTGCATCCCAGAAACTTTGCTGGAAGATTGATTTTCATTTATTTTTAAATGCAGATTTAGTGTCTCATAACTGTCACTTCCAGGGAAGTCCTTCAGCTCTTTTGGGGTGAAAGGGGGATATGGCATTAAAAGAATCCCTGTTAAAAATATATGTTGTTGTCTGAGTGTGCTCTGATCTGTACTGCTTTGTCTTTCCTTGCCCTTCTTGGGAGAGGGGGGTGAAGTTCTCTCATTCAAGCTTTGCTGTGCTTCTAACACTCGTGACTACAAAAGCACTTATTTCTTAAGTCGTGGCAACCTTTGAACTGATTTCAGCTAGGACAGCATTGTGTTGTTGGCTGGTTTCTTTGCCTGCCTTTTGAATGGCAGGGACTGCCTGCAAACGCTTTGAGTGAGATCCATGTGGAAATTTCCAGTGTGAAGATGTGTGGGGAAGAAACCACCTCCTGTTGACAGAGTGCCTTTCCTTACGTGGCAGGCAGCTTTCAAATTTAACAGTGTATTATGCAACATTAAACCAAATTGCAGTGATTTCACCCTGGAAAGATTCCAGGGGTAGCATTTCGGAGATTCAGAGAATGGTTTGGGTTGGAAGGGACCTTAAAGATCATCTCGTTCTAGCCCCACTGCCATGGGCAGGAACACCTTCCTCTAGACCAGGCTGATCAAGGCTTCATCCAACCTGGCTTTGAACACCTTCAGGGAGGAGGCATCCACAACCTCCCTGGGCAACCTGTTACAGCTAACTTATTATGCCTAATTATTTGCAGGCATTTGGTTGTCCTTCTAACAACTGTACTTAAAACATGTGATCCATGTGTCTCAAGCTGCGCCAGGGGAAGTTTAGGCTGGAGGTGAGGAGAAAGTTCTTCCCAGAAGGAGTAATTGTCCATTGGAATGGGTTGCCCAGGGAGGTGGTGGAGTCACTGTCCCTGGAGGTCTTCAAAAGAGGATTGGAGGTGGCACTTGGAGCCATGGTTTGGTTGTCAGGAGGTGTTAGGTGTTGGTTAATAGATTGGACTTGATGATCTCTGAGGTCTTTTCCAACCTGGTTGATTCTATAACCCATAATACTCACTCCTGGTTACCTTGCTCCTGATTTTGATGAGTGCATCTCCTGTGAGACTGCAGTAAAATTGTTTGTTTATCCAGAAACTAAACTCTAGCATTCCATACCTCTCCAGCATGACTGGTACGGCAGACATGGTTTTGGATAGGGTTTTGTATTTCCTGAGGAGGTGATGGGATGGATTTGTTTGTGCAGCAGGATGTAAAGTTCTGAGTGCTGTTGACACAGGATCCCTGGTAGGACTTCAATATAGTGAGGTTTATACATACATATAGTATGAATTATGGAATCACAGAATGCTGGGAGTTGCAAAGGACCTCCAGAGGTCATAGAGTCCAAGCCCCCTGCCAAAGCAGGATCACTTAGGGTAGGTTACACGGGAACACATCCAGGTAGGTTTTGAATGTCTCCAGAGAAGGAGACTCCACAATCTCTCTGGGTAGCCTGCTCCAGCGCTCCAGCACCCTCACAGTAAGGAAGTTTTTCTCTATGTTGAGAGGGAATTTCCTGTGGTTGAGTTTGAGTCCATTGCCCCTCATCCTGTCACTGGATGTCACTGAAAAGAGCCTGGCTCCATCCTCCTGACAGCCACACTGCAGATATTTGTAGACATTGATCAGATCTCTCAGCCTTCTCTTCTCCAGACTAAACATCTCCAGGTCTCTCAGCCTTCCCTCATCAGACAGATGCTACAGTTCCTTCATCATCATCATCATCATCATCATCATCATCATCATCATCATCATCATCATCATCATCATCATCATCATCCTCCTCCTCCTATCTCTCCGTTGTTCTCTCCCCAGTAGTTCCCTGTTCTGTTGAACTGGGGAGCTCAGAACTGGACACAGTATTCCAGATGTAGTGCTGAGTAGAGAGGGAAAAGAACCTCCCTTGACCTGCTGGCCACACTCCTCGTAATGCACCCAAATATACCCTTGGCCTTTTTGGCCACCAGGGCACATTGCTATCCCATAGATAATTTATTATCAACCAGGACTCCAAGGTCCTTCTTTGCAGAGCTACTCTCTAGCAGGTCAACCCCTAACCTCTACTGGTGCATGGTGATTTTCCTGCCCAGGTACAGGAGCTGAGCTTCATTAGGTTTCCTCTTGCCCAGCTGTCCAAGTCCTGCTGAATGGCAGTACAGCCTGACAGGGTGTCAGCCACTGCTCCCAGTTTGGCATCATCAGCAAATTTGCTGATTTATGTGGGTGTTGACAGATTGTCTTCTAAAAATGAATTGGTGCCTCTGTGCCTACCCAGGAAAGAACTCCAATATGTGGTCTTACACTACTGCTTGTTTGTTTTGTGTCCAAATCATTACTGAAAAAGCTCAGTAAGGTTGAACCTCAGCATCTAGTGCCAGGTGCATGTGCCAGCACACATATTCTGTGTCAGTAGAGGTGGAAGGACATGCAACTGAGCCAGCCCTAGAACTGTCAGTGTGGCTCTGCTTTAAAGATTTGTGAGATGAGTGAAATAAACAGGTGAAAATCTCCCTTGCAAAAGGGGTTTGGCATCGTGGGCACTACTGGGTTTGTGTTGTGGCACTTCTGTTTGTTTTGTCTTTACTTTGGCCAGGTTTTTTGTTTGTTTTGGTTTAGTGTCTGTCTGTTTGGCATTTTGCTCTGGTTTTTGTTTGGTTTGGGGTTTTGCTC
Source organism: Melanerpes formicivorus (assembly GCF_026170545.1). Lineage (NCBI taxonomy): Eukaryota > Metazoa > Chordata > Aves > Piciformes > Picidae > Melanerpes > Melanerpes formicivorus. The sequence continues at coordinate 4,963,901 of NW_027142378.1, forward strand.
TGGTTTTTGTTTGGTTTGGGGGTTTGCTCTGGCTTTTGTTTGGGGGTTTGCTCAGGTATTTGGTTTGTTCCTTTGTGTGAGTTTCTTCTTTCTTTCTTTCTTTGTTGTTTTGTTTTTTACATGAACTCCAGTGATATAAGAGAGTCACGGTCCTGAGCCTGAACTTGGTTCTAGGCTGAGACAAAGGAGTTGATGGAACTCATTCTTCTCAGAGAGACTCTGTTCTGCATCCTCTGCAGTATCCAGTTTGTGTTTAAGACACTGAAATTGCACAGACTGGTAGGAATCTGAGCGGGAGTGTGTCTGGAACAGAAAGGGAGCCCCAGTGAAAATGTAACACTCAAGTGCAGTGCTTTGCAAATGCTGTGCTAGGGAGTTCTGAGCTACTTAAGTTTCCAGTTAAAAGTAGCAGAGTGAGCTACACTTCCAGGACTGAGCAGACTACGTTGGAGGACAGGCAAAGTTTGCTCATTGGCGTGGAGGTGAAGGTCTTCAGCTGTGTAAAATGAGCAGGCATAGCTCCAGGGCAGGAATGGGATGTGACAGTTGTCAGTGCACTTCATCTGTGCTATTGGGCACTGAGAATATGTTCCAGGGCCTGATAATAATTAAAAGTCAAATGCTAATGCTTTTAATCCTTTTTAAGTGTCAGGAAGGAATCAAGACCACTTCTGAGGAAAGTTTTTGTCACTGTGAGGGTGACAGAACACTGGATCAGGCTGCCCAGGGAGGCTGTGGAGTCTCCCTCTCTGGAGCCCACACGGATGTGTTCCTGTGTGATCTGGTATAGGTGATCCTGCTCTGGCAGGGGGTTGAACTGGATGAGCTTTTGAGGTCCCTTCCAACCCCTAACATTGATTCGGTGACACTGCAGTGTTACTGACTTCTGCCTGTCTTTGCTTGAGTATTTGTGTGTCCTGGAACATTATCCTAATATTATCCTAGGAGAGCTGTCACTGTGGCTGGTAAGGTCAGCTAACCAGCTGTCACTCAAGCTGGCCTGTGTCCTGTCTGAGCTGCAAACAAGTTCCCACGGTGGCTGGTTGCCAAAGTGGAAAGCGATTGTCTGGGATATGCACCTGGCTCTTAGGTGACTTGAAACCAGTTGCAAAGTTATTCCCTTATGACCTTATGACATATTTTTTAATTTCTTTCGTCTCCTGTCATCTTTCAGCACAGAAAGACATCAGCCATGGCAGGTGATGCCATCATGGTCATCAGAGGCTTCACAAAGCTGAGTAAAGCGATCGTGGAAACCCAAGCGGGTCAGCTTCGGCAGGTTTTCCTTGGAGGTGATGCAGTTACCATTGCAAAGACTGTCCAGGCCACTGTTGAAGAGCAGTTGAGTTCTGCCTTGGGCAAAGTGCAGGTAAGCAAACCTCTTCACAGGCCAGGCTGAAGCTTTACTTTACTTCCAGCTAAGTTTTTAGTTTCGTTATGAGAGTGACTAGGAATTCCTTTTGCTTTACTGTGAATGTCTGCCGTGCCTGAGTCTCTACAGATCACTTAGTGCAGAGAAGTAACAGCCTAGCTGCATGCCCATCTCCCATGACCACAGATGGGTAGGGAGTGGATCACAGAATCACAGAATGGGCTGGGTTGAAAGGGACCTCCAAAGGTCATCTAGTCCAACCCCCTTTGCAGTAAGCAGGGACATCCCTGACTAGATCAGGTTGCCCAGAGCCCTGTCAAGCCTCACCTTGAATATCTCCAGGGATGGGGCCCCAACCACCTCCCTGGGCAACCTGTTCCAGTGTTCCACTACCCTCATGGTGCAGCACTTGTTCCTAACATCCAATCTAAATCTGCTCTTTGAAGCCATTGCCCCTTGTCTATCACTGCAGGCCTTTGTAAACAGTCTCTCTTCATTGTCCCTGTAAGATTTAAAGTTCTTTTCTGAAAGTCTTTCTGTTATTGTTTGCAGGATTTAGGCAAACAGCAGGAGAACTTGGCTGATCTCAGTGATAAGTTTTGGGAAGATTTTGGGAAGGACTATGAGTTCTCAGCCCAAGAGCGATCTGATGCTCCAATGGACTTCTCCACTTCCCCTGGCAAGCTTCACCAACACAGCAGTGAAGGCCCTGCTTACTCTTACACTACAAATGGACCTTTTAAAAGTACTGGTGATGCTGGAGATTCTGACATGGATCAGAAATCTTCTCCTCCCAAAATGGATGCGAGGTTATTCAGAGGCTTCAGGGACCCTGGAAATCCTTTTGCTGCTACCTTTGGACAAAATAGGGCTTTTCACCAAGACCATTCCTCTGTTGGTGGATTAACAGCTGAAGATATTGATAAAGCCAGACAGGCTAAACCAGGTTCAGGACAGAAACCCTATAAACAGATGGTATGTGATACTTGTTTTTTTTCTCAGTACTGTGGTTTCTATTCTGGATTGGCCTTACTCACCTTCTCCTTGGTTTCTCTCATTTCTTCCTCTTCTGCTGTTCCCTTTTATGGAGCTATCTGGCTGAAGCCCAGTTGCTTTGTGGATTTCTTTTTGGTTGATTTTCCTTTTCCCCTCCTCCTCTTTCTGCTGCAGCTCAGCGAGAGAGCCCGGGAGAGGAAGGTTCCTGTCACACGGATCGGACGGCTCGCCAACTTCGGAGGTCAGTTTGCACTCCCACATCTGCACTCACTAGGCTTCCACATTAGAATCACAGAATGGTAGGGGTTGAAAAGGACTACTGGAGATCATTGAGTCCACCCCCATTGCCAGAGCAGGATCCCCTAGGGCAGGTCACATAGGAATGCACAGTGACTAACGACTGGCTGTGGCAGTGCTCCTGATGAAGCTGGAGTTGGTTCTGTTCAAGAGAGACAGGGATCTGCTGGAGAGAGTCCAACAGAGAGCTACCAGGATGATTAAGAGACTGGAGCATGTGCCCTATGAGAAACTGAGAAACCTGGGAACTGGTTAGTCTGGAGAAGGGAAGACTGAGAGGGGATTTAATAAATGTTTATAAATAACTGAGCGCTGAGTGTCAAGAGGGAGGGGACAGGCTCTGCTCAGTTGCTCCCTGTGGTAAGACAAGGGGCAATGGATATAAACTGTAGTACAGGAGGTTCCACCTCAATGTGAGGAGGAACTTCTTCACTGTGAGGGTCACAGAGCACTGGAACAGGGTCCCCAGAAAGGCTGTGGAGCCTTCTTCGCTGGAGACTTTCAAGACCCATCTGGATGTGTTCTTGTGCTAGATTCTATGGTCCTGCTCTGGCAGGGGAGTTGGACTCAAAGATCTCTGGAGGTCCTCCCTAACATCCTGTGATCCTGTGATCTCTGGTTCAACTTGCTAATGAGAAAGTGCTTCCCACAAAAAGCTGGCTAGCTCAGAGCTTTTTCCTTACAGGCCAAAGCCTTCAGTCAGAATGAAGTTGTACTTTGAATCCCATCTTCTGTCTACTCTTTTATCATAACTGCTCTACGATAGCACAGCAAAAGAAAAAAAGCTCCCCACATAAACAGAGCTTTCAGGTGCATTCTGGGAGCTGCCTGTAAACAAGAGCTGCAGAGCTGGCATGCGTTATTGTTTGTGTTCAGATGGCAGGCTGATGTGTCCCTGGAGTTTAGTTTTTGTGTGCCTGTTGGAAAACAAAGTCATTCTTCAGAGGGCAGGGCAGATGATTTGGGAGCACACAGCAGAACTGCAGATCTCCATACTGGGCTGTGCTGTTTCAACAAGAGGGAGAGAGTGAGGTGCAAGTAGATCTCCAGTCTGTACAAGTGCTCTGGTCCTGCCTATTTGATTTGCCTTTGCTGAGGAAACTCCTTCTAGTCCCTACTGTCTTTACTGTTACTGTCCAGCATAGGCAGCTGGAGCAGCTGTTACTTTAATTAGTTGTTTTCCCAAACTTGTCCTTGCTGCTTTTCTGAACAGTGGTTAAATATAAACCAGATCTTTTTTTGGTATTGATTTATGAGGGTAGGGAGATGATAGTTGTCAAGGTTTTATTTACTTAGCCATCACTTATAAGCCATTCTCTCCCAGGAAGGCTGGCAAGTGGAACAGATCATGGATGCCTCCTCCTTAGAGGTGTTCAAGGCCAGGCCGGATGAGGCTTTGAGCAACCTGGGCTAGTGGAAGGTGCACCTGCCCGTGGCAGGGGGTTGGAACTAGAAGATCTTTCAGGTCCCTTCCAAACTAAACCATTGTGTGAAAGCCTGAGCTTGCAAGGTGAAGCTAACTGAAGCCCATGTGAATTTTCTTGGCAGAATGGGACTTAGTGTGTTAAAAAGCAGCTAAATGTCTTCAGTAATATTAACAGATAATGCTTATCTAATGTCTTATATCCAAGACTAAGTATGTTTCTGAGAAAAAGGGAATTATCACAGTGTTGCAAAGGGAAAAGGTGATCATAGCCAGTCTTACTTAGCTTAATCATCAGATGAGCAGCCTCACTGTGTTTTTGTTGTGACTGTAATGTTTTGAGATGATAGGTTGTGAACGGTTTCCCTCAAGCAGCATGTAAGGCTCTTGTAGTTCTCTCCCACAAAATCTGATGGGGAAGCATGTGTGCAAAATAGACATCCAAGTGTTACAGATGCCAGAAGACAGAAAAAGCGCCTCTCAGATGTAATTCAGATCAACACCACTGTGTTCTTCCTCTTTGTGTCTCTGTGTCAGAGTAGGAGGAGCTGGGGGCAGAGACATTCCATGCAGTACAGGAATAAACAGCAAGTGGGTTTTGTGATAACATCAGGGTTTAATACTGGCCAGAGTTCATTGCAGGTGCTGGCTTCTCAGCATTCTTAGTGTTCTGTAAAGGGAAGCAGGATTCCTGATCTGCTTTTTGCAGTAACAAGGACCACTGAAAAACTCACTTGACTTCAGTGTTTTTAAGCTCGAGTAGCATACAAGTCTCCATTGTAATCCAGCCTTGATTTCTACCCGAAGTGTCACTTCACACTTGGTTGTCGTCTTCCAAATTTATCTCTGGCTTCTTGCTGACAGCTGGTGGGCATGAAGTGGCAGGTGACCAAATTTTCTATGAACTTTGAGTTCCACTGCTGTGGTTGTACACTCCAGCACTCAACATCCAGGGCTGTTGCCTGTGGAAAGGCTGACTCCTGCTTCAAGGGGAAATGGAACTAACTGCCTCTCTTCTCCTGACCTCACTTTAAAAAGAACCCAAACAAACAAAAACACCCAAACCAAAAACCCCAATCCACCAAACCTGCCTCCCAAACCAAACCCAGGAAAGGAGAGCAAGGAAGAAATGATTGTTTATGGGCAGCATCCCCAGACCTATCTCTGTGTCATCTGTTTTTTGTTCTTGCCCTTCTCCAGCTGTCATGCTGGCAGGACAGAGCTCTTGCTTTGAGACTACTTCTAGGGTGACTTTGTGTTGCAAAAGCCAGGATGTTCTCATCAAGCTGTTTTGCTCCTGTGCATTTGACAGTGTGGCTTGAGGCTGATTACAAAAATGCTTGTGTATGTGGTTCAGAGGGTTTAAAGCTCTGACCTGGGTCTTTTTCCTTCTTATTTTTAAAGGACTAGCTGTTGGCCTTGGCATTGGAGCGTTGGCAGAAGTTGCAAAGAAGAGCCTTAGACCTGAGGAACGCAGTGGTAAGCCCCTTCTGTGTTCTCATTCTTAATTAGTATGATTTTTTTCCCCCTTATTTTTATCTATTTCTCAGGCAGAGTGGGAAGACTGTATTGTTTTGAAAGCTGAGCTGGTGAGGCAGTCAGGATAACAGGGGAACGTGGGTAGTTTTACTTATAACATAATCCTTCTCCACTTCCAGTCTTTAAGTGGTTGTGCTCTGAAACGGAAGGATGCTCTACCTAGCAGGGACTCCAAGGATGGCTGCTCTCTGCAAAGAGAGACTTTCTGGATATGTTCAGTGGCAATTCCTTATTTCCAATATTTATTCATATATTATTTTCCCCCCCTTTCTTTCTTCTCCCCGTTGGAGAGACCACACCTGGAAAACTGTCCAGTTCTGGGCTCTCCAGTACAAGAGAGACAGGGATCCACTGGAAGGAGTCCAACAGAGAGCTATAGGTTTGATGGGGGAACTTGAACAGCTGTCCTATGAGAGACTTGGGGCTGTTTAGTCTGGAGAAGAGAAGGTTCCAAGAAGAGAAGGGAATCTTAGAAATCTAGGATGGCTCAGATTGGAAGGGACCTTAGAGATCTTCTGCTCCAACCTCCCTGCCATGGGCAGGGATGCCTCTCAACTAGATTTGGCTGCTCAAGGCCTCATCCAGCTTGGCCTTGAACACCCCCAGAGGAAGTACCCATGACCTCTCTGGTCGACCTGTTCCAGAATCTCACCACCCTCTTACTGAAGAACTTCTTCCTAAGATCCAGTCTAAGCCTACTCTTCCTCAGGCTCAAACCATTCCCCCTGCAAATGCAGGGTAGCCCAGCAGAGAAGAAAGGATATTTGGCTGGCAGTCGTTGTTTTTCTCCAAGACCTGAGGTGTTTGAGGCTAAGTGCATTTCTTTGCTCTGATTTAAAAGCATGCATTCAGGCAAATGTGGCCACTCCTGTCAAGAATCCTTGACAGATTGTTCATACCTCTTGGAAGCTGATGCTTTGCTTTGCTTGTAACAGAGGAGAAATTGCACAACTGTTGGTATTTGTCTGCTTGCCAGATTACTTTCTAATTGGGCACACCCCAGAGTGAAAACATGAGCTTGCAGGTCTGTGAAATTTGAGGGAATAACATGAGCTTTGTTGCTCTTCCTCACAGCAGGAGGAAGGATCCTTCAGAGGGCAACAAACACTTTTTCCTTGCAGTAAAGGAATTGCACCTTTTTATTCTTGCTAGTGACATGATTATTTTGCCCTCTAATTACAACTTGGTGCCAGAAGTTGTCTCTGCAGCTTGCTTTGTAAAGAGTAAGAAACCTTGATTAAAGAATAAGGCAGAGGGCTGCCAATTTCAGTGCTAGGCATGGGAGTTACAAACTGAGAGCAGTGAATACTGAGCTGAGGCAGAAGTCAAAGTCTCTTTCAGCCCTCGTGCTCTCTTGGGGCTTTTTAGGCCAAGACCACAGGAGAGTCTCCAGGTGAATCAGGTACAGCCTCTTATTAGTGTCCTCAGATGTGTTTTTTACAGGATTTTACAACTGTGGGTAAGGCTCCTTAAATGACAACTGCCTTCTTGGGCTCTGCTGCTGCAGAAATGCATGGCAGTTTTGAGTCCAAGATCCCATTTTCTTACTGATATGATTTTTCTTTCCTGGCATTGGCAGCCTTAGCTCTTCCTGGAGGAAATCTCTTGATTTAGGGTCCCCTCTACATTTCTTTAAAAAAATACCTCTGCACCTCTTTCACAATTTCAGCTGGAGTCATTTGTGTCCAGCTTTTCTGGCTGGTAGCACCATAAGCACAGGCTGAGACCTGTCTCTCTTGAGGATGACCTGTTGTCCTGTTCTCTAGAAGCTGGTGGAAGATGTCTTTTCTCTCTCCACTGCTGCAGTATTAACTGTTTGGCACTTCAGACATCAGCAAGTGAGATGTGTGTATGCCCAAAGGCATGCTGAAGAATTTCATGCTCACTGACATCCAGGAGTGAGAGGAAAGTTGTCTTCTCTTGGTTACCCTCTTCTTGTCCAGTCAGTGCAAATGGAAGTGTCTCCACCTTTCAAATGGAGCTAGAAAAACTGGTCCTTGAGTCACACAACGACAAGCTAGAAACTCCTGAGCTACAGGTGATCCTAATAGCATGGCTTGAACTGTTCCCTTCAGTTGCTCTTACCAAATAGAGGGACCACAAATGTCTACACCCCTGCATGTTCTCTAGCAACTCTGCTAGCGCTGATCTGCCTTTTCCTGCTCAGATTCCCCATCCTTGCTTAGTAGCTACAGGGCCTTTCCCCTCTCTCTACCTGGTTTCTCTCTTATTTCCATGATCAACTTCTTAAGGGATTTATCCTAGAATAAAAAAATCTGGTGTGAGAGTTTGTGAATTTTCTCCCTTCTCCATCCAAGCCTGATGTCCTGGACATAAATTCTTTCCACTATCAATTCCTGTGAATAGGTGCAGGAGGGGGTTTTGTTGGTTTGTTTTGTTTCTGGAGGAGGGTTTTACTCACAGAATGGTTTGGGTTGGAAGGGACTTTACAGATCATCTAGTTCCAATAGGGACACCTCCCGCTTCTATTGACATTTTTTTCCCCTTTCCCTGATGAAGTAGGTTAAAACCAAACAATAAACCCAAACTACAACAGCAACAACTTTGTGATCTTAAGATGGGGAAGTAATAATTTGTACATCAAAAGGTGCCAGCCATTTTTAGGGAAAAAAATGTTAACTTACTGAAAATCAGCATATTTCTTCATGAACTTGTGCTGGGTTTTATCCCTACTTCCTTTGCACCTAGCCTTGGAAGTGTGTCTCTGTTCTCCCTCCCCGTGCCATTTACCTAACCCTGCTTTTGACTCTTGTTTCCAGGTCATTCCTTGCTCGTGTTTCCTTTTAGCAAAGTACACAAAAAAGCAACGGCTGAGCACATGCCGCCTGGTGCTCAGCTACTGGCCTTGTGGGCTTGACTTCAATGAGAAGCATGCCAGGACAAAGGGGGTGGGGAGTGCCTGTATCTGGCTCTTTCTCTGATAAGACTTGTAATACTGTCAGGGTTCATTGGCTGCTGGAGGTGACTTCAATCATTAACCAAGTCCTTTAAGTCCTTTATCCTGCCGCAGACTCGGAGCAGGATGTTTCTGTGTGCCAGTGGTGTGAAGGAAGTAAAGCTTTGCCTCAGTACTTTCCCTAGCTCCTGTGTGTCCCATGGAGCTCACACAAGGGATTATTTACCTCATCACTGCTAAAACCACAGAGTTTTCCTGCTGGGACAGTAGAGGTGGGATTGCTGAAAGTCAGAGCTGTTAAATGGCTCCAAGCAGTCCATTCTCCAGAGCCAGCTTTTCCAGTGAGTGGAAAAGCAGCTTGACCTGCTCAGTCTCTGGGAATTCTCACATTGGAACTGGATGATCCTTGAGGTCCCTTCCAACCCTAACAATTCTAGGATTTTATGATTTTCTGGGCATATCTCCTGTTGAATGTGGGCTAGCAGAATGAAGTGAGCATGATGAGGTAAGGATGGTGTTCACCCATGTGCTTTCTCTCCTCATCCACAGGAAAGAAAGCAGTGATGGATTCCAGCCCATTCCTGTCAGAGGCCAACGCAGAACGAATTGTGAGAACCTTGTGCAAGGTCCGGGGAGCAGCACTGAAGCTGGGACAGATGTTAAGCATTCAAGGTAAGAGAGGTCCTCAGCTCTCCTTAGTGCTGAAACGTTGGGCCATTGGCTTCTTGTGCTATATGGTCAGCTGTCTGGAGTCAGTCAATGTCAAGTGAGTGTGAAGAGACCAGACAAGTGGCTTTCCCATCTGAGAGCAGTGGTGGAGACATGTTTGATTGAGTTCAGTCTAATCCCAGTATGAAATCACTGGAGGTATGCACTAGGTACCACCACGTTCCCAATGTCCCTGCCATGTCAGGCACACAACTGGTTGGAACTGGCTGAAAATAGTGACACTGTCTGTGTGAATTGTAATGCCTGTATTAAAAGCAGTTGTTGGGAAGCATGCATTTAGCAGGGACACCTCTCATGGAAGGGACACTTCTCCTGGCAGGGATACCTCTCCTAATGGCGACCCCTGCTCTACATGCAGGTGTCCCTGCTAGAAAGGAAAAGGACAGTGTCAAGAGTGGGGATTCTGCTCTGCTCTGCTCTCATGAGACCCCACCTTGAATACTGCATCCAGTTGTGATGTCCAGCATAAGAAGGACACAGAGCTGTTGGAGTGAGTCCAGAGGAGGGCCACAGAGACGATCCAGGGGCTGGAGCATCTCTGCTAAGAGAACAGACTGAGGGAGCTGGGGTTGTTCAGCCTAGAGAAGACCCAAGGGAGACCTTAGAGGTGCTTTGGAAGAGCTGGAGGGATCCTACAGGAAGGCAGCAGAGGGACTTTTCTTGAGGGTGTCCAGTGACAGGACAAGGGGGAATAGTTTGAAGCTGAGGGAGAGCAGGGTTAGACTGGAGCTGAGGAAGAAGTTCTTCATTATGTGGGTGATGAGACTTTGGAAGAAGAAATTCTTCATTATGTGGGTGATGAGATTTTGGAATAGGCTGCCCAGGGAGGTTGTGGATGTCTCCTCCCTAGAGATGTTCAAGGCCAGGTTGGATGAGGCCTTGTGCAGCTGAGTCTAGTTGAGAGGTGTCGCTGCCCGTGGCACCGAGGTTGGGGTAGAGGATCTCTGAGGTCCCTTCCAATCTAAACCATTCCATGATTCTATGAAGAACATGGTTCCATTCTTTGTTGACCAAAAGTGGTCAAGGTTATATCCACAGCCTTCTCCCATTACAGCAATCTGATTGTGGTCTACGTGCATTGTTGGCACTGAAGCTTTGCTTGGAAGTCCACAACAGCTGATAATAGAACACCTCTTTTAAACTTGAGGAGAATTCAAAGTGATATTCCATCAAGCTCTGAAGCCAGTGACCACAGGGGAAGGCATGAAGTGGCATCCATGTCTGTAGTGAACTGTTACAGTCCTGGGAGATAGCAGGTGTGCTGAATTCAAACCTTATCTGGACCTGTCCACTTTGCTTCCTGCCCAACTTCTTAGGGAAGGAAAGGACCGGCCAAAAATAGATGTTACCCTTGTCTGGAAATAGCTTTGGAGATGTCGCTGAAACTGAGTCAGTGTCTGAGTGTTTGAAGGGCTCAGCTTGCTTGGCTTGTGTTTCTCCTTGTGTTGTTGTAGATGTTGGCTGGCGAGGCTGGATCTAGCCCTGTTTTAAATGACCTGGGCTAGCCAATACAGCAAGAGCAGCTCCCTGTTCCACAAAGGCCTGACTGTGGCATTCCATCATTTTTCATTTGCCAGTCACTTATTTTAGGTGTGTGCCAGCCTGATGGCAACACTTAACAAAGCAGAGGGGGTGACAGCAGCTGTGGCATCAAACTGCCACACAGATCCTGCCTTTATCACCCTTTTAAAAGTGCCAGGTGCCAAAGACTGATGGTTCAGAGTGCAGATCCAGAAGGAGCTCTTGGGCTCCTTGCTTTCTATGGCCAGCATCTCAGGAAGGAGGGGTGGGTATGAGCTGTGTCTGGACATCAGCTCTGAAGTTAACCTGGGTCTAATTAAATTCTAAAGGCACTATTGCATTGCACCTGATGTGTGCTCAGAGCCTGGGCACAGCTGCCCTGGGCTTGGATGTGAGTAAAGAGGGAATAGCTGTGAAAAACCAGATCTAAGGAGCAGAAATGCCCTGGATTTTTGTCACTTGCCTGCTGCTTCCTAATGTTACTGAGCTCCGGCAAGAGTGTCACACGCTTACTGATTGACTTCACTTTGGTATCAAGAACATGCAAGGCCTTCAGCAACTTCAGTGGTGCTGCCCAACCCTCACTTGACTGGAGACAAATGTGTGGAGTGCTGCAGTACCTGGTGAGAACATAGGCCCCTGGTAACTTTGCTGAGGGACAGTTGTGAAATGGAGCTCTTCTTCAGCCTTCTCTTCTCCAGGCTGTACAGCCCTGTTTGATGATCCCCTTGGTGACAGAGCAGAAGCTTCTGTCAGTGCCTGGAATGCACACACCAGTGCCATGTCTGGCCTTCTGGCAGGGCTCTAGTGTCACAACTGTAGTTTCACTCTCTGCTCCTGCAAATCCTTTTGATCCCTGACTTGAAGGGACGTAATGGGACCTCCTCTTGAACTCCTACTCACTCCAGTGAGGGTTTGGTAGTACTTTCTAATGCTGCTCATGGCTTCAGTGGGAATTTGTGAACAGGAGGCATCACACCTTTAGAAATGATTGGAAGAGAGAAAGAGAAGTCCTGGGCACCAGTAGCACAATAAAAGGCTTCTTCTTGGTGGTGCCCAGTGATAGGACAAGGAACAGCAGGTATAAGCTAGAGTACAGCACCTCTGGTGCTGGTTTTGGATATGGGGAGTTTGCAAAGTAGAATGATTTCAGAAGCCTTCGCTGGGGCATGCCTGGGGGCGGGAGAGCTTGGCTTGTCTGTGTGCAGGTGCCTGCTGTTTGTGTGCTGGAGAAGCAGAGAATGCAGTGCTGTGTGCTCTTCCCTTGGCAGATGATGCCTTCATCAACCCCCACCTGCAGCGGATTTTCGAGCGTGTCCGTCAGAGTGCTGACTTCATGCCCATAAAGCAGATGATGGTGAGGAACATCCCTTCCTGCTTATGGGGGAGGAGGGGACAGTAAGAGGAAACATCACCTGTGGCATACCCCAGTAAGGGAGATCGGTAGGGATTGTTCTTTCACTAAATGTTGCATAGCTTCAGGTGGGGTAGCTTCAGATTCATTTATGTGCTGCCTTTTGCCTCCAAAGCACTGAAACTTAGCTCTAGACAGAGGTAAAAGTGTGTTTTGGTTTGTTTTGATGTCCCAAGTCTGTGCTGATGGAACAAGGTGTTGCATACAGATACAATTATAGGGTCTTGTTGAATGTAGCCTCCTCTTCTGTTTCCATTCTCTCATCTTATGGCTGTTAAGCCAGTGTCTGGAAATGCCTAGAAGCAGCTTTTATTCTGATGAGAAATGAACAGCAACCTTGTCCATCCTTTTCTGCTTAAAGCCAACCCACCATCCAGGAGAGCCAGAACATGGCAAACTCGATTTTCTGTCCCTGCTTCCCTCTGTGGATTCAGCTGACACAAAAGGAATTGCCAGCGCTGCATCTGAATGACACTGAGCAGAGCCAGAGCTGGCAGCCTAGCAAAAAGGCTGTTAAAGCAGGTTGTGATGTTTAATTGTCAGTATTGCCTTCAAGAGAGTCACTCTTGCGTGCCTGGATTGCTTCTCTTCAGTTGGGCAGTAAGAGGGAGGAAGAGAAATATCCAAACTCCATGCTCATTTTCTGGAGGATGACAAGTGGCACCAAAAAGGGGACTGAGTATCCTGAGGGCAGTAGTGTTTGCGCTCAAGATCACTGTCCTTTAGGCCACAGCACAGAGCCTCACATAGATCTGATCAGCATCTGCTTAGTGTTGGGCAGCACTGCTGGCTGGACCCTCCCTTGTGATGGTGTGGGAGGGAGGACAGTCTAGAAAGCAGGGTGTAGGTACTCACAACTACTGCAAGCTGCGAGAGGCACCTCAGAGGAGTGGGATTTCCCCTAGTGAAAATCCTAAACCTTTTATTCCCACATCCTGATGCCTTTGTTTGTTTGTTTGTAGAAAACCCTGAACAATGATCTTGGCCCCAACTGGAGGGACAAACTGGAGTCCTTTGAAGAACGTCCCTTTGCTGCTGCTTCAATTGGTCAGGTTCACCTGGCACGCTTGAAAAATGGGAAAGAAGTTGCCATGAAAATCCAGGTGAGCTTCAGACCAGCCTTAGCACTTTCCTGTGCCCCACAGGAGGGCAGGGGAGCAGTATGAGCATGCTTGCTGCTAGACACATACAGGCCTTTATGCAAGTGAAAGTGTGGGCCCAGTGAGTCCTTACCTAGTGCTAGGCTGTGTAGCTCGAGACAGTCTCTGACTCCACACAAGTGGAAGACACCTCCTAGGTAGATCACTGCAGTGTGGGGATAGTGGTGGTGAAAGACTGCCTGTGCTTTTAGGGCCCTACCTGAGCAGCCCCATCCCTGGGATGTGCACATGCCACTTGCCCCTTTTCTGGCCACAGCCCAAAGGTTAAAGAAGTTTTAAGTGATGAGCAGGCAGTGACTGTTGAGCAATGACAGTGACCTTTCATGTGCTGGAAGAGTCCTTGTCAAAGGACCTGAAGGAGCCCTTCTGCTTGCAAGGAGCTACACCTTAGCATGATGTCTGTCCCATTTTAGATGCTGGGCTGTAAATAACCTTTTAGAGGAGGGGTAAGCTTTTACAGAATCACAGAATTATAGAGGTCTGTTCCAGCCTCAGAGATCATCAAGTCCAGCCTATGGCCTAACACCACCACCTCAACCAGACTATGTCACCAAGTGCCACACCCAGTTAAACACCTCCAGGGACGGTGACTCCACCACCTCCCTGGGCAGTCCATTTAGAGGTGGTGCAGATAGAGCCTGGCTCACTTGTAGGTGGCTGTGTGGTGGGAGGATGTTGAGCTGGAAGTTTTTATCTTGCTCTATACAGCTTAGGTCATTTAGGTATCAACACTGCCCTCTCCCATTCTGTCCTGCAGTACCCTGGAGTCGCCCAGAGCATCAACAGTGACGTTAACAACCTGATGACTGTCCTGAGCATGAGCAACATTCTCCCTGAAGGTAAAAACACAGAGAGCCTTGGCAAGTTCTGCCTTTCCCCTGGCACACAGAGGAGCAAGCAGCATGCTGCATACTTCTCTCTATAGACTGGAGAAAGGGAAGCAGCCTTGAGGAAACATTGAAAAGGACTTGAAAATTGCCACCTTTGCCCAGGAGCAGATCTCCTGCAGAAAGTGGGGGAGTTAGTGAATGTGGGCAGTCAGTGTAGGGCCAACTTGGGGAGTCATGCTCTGTTCCCCTCTCCTGTTGCAGAGCCACCACTGCCTTGGGCACATGCCCACCCCAGTATTCTCTAAGAGTAGTGGAAAATATACCTGTGATTTCTTTTTTCTGACCATGACCAGACCCAAAGGGGCTCCTGGCAAAGTATCAAGTGTCAGGGCATACTCCCTCAGATGGCTTTCCAGGCATGAAGGATGAGCAGTGTTCAGGTTAGGTTGTCCTTGTTCTTTTCTGGTACAGTTGGCATTACTCACTCTTCTCTGTGTTTCCTGTAGCCTCCCATTCCCTGCTCTTTCCAGTCATTCTGTGTTCTTCCCAGACTTGTGGAGTCATGGAAAACTGTCACACTTGGAGCTTGCTCAGTGTCCCAGCACGCAGATTAAGTCCCTTTTCCCACAGGGAATCTAGGACTTAAACCATTCTAGGCATCCATGAATCTACAGCAGCTGCAGGCACATAACTGGGAAAAATGAGTATTAAGTTGGAGGGGACCTTGAAGATCACCTGTCTCCAACCCTCTGCCATGGGCAGGGACACCTCCCACTAGACCAGGCTGCCAAAGGCCTCTTAGTAAGACTGCACTTAGCCAGGCTTTAAACCCAGCCTGGGTACTGACAAAACTGGGGTCTGCTCTTGGTGGTGGCAGGGCAGGGCCCAGCTGTGTCTGGCCTGAGAAGCAGATTGGTTTTCCAGCTCCAAAACTAAGACTGAACCTAGCACCTCAGGTCCTGCCTAGGTGCTGTAGCAGTTCACCATCTTGGTCCTGCTGTTTCTCCCTCTCATAGGCAGATAAGATTTTGGACCCTTCCTTGCTGCTTTTTTGGCTAGCCTCTGGGTACTCCTGCTCCTTGGTGTGTGTCTCTGCACAGCTATGCCAGTGTGGAGAAGTGAAAGCTGGGGCTGTGGGGTAGGGTCTGGGGGGTGACAGAGCCCTGCTGTACAAAGATGGTGTAGATGTGTCTTGTTTTAGGAGCACCTGTGTGGCCTAGGCCCAGGATTACCCACAGAACCTGTGTCTACTTGGAAATGCTCTTCGGCTCTCTGGAGCCTCCTGTACTACTCAGCTCAGAGCTGGCTGGGTAGCAGATTGGTCCTCAGTTGCACTTCTGGAAAGCTTAGCCTGAGGAGCTCCTTTTTTTCTCAACCTACTTCTCTGTTTGACTTTCAGGTTTGTTCCCTGAACATTTGATTGAAGTCGTGAGCAGAGAGCTGGCCCTGGAGTGTGACTACCAGAGAGAAGCTGCCTGTGCAAGGAAATTCCAGTATGTTCACACCACTACCTTCAACCCCTTCCATCTGTGCATGCTGTAAAAGGCAGGAGAGGTTGCTTAACTGCAGGGACAGTGGGGAGATAAATGCCATGCCCTGGGATGTGCCTGTGGGCTGAGCCCTCTGCCAGAATTACCACCTTGTCTGAGCCAGGCCTGTAGTGACTCAGCTGAACTGTGATGCTGAGCATGAAACATGGGGGTGAGGCAGGTGGCTGCTACCCTCTCTCTTCTGCAGAAGCCCACAGGAAGGTACTGCAGTAACTCTTGAGGCAGTGCTTTCTTTGCAGGGAATCCAGGGGAGGACCACAAGATGATCCAAGGGCTGGAGCACCTCTGCTGTGAGGACAGGCTGAGGGAGCTGGGGTGTTCAGCCTGGAGAAGAGTAGACTCTTGGTGGGGGGATACCTTAGAGCTGCCTTCCAGTAGCTGAAGGGATCCTACAGGAAGGCTGGAGAGGGACTTTTCCCAAGGGTGTCTAGAGACAGGACAAGGGGGAATGGTGTGAAGCTGAGGGAGAGCATGGTTAGATGGGATCTTAGGACAAAGTTCTTCAGTATGAGAGTGGTGGGACTGGAATGGGATCCCCAGAGTGGTTGTGGATGCTTCCTCCCTGGGGGTGTTCAAGGCTGGGCTGGATGATTTTTCCTGTAAGAGTGGTCAGACATTGGAACAGGCTGCTCAGGGAGGTGGTGGAGTCACCATCCCTGGAGGTGTTCAAGAAACATGGCCCTGGTACTTTGGGACATAGTTTAATGGCCATGTTGGTGTAAGGTTGATAGTTGGACTCTATGATTTTAGAGGCCTTTTCCAACTGAAACTACTGATGATTCTATGATGTACCAGCCTAGTGCCCGTCCAATGTCACTCTCTGGCAAGAGATGTGAGCTCAGCAGCTGGCAGCAGCCCTGTGTCACTGGTGTGGCTTCTGGTGACTTGATCCCTACTGTAACTGCTAAGGAAAACAGCTCCTGGCAGCCACAGCCAGGATGTGAGGAAAGCTGGCATGAAGGGGCTGTGTGCTGCCTGAGGTGTGGCAGAGGGACCCAGGTGCTCTCCAGGCTCCTAACCTTCTCATCTCTTCATTCTCTAGGGAGCTGCTGAAGGACCACCCCTTCTTTTATGTCCCAAAAGTAATAGATGAGCTGTGCAGCAAACACGTCCTGACCACAGAGCTGGTGTCTGGCTTCCCCTTGGATCAAGCTGCAGGGCTGAGCCAGGAGATCCGAAATGAGGTACTGTGAGGTGCTCCTGCCTCTCCCCTCACTCATGCTTGGCCTGCCTGGTGACTGGTAGAGCAGGGGACACTTTGTGGAAGGGCAAACCCTGAGCACTGCAAAGCAGGATGGGATCTGGGGACTGCCTAGAGTCTCTGTGCAGGGAACTTGGTGATGACATCGGAGTCTCCCCAGGCCGGTCTGGGCCTTGCAGGAACCAGTATTCAGCAGGGAGGGGCTGGAGGGGGTAAATGGAAGGGCAGCTGAAGGGGAGGTAGCTGAGCTGCATAACTTCTAGGTGCCCTTAGGTTTGGGGAAGAGATTGTCACTTATTGGGGGGGGAGGGTCTTGTTTTGCAGCTGCTCTGTTGGGCAGAAGTGCAGAATGACCTCAGTGTTGTTATCCCCTCCTGGGGAACTGACCTGTGCTGCACAGGGCTGTTGGAAAAGTACCTCCTGGTAAACAGGAGGGGGGATGTGAGGATGGGTAGGCGTTGGTGCTGAATATAGCAAGGGATGGGAGTGCTGTGGTGAGACAAACAGCTGCTCCAGGGGCACAAATAACTGTTCTGGTATCTGCATTTTCTCTTTTTGTTTTGGTCTTTTTTGTGTCTTGCTGTGAACTGTCAGCTGTTAGCAGGTCATTGGGGAAGAAAGCAGAGTGTGTTCCTCTACATAAACTGATCTCAGTGGCACACTGGACTTGAAGCTATGCCAGAACTGGCTGCCTGTGACCCCTGAGCTCGTGTTCTTAGGGCTTGTCCCCCTCCAGCAAGCTGCTGTATCATCAGGGCTGCTTTTGCAAGGCTGGGAAGGGGGCTGTTGCTGCAAGAGAACCCCTTCGTTCCTAGAAGCTGCTGGCCTGGCTGAGCTACAACCCTCTGACCCAGATGGCAGAGTCCTGTTGCAGGCTCTGTCTTGCATTTGGTGCTCACCTCTCTCCTAGAAGACATGGTTCACTCAGTTTGCAGCAGCTCAGGGACAGAATGGAAGTGGCAGTTACGCTGCTGCCCAGGCTCCAGCTTGCATAACCTCACAGAATGCTAGGGGTTGGAAGGGACCTCTGGAGATCACCGAGTCCAACCCCCCTGCCAGTGCAGGTTCACCTACACAACATAGCAGCTTGTGTTTTAATTCAGTGAGAGCCCTTGCTCAACTACCAACAGTATCTGGAAAAGTGGCCCTCACACCTTGCTCGAGTGGCAACTGCAAAGCCAGCCCTGGGCTGACATCAATCAACCCTTTGCTTTTTCTATCCAGATCTTCCCTATCAACAAGGGAAGGGAGTTTTGATAGGGGGTTGTAGTGATAGGATGAGAAGGAATGGATTGAAGCTTGAGAAGGGCAGATTTAGACTTAGAACAGCTCTGCTGTAGTGTGTAACTCAGCAGTGGGCTCTTCAGAGAGCAAGCTACTCTTGCTTCTCCCATGCCTGTCAGTCCCTAGGTGTGAGCCTGCTGCTCATCCCTTGAGCTGGCTCAGTGCTGAGCCCAGCAGAAGACTTGGCTGAGGAGTACATGCTGGGTGTACACAGCTAGTGAAGAGCCCTTTCAGTAAGGTTTGGTCCTAGCTGTGTGTCGTTTGGCAGTGTTATAGGGAAAGACTCTCCAGTTTAACTTCTTTGGGCCTGTAACTGAAAATGTGGAACCACATCCCATTTTCCATTACCTACCCTGGCTTCATTTTGGTCAGGCTCCTGCAGTTCTTTCCACCACATGAGGCTCTAACACTTTGCTAGCCTCTCCTACCTCTGTTTCTGGATGCCTCTTGGCCTCTTGACATCTTGTGGAGATGTTCCTTTGCTCTCAAAGCAACAACCAAATGTGCAGTCAAAGCTGGGAGGGTCAAAGGCAGGACCAGGACACAGGTAATGTGTGCAGCTGAATGATCCCTGGAGCCTGCTCTTCTCAGCTGCCAGATGTAGGCCAGCAGCCTCTCTGGAGGCACCTCTGGGGGGCTGCCAGGAGCTACAGCTCAGACTGATATAAAACTTGAGTGGCTCCTGTGCTGCCTGCTAAGGATGTCTCATGGCAGGTGTGGGCTGGGAGGCACTGGGAGGTGCTCCATCACCTCTTGAGTAGTTTTGCAGCGTGCAGCAGGGAGTTCCTGCCAGTCTGGTGATGTGTCCCTGTTTGCTAATGCCCACTGTAAATGGCATGTGTGAGTAGGGCTTGCTGCCCTCCTGACTTTCTGCTTTCTCTCCTTGCTTTTCAAGATCTGTCACAACATCCTAGTGCTGTGTCTGCGGGAGCTGTTTGAATTCAGGTACATGCAGACTGACCCAAACTGGTCAAACTTCTTCTACGACCCACAGCTGCACAAGGTAAGCCCAAGCTGCTGCTGCCCTGCCTCTCCAAGAGCTGTTTTACACCAACTTCTGATTGTTTCCCACTGCCAGAGTTTAATGAGCCCTTGGCTGAGATTCTGATTCTTGCCCTTGAGCCTCAGGCAGGTAGGACAGTGAAACCTGTCCCTGTGCCACCCGTCCTCACTCGGTCTGGGTAGGAGAGCAGGGCACCTGTGACCCTGGCTGCCTGCCTGTCTTTGGACTTGGATCCAGTCACAGCTGCTTCCTTGGCCTCAAGGTCTGTTTTGAAGCTGGTCAGTGGGAAGTTGCAGCTGGCAGTGCTCTACCAGCACACTCTGGAGCCAAGGACTTTTACTTGAATGCTTTTGTCTGAAAACAATGGCAGAAATTGCAGCTCTCCTGCTTGGTCTGGCTGCTTGCTTGGGTGCTGCAGGTCAGATGGAACTGTTTGGCCATCTGTGAGGTCTCTGTTGGGAAGTGCTGGGTGAAGGTTATGTGTTGCTCTGTCCCCACACAGCCTGAGTTATCAGCTGAGCAGGTGTGGGCACAGCTCCTCTGCCACTTAGCAGTGCAAATGTCTGTGCTGCTGTCAGGGAATAAAGGAGTCAGGGGAAAGCTGAGCTGCTGTGGAAGGGCTCTGCAGCCAGCTGAGATTCCTGAAGACATCACAGAAGGTCAGGCTCTTGCTGGAGTGGTTGACACTGCAATACAGATGGGTTTGTCCATTTCCAGGTGGCCCTGCTGGACTTTGGAGCAACACGAGGGTTTGATGAGAAGTTCACAGATGTCTACATAGAGGTGAGAACTTGCACTGTGCCCTAGATTGCTGCCCTGGGCATCTTAAGAGTCTTGGCAAAGCTCTGTTTTTCTCTTTGCTGTATCACTGTGCACTTGAATTCACTGAGAGCATGAAGGGGCTGGAGGCAAGAGAGAGAGAGACATCTATTCTCCTTTCATCCCTTACCATAGTGTTCAGCACATCTGCTCCAAGCCCCTGGCTGTTTGTTTGGATGCTGAGATTGCAAAACAAAGGTGGAGCACTGTCCTGTTGCTTACTGAGAGCTCAGGCAGCAGAGCCTAGCAGAGCATTCAGAATCCAGTGGTTCTTACAGCAGAAAGTGCTTGTCCTGTCCACTCTCTCTGCCTGCGGTCTCTGGCCTGCTTGCAGACTCTGAAGTTCACATGAAATCTTGTGTGCTTCTTTCATCATCACTCTGGTCTGCACCTGATACATCCAGCTGCAGGGGCCAGAAGCCGTCACCTAAAGCTTCTCACAGCTCTCCTGTTTTGCTGGGGGAGGGGCTGGCTGCTGCAGCATTTGTGAAGCTTTTTTTGATGTCCCTCATGTTCCCTGGGCTACATGTAGCCCTTACTGGGAAGAGATTTGGTGAACCAGGAGCTGTTTCACTTTGGTAGTAGCTCTTAAACTGCCCAAGGTGCAGAGCCCTGAAGAGGAGGGCAGTGAGTGGGCAGCACCTGTGCCTGCAAGCAGTTGTGTGCTCAGAACAGCTTTCAGCCATGCTCTAAGTCTTCCTCCTCTTCAGGTAATCAAGGCAGCTGCTGACATGGACAGAGAGAGAGTTCTGAAGAAGTCCATTGAAATGAAATTCCTCACTGGCTATGAAGTCAAGGTATGGAATAGAAGGGTCTGCTTTTACTGGTGGCCACCAATAAATGTGTCTGTTGACATACCCAGCTTTCTTCATGTTGGTAGAAAGCAATGCTGCTCTGAAAGGGGGGGAAAAAAGGTTCTGACTTTTGTTCTTTTTTGAGAGTGGGAGCCCCCAAACCCCTCTCCTTCTGTTCCTCCCCATGCAAGACCCTGCAGGTGATGACTGCTGAAACTTCATGACTGGGTGGATAGTCTCTGCAAGGTTGAGTTGCTCAAAACTGTATTGACCTCATGTTCCTCAGCCTTGCTGAGGGCTGGAGGTGACCTTTCTTGTGGGTAGAGCCTGGTATCTCGAGCTGCTGCTGCTTGTAGCATTTCTCCTGTTCCTTCCCCGCTGCTGGAAATGGCTGGTGACCTTCCTTCTGCCTCTTTCCTTTTGGGCAGGAAATGGAAGATGCCCATTTAAATGCTGTCCTCATCCTGGGAGAGGCTTTTGCATCCGAGGAGCCTTTTGATTTCGGCAACCAAAGCACCACGGAAAAGATCCACGGTCTGATCCCGGTCATGCTGAAGCATCGGCTGATCCCTCCGCCAGAGGAGACCTACTCTCTCCATCGGAAGATGGGGGGTTCCTTCCTTATCTGCACCAAACTGAAGGCCAAAATCCCCTGCAAAAACATGTTCCAAGAGGCATACAGCAAATACTGGAGCAGCAGAGGCAAGAAGCCGGAGGAGTAGGAAGGATTTGAACTAAGGATGTCTCGTTCTGAGGGCGCAGTTCACCTGAGCCTTGCAGAGAGCGTTCTAAGCCTCCCATGCATTGCACCCCAGTTCTCCATCCTCTTGAGATGCAGCAGCTCTGCCCTGGAAGCCAAGGTTGTGTTTCATAAGGACAAAGCTGTTCTGTCGTGCTCTGTGTGTGTCCTACGCTGACTGCCAGTGCAGGAAGCTATCTTCTTTGAGTGCTTCTCTACTGTGGCAAGGCAGCAGCTGACTACCTGGAGTGCGTCGGTAACGTGGTGGTGGTGGTGGTGGCTGCAGATTGACTGGGGAGGGGAAAGGAGGACAAAGAGTAGCTTTGAACATGGAAACCCTGTTTGGAATTCTCCACAAAATCTTTTTGGTTTGTTTTGTTTCTTTCCAATTTTTCTTTCCAAAAGCCTTCCCTCTTTCATGCCACGGTGGAATTCAAGTAGTTTTCATACTGAGGATGAAATACAAAGGTGAACCCCTATCACAGACATGGTCAGCACCTCCCTCCCCACCTTGTGTTTTGGTGGCAGTTTGAAGAAGCCTCCTGGATTTCACTGATTTAGTGTAAGGGGAGGGGGTTGTGTGTACCTAGGATGAAGTTTTTAATGCTTTCTGCCTCTCTTTGGCTTGCATAGGAAGTATTTTAAAAATGTGAGAAGCAAGTGCCAATCTCTTTTAAACACACCTGTACACTGACACAGCCCTTCTCGGGTCTGGGAGTCAGAGATGTCATCCAGAGAGCAGGACCTGAGCACACAGAGTGGGATTCTTCACTGTCTGGCAGATTTCCTGAGGGCAAGTCAGGTGAGCTCCAACTCTGACACCATCTGCTTGCTGGACTCCTAACCAAGAACCTAGTCAGTCTGTCTGTCTCTTTTGCTTTCCTCTAATGAAGAACTTAAGGCAAGGCAGACACAAGTAATGTCTCTCAGGAGCATTTCAAGCTTTTGCTGAAGTGTCACACACACTTAAAAGCAGCCACACAGGGTTAGTTTGTTGGAGTCAAGCTAGGAAATTGACTTTCTTAGAGTTTTTGTACCAAGCCTGTACCTGTTCGACTTCCTGATTTCAATAAAAAAAGTGCTTGTGCAGTGGGGCCTTCTGCCTGCCGTTTGTTCAGCTTCTGCTGCCAAGTCAACCAGGGCCTGGCCTGTGGGATAAACAGGAGAAGCTTCCAAGTCTCCTCTTGTTGCAGTTGGTTATGCTCAGAGCATAGCTGCTGCCCTTGTAAGGCCATCTGTCTATGGGCTGTTTATTGCCTTCCTCCTTCCAGTGCAGCTCTGTCCTCAGTACTGATGAATGGCTACAGGTAGCTGCAGGGTGGCTGTCCGGAGGAGGGTGCCAGGCTCTTTTCAGTGACACCCATTGACAGGATGAGGAGCAATGGATGTAAACTCAATCACAGGAAATTCCATCTCAACAGGAGAAAAAGATGTCTTTATTGTGAAGGTGCTGGAGCCTTGGAGCAGGCTGCCCAGAAAGGTTGTGGAGTCTTCCTCTCTGGAGATCTTCAAAACACTCCTGAACATGTTCCTGAGTGACCTGCCCTAGGTGGCCCTGCTCTGTGGGGAGGTTGGACTCAATGATCTCTGGAGTTCCCTTCCAACCCCTAACATTCTGTGATTCTCCAGACAGTGATGGTAATGAGGAGCCAGAGGGACATCAGCCTGAGCAGCTGTCTGGCCATGAAAATCCCTAGTAGTGGACTTGTCTTCTTGTTTTCATTTGTTCAGTCACTCTATTACCAGTCTCTTGGACACAGGTCTCTTTGCCTTGCCTCTTTTTGTGAGGAAAGAGTGGCTGTGGGAGTTGATGCTCACCCGGGGCAGATATCCTCACCTGGCAAGTGCCAGATATGTAGCTAGTCCTACTCAGGCAACACAGCCCAGGAATGTCGGATCTTAAACTTCAGGGAACAGGTTCTTCCTCAGGGAAAAAATTCTCACTTGTGACACTTGCAGAAGTAAAAGAACAGGTAAGTGAATAAATTGTCTCTCAGAAGGAACCTATGAGGAACAGGAGAACAGGCTGTTGTGTTACCTTTCTTCTGAGATCCTAAAACTCCTCATTTGGGACTTGGTTGAGAGAGTTTAATTCAGCTGCTCTTGGAGAAGAGTGAACTCTGCTGTCAAGTGAAGCATTTGCTTTGCATCGAGGTTTTGTGCACTGATAGAGTAACTTTCCTTCTTCTGGCTTCTGACAGACTGAGTTTATTTTTTCTCCTTTGGTTCTAGACCTTGCAGCTCTCAAAGCAGTGGATTTGTTTGACACGTTAGATGCCATTGGTAAAGGTTAAAAAGCAAAGCATTAAAAGCTGAGCAGGGGATTGAATTTGGTGAGCTTCAGAGCAGCATTTCTGAGGCGGATGATCCAGAGCTGGTGGGTTCAGAGCTTGCTAAGAAGGCAAAGTAAACTCAGAGCATTAGAGTTCCCTTCTGCAGTGAGCACAGCCAGGTGAGCCTGGTAAGTGTTGCTTCTTGTGACCACTGATATCTGGTATGCTCTGCTGGGGCAGGAAACATTTCCCTTCCCTCGAGAGCTGTTTAACATCAAGCTGTAGCAAAGCATAAACCCACAAAGCTGTTCTGCATTTGCCTAAAGGGCAGCAGCTAGCAGGAGGTCAGGTATTTGGGTTTTTGTTAGAAGAGCTAATCAGAGCTCTCAGTCCCTAACCCTCCTGGCCTTTTGTGCATCTTCTAACGGGATTCACTTCTATAGCTTTGTCCAGAGAGGTTTGAGCCAGGAGAAACTGCATGGCAGTGTAATAGCTGTGAAGGAAAGGTGAGACAGAAAGCTGTGCTCTGATGGCATTTGACTCTATTGTGCTGCTGGCTCTACCTTAGCTGGGACTACACAGGTAGGATGAGATGAATATTTTTTTCTGCAGCAGGCTTCTAAGTTGTAGAAAACTCCTGCAGAAACCAGTTCTTTGTTCCACAGGGCAGGCTGGAGGTTAAATCTGCTGCTCTGAAGACAGGGATTTGCCATTCTATAGAATCAAGATTCAGGCTGCATGTGGTAGCACAGATTTTTCCTGCCTTCTTTCTTCAACCTGGGTGCCACATCGAAGCAGAAGATGAATGCTGAGGAGCTGAACAGGAAGCCTAACATGCAGTTCACTTTCTGCTTTTCTAGTGTCCAAATCCCTTGACAATAGAAGGCTCATTTCCCAAGCCCTTCACAGCTGTGATAGTGCAACTGGGACCCTGGGAATTCAGAAACACAGCACCAGGAGTGCAAGCCAGAGTACAGGAAACAGGTGGTAGTTCACGGAGCTACACAGCAGCTAGAAGGGACCTGCAGTGGCCTAGGTGGGATGAGCCCACGAGCTTAAATCCACACAAGATGGAGCAGGGGAGGCTGAGCAAATGATACTTTTGACTGAAGGAGAGGGACAGGATCAGAAGGTTCTGTGGAGAGGTAGCCATATAGGAAGAGTGCTGGCTGCTCCTCGAGAGAACTGCTGGCAGTCTTTGGTCATGAGAGGATGCCCAGGCTGGCACTGCTGGCAGCACAGGATCAGTAATAGCACAGTCCTCTATTCCTGCTGCAAGGGAAGGGGGGACTGAGGCATGCAATCGAAGGTAGGACTTTTACCCAGCAGGTACTGAGCAAAGAGGAAGATGTTCCAACAGACACTCTGCTATGGAGAGAATCCCAGGCATCGTGGTGGGTGATGTGAAAGGGTCAGGCCACATACAGAACTTCACAGGTATTCTGAGATGTCCTTGAAGATTCACAACAGTCAATTTGATGAGACCTTGAGGTGCTGGAGTGTGTCCAGAGAAGGGCAACACAGCTGGGGAAGGGTCCGGTGAACAGGGCTGGGGAGGAACAGCTGAGAGGCCTGGGGTTGTTGCTTAGTCTGGAGAAGAGGAGGCTGAGGGGAGACCTCATTGCTGCCTGCAACTCCCTGAAAGGAGATTGGGGTGAGCTGGGGGTTGGTCTCTTCTCTGTAGTAACAAGTGATAGGACCAGAGGATATGGCCTGAAATCATACTGGGGGGGTTCAGGCTGGATGGTAGGAAAAACTTCTTAATTTCTTTGCTGCAGGAGTGGTCAGGTATGGGAAAAGGCTGCCCAGGGAGGTGGTGGAGTCACCTTTCTATGAGGTGTTCAAGAAACCTGTGGACATAGCTCTTTGAGACACGGTTTAGGGAGCATGGGGCTGTTGTGTTGAAGGTTGGACTGGATCTTAAAGGTCTCTTCCAGGCAAAACAATTCTATGGTGGTAACTCAGAAATACCTCAGAATCCAGGCTCTGTCTCTAGGGTAGCTGAAACACCGGATGTGTAACTTCATGGAGGAGGGACATCCGAAATGCCGACTACGAATCTTGACAGAGAAGAGATGACCTAAGACAAAAGGTCAGGCGAAGTGGCTGAGGCAGGTCAGTGTCCCAAAGCACAAGGTGGCTTGGCTGGATTTTCAATAAGGTTCTGCTATTTTTAATTCTGAAAGCTGTTAAGGAAGAGATAAGAAAAATTCCTTTTTCTTCCCACTGTGCATTTGTGCTGATGAGTTACAAAGTCTTCCCTTCAAGAACACCATCGAGTCCCTTTTCCATTTCCTCCTCAAGGCTTGCAGTGAGAAGGTTAGAGGGGGAAGGCAAAAACCCCAACAAAAGACAGAACATCTGCACTTCTAACAGTTCCCTGTTTTATTGCAGTACATCAAAGTAGGTTAATATTAAGTGTGTTACCAACATAAAATAGTGGTGGCAAATCATTTTTTTACATTTGACTCGCCCACCTTAAATATTTCTGTGCAAAAAAGAATCTACATCATTGTTCTGTAGCAGAGAATCTCTTAACCATGTCCCCTACAACATTGAGGGCATTAAAAACCAACAACAACCCAAAAAAAAAAAAAAAAAAGGAAAAAAATAAAGAGTGAGAAGAGGCAAAAACCCCAAAAGCAGAA
This sequence comes from Melanerpes formicivorus, assembly GCF_026170545.1. Taxonomy (NCBI): domain Eukaryota; kingdom Metazoa; phylum Chordata; class Aves; order Piciformes; family Picidae; genus Melanerpes; species Melanerpes formicivorus. The sequence continues at coordinate 4,990,410 of NW_027142378.1, forward strand.
TCTTTTCCCCCACACGCACACTTGTCAGCTTTTATACTCTAAAAACAAAAAAGTGATTACATCTATGCCATGCAAAACTGTACAATAATATTACAATGGAAAAAGAAAAAAACAAACAAACAAACAAAAAAAAAGAAGTAAACCCTAAAAAAAAAAAAAATAAAGGTAATTGTAAAAAATAAAATGATATGAAAGTGTCCTACATAAAAAGGCAGGCAGGTTATCATTGCTCTGAGCTGCCAGCGCTGCTTGCTTTCTGGATTTCTTCCCTGTGGATGAGACTTTTTCTTCAATGCAAAGACTGCAAAAAAAGAGCTTAGACTGAGCTGTGGCTGGAATGAAAGGGCCAGAGGGGAGGGGGAAGATTTAGAGCACAAAGCCTGCAGCAGAGCAGTTTCTGGCGGGGTGTTCCTCAAGTCCAGTGTGAACACAAAGCATGCAGCAGGGCATGGTTTGTGTGGGTGCAGAAAGCTGCCTCCATGCTTCCATGACTCCTCTTACCAAAACCAAACCACCCCACAGCAGAAGCTGTTCTGTGCCACTTGGATCCTCAGACTTAAGGCTCAGGAGGTGTGGGGACTTGCACTGCAATAGATTTTACCCCTCTGAAAATGAAGCGGCCTGTATAAAATGGAGAACCCTCCCCCTACACCCTCTTTCTTCTACCCAATAGCATCTGTGTCCTGTGGTTCAGGGTCTGTCCAGGCAAGGCAGTATGGTGCCAGGATCCTGTGTGTATTGCTCCAGCTGTTATATTTTGAAAGGCCAACTCGCTGTGAAGCAGCTTGGTGTGGCTCAACTGCATCTTTGTACCTTACACTCTGCTTTTGGGACTGTTTCAGTATGACAGGACCCCTAACTTCCCTCTGCCACATACCTGAGAAATACACACCTGGCTTCCAACATGCTCAGAATCCAATCCATGAGCTAACCAACCTTCCTGACTCAGTTCTAAAGCTTGTTCAGGTGAGCAAAAATGCACATTCCTAACAAGCCACAGCAACTAATGGAAAGAAAAGGAAGCAACTACATTGCCACTGGTTTGAAACCACCAGCTGTCATCTACAGGCCCAAGGCAAGAGAGAAGAAAGTACTACAACCCTGCTTTGGGGCTGATGAAATGTAGGAGGAAGCCACACAGCTGTGTGTGCACATGTGCAGGGGAAAACCACTCACCAGCCCTCTGTCATTCTACAGCCTGGAATCCTTAGTAGCTGCCTGAATCTGTTTAGATCCTTTGTTGCCAGTAAAAGAGGAAAAAGAAAAATGCAGAAACCAACCCTCCCAATGTTTAAACAGTATCAAAAATGCCAAACACCTTCAGCCTCAGCCGGTAGGAAAAAAAAAACCAGTTAGATCCACAGTGTGTACAGAGTGCTACAGTCAGAAACTCCACAGAGTTTCAGCTCCCTGGGCAGGATGCAGCCCTCACACTGTGAAGCTGAAGCAAGGCTACAGTGCCAAGTAGCAACATCAAACCTTAAGAGACAAACTGAGATACCAGGCAAGAGTCCTACAGTTCAAATGACCAAATGACTTCTCCTAGCCCAAAGAGGCTTTTCAAAGCTCGGCTACACTCTGCAGAGGTTTTTAAGCATTCAGCTGAGGGTGGTTTAAAACTGCTTGCAATCAAGTGGTCCCCAAATACATTGAACTATTCAAGTCCTAGGAGAGTTTTTCTCTGAAGTGATGTGGTCATTTGCTTTTCAACTGAGAGAACAGTTGCTGTTTCCCTGCTGAATAGAGGAGTATAAAAATGCAGAGTACCAAACAAATGGTTAAATAGAGTAATCCTAAAGGAGACTGCCAAGGCTTAGAACTACGGTGTACAAACAGTGTAGGCCTCTGGAGCGCTCATCCTCTGGAGCTTGGTTTTGTAGCACAGCCGAGCTAAGCTCTGCCTGAAAAATGTCAGGGTTTGATTGCAGGCACCATCATGGAGGGGTTTACTCAATGGAGTTGTTTGTTCCAGGCCATTTTCAGACAGAGCATTAGCTCAGCTGCAAAAAATAAACACCACAATGATAAATCCACAAACAAGACCCTATGACCCTCACTTGGGGGGGGCTGGAGGGGGACTGTCACGCAGACTGCTGGTTCAATGCCTTCTCTCTACATCAAAATAAGGTTAATGTTTAAATACAACATACAGTACATACCAAACTAGTCTGCAAAGGCTTTGAGAAGTGTGTGGACATGCTTCACCAAAACGGGGGGGGGGGAATTGTGGGGCAAAAGCAGTGGCTATACTTGAAGCAACAGGCTGCCACCTTTAAAAAAGAAGCTGATGTGGAGCTGGAATAATGCCAGTAACACCCTGCCTGTCTGTCCCTCACGAAGACTGGGAGGAATTAGTTTCAAGTGCTTTGCTGGTTGCTAAAGCTTTCAATATTAAATGCCAGGCTTGCAAATGTGAGAGCTTTGAAGTGAAAAAAATGAAAAACACAGCCAGTCTGCTACTCTGAAGAACCCACACAGGAGAGAGAGGGAGACAGAGAAAGAGAGACAGGCTTTTGATATGCTCACCTTGAAAAAATAAAATTGCCTGAATTCCTGTCCCAAAGTAACACTGAATGAATTTAAACCTGGATGAGCCTCTTGATTCAAAGTGAAAGAGAAATCTTCCCTAGAGACCCAGCATGATTCAGTGGCTGGAGGTGATCTGTGTAATTCTTATTTAGCTCCTGCCTGGAAACTGCTGGACGTGGGTTGGACTTACCTAGAACTTCTATTGGGGAAGACAGAAGCTGGGAAACTCCCAACTGCTCTATGTGGGTGAAGCACTATGGACTGCTGACTGCAAGAATACAGAATGGTTTAATAAGAGCCATAACAAGTTTCCCAAACCCCACAAACCCACTATTCTAAATACAAAAAGCCCTTTTATATGTTTGGGGATGGTCAGAACATAAAGCCAGGAACAGTACTGCTGAGAAGAGAGGCTCATCTGAACACACTCCCAACCTGCCAGGGGACATTTCCCTCGTGCCAGCCATTTGCACATCAGTCTCTCTTACTTTATTCTGTTGACTGCTTGACCAGCTTCAGCTTTTCTGCTTATTTCTGCAACTTCAAGTGGGCTCTGCCTTCTGCTGTGATACCTTCTGCCCTCCAACCTGAACTGCAGGTGGAACCAAACAGCAGGTTGAGCACATAAAAAACAACTGCAAATTGCACAAACCCGCAGCCTGGGCAGGGAGGGAGAGGAGAACCAACCTTGCCAGCATGGCAGTTGTGAGTAGGCATCTTTGACTACCACAGTGTGAACAGTGTGAGGTCAGTCGTCAAGGTTCTTCGTTGCTACAGTGACAGCGCAGCCTGCCGGGGCTGGCCTCAGGCTAAGGGCACTCAGTTGGCTGATGTGTATTAGCAACTAGTATTTGGTAACAACAGTTAACAGTTTTCTGGTTAGGGATGGTCAAGGAGGTGTGGAAGACTGCTCCCCTCCGAGTTAAACCTGGTGAGAGGCTGACCCAGGAGGCAGTTTCCCTGCTGAACCCTGCCGTGGTGAGCTCCCTTGCTGCCTTAAGGACCTCTACTGTAGTTTGCTGGAAGGCTCCTCAGCTGCACAGCTGACAAACGAGAAACCAGGACACCACCTGGCTGCCTGACGCCCTTGCTTGAGGGGGGGTTGGGGGGGCGTGCAGGGGGTTTGCCTTCCAATTGTCGTCATTGTGGCACGGGATGGGGGGGTGAACGTGAAAGCAGGAACGAACAGCTTCAGTGACGCTACTGCCAGCAGGAAAGAAACATTGCAGAAGCACTGCAGGGACCTCTCCCAGCCACAGGAAACATCTTTCCTGCAAAAGGTTTCAAGAAGACCAGACCTCCCGAGTCTGTCTTATTACCAAGCATGAAAACAGGGACAACACAAATCTTAAATTAAAGGCTCACTTAAATAAGCATCCATCTTCTGCTGCATACACAATGCTCTTTTTTTTCCCCTCTTTTTTCTTTTTCTTTCTGTTTTTTTTGTTTTGTTTTGTTTTGTTTTTTTCTCTTTGAATATATACATAACCTATTTTAACCTCTAACATCTGCATACTCATTTAGACTCTGTCCTGTAGTAGTAAAATATTGCATCCTCTTCATCGATAAGGATTTGCTGGCGACAATCAGATCGACATTCAAACGTGGTGGCTTGGAAAGCTTTGTTTTTTTATGTGCCTCTGACATGTACTGATGGTTCCCCGTGCTGGGGAAGGTGAGGGGGGGAGAGGGGGAAAGGGGTCTCTGTGCTACTTTTGTACAGTACAATGAACTAGTGTAGGAAAACAAAACCAAATCCCTCTGAATTTTCTCTTCTTGATACTGAGCCAGTCTACAGAAGCTACGTTTTGGGAAGTGGAAGGTGTGTGTGTGGAGGGAGGTGGAGGAGGAGGTGGGATAAATATGTCTTTAAAAATGAAGCAGCTGTAACCACAAAAAGGAAACCAATGCTAATACAAAGTCTACAGCATCTGATATTTGCCAACACCCTAAGCTTTGCTCCTTTGCTGCTGTCAAATGTGGGGAAGGGAAGGGTGAGGCAGTGCCGAACGGTGCTGCAGGTGACCAGCTTTTACCTTCCTCTGTACCCCACGCTCCCAGATCACTGTCAGACAGGGATTGGAGAAGGTTAGGATGATGAAGGTGAGAACTGGAGCAAGTGAAGGGGACAGCCATGGGGGTAGCGAGCTGCTGTGATGTCAAATCTGAATGCTGAAGCAGTTCATGAGTCCCAACTCACGTGGTCAGAGCTCTCCAGGGAGAGGCTCTTGGTCTTGTGAGGAGAAACTGGGCTGGGAGGGCTGCTGAGGTTGGAGCTGTTTGATGCAGTAGAATGTCTTGGAGAGTCAGAGTCCTGCAGCCCAAACAGAAGAACAACACTAAGTAACAGGACAGCAAGTTTCTAAGAGAGACTGAGGGTGTCTGAGCAACAGGGGACTAGATCCAAAGGCCACCAAGTATTTCTCTTGTGTCCAAATATCCTGGGGAAAATTCTGGGGAATATTTTTTTTTACACAGAATTTCCTGGTCCAGAGCAACTTAAGAGTAAGCAGCCAGACCACTGTCTCCAGCAGGCACAACTGATCCTGAGTAAGCACCTATGGGATCCTTGCAATCTGCTTCTTGCCAAGGGCCTCAGCAGAATGTGCAGCTTTGTGATGCCTGTGAAGCCACAATGGCTCCTTGCACTGAGCTGAGCAATCTTGATGGGGCCAGCTTCACCACAGCTACCTCTTCTGTATCACTCCCGGCATTTAATTCAAAGCATCCTAATCAAGTTCCTCCAGGTGCACCTTCCAGAGTACAGCAGAATGCAACTACATCTCGGCTGGAGTTTGGGCTGACAGCCACATTCCAGCTTCAGCTGAAAGGACAGATGCAGCACCTATGTGAGCTCTCCTCATTCCTTGCAATGAAAAGGTGCTGAGGAAGTTTGAATCATAGAATTGTCAGGATTGGAAGGGACCCCAAAGATCCCAACCCCCCTGCCATGGACAGGGACACCTCACACTACAGCAGGTTGCTCACAGCCACCTCCAGCCTGGCCTTCAAAACCTCCAGGGATGAAGCTTCCACTACCTCCCTGGGCAACCTGTGCCAGTGTCTCACCACCCTCATGGGGAAGAACTTTTTTCTAACATCTGAATCTACCCACTTCTAGTTTTGCTCCATTCCCTGCAGCCCTATCACTATGTGACACCCTAAAAGGTCCCTCCCCAGCTTTCTTGTAGCCCCCTTCAGATACTGGAAGGCCACAGTAAGATTTCCTCAGAGCCTTCTCCCCTCCAGACTGAATAACTCCAACTCTCTCAGCCTGTCCTCATAGCAGAGGAGCTCCAGTCCTCTGATCATCCTCATGGCCCTTCTCTGGACATGTTCCAGCACATCCAGGTATTTCCTGTTGTATGGGCTCCAGAACTGGATGCAGTACTCTAAGTGGAGTCTCACCAGAGTGGAGAAGAGGGGGACAATCACCTCCCTCGACCTGCTGGCCAGTTTAAGGTTGAACCTTCCCATGTATAACAATTCTTGGTCAGAGGGACTGAGTTTAGCACTGAAGTTCTGTCATGAAGACAGTCTTGTTCTGCACAGAACATAAATTATTAAACCCAGTTTCTGCTCCAAGTGACATTATTAGATGGCAATTCCTGAATTACTTTGCTAGCTTCAGGCACAAAATGTCTCCTGTGAAATGGTTGCTAAGATAGCTTAAGAGTCTTGGCAAGTTAGGGGCAGAAGGAAGATCACCACTCCACTAACAAACTGCTTTTCAACTGGGCCAGTATTTTTGGGAGCCTCACTACCCACACAGGGAAAGAGTGCAGGGAGTTTTCTGCATGGTCACCCCAGGAGCAGAGCTGACTCAGTCTTTTGCCAGGTTAGTTTGGAATAAAAAAAAATCCAAATTTCCATAGTCAGCAACTCCTAAACTTGTAGCCAAACCCACGACAGAATTTGACTTCCTCATCTTTACCCACACATTATGACTGTCTCCTCTGTCTTCTGTCACTCACCTCTCTCTCATAGTCCCTTGTTGGTGCATCGCTGCCTTGGTCTAGGCCACCAGAGGACAGGGACCCATCTGAGGGCGAGGCCATGGGCTGCCGCTTCGCTCCGTAGCTGCCTCCCGAGAACTCCCTCCTCAGGGCGCTGCCGTTCTGTGCAGACGATCCTGCAACACAGGCAGGAATTCAGCTGCTGCCCTGCTGCTGCTCTCCTCCAGCATGTCCCAAGATGCTCAGTATCCCAAGATACTCAGTTCATGGCTTGCAGGCTCTGCAGGCGTTTATCTGGCCTGACGCCAGCTGCAGTTCTCCTGCTCCCTCCCTTGGCGTGCCAGCATGGACACACTTTAGCTCTTGAGCTTGGAGCAGAGGAGCCTGAGGGGTGACCACATTCCTGTTTATAAAGATGTGAAGGGCACTGACAGGAGGACAGAGCCAGGCTCTGCTCAGTGATGGCAAATAATAGGACAAGGGGCAATGGGTGCAAGCTGGAGGAGAGGAGGTTCCATGTGAACATAAGGAAAAGCTTTTTCACTGTATTGGTGCTAGAGCCCAGGAGCAGGCTGCCCAGAGAGATTGCAGAGTCTCCTTCTCTGGAGACATTCAAAACCTGCCTGGATGTGTTCCTGTGTGACCTGTCCTAGGGGATCCTGCTCTGTGATTCTGTGACTGCAGAAGAAAATATTCCCCCATGAGAATAGTCAGATATGGGAATCACCTCTCAGGGGAAGCAGTGGATTCCCCTACACTGCACAGTTTTAAGACCCAGCTTGACAGGGTGCTGGGTCAGCTCATTTCAACCACACCATCACTTAGAAAGGTTGGACCAGGTGATCCCTGGGGTGCCTTCCAACCTAGCATTCTGAGATTCACACATTCTATTATTCAGTCATTTGCCCGCTCTCAACACAGGCCACTGTGCTGACTCTGGCACTCAGCAGTGGCACAGCAGTACTAGGAAAGGCGTTTCCAATGCAATTCAACTGTTCCATACCCACAGCCAGCTTTCCACTGCTTTCTGTTTGCACCAGCAGCAAGAGAGGCATCAAAAGCTCTACACAGTTCAGCAACAAAGTTGTTAACCATGGAGCTTGTGAACAACCTGCCACTGATTTCAAACACTTCAGCAGCAGCAAAGCAGTCCCAGGGGTAAAAATATAATTTAAATTCTCATGGTGGTTTTAAAACTTGATGAATTCCAGCTGTGGGACTCTCAAGACTGCTCCTTTGAAGGCAAGATTAAAATACTGTGTGTGCCCTCAATGGGAACAGAGTCAGCCATCACCTCTGAAAATTCCACCTAGTGGCAGTAGGGAGAGAGGCAAATGCAGTTAAGCCCTTTCCCTAAAATTCACACATTCACAGATTGCATCTGGTTGGAAGGCACCCTCAAAGGCATCTTGTCCAACCCTCCTGCAGGCAGCAGGGACACCTCCAACTACAGCAGGCGGCCCAGGGCCATACTCAATCTGATCTTGAATGTCTCCAGGGATGGCACCTCAACCTCATCCCTAGGCAACCTGTTCCCATATTTCACCACTCTGATTGTGCAGAACTTCCTGCTGATGTCCAACCTACATCTCCCCTGCTCAAGTTTCAAACCACTGACCCTATCACTCCAAGCTCTTCTAAACACTCCCTCCCCAGCCTTCCTGTAGGTTCCCTTCAGATATTGAAATGGAGCTCTAAGGTCTCACCAGTGCCTCCTCTTCTCCAGGCTGAACAGCCCCAATTGTCTCAGCTTTGCTTCATAGTAGAGGTGCTCCAGCATTCTGATTATCTTAGTGGCCCTCTGCTGGACCCACTCAAGCAGGTCCATGTCTCCCCTGTGTTGAGGGCCCCAGAGCCAGACACAGCACAGCAGGAGAGGTCTCACCAGAGCAGAGCACAGTGGCAGAATGCTGCCCATGCTGCTTTTGATGCAGCCCAGACTGCCATTTACCTTCTGGGCTGCAAATGCCCATTGCTGGCTCACATCCAGCATCCCTGTGCACAGACCTGCCCCCCCCCCCCCCCAAGCCCCAGAGCTGTGTTTGCTTACGTGCTGCTAAGCCACTGCTGGCACTCATGGACCGCCCTGGTTCCGTGCGGGATTTGGTGATGGATGGGATGCTGACAGAGCCGCTGAACACCGTCCGGCTCTCCTGCGGCCGAAGGTTCTGCAATGCAGACACACACAACCACAACCTTTACTTATTGATTCAGGCTGACTCCACCTTGCAAGCCCCCTCCCCCGTCCCAACCTTACCAGAGCCGAATTATCTAGGCAGCAAGTCAGCAACGTTTGCAAAACAACAATTCTGCAGCTGAGTGCAGAGAGACTGGGAAGCACACGCAACGCCGCAGCGAGGTGGCTGAATTACATGGACGTATGCAGAGAACTGAAAGAGAAGGTCTAACAATTCCAGAATTCCCTTGCCAAGAGGCTATGGCAGCCTCATGATGCTGCTGTGGACGTATCCAAGTTGTATCACATAAAGCACGCTTGCCAAGGATCTGATTAAAATGCCTCTCTTTGATGCTGTCACTTGCAACTGCCTACAATAACCAGGTTAATCCATAACTCCTGCAGAGCTGTGAACACGGAGTGGATCCCTCTGTGTTTCAGTTACTTAGGCAATTCCAGAAGTATTTTACAGCATTTAAGCCAGGCCTGCCCTGCTTGAGCTGAAGTGAGAACCTGCCTCCTGTTTTTGGCCTGCCCAAAGAGGGCACACCACTGTCTGTCTACCTGCTTTGATTACTGCTCCAGTTTTGCATTCTGAGAGTTCCAGTGGGATTTGTCTAAACTGGTAACTGAAGTAGTCCTTTGCTGAGGGAAGAGGTAGAACACAAATTCTCTACTTGGATAAGGTACCTCCTTAACAACATAAGTTGTCTTTAAGATGGGAAAAGAGTACTTTGAAGTGAGTTCTGTGATACTTTATTTCTGCTTCTCTTAACCTAGAGCTGACCTTAGGGAAATGGCTTCTCAGCTTATGTTGCCCATTTCTGCATATCACAGCATCACAGGATGTTAGGGGTTGGAAGGGACCTCTGGAGATCTTCCAAGTCCAGGACCCCTGCCAGAGCAGGACCATTATGAGGTGGCTTCTTAGCCCAGAGGGACTTTCTAATCCTCCAGCACATCATTCCACCTCTGGCTAAATATGAGATTTCATCCTGCCCCTAACATGATGTGCACTGTTAAGTCATTACCATTAACCAGAATTAAGTTTAAGGAACCTTTACAGAAGCAGAACATGAAAAGAACTGCAGGTGGCTCCCAGCAGTGCTTCATTTCCACTTTACAAAACACTTCCCGCAACACAACTGTGATTTTTTTCCCTATTTAGATTTATTTGTTTAGCTGAGAGAAAGTGGCCACACCTAAAAGAACAGCTGCTATTGTGATGCCTTTTTAAAGCTGGGATGTTGTGGATCTTTCAGACCAGAACACAGATTCCATCCCTGCCAGGGCTCCCATTTCTCTATCTGTATTTTAAAATGAGTAATTAAACAGAGGTTTTGTAATGAGAAGATTTTATACAGTTCAGACTTTATCTGGTAATTATTACCACCCTGCTGTCAAATCCAGTCTTAGAATGCTCCTTAGAGCCACGGCTGTAACAGACCCCTTTGATGGTGGCTGTGAAGTCAACCTCTTGCTTTTCCTTCTCCCAGTGGTCTAGTAATGGTTGATTTTTAACAGCAAAGAATTAAAATCTCCCAATCTGTTCCTAGATCTGCCTCAAACACCAAACAACATTATCTGAGACCTTCCCAACAGAAGAGCTCCATTTAATTCTGCCATTATTCACTGCTGCACTATTCTCAATCACCATTTACATCAAAAGGCTCAACTTGTAAGGATCACACCTCTGTCCCCTGCTTACCTCCTTTCTGGGCTTTTGGATTTTAGTTTGGGTGTTTTTTATTTTTATGTTAACAACCAGCCTGCTTTGCAGTATGAATTACTAAACTTCTGCTCCTGTTTCTTAATGAACAATGTGAGCTAAAGGGTCTGAGCCTCCTGGCTGTGCACAGGCAACGGAGGCTCCCACAACAATTAGAATCATAGAATGGTGTGGGTTGGAAGGGACCTCTGAAGGTCATCTGGCCCAACCACCCCTGCAGTAAGCAGGGGCATCCTCCACCAGATCATTCAGAGAGGAGCTCCTAAGTTAGCGTTGTCTTGTGAATAAAGCCAGGGGCAGCACCGCGCCAACGTGTGCACTGCGGTCGGTACACCAGAGTTGCAAGGAAAGCCTTTTGGACTTGGATAAGCCCAGAGTGGTTAATTTTGCAAAGGGAACACTTAGGTTTAATACTAAGGCAATTAACTTCCTTAACAGTGATTGCACAGACAACAGACAGGCATCAGGGGGAGAAAGGGGATGGGCGGGTGAATGAAACAGACTCATTTGTTTTAACAGTGTCTTCATTTTTCATGACCTCAGCTTGCAAAGTCCATGTAATTCCTTGTAGAAAGTTTCTCCACAAAGCAAATCTTTCCTTCTTCTTTGTTCCAAAAACTAAAATAAAATAAGCACATGCCAGAGAGCCTGGCATTTTGGACCAAAACCCCTGGAAGTGATAGGCAGGTGAGGCAGAAAGGGGAGTCAAAGGAAAATAAGTGGTGGTTATTAGCGATAGTTACAAAAGCAGCAAAATGCAGCAAGCTAAAATCAAAGGGAAACGGAAACCTGAGCTTGCTTTGCTTAAAGAGAGAGACAAAACCCCCTCGTGTAGAGCAACAATTCAAATCCTAGCAAGGAAATCCATCCCCTGCTGCTGAACCAAAGGTGAGAGAGGAGAAAAAGAAATCAGCTGCAGCGAAGCTGCTTGCTGAGCCAAGTTAATAAGTGTGAAAGAGGGCCAAAGGACCCACACCAGAGCCCTGCAGCCCACTCCCAGGCAGAGAAGGGAGCTGCTGGGCAGGTGTGGGCTGTGTCCCTGTGAAGCTCTGTGGTGGTACCAAGCCTCAGCTTCTCAGGCAGTGAGGCGAGAAGGTGCACATGGGGTCTAACTCAACAGCCACACCACCTCCAGGAAAGGGATTGTTTCTGTGTCCCTCAGGATGCTTGGTGTTCTCTGTTGTTACTCTTTTTTGTTTAAAGAGTGTTCTGTTTAGTACCTTACAGAACTGAGCTGTTAATTCTTCCATGATATACCAGCACAGAATGTAGAAGCTCACTTTAACAGGCCATTTTTATGCTCCCCTATGGATTCTGTGTTGGTTTGGTTCCAATCTCCCATCTGAACCCCAGGCCCCTCAGGGGGAGTGCTACCTTTCTTACACTACAAGCTCCAAACACAAAGGCAGGCTGGGCAGACACAAAGTCAACCTCACAGCCTTGTTTTCCATACAGATTCACAGATTGCATAGAGGGGTCATCTTGTGCAACCTTCCTGCAGGCATCAGGGACACCTCCAACTAGAGCAGGCTGCCCAGGGACACATCAAGGCTAATCTTGAATGTCTCCAGGGACAGGGCCTCAACCACATCCCTGGGCAACCTGTTCCAGTGTCTCACCACTCTCACTGTGCAGAACTTCCTCCTGATGTCCAACCTAAATCTCCCCTGCAGTTTCAAACCAGTGCCCCTCTTCCTGTCACCACAAGTCCTTCTAAACAGTCCCTCCCCAGCCTTCCTGTTAGGTCCCCTTCAGATACTGAAATGCAGCTCTAGCATCTCTATACAGCTTACAGGCTCTCTCAGGCTAACAAGGAGACAAATGTTTTTCTTCATACAAGACTAAACTTTTAGTGCTTGAAGGAGCTAAGAGGTACAAGATCTCCATGCTCCAGGTTGCCCACCTCCACTTTGGTTTTGTTCCATTTATGCTAGCAGCCTGCAACATTAGGATGAGGGATGCTCCTAAAGCAAAAATTAAGTGTTAATGTCTGAAACACCAGGGGTCATTCCTTAATGATCCCAAGGAGACTACTCACAGGAGAGAGGGAAGGTAGAGGGTGGGTCACAGACCCGTGATAGCTCGCTGTATGTTGAACACAGAACATTTTAGAGTACACTTGGATTTAAAAAAAGCCTCTTAAAACCAGAACTGAAATACAGCTTCAGTGACCCCATAATGACCCTCTAAGAGAGAAACAGCTTAGCAATTTTATTTTAATTATTATTCTTACTACTTTTTTTTGCATTTCAATAGAGGATTCCTCTGGTGTGTTTGCATCTCTCCTGCCAGAAAAGCCAGGCTGGATGCTGGGCTGGGCACATCTTCCAAAATGCTGCAACTCCATGTTTGAATGTTAAAATGTTAACGGTTGTGACAACTGGGACTTCACAACAGTGACACACGGCCATGGGCACGTGGCCAGTCAAAGCTTAGCTGTGCAGAGTTGCTTCACAGCCATAGAGAAAGGAATTAATTTTCCACCTACATTTTAAAATTCTCTCTAGTGCTGGCTGCAGGTAGGTATCCAAAACCCCTCCCACTGATAAGGATCTAGAAGCACAATCAAAGGGCACTCAAAGCAGCCTGGCAGTGAAGATTTGACACAGGCCTGAAGGGTGTCCAAGGGCCACAGAAACCAACAGCAGTGTCTCCATTATAGCAACAGGCATGGCTCTGACCTGTACAAACCCTGAGCAACCAGCCACCACCCCACCCATCTACACCTCACAGATGACTCCTGGTTCACTTGTGAATCTGTCCCAAGCAGAACTGCAGACCACAGCAGAGGACACAATGGCAATGCAAAGAATGTACCTGTGTGCCTGTTTTCAATGGGTTTGGATTTCTATGGGACCTAGCAACCCCTGTGTGGTCAGACCAGGATGCACAACACCAAAAAGCCAAGGAAAGCACACGTCCCTTCCCCCCGGTAACACTCCAACTGGATGGGTACCTACAGAACAGGATCCTACCTCAGCCTCTGCTTTGAACTACCAGGCCTGTGAGGATCTAGATCAGCAAGTTACCATCACCTTTATTTCTGATCTTTCCTCTACGTGTTCTACCTTTACTTACTGAACTAGATAACCAGGCACAACCTGTGCTTGTGTTTCTCAGGCTGTGTACAGTACAGTGCAAAAATTCCTGCATTCCACAGGATTCCATCCTACACCAACAGTCTGAAAGTTTAGCCCAGCACAGGCAGGTCCAGAACCTTTTCTGGATGAAACCTGGTACACAGCATTCTGCTCCTGACTGCTGCAGGAGGAACACTGTGGAACAGGCAACTTTTCCTTCAAAATTCCCACACACTTCCTGCTGATTACAAAACACTGTTCTCACAGCAAGAGGTTCAGCCCAGAAATGTCTTGTTTCTTGGCCTGTCAGAGCTGTGGAAATACCACAGCTGAGAGCTGAAAAAAATCAGTCACCTGGGACAGAAGGAAGTTAAGGGGGTGAAGGATACCACTTACAAGGGGGTTTCTCCCATGTTAATAGCCAGGCAAAAGGAAAACCACACAGTGTTAGTAGAGTGAACACCTGGCTCAGCTGTTCATACCCTCAGAGTCACAAAGTCTGGAGTACCCAGGACAGAGCGTGGAGGCGGGGAAAATGCAGGGTTTATGGAATCGTAAGAGAGGAATTTTTCAGCTGAGTTAACAGTCATGTGGTAGATGTGCTCAAAGTTGCTCGGAGAGGAGATCAGACGGGAGTGATGATGAGGGAACTGATAAGGGGAACGCTGCTATCAAAGACAACAGAGAGAGAAAGCAATGAAGGATATGGGTTGTACAGGTTACATCGGCAACAGCAGTCCACAAGAGCAGTCGCACACTGAAGGACAGCCAGACAGCAAACCTGCACAGGTTCTTACATTTTCACCCCCAGTCCTCTGAGCACCTTCTTTACACGGTGTCATACGGGCCTGCTGCCCTTGCTGTTGCTAAAACATTAAAAACAAATAAAACTTTTAACTCACTGGGAATAGGTTCTGATATTTATTATCATCATCATCATCATCGGATATTTCAAAGAGCACCACAGTTGTAAAAGGTGCTTTACAGACAGTTGAGAAGCATCAGTTCCCTGCCTTGAGGAGCTTACAATCTAAAAACCGACATAACACAAACAAAGAAAGGTGAGCACAGGTGAGATGGTGTGGGGAGAAGGACAGCTGAGAATACACAAAGGTAAAGACTGTCAAAGAGATTTCCTTCTGTTATTCATGCACTTCAGCAGCTCCGTTAAAATCAACACACAGATGGGATTTCCAAGGGGAGGGATCAGTGTTTTGACACGAGAGGACACAGGTGGTGTGGGAAGGTGAGCTGGTTAGTGCCAAGACAACTGGGACAAGTGACCCTGCTGTAGACAGACGACAGGTGACCTGTCCCCACCGCACACCCACTCAATCCCCACCGCACTTGGCGATGAAGGCATCTTGCACCGCTGCCTCAGAGCTGCAGGTGATGGGGCCCTTAGCAGCTAAGGTGTGGAAGTGTTGGGAAATTCCAGTGTTTCCAACTGGCCAGCTGAGCAGTGTGTGCCCAGAACGTGACATAAGGGAAAAGAGGGGAGAACTAGCCCTGCACATTGAAGAGAAACTGTTGCTAACTCATCTCTACAGAAGGTGCTGAGGCAAGTGTTCTTGTAACTGAAAGCCATCTAAATCCAGAGTTAAAGGAAGAGCGTTTCACAGATTGCACTGGGTTGGAAGGGACCCTCAAAGGTCATCTTGTCCAACCCCCTGCAGTCAGCAGCAACACCTCCAACTAGATCAGGCTGCCCAGGGCCACATTTCAAGGCTCGCTCTCCCTCCCTGTGCCCTCTGTACTTTTGCAGCAGGGTGGCCTGCTAGGGGATGAGTTTGCCCAACAGCTGCTAGCAGATTAGAACACCTATTCTAATTGCTAACTCCTAATATCCTCTGCCCTTTGTCCGACTGACTTCATCACCTTCCAACAAATAGATCTGAGCAACATCAGAAACGTTAGGACTTAAAAAAATAAAATATGGTAAAAATCCAGCTTCCCCCTCCACTAAGCCTAAGGCACTACTTTGTTTTGTACGTGGAACGTATTAAAGTTTGGAAGAACATTAAGTCACATCCCAATACACAGTTATCAAACATTATTGTTCTCTTCATTTCAGCTGGTAAAATCCAACTTTTAAAAAAGATTATATATATTATTATTATTTTTTTAACACATGGTTATGATGAGACTTTGCATGATAAAACAAAACATCAAACACCACATTAGGGCATGTAAGACATTATACATATTGAATTGGTTACTAGTGAAGTTTGTCAGCATCTAAGTATCAGGAGAAGTAGTCACCCATTCCAGGAATGATCCAGGAAAGCAGACCTTGCTGAGTTACCTGGTCACAACAGAGAACTAGCATCAAAGCCAGCAATGCTCCTAAAAGCCAGTAAGGGAGAATAAGGAGTCTCTACAACCACGAGCTAAAAAGCAGCGAGTAGGCCAGCTGCAGACTGTGAAAATATTGAGCTAACATTCAGCCATGAGTGTGAGAAAGCCATGAGATGGAAACATTTCCAAAAATGATCCTCCTCCATGGAACTTTCTCCATGGACTCCCACCATTAGATGCATGCAGGGGGTTCCCACTTTCCTTTAAACAATACCAAATATGGGTAAGTATTCATTTAGTCTATAAAGTTTCTCATTTGAAACAAGCAAAGCTTCACACATCATCAAGAATGGAAGTATAATGGCTCATGTATAATGAGGTCAAATTGAAGCATCATGTTGAAATATAAAGGCAGTCAAGGCTCGCTTTTTGCATGTGAAATATTTAGGCATGCAGCATGTGAAAGCAAAAAAAAATAATAATCAATCCTGTACATCTGATGTACACAGAGAGGTGGTTCTGTGCTGCAGTTAAGTGCAGTTCCAGATTTCAGATCTTCCACTACAAAGGAGCATCCACGATAAAAGTGGCTTCAAGGAACAAGAGGGCAGAAGGGAGGCCAGAACTGTACGGCCAGTTAATTGGTGACAGGCTGCTAGGGAAGAAAAACATGTAAATAAATGAGTTTGGGGATATACTAACAGGAATCATTCCACATTGTACAAAACAAGATCATGACCCAGAGTTAGCATCCACATCAATAAAACACAAATAGGTACCGGTTAGGGTTCAGGTAACAGCAAACAACAACTGCTTTCTGTTGTGTGGTAGCCCACAAACCAGCTTGTCAAAGTGAGGCCCTTACCACCAAGAAAGGAAGGATGCAAATTTAGAACTGCCTGATAGCCTCCAAAGTTTTTTAAATCTGATCTGACTTTGAGCCTTTCTGCCCAAACACAGGGCTACGCTGAAGTCAAGGGTGTCCACTCATGGAGAGAACAAGGTGGGACTAGGCTGACAGACGGCAGTTTGCCGGGACTGTAGCTCATCACCGTCCATGTCACATGCCTGCTGCATATCAAGACCTGGGAAACCATGCACAGAGAAAGCATCTTTCTTGCATTGGCGAGGGTAAGCACATGCAGATATGTTGCACATGTGTAAGCATCTGATGCCACATAATCAAACAGCCTGAGTTTAAAGCGTTCCACTTACCCTGTTTTCATTTTGCACATTTACAATGCAAACTAAACTCTCTAAAGCTGGTGTTCTAAAAGATATCATTAAGAACAGCAGTGAGCAAAAAGCAAGTGAGCTCCTGTAGTCTCTGCTTCCACCAGGCGGTGATGCCAGGGGTTAAGGCAGCACAAGTGTTACGTCTCCTCCTGCCCACCAACACACCACAGCCCAGCCACACAAGGGCCATCACCAGCAGCTCTAATCTTTTGCCTCATTCAAATTTTCTCTACAAAAGGCAGGAGAGGCAGGTTAGTGGGACTGCAGAGAACAGTTAGGATTGGTTTTACATTGAGGGAGCTGAGGTTGTTCAGCCTGGAGAGGAGGAGGCTCAGGGGAGACCTTACTGCCATCTACAACTGCTTGAAGGGTAGTTGTAGCCAGGTGGGGGTTGGTATCTTCTCCTGGGCAACCAGCACCAGAACAAGAGGACACAGTCTCAGGCTGTGCAGGGGAAAGTTTAGGCTTGGTCTTAGAAAGAACTTCTTCCTAGAAAGAGAGAGTGCCCATTGGAATGGGCTGCCCAGGGAGGTGGTGGAGTCACTGTCACTGGAGGTGTTTAAGAAAAGACTGAATGAAGCACTTAGTGCCATGGTCTAGTTCATTAGCTAGGGTTGGGTGATCTGTTTGACTTCACGATCTTGGAGGTCTCTTCCACCCTGGTTGGTTCTGTGATTCTGTGAAGATGCAGCTGCTCCTAAGCAATGCATAAATGCATCCATAGAGATGAAAATTGTCATTTGCTTTACAAAGTTCATACAGGGATGCTAGACAAAAGCTAGGCTGAGCTGGCCATTTAGTTTGTGACCATCTCATCCAACACAGATTAAAATATCAATTTGTTATTCAGACCTATTTATTACTAAGGACCTTTGTGCCTATGTAGCACTACACTGACATCAGCGAGAGCTCATGCTGTATGAAACATCTTGTATGAGTAGCCCCAGCCCAAGTTACAATTGCTCAAAGAAGCTGGAATAAACTTGGCAGTTAAAGGCCCACTCCAGCCTTTCATACACTTTCTTCATTCCAGTATCTCCTACAAAAATAAGCTACAGCACCTAAAGTAGTAGTTGGATGAAGAGAACTCGAGGAAAGGACGAGCCTTGCACTACCTGCTCCCCCTGGTGGCAGCCCTCTTGAAACGCAAACCTGCATTTTATCATCTGCTCTCCTCGACAGAAACCCAATCATCTTTCCCCACAGACCTTTGAAAAGAAGCATTTTTCCTTCTGAAACACACTAATATATTTAAAGTACACAGAAAATGTTCCATCTGAAAAATCATCACATGTGCTAGAGAAGCACAAACCTCCCTCCCTTCCCAAAAAAAACTATTCACCTTTTTGTTACAAGGTATGAATCCACTGAAAGAATTCCATGTCCTGTAAAGAAACTGCCATACAGATGAACTGCACAGAGAGGTGGAAGAGTATTCTTTACCTTTTGTATGAATTCTTCAGGAAACATCCTCGCTATTCAGGAACAATCCTCACTATCAATGAAGACTGGGGGATGAGGTGTTAGAAAGCACCCCTGTGGAAAAGGATTTGGGGGTGCTGATGGATGAGAAGCTGGACATGAGCAGGCAGTGTGAGCTTGCAGCCCACAAGGCCAATGGCATCCTGAGAGATCCACAGAGGTGATTCTACCACTTTGCTCTGGTGAGACCTCCTCTGGAGTACTGTGTTCAGCTCTGGAGCCCTCAATATAGAAAGGACATAGACCAGATGGAGAGGGGACAGAGGAGGGCCATGAAAACGATCAGGGGGTTGGAGCACCTCTGCTGCGAGGGCAGGCTGAGGGAGCTGGGAGTGTTCAGCCTGGAGAAGATGAAGGCTCCAGGGAGACCTAAGAGCAGCCTTCCAGTACCTGAAAGGACCTGAAGAATGGAGAGAGACTGTTTACAAAGGCCTGCAGTGACAGGGCAAGAGGCAACGGCTTCAAACTAGAAAAGAGCAGATTTAGATTGGGTATCAGGAAAAAATTCTTTACTATTGACTGTGTTGCTCAGGGAGGTGGTTGAGGCCCCTTTCCTGCAGATATTCAAGGTAAGACTTGATGAGGCCTTGAGCAGCCCTGATCTAGTTGAGGATGTCCCTGCTGAGTGCAGGGAGGTTGGACTGGATGACCTTTGGAGGTCCCTTCTGGCCTGGACCATTATGTGATTCTATTCTACAATTCTATGGTTCCTTCCAACATAAGCCCTTCTGTGATTGCAAGTTGCTGCTGGAACAAACACACATCAAACTGGCTTTACTTGCAGTGACATCTCCCAGCATTAAGACTGACACCTACTTGCAGAAACAAGTTTTTAACAACCACTTTAAAAAGAATTGCAGCAGAGGAACAAGTCCAGAAATCGGTTCTATATTGTACACATTTTCTAATGTCTTCCCATCACTTTGAAGTGTGGGAAGTGAATTTCCCTCAAAATATCATAAGAAACAAAGTACCAGTCCTAACTTCAAATACTACCTTTGAGCTAACATAAGGCTTGCATAACTTCAATGAATCCATTTAGAGATGAGACAGCTGAAGAAATATTAATCTGTGTAAGCCTAGAAAATCCCCTTCTGCAGATAAAATCCTTTCTCATTTTACACTTGCCAACTTCTGATTCCCATGAGTTTTCAGCTACTGATGGTGTGAAATGAGATGTCTTTTGCCCTATCTTTAGCAGCAGTTTATTTTCTCTGCTTGAGAACAGACAGAAGTATTTGAAAGAGCTCACCAGAAGTAGAAAAGTGGAAAAAACTAAAAACATTCTGCTCTGCAACCTGCTCTGAAGCAAACTGTCATGCTTGGGTGAAGGGTCAGGAGAACAAATCTTGTGAGGAGTGGCTGAGGGATCTGGGATTGTTTGTTCTAGAGAGGAAAGGGCTGAGGGGAGACCTTCTGGCCTTCTACAACTCCCTGAAAGGAGGTTGGAAGAGAGGTGGGCGTTGGTCTCTTCTCCCAAGTAATTATCAATAAGATGAGAGGAAATAGTCTCAAGTTGCACCAGGGGACATTTAAGTTAGACATGAGAAACAATTTCTTTACTGGAAGAGTAGTCAAGCCTTGGAACAAACTGCCCAAGGAGGTGGTGGAGTCACCATCCCCAGAGATGTTCAGAAAATGTACAGACATAGCATTTTGGGCACATGTGGGCATGCTAGTGTTGGGTTGCTGGTTGGATTTGATGACCACAGAGGTCTTTTCCAACCTTAATGATTCTATGGTCATTTTTTTATTTAACACTAGACATATGAAAACTCACATCCAGGGAAGACAAACATTACTTGCCAATTTCCCTTGGGTTTGGCTTGTGCTTTCTAGATCTAGGTCCTTCACTATTTATTCTTTTATACACACACAAAAACACACAAGGCTGTGGGTTGTTGTTTTTTTTTGCGCAACTGCAATAAATATGTTTGTTACTGAGAGGTTCCTTAGAGTATCTCTAGCATGAGATTTAAAGTAAATCTTCTCCTTTCACTGCATATTCCATCTGAGAAAAACACAGTGCCAGAAAGGCTCATGTGCCATGTGCAGACTCCAGGGCAAAGTGTAATATTAAAGCACCATTTGCTGCAAAACAGAAGTACAACAACCGTCTGAAGACCAGAGGTTGTGCTCCTCAGCTCCTCAACTAGTGCAACTGCACGGCACATTTTATTTTCTAGTCTTACTGTTGGTTCCTTTGGACTTTTCAGAACCTGAAAAATCCCATTTTCAGGATCCATTTCCTGCTTTCTGCACAAACTCTGCTCTTGTGAGACCCCCCACCTCAAATATTGCATCCAATTCTGGTGTTTCCAGCATAAGAAGGACACAGAGCTGTTAAAGCAAGTCCAGAGGAGGGCCACACAAAGATGATCCAAGGGCTGGAACACCTCTGCTATGAGGATAGGCTGAGGGAGCTGGGGTTGTTCAGTCTGGAGAAGAGAAGACTCTGGGGGCATCTTAGGGCTGCCTTGCAATATCTGAAGGGAGTCTGCAGGAAGGCTGGAGAGGGACTTTCATCAGGGTGTCTGTCAAGACAACAAGGGGGAATGGTTTGAAGATGAGGGAAAGTAGGTTAGACTGAATCTGAGGGAGTTGCCCAGGGAGGTTATGCATGCCTCCTCCCCAGGGATGTTCAAAGCCAGGCTGGATGAGGCCTTGGGCAGCCAAGTCTGGTTGAGATGCGTCCCTGACCATAGCAGGGGCTTTGGAGTAGATGATCTCTGAGGTTACTTCCAACTCAAGCTGTTCTGTGCTTCTAATAATGGTGATCATTTTAGATAGCACTTCTGTACTAATGCCTGTGTCTTACTGTTGTACTCACGTAATCTGTTTCATATCATAGTGTATATCACATCATATCATCTTTCTTACAGCACTAATTAGCACTTTCTGAGTCACATCTGTGTCATCACGGACCACTTTAGACAACAATACAGAACACACAAACAAGATGCTCAAGGAGTAATGATGCTCTCCAATGAACAAAACATCAATTGGTCTTTAGCTCACAGAAAAATCTCAGTAACCTCCATTTGACTATTTCCCAATTAAGATTTAGTGGAAACAAATATGCTATTACAGGGCTCCTTTTCCTATTTTTCATCTTAAAAGGTTAGGTTTTACAGAAGAAATTCTGTTTCACTGAGATGAGTTAATCTGGAGAAAACACATAAAAAAAAATAGCACCTCTGGCACGGGGAGAAATTTGGGACACTGCACACTGTTAAGCTGCTACAGTGCCACTGTCTGAGGGAAAAAAGCTCTAAAGACACAGGCTGATTTGGAGCAAAAGATGGGAAGGAAAGAATCAAAGCATAGCTCACAAAGAAAGGAATTGCTCTTTCCCTTCCCACAAAGGACACAAGCCCAAATCATCTTAATTTTTTCCCCTTTCTAAAAAAAAAATCATAAAAATTGTCATCCACACAGAGAAGCCAATCTGCCTTAAAACCCAGGAGGCATTGGCCACTGCTCCTCCTTCTCTTGATGCCTAAGTGTCATCCTCTTTGTTTGAACAACAGAGCAGGTTCAGCACCATCTTTCCAGTTACACTGCTCCTCTACAAACCACATCAACACTCTGAACAGATGTTTAAAACTGCACTTGTCCTTCCCTCTCTCACTGGCAGCTTCTGTTGCAGGGGGACATACTCTCAGATATATTTTTGTACTTACCATTGGAAGGTCTTTGAGAATTTGTATACCATCTCCTGGCCCCATATGTGCTATGTGGTTAAAATTAGTTGGGTTAGAAATTAATTTGTTTCTCATTTCTGGGTCACGTAGCATCTCCCTGGAAGAGAAAAGAATTTGTTTAGGAATTTCCTCTGAAGTGAGGATGGACATCTATAAAACACGTACAGCTTTGTTTATCAGCTACTTCAAATGGAAATTGACCATGTTAACTGTGATAAACCCTTGCCATCATATCAGGAGTGGCATGGACAAGCTTCCAGCTTGAAGAAAAGGCAAGAGGCCAGAAGAAAAGAATGTTCTTTGCAGGCTAACAGCCCAGGTCCCAGTAGTTACTAACAAGCAAAGATAATCCAACCACTGTGAGCTGATAAAAAGCTCTGTATGATGAGTAAAAGCAGAACTCATTTGTAATGGATTATGAAGTGGAGATGCAAATGAAGTAAGAAATATGACAATAGGATTGAAATAGTACTGCAGTACCTTTCTCAGCCTGTGGTCAGAATTAAAAGCTCTTCAAAATAGCAAGGATGCATTTCAGTACTCAGAACAAATAAAACTTCAAAAGATCAGCTCAGAAAAGGCAAAGACAAGAACTTGAGTTTTATCTCCACTGTATGCAGCTGTATAGTTTTCTTAAGAGCCAAAAAGACAGAAAACCTGGGAGCCAACTATCAGTGCAAGACACTGGAAATTAGAAGACTGAAAAAGTTCTTGGAGTGTAGCTTGGCACAGTAGCAGATCATCTTCAGTGAGTGATCATAAATGGCCAGGTCAGCAGCACCCTCTGTGAACAGGAGTAGTGCAGACCTAGTTTTACTGGCATTTAGGAAGGTATTTGTGACCTGTTAGAGACATGTATTAGAAACACATCCTGAAGGCCTGCCTCCTCAGAAGAGGTGAATTTTCTGGTATGTAGAGAATGTTTAGGTAGTTAAATCTATAAATAAATGGGGGGGGAAGCAGATGTCTTGGAATATTGCTAAGACCAGAATTGCCTTGAGGAAGAAAAGCAGAGTCTGAAAGTAGTTAATCCACATGCATAGCTAGCAGTGTTACCTCCTTTGGCAAAGTGTTTATTACAAATCTTTACGTACACAGTAGACGTGCACCCCTCTGTGCACTCTTATATCCAGTATGTGGAGACATGCATCCCAAATTACAGCTGCTTCACATAATTACACTGATCTAATGAGTACTTGTAGTCAGTGCATCTCCATGTGCTCACTGGTATAAACATAGATTAAACATTGAGGATTAACATGGTAGTGAAGAGACAGAAACATCTGAGTAGGCGTTCCAGAAAGCAACAAATTAAGTACGACACTAGAGAAGAGCAGAGAAGGCTGTGGGGGGACCTTACAGCTGCCTTCCAATACCTGAAGGGAGCCTTCAGGATAGGCTGGAGAGGGACTTTTCATGAGGGTATCTACTGACAGGACAAGTTTTAAGTTGAGGGAGTGTAGGTTTAGACTGCATCTTATCAAGAAGTTCTTCAGTAGGAGGGTGGTGAGACACTGGAACAGGTTGCCCAGGGAGGTTGTGGCTGCCTCCTCCCTGGAGGTGTTCAAGGCCAGGCTGGATGAGGCCTTGAGCAGCCGAGTCTAGTTGAGAGGCATCCCCACCCGTGGGGAGAGGTTGAAGCAGATGATCTCTGAGGTCCCTTCAAGCTAAGGCATTCTATGATTCTACATTAGCATCAGTCACTGTCCTTCAGGGCCTACAGGCACATACAGAAGGCAAGGACACGTTGAGTACCGACCTCCTCTGCTGCATCCTCTCCTCCTCCGGAACTCTGAAGGAGTAGCGGCGCTTGTTGTTGATGTTTCGAACCATCTGCTTCCGGCTGTTATCTGATGTCTCAGGAACTACTAGTTCATCACCCTCTGAAATCAATATTAAACACCATGATCCAGGGGGACAATTCATTAGGTATCCATGGAATTTGAATTAAAAAATATTTAGGTATTTTCTCCCTCTGCTTTTGATATTGTTGGTCACCCCTTACTGCCCACCAAACACAAACAAACACTCTGTGGTCTCCTTGGTCACTCTCTAACCTGCTAGACAGCAACAGACTTAACCTTTCTTCATACCTGAGCTGCCACAACTGCATCCTCAAAATATCACCAATTAATTCTTTCAAACAAAACATTCAGGTGAGCAGGAGAGGATCCCAGTCCTCTATGTCAAACTTTCTTTGGCAGTTCTCACTGAAAAATCTCTACAACAGTCTTGTTCTGCCAGCCCTCTGGAAATTCAAGGAAAGAGTCTTTTTCATTCTTTCCCTACTTCAGAGCCTACTCTTTTGGAAATGCTTGAACACTGATGTAATTTTGGAGCAACTCCTGGAAAAAAGAGAAGATGTGGGAAGGAGTAGCAATCATACAATAGAAGGGTTACTTTGAATGAACCCTCCCCAACTGCTCTGTCTTGCTTTATGCATATGGAGACTAAAGTTACACTTAATAGGCTTGAACATAGCTACTGCTCACTGCCAAAACAGTTTTTGCACAAACTGAAATCTCCTCTTTCCTTAAGATCAACTGAAGAATTCTCAAGTTGCCCAGGGAAGTAGTTGAGGCCCCATCCCTGGGGATATTCAAGGTGAGGCTTGACAAGGCTCTTAGCAACCTGATCTAATAGAGGATGTCCTGCAGGGGGTTGACTAGATGACCTTCAGTGGCCCCTTCCAACCCACACCATTGTATGATTCCAAGTGTGGGATTTACTAGGAAAGCAGCTCCAGGAATAAAACTTAACAGACTGTTAAAGAGGTACACCTGGAGGATACTTTACTGTTTGTCAACATATTCTGAAAGATAGTAGTGTACAGGAGTAAACCATCACAGCCTTCCTTCCTTCTGATTCTACACTCTCCAGCTTCTTTTTTCCCCCCCTTCTCCTTTCTGCTCTACTTTGAATGTTTCACCTCTATTAGGACCTAAGAAATTGTTACATGTGCTTCCACCATATTGCTGGTCTCTACCACTGCCATTCCTCTTGTGTTGATTTGCTAGTCCTTTAAATAAACACTGAAACACAGCCAACACCACTAGATGTTTCTAGAGCATTTAATCTCCACTCTTTTCAGAACAGTTGTTTTTAAAAAAGCAGCTTCTGATTGTTAGAATGAAGCACATCCCCTTTCATCTGAGAGGTTAAACAAAAGGTTAAGGAAATTACTCAGGAGAATGCTTATAAAATGGACTCTATAAATAAAGTGAAAATAAATCATTAAGACTCACAACAAAACCAGAATTGTGAAGCTAAGGCTATGGCACACAGTTGTATGAAGTCCTATGAATATGTAATACTGTATTACTTCCTGATCCCTGGGAAAGGTTTGTTTAGGTTAATTATGCACTCTGTGGACCAGTACATAATGGGTGGCTACCAGGAGGATGGAGATTCCTTTTCTAGCAAGGAGTCCCATGGATAAGACAAGGGGTGATGGGCACAAGGTACTGCTGGGGAGATTCCCATTGGACTCCAGGAGAAAATATTTCCCCATGAGAACAGTTAAACACTGGAATCATCTCTCAAGAGGAGCCCTACATTGGACAGTATGAAGACTCAGCTTGCCAAGGTGCTGGGCCAGCTCATTTCAACTCTACTGTGACCAAGAAAAGTTGGACCAGATGATCCTTGGAGTCCCTTCCAACCTGGCATTCTGTGATAAAATTATTCTGCTACTGCCATGATCATTATTTAAGTCTTTAACTGTGGGAGCATTTCCAAACAGCTCTCTGTCAGGTGATCCCATATTTGGATGGAGCATCGAGTCATTCTATTTCCTACTTCCAGTCTTCATTCAAGTCTTCATTAAATACTCAAAAGGGAATGAAAGTTCAGAGTAGCTGCCTGTCATTGCACTCATGGTGGGATCTGTAAGTTTTGACTTTCTCCCAGGTTAACAAGGATAAATTTGAAGGATTACTTTCTCTAATGCATTAATCCAGGTCAAAAAAACCCCACAACAACCCAAAAGCTCTTTGTAAACAAACAAATAAAAAATTGCATGATGAAAATGGGCTTCTCATTACTTACCTGCCATTTTATTTTTGAAATATATTAATCTAACTGTCTCCAAGCCTAAAAGGTTTAGTGATCCTTCTGTATTCAAGGGTCGTACCTGAAAGGAGGAAAATCAGACTGTGATAGTAATAACTCACATCCATATAGAGCATCTCATTCTGAAAGCTCCAAAGTGCACCAGAAACTCAAAAGCAGCACTGTAATAAAGCCAACCAGGGAGCAGTACAGTACAACTGTCCAGAACAAAGTCTGCTTCACAGCAGAGCTGCAGGCTATGGAAGCAGTATCTCCTAACCCCAGTGACACATGGCAGCTCTGAAGAACAATTGCCACTCATTAAAGCCATGAAGCAACCTTAAAACCAGTTTGGGATTTTAAATTTCTCTTTGGAGAACAAGTACAGAGAAGAAGTTCTGCACAACTAGAGCGGTGAAATACTCCAACAGGCTGCCCAGGGATGTGATTGAGGCTCTGTCCCCTTCCAACTTAGGCCATTCTATGATTCTATCTGTCTACAGTGTTCTCAAGCAGCAGAAGGTACTTAACACGCAATCAGTCCCAAAGAAGCCAGCTGCATTTAACACCAAGGCACTGCTCTTGGTGTCGTATCACTAAGTAAACTCCAGATTGGTCATTCATCTAAAACAGAGAGAAGATATCCAAACACCTTTCATGTCTTCTATTTCCAACAGAAAGCCCAACTTTCTTTGCAGTAGCTCTTCTTTCCACTCAATCACGTTTAGACAGATGTAATGATGGCTTCTACTGTGCTTTAAGAACCTGGTATGACTGTAGCACGACTGAGCCGAGCTTTCAACTGGCACTGAAACAGCTGAATTACCTTTTTGAGAGGAATAGTCTGAATCCACTCCATGGAGTTCACGTCAAAGATATCAATTGCATTTTCACTGTACACAGAGAGGTATGGTGCATTGTAACCTGTGAGGAAATGACAAGGTCATGTGCTTTGAGACAGAGCCCAAAACAGACAACATTTCACAATTTATAACTAGATTTATTTAAAGAAAAAAAGAAAAATAAATCTGTAATGCAACAACAACCTCTGCAAAATTGTGCCAGGGGAGGTTCAGGGTGGAGATTAGGAACAATTTCTTTCCTGCAAGAGTGGTGAGGCATTGGAATAGGCCGCCCAGGGACATGGTAAAGTCACCATCCCTGGAGCTGTTCAAGAAACATGTGGCCATGGCACTTTGGGACATAGTTTAATGGCCATGGTGGTGTTGGGTCAGCTGTTGGACTTGATGATCTTAAGAGGTTTTTCCCAACCCAAAGAATTCTATGAGTCTATGACTATACACTAAATGACCAGCAGTTGGAACTAAGCATAAAAAGAGTAATAAAAATCTCCATGTTTCCTTCTATCTTTAAATCTCATATTTGGTGGATTGTAAAGAGAATTCTAGTGCTGCTTATCTTGCACATTTCCCCAGGATGAAATTTGTTTCACTGGGACCACGTCTAAAGGAGAATTTGTTATTTCGTATTTCCATGTTGGGAAGAAGATTGCCATGGTCTGCCAACAGTAACAAAAGCATCCAATTTGTGTTTCAGTGTACCAGGTTTTGCTACAAAATACACCTCCATTCTGATTAGGAACAACACCAAGACACTTCATTTAAGGTGATGAAAAATCCTACACCAATACCAGTGACCAGTAGAGATGTGCTGAAGATGAAAATACCTAGTTTTTCAGACTATCACAAGATCTTATGATTCATTTTTCTCTGAGGCCATTGTAATAATTACACTCTTGATTGAAAACCAGAAGGATACACAGCCTGTAAAAGCTGTTCCTTCCACATTCAGAAGGGGCTTCACTCAAACAAGCTGAAACAAAGATGATCCAAGGGCTGGAGCACCTCTGCTATGAAAATAGGCTGAGGCAGCTGGGGTGGTTCAGCTCAGAAAATAGAAGGCTGTGGGGGGACCTTAAAGCTGTCTTCCAATACCTGAAGGGAGCTTACAAGAAGGCTGGAGAGGGACTTTCCGTAAGGGTGTCTAGCAACAGGACAAGGGGGAAAGGTTTGAAGCTGAGGGAGAGCAGGATTAGACTGGCACTTAGGAAGAAGTTTCTCAGTACAAGGGTGGGGAGACTCTGTGTGATCCATCACACTCTGGAATAGGTTGCCCAGAGTGAAGTTGTGGATGCCTCCTCCCTGGGGGTGTTCAAGGCCAGGCTGGATGAGGCCTTGAGTCTAATTGAGAAGTGTCAACATAAAATAGCAGGCAGACTGCCAGAGAGGGCAACTTACAGCAAGAAGATGGAGTCGCAGGCCACATCAATTCCTGTTGCCGAGACCTTCGGCCCTGGCAGTCAACGTAAACCCCTACGCTGCTAAAACACAGCAGGTATTCTTTGTTTGAGATTTCGACTGCACAGATGGCATCAGTTGGCTGCTGTGAGACAAACGAGAGCGTGTGGTCATCCGGATGGAGCAGGCTGTAGGGGCTGCCCTCTCCGTGCAGGGGGTATTTTAAGAAACCTGACTGGTAGCCCACACAAAGCCGGTCACTGAAGATTGCCATCCACTGGACGTTGCCCTGGACTTGGATCTCCTTGATCTTTTTGTGCCGCGTCTTGCTCTGATTGAGTTCGTAACAGAGGACCTGCCTTTTCATGGCTACGCACAGGCAGGTCAGGGCTCCGTGGCGCACGTGGCCAGACACTATGGACTGGCAGCCTTTCGTCTCTGCCAGCTTGTAGAACTCGGTCTCCCTTCCATCCAGGGCAGCCATGGGAAACAGCCGCACGTGACGGTTTCGTCCCGAGATCACCGCCACCAGCTGCTCGCTGGGGATGAGCTCAATCTGATGAACCTTCTTGTTGTCACCAACGCGGACAATCTCTGGAAACAAAACAAAACAAACACACACCCCCACCCCCAAACCCAAGTCAG
Source organism: Melanerpes formicivorus (assembly GCF_026170545.1). Lineage (NCBI taxonomy): Eukaryota > Metazoa > Chordata > Aves > Piciformes > Picidae > Melanerpes > Melanerpes formicivorus. Next base: position 5,019,553 of record NW_027142378.1, read on the forward strand.
TAATATTCAAGTGTAAAGTGGTTACAACAGAAGTATCTGTAAAGACAAACTAAGGCAGCAACCCAAGCAATGCCATTCATTGCTTCCTTGCAATATTTAAATGTATGCAATCAGAACTTCTATTCCAGCAACAGCAGATGTGGCAATGCTGGATAGACCTTTGGCTTTTCCTCATCAGGAAGCAGATCTGATGTAGCTGTCTGCATCAACACACAGCTGCATCAAGTCACACCTTCAGTACTGTGTCCAGCTGTGGCACACCTTGAGTACTGTGTCCAGTTCTGGGCCCCTCAGTTTAAGAAGGACATCGAGACATTTGAACGCGTCCAGAGAAGGGCAACAAGGCTGGGGAGAGGCCTTGAGCACAAGCCCTACAAGGAGAGGCTGAGGGAGCTGGGATTGTTTAGCCTGGAGAAGAGGAGGCTCAGGGGAGACCTTATTGCCCTCTACAACTACCTGAAAGGTGGTTGTAGCCAGGAAGGGGTTGGTCTCTTGTCTCTAACAACCAGCACCAGAACAAGAGGACACAGTCTCAAGCTGCACCAGGGGAAAGTTATTCACTGAGAGAGTTATTCGTCATTGGAATGGGTTCCCCAGGGAGGTGGTGGAGTCACCGTCCCTGAAGGTGTTCAAGAGGGGATTGGATGTGGCACTTGGTGTCATGGTCTAGTCATGAGGTCTGTGGTGACAGGTTGGACTCGATGATCTTTGAGGTCTCTTCCAACCTTGGTGATACTGTGAAAATGCTTCCTTGTGAGAATGGTTTGGAGGAGAAAGCCCAGAAAGGCTGTGGAATCTCCATCTGTGGGGATTTTGAGGACCTGACTGAACAAAATCGTGAGCAATCTGGTCTGAATTCAGTGTTAAGCCTGCTATAAACAAGGGAAGAAAACCTTTAACTGCATTCAAGATGCTCAGTCTTTGTTACCGGAAAGGATCCCCAAACCAGAGAACACCACCTTGAGGTTTCTCTCTTGTGTGGGGACTGTCCAGCTGATAGCATTGCAGAGAAAACATGAAACCAGAAGATATTGAAAGCAAAAAGGTTACAAAGTTACTTCCAGGTTGTTTAATATTAAGGAAATTACTACCAGTTCCTAATGTCTTACCGTCTTTGGTGACATGCACAACAAATAATCCTTCTTCATTCCCCAGAGCTATTCTTTCATGGTCTGTATTGAGATTAAAAACAAAAAATAAAAAAGAAGTTATTTTTCTTTGGAAATACTTGACAATAATCAACAACCCTACTGTGGCTTTCCAGTATCTGAAGGGGACTACAAGAAAGCTGGGGAGGCACTTTTTAGGGTGTCAGGAAGTGATAGGACTGGGGGGAATGGAACAAAATTAGAAGTGGGTAGATTCAAATTGGATGTTAGAAGAAGTTCTTCCCCATGAGGGTTGTGGGACACTGGCAGAGGTTGCCCAGGGAGGTGGTGGAAGCCTCATCCCTGGAAGTTTTTAAGGCCAGGCTGGATGGGGCTGTGAGCAACCTGCTATAGTGTGAGGTGTCCCTGCCCATGGGAGGGCAGTTGGAACTGGATGAACCTTGAGGTCCCTTCCAACCCTGACAATTCTATGATTCTATTAATTCTGATTAACAGAGACAGTTTTTTGTATCTTTAAATAACAAAAAGAAACCCTAAAGCCAAACCAAACACATTCATCTACTTCCCAATCTTTCCAATTCCTGAAAAAAAAAAAAAAGTATTTTCTCATTTGTCCTGTTAGCAGAAACAGCAAGAAATACCATTAAAAAAAACCCAAACCCATATTCAGAGCACTTAAGTGTACTACAGACTGTGGAATAAAGTGTAATATTGTGTAATTTGAATGACCAGTTTAACCTATTTGATGTAGTCTCATTTAAAATAACTAAATCAATTCTGGTTTTAGATTTTCTCTCCAGTCCCATGTGCAGGTATTGTAAAACTCAGTGATTAATGATTATTCTACAGTGCTACTTTTGCCTGGTTAAGGAATTACATTTACAGAATAAGAGTTATGAATAGGTGTGAATAGGGGGAACAGTCTTAAAGACCTGACTGGGTAGTGAATTGCACTCCTCTCTTAAATCTATCCACACTGCTATATGGGAAAAAACCATTACATATTACTCACTAGTCAGTAGATAACTCCATGTAATATGTTAGTTGGGCTGGGTTTATTTTAACCCAAAAAGCAAGCCTTTGGCATACTCAGTGATATCCAGTGATAGGACAAGGGGCAATGGGTGCAAACTGGAGCAGAGGAGATTCCAGGGGAACATAAGGAAATATCACAGAATTTCAGGGGCTGGAAAGGACCTTGAATGATCATCTAGTCCAAATATTTTTTTCACTGGGAGGGTGCTAGAGCCCTGGAGCAGAGAGGTTGTGGAGTCTCCTTCTCTGCAGATATTCAAAACCCACCTGGATGTGTTCCAGTGTGACCTGCCCTTGGTGATCCTGCTCTGGCAGGGGGGTTGGACTGGATGATCTTTTGAAGTTCCTTCCAATCCCTAACATTCTGTGATACCCATTTCTAACTTAGCACTTTATTCTATACTGTTCTAGTTCTTAATTTCATACCTATAATTGCTGCTGACTGTGTTGTTTTGATGAGGGGTAAGGTGCTGTCATAAGCTTCTTTGGGAACATAGACTGAGCGGTCTTTGAGCTTGTTCTTCTTCAAGATCCTGTGCAACTCATTCAGCACTCCTACCCACTTGCTCTTTTCATTCTCACCGTCTGCCAGAATCAGGATTGAACACTTATTACTGGATGCAGAGAGCTGGGAAGCTGTAACCTGGAAAATTTTTAAAGATACATCTTAAGTCAGAAGGAACAAAAAAAAAATTCATCATGATCATTTCTACTAAGATATCAGATGCCACAAAGGGACTTTTTACAAGGGCTTGTAGTGATAGGATGAGAGGGAATGGATTTGAGCAGGAAGAGGGGAGATTCAGACTGAGATTAGGAAGAAATTCTTGATAGTAAGGGTGGTGAGACACTGGAACAGGTTGCCCAGGGAGGTTGTGGATTCCGCCTCCCTGGAGGTGTTCAAGGCCAGGCTGAACGAGGCCTTAAGCAACCTGGTCTTGTGGATGATGTCCCTGCCCATGGTGGGGGGGTTGGAACTGGATGGTTTGAAGGTCCCTTCCAACCTAAACCATTCTATGCCTATAAGTGCCCTTTTAATGAGCTGTCTGAAGTAAGAATGCAAAACTTTAGCTTCTGTTAACAGAGAACAGAAAACCCACAGAAAACCTGTAGATGTGAGGAACGCAGCCAAGGAGAGAAAATCTAACTTTGTCTTTATTCCAAATACATTTGCATTTATTCTGTAATTGCGCAGTGACTAACTAAGCTAACCAAGTGTTTCTCACAGCAGTTTCTTACATTGTAGTCTGTAACTTTAAGACCAATAGATCTGTTAAGAAAATAAGGGAACAGGAATGGCTTTTACAGAAGAATGATTTATGATCCTTTTGCTGCATTTGGTCCAGCTATTTGCACATAAAAATGAAAGTTTCTTTTGTAGGTTTATCTCCTCAGCATGCAGAGTGATGAACAGCCTGAAAGCTAGAGAAACAAGGGTTGAAATACAATGGTATAGTAAAGAAGTGATAGTGGAATTACTAAGACAGCAAAGTGATTTCATTAAGTCAAAGCTTTAATTCATAGATTCATAGAATGGTTTATGGTAGAAGGGACCTTAAATATCTAGTTCAAATAGAAGACAAATATTAGAAAAAGCCAACAATGGCAAAATCCTAATACCAGACACTAGACATAAATTTGGATGACCATTTTACACTGGATTCCTATACTGGCTATCTGATGAATGTGAGTTTTCAGAGATCTAGTGCATAGAATCACTGAATCATTTTGGTTGGGAAAGACCTTTAAGATCATCAAGTCCAACCATTCTCCAGCTCTGCTAAACCTGGTGCTAAACCATGGCTCTCAGCAGCACATCTCTGCCTCTTTGAAACACCAGGGATGAGGATTCAACCATGTCCCTGGGAAGCTTGTTCCAGCCTTTGAGAATCCTTTCAAGGAAGAAGCTTCTTGTAATATTCAACCTAAACCTCCCCTGGTGCAACTTGAATCCATTATCTCCTGCCCTAGAGGAATCTCATGATCTTCCAGCATCACAGATGTATAGAAGAACATGATGGTGCCCATGTGTTTGTACAATTAAGTTTCTCATCTATACAAAGAAAATATGTGACAGAAAGTCTTCAGGGATAGCACAACAGATTAAACTGAGAAGCAGAAGGCAACTTTAGGAGATAAAAATGTAGGTCACAAGGAAGATAAGAATTCCAAACAACTAACAGGAGGTTGAGAAAAGTATGTCTGGCTGTGAAAGTTAAAAAAATAAACCCCACCTAAAGGAGTAGATGAGAACTTGTCTAAATGCATGGGTTCTATTTTTATCACAGAAACGATACACGTAGAGATCTTTATGCACTGCTGCTGCTGCCATGGATACCACACTTGCAAAGGAAATAAAATACTAGCAAGCTGTTGGTGTGTGCACAGCACACTGTGAAACCCTGCACTGCTGGGCTCCTAGGGGTGAGATGTAATACTTACCCTAAAGATACAGGGGATATCTTTTCGATTTGCATGGATGACATCTGAGGCCAAGACAGAACTCACTGAGAATTCTTCATCCCTTATGGAGACCACAAACAGAACAGGCATAGAGTTATTAACCTCTATTTCCAGAGTACCACCAACAGTGTCATTTTGGCAGGGAAACAACAAGACAGCAGTGAGACCTGGTATTTTTTAATTATCCTTTCCTCTTTATCTGCAGATGAAGTTCACAAATGCAGTGTTGCATAAGTAAATCCCTGGTAAAAGTTGATGGAGATAAATCTATTTAGAGTATCTGGGTTTTGTCTTTTTAAATCAAAACATTCCCCCTCCCCCCAAATAAATGAATGAATCAATCAACACATGAATGAACTTAAAACATAAGCCTGGATCAAGAACAGCTCTCCAGCTTTCCATTAAAATCATCTAAGCTAAAGCTGCCTGAGACTTCTTGGACAAACTGAAAACTAATCTACTTCAGAGATAAGCTTTTACTTATCTGGTATGTTAAATGTTCTCAATACTGCTGAAGACAGTGGAAAAACTATTTAACTCTTCTGAATCAAAATTTGAATTAGTGTTATCCTATAAAATCCTCTATAAGTTTCATCCTGTGATTTTGCTTCTGTGATAACAAAGATTTACCTATCTTTCAAAACTCTATTCAACCCTAAAGAGCGTATTTTCCTTCTTTCTTCTTACCACATCTTCCACACAGCTGAACAGATACATTCTGGCACATGATGATGTAGTAATAGAAGTTTAAATAGCTATATATGACCACACAAGTGTAGTCCAGGCTACTGCAAATAATCCTGTTGTTTGGGTTTTTTTTTTTCCTGGAAAATTAGAGGTTCTCAACATGGATTACAGTGTTGCATAAAAGCTCTGGACTTTGATTATTGATTTCACAAATTAGGAAAAGCAGGGGGAAAAAAAAAAATCTCCCAGTGCCCCTGAAAAGCTCCCACTCAGCACCAAAGAGCTTACCTCATGTCTATGACCTGACTCACTACCACGCTGGGCTGGGATGCTTTTCCTTCTGCTACATCATATAGGAAGAGTTTAAAATCGCAGATCACTGCCAGCGCTCTCTGCCAACCTTTCTTTACTCCAGCTGGTTTTGGTACCTTTAGCAAAATAAATTCTGATCAACACCCTGTAAGTTTGCATGCAGTCAGAAACCAAACAGGGCAGAAATCAATTCATACATCTAGACTGACAGGCTTTTTATTCAGTGATGAAGTTAAGCGACATAAGCAATAGCACAGATGCTGTAAGAGCACCAAGCGCAGACCCCACAATATAGGAGTTAAAAAATGCATAGCACCAGACTCTTTCTTCTTATTTCAAGACCTCATTCAAAGTGGTATTAACAAGTAGAGAGAAAGAAATCCATCTAGCTGGTCAGTAGGAATGTGGTCCAAACTATGCTGACCAGTTGTTTCGTATTTCTGTACAAGAGCCCACAGCAATGACCCTAGATGGTACTAGCATCAACAGGAAGAATCAGAACCTCACAGGCCCTGGAAGACGATCAGATCTCTAGAGATGTGTCATTCAAGACCAACTCAAAGCACAATGGCTGACAGAGATGGAGAGAGAAATACTGCTGAAAATGCTAAGAGCCGATTTGTGAAAATTTAGGTTTGTTTCCAAACTGTTACCTTAATGTACAATTGAATCCATCACCCCCCAGTGCCCCTCTTCAGAAAACATTAAGATTTAAGTGCCCCAAATGCAGCTACCTGATACTTACTCGGACATGTCCTTCATAAGCTGTTCCTATGCCTTTCTGTGGATCTATTCCCAAAGGTCCCTTAGTCTGTTCAGGAGGGATTGGACATACTGCAGGAGCCTTGTCTGCACAGGTCACATGGCAAGAGAATCCACACACTTGTGAAAAGGAGAGGAAACAGAAAGATTATTTCTTGTGCTGTGCAACAGCTAGGATAATGATGACAACGTTTATAGAGGAATCTTCTCTTTTTGACCAACACCTGAATAGTTTCACTGAACAAATATAAGTGGGTGCAGAGCAGCAGCTCATAGAATCATAGAATGGTCCAGGCCAGAAGGGACCTCCAAAAATCATCTAGTCTGACCTCCCCACAGTCAACAGGGGCATCCACAAGTAGATCAGGTTGCCCAGGGCCTCATCGAGCCTCACCTTGAATATCTCCAAGGAAGGGGCCTCAACCACCTGTCTGGGCAACCTGTTACAGTGTTCTACTACCCTCATAGTAAAGAACTTCTTCCTAACATCTAATCTAAATCTGCTCTTCTCTAGTTTGAAGCCATTACCCCTTGTCCTGTCACTGCAGGCTTTTGTACACAGTTTCTCTCCATCATGCTTTTATCATGCTATCCATCGTGCTTTTATCTGCTCTGAATTCTTTCACATTTCCAGAGGTGTATGGATATGGCCTAGTTTCATCCAGGTAAGTAAGAGCCTAATCAGAAGCTCATACTGAGACAATTTCTGTTATTTCCCCTAAGCCCAACTCTATTAGCAAACAAAGAGCTGGAAGCTCCTCTCAGTGATGAGCATCACTCTGTGTACACACAAATAAATTAGTCCTGGAAACAAGTGAAATTGGTACTGAATGGCAAAGCTGTCTTACATTTTGTACTAAGCCAGAAAACAAAACTACTGTTGCTATACATGACCACTGACTCTGGCCTCTTAATGCTATTTTAAGTCAACTAAGCTCTTCTACCACCCACTGGAATAAATCTGTCCCCAGATAACTAGGTAATCTCTTATGTAAGATGTTCACTGTTTGGCTCCTACTGTTAACAAAGAAAAAAAGAGGCATGAGAATATATTCTGTAATTCAAACTACAAACAGAAGACTCCTGTACTATCACACTACAACAGTTAGTGTGCAACTACAAGACCTTCAGTTCTCATTTAAGAGCTTCCACAGGTGCTCACCTTCACAAGTGCAGCCCTGTCGTATCAAACCCACCATCAGAGATGTGCACTGATTGCATTTTGTTGGTGTGTTAAATGATTTCACGACAAATTGGTGGGCTTTAGGCTGTAAAACAAGCAAAGATGTTAATACCTGCAACACTTTGGAAGAACAGTTACTTTTCCCCCCCACAGACATGAGTGCATAGGTGTGTTTAACAAGGTAGCCTATTTGTGTTCACTGAAATGAGATCTGAGCTCCTAATACATGAGTTTATTCCTTCTCAGTGCTGGTTATTGATAATTTAAAACAGGGGAACTGGAGCTTGTCTAAGAACACGAATTTGCTTCCATTGCAGATAAGAAAGTGTCCAAAATTATCTCATTGCCCTCTCAAAGTTGAAAGTGTCTGTGTATGGATGTGCTTGGTGGGCTCCCAGCAGCCAAAGCCAGCCGACCACACTATTTTCTGAGCTGCAAATTCACTGTTCCTCTGTAAGAAGTGTTGCCTTAATTCAAATCAAACCCCATCATTTTTATGCCAGAAAACATGACAGAGTTCAGTTTTATGGAGCTAGGCACAAGCCATTTCAGAATACTCAATTTAAAAGCAAGAGTATGGATGAAGGACCAGCAGGACAAGGTGTATCCCCCACTCTACTCTGCTCTTGAGACCTTACCTGGAGCACTGTGTCCAATTCTGGTGCCCCCAACCACAAAAGGGACATAGAACTGCTGGAGTGGGTTCAGAGGAAGCCACAAAGCAGATCAGAGGTCTCGAAAACCTCCCTTATGGGGACAGGCTGAGAAAGATAGGGGAATTGAACTTGGAGAAGAGAGGGCTGCAGGGAGACCTTAGAGCAGCTTCTCATGTACCTGAAGGGGGCTACAAGAAAGCTGGGGAGGGACTTTTTACAAGAACTTCTAGTGACAGGACAAGAGGGAATGGATTGAAGCTGGAAGAGGGCAGATTTAGACTGAATTTAAGGAAGAAATTCTTTACAGTGAGGGTGGGGAGACACTGGAACAGGTTGCCCAGGGAGGTTGTGGATTCACCCTCCCTGGAAGTGTTCAAGGCAAGGCTAGATGAGGCCTTAAGCAACCTGGTCTAGTAGAAGGTGTCCCTGCCCATGACAAGGGGGTTGGAACTAACTGATCTTTAAGGTCCCTTCCAAACCAAATCATTCTATCAATCTATGAAGTTGATTTTGAAAGGGCTCCTCCTTACTTCTTGGGCACACAAAATATGTGAGTGAGGCCTTTAATTCTCTGTCCCCTCAGGGATGGTATTGCTGATGCTGTGGTATCAAAACTAAATGACTACCACCTTCCACTAGACCTGGCTGATCAAGGCCTCATCCAATACAGCTCTGAACACCCCCAGGGAGGAGGCATCCACAACCACTCTGGCCAACCTGTTCCAGAGTCATTAGAATCAGTTTTAAACTAGTCCACTGGATTAGCAAAAGAGTATCACAGTATTTGCTAGTAAATTGTAATAGCCTTGTCATCACCCTCATACTGAAGAATTTCTTCCTAAGATCCAGTCTAACCCTGCTCTCCTTCAGCTTAAACCATTTCCCCTTGTCGTGTTGCTAGATACCCTTATGGAAAGCCCCTCTGCAGCAGTCCTGCAGGAACTTTTCAGGTATTGGAAGGCAGGTCTAAAGGTCCCCCCAGAGTCTTCTCTTCTCCAGGCTGAACAAACCCAGCTCCCTCAGCCTATCCTCATAGCAGAGGTGCTCCAGCCCTTGGATCATCCTTGTGGCCCTCCTCTGGACTCGCTCCAGCAGCAGGAGTTGTTGATTCTTCTCAGCAGTTCTGGTTAAGATTACTGCGCAAATTATCTCCCCTGAAGCTGTTGCCCATGAGTGACATCTTCCCCCTTACTACATGAACTGTGTGAATGCTTGACTGAATACCTTTGGTGCAGAGAGTCCTGATCCAATGTATGCTGTCCTCATGGTTGGTGTGTGCATTGAACGGGGAGGATGGTCTGCAACCTGAACAGAGTCCCCAAAGGGTCAGTAAGACATCCAACACATGCTCTCAACGACAGCTTGAATAAAGCATAAAAAGGCCACAAACATCCTACCCACCCCACCCCCACACACCAAATAAATTAACACAGGACTCAGAAAACAAAATCTCCGTTCTCAGAAAAATTATGTGCAAGACTTATCTCCTAAAAGTCAAAATTATATCTGCAATGTATCTTAAACACTTGGTTGAATTTTCTCTTATATAAAATAATCAAGAGAATTCCATTTCTTAATAGGGGACACATTGCACTTGCTGCAGAGTCTGGCTAAGTATTTGGTACTGACAAGACTTTGAGCAGGACTTCAAAGTGTACTCTTACACAGTAGAGTCTAACATTAACTTTGTGCCAACATATCTTAAATATTCATGGCTGGGGCATGTTATGAGAGAGAGAGTGTAGCTAATAATGGATTCAACATAGGTCCCACCCTGTGAAAGGAAATGCAACATTCCCCAAAATACAGTTCCCCACTAGTGCAGAAGCTTCCTACAGGGTCCTGAGTAGCCTACTGGAGAGGAGAAAACAACTGCAATAGCAATTTTTGTATTAATGAAACTGTTACTCCTAAAAACCCCACCAAAACCAAAGTTGTAAACACTGAAGTACCTCAATCGGTTCAATCTCACTAGCTGTAGAAGGAGACCTTGATCTTGAATGGAGGTGAGACTTGCTATCTTCATCCCGTGATGGTGTATTAGACAATGTAAAATTCTCAACTGAATCGATCTAGGAGAACAATTCAAGAGAAAGAAAAAGAAAAAGAAAAAAAAAAAAGAAAAAGAAGAAGAAAAGAGGGGGGAAAAAGAAAAACGACCAAAAAAAGTAAATCAAAGACATCATTAAAAAAGAATTCTTAGGTCTTACCAAAATAAGATTATGGGAGCAGTAGAATTCCTAAGAGAGAACTGAGAGGATAGAAATTTGGGTTTAAGCAGCTTTCTACTTTGAGTACAAAAATGCAATGAAAAGCATTGATATGAACACACTAAGGCTACTGCCAAGAGGGGAGCACATGCACAACAAAGCTGCTAGCTCAGGGGGCTGATAAACACTTGAATGAGTTTTGTCCACTGGTAGCAGAGATTCGTCAGGAGTCAATTGCCATAAAGCCCACATTGAGGAGAAATCAAGGAGAAAAGGCAGCTCAACCAACCTGTTTCCTGTGGTTAGTGTTAATTATAGTCACTGAAAATTGAGGAGCTTTTTTGGTACCCTGTTTGAACTACAAACACTTCCTGACCAGAAATACAGTTTCTTCAGGGAAATATTTTTCCTAGTCCTTGACACACAATGAAACTAAGCCCAGGACAGAAGTACACTGAACAACAAGGCATACAGGTACAAAGAGGTATCTTAGATAACAAGTCAGCTGTTGTCAGTGCAACTGAAAAAATCAGAGAATGAAAGATTCTTCCTTGAAAACAAGACATCTCCACAGCAAACATTTCTATGTGAAAGTATCTATATCTATGTTATGAGATGAGGATGGTTTTCCCCATTTAAAACTAGAAGCTGGAAGCTTACAGAAGGCTCCATTGCAGATCTGGCTTTTCTGGAACAATCAGCTCCCCATTGCTAAGGATTTGGCTAGCTTGCACAACAAGCTAAAAGAGACAGCAAGGCTGATACAGCATCTGAACATTCCAGTGGGATTTTATCGCATTTGCATTTTACATTATACTGAGAATTTCACAAACTTTACTGCCTCTTGGGAATAAAAGATGTTGCCAAGCCAATCTTGTACATGCATATACAGTCTTGTTCTCCAGAAACTCAGTCATGGTAGCAAACAGGTGCAGTTCCTGCACTGAGTGTGATTTTCTTGTTAATCTTGTCAATGTTTTTTTCCAACAGTGGAGAGTTAAATTTGATGGCTTCTATTTTTATTGTAGCCCCCAAAATAAAATAAATCTAGTGGAGAATGGTCACCAGCTTTGTCAACTTAGGCATGTTAAGATGCCTGCAAATATTTCCCTTCATTAAACAGGAAATTCCCACACCTGTTTTCTACACATAGATGCTGTGTTTCAAGCATTGAGGCAAAAATTAGCATTAAAGCAAACATTTTGTGCTCAGATGTATCAGAAGGACATAACTGGAAGCTTTATCCAGTATTAGAAACACTGTTGCCTTCAGAGTAGTAAATTCCAAGTTGCACAGATTCACAGAATGGTTCAGGTTGGAAGGGACCTTAAAGATCATCCAGTTCCGACCCCTCTGCCATGGACAGGGACACCTCACACTAGTCCAGGTTGCTCAAGGCCTCATCCAACCTGTCCTTGAATACCCCTACAGATGGGGTATCCAGAACCTCCCTGGGCAACCTGTTCCAGTGTCTCACTACCTTCACTGCAAAGAATTTCTTCCTAATCTCCAGTCTAAATCTGCCCTCCTCAAGCTTCAATCCATTCCCTCTTCTCCTACCACTACAAGTCCTTGTAAAAAGTCCCTCCCCAACTTTCTTACATGCTGAAAGATAAAATCATTTGAATTGTTTGAAACTTTTTGGGTTTCTTCAAGTCATCTAAACATGTGTATGATAACTCCACTCAAGGACTGTTTAACCTCAAATAAATCTACCTTCTTTTTAAAAGTGTTATTAAAAATAAGTCCAATGAGCAACCACAGGCAAATTTTCATATCAAGAAACAGACATTCCTTTTCTTCTCTGAGTTCAACTCAGAGATCTAATCTGTTATTTCATAAAGGTTTCCAGATACTCCAAAGGCTTTCCCTTTCAAAGCAGCATCTGCATACCAAAGAATTTTCATGGTGTCTCTTAAAAAAAATTTAGTTTGATATGAATGACGAAACTTTACTGGAATGTACTCTAAAGCCTTTGTAGTTGAACACAACTGCTGAACCAGTATCAAATGTATTTTTTTCAGAGAAACACAGAATTGTCAGGGCTGGAAGGGACCTCAAGGATCATCCAGTTCCGATCCCCTAGCCATGGGCAGGGACACCTAACACTAGATCAGGTTGCTCACAGCCACATCCAGCCTGGCTTTAAAAATCTCCAGGGATGAGGCTTCTATCACCTTCTTGAGAAACCTGTTCCAGTGTCTCAGCACCATCATGGTCAAGGACTTCTTCCTAGCATCCAATCTGAACCTACCCACTCCTAGTTTTGCTCCGTTCCCATACATAACTGCTCACTAAACACTCAGAACCTCATCTCCTGGTGCAGAATTTGAAGGGAATTTAACCATCACCTTTCCTCTAAGTTAAACGCAGCCCTAAACTGTACTGCTGCAATAATCACCAGGTTCCTTGCTCTAAGGAGAAGTGAAAAAAACCTGACTCAGCTATGGCTGCAAGCTTATGTGGACCATATCAACACCATTAGAATCAGTTTTAAACTAGTCCAGTGGATTAGCGAAAGAGTATTACAGTATTTGCTAGTAAATGGTAATAGCCTTGTCATCACAGAATCATTGAGTTTGGAAAAGACCTTCAAGATATGAAATTCTGTCACCCCAGAGCACCATGGCCATTAAACCACGTCCCAAAGTGCCATGCCCACTCATTTCTTGAACACCTCCAGGGACGGTGACTCCACCACCCCTCTGGGCAGACTGTTCCAATGCCTGACCACTCCTTGGAGGAAAGAATTTTTTCCTAATATCCAACCTATATTTCCCCTGGTGGAACTTGAGGCCATTTCCTCCCCCACTATTGGTAGTTGCTTGAGAGAAGAGACCAACCCCGCTCCCCCACCACATCAGTCCAACCTCCTTTCAGGGAGTTGTAGAGAGCCAGAAGGTCTCCCCTTAAGCACTTCTTCTCCAGACTAAAAAATTCCAGTTCCTCAGCTGCTCCTCCTAAGACTTATTCTCTAAAACCGTACTTAATTCTCTACACAGTGCTACCTGTGTGGGTCTGAGGCAATGCTAAACTGTGTACAAGCATATATGGAGTTTAAGGGACCACAACACATCCAACTCTGTTTTCCTTGCAGTAGTTTTTCCTGCCCTCTTTGATGCTCCAATTTACCCGGTTCCCCAATTCCCATGTACTTGTCTCTGTCCTGTGATGTTCTCCATCTTTTGCTATGACTTGCCTGCCAGATGCTAAACTCTACCTTCCCAGAGGCAATAACAAGAACTCGACACACACCCTCTGCTAAAGGCAAGGAAACAAACAGGACCTCATTCGACATTTGCTCATCTTCCCAATCTGCATCTACCTGATCAGCCTCCACAATGAAACTCCCTTACTGGAAAGAGAAAGCACCCAAAGCAGCTTCTCCAGCTACTGTGACACTCTGCTTGCAGGACTGCCAAATGAAACACTCCAAAAGCTTTTAGCCCACAGCTGTAAAACAACAACAAAAAAATCCAGCACAGCAGCAGCAAACAGCAGCAGCAGCAGAAGACATGCAGCGAGATAAATACACAGTCCATACATTAAACAAAGGCATGTACACAACAGGCAAAAAATAAAGGACCACATAGAGTAAGACAGCCTCTTACACGTCTGCCTTTGTTAGCTGGAATACAGGAAGGAGAGCGCTTTAACAAAGAGAGGAGGAGAAGATGTTACAAAATCAAACAATGACACAAACATCAGGTCAGCATTTGTTGCTCTCTGTCACCAGAGGTAGTGTTTAGACACACACAAGCATGTTCATTTTTCACAAGTGTTTTGAAAACGTGATATTCTAGGGCAACAGGAGGGAAGAAACATCACACACATACACACACACACAAAGAAGGAAAAAAACCAAAACAGTTATTTTCATGTTTAGATTTGTTAGACTGGGTAATAGCAGTGAAACTGCAGACTAGGTTACACTACAAATTTACAGTTAGCATCTCTCTACCTTGAACAAGGCTAATAAAGCAATCTCTGCCATCTCTTGCAGGCACAGTGTGCCCAATTTAAAGTATCATTAAGAACCAGAATGATTCTAAACTTAAGTTCTGAATGTGCAGGTTGAGCCAGGGCTGTCACCACACACTACTTAATCTGTTTAATAATGATAGTTCAGAACGAGATTTATTCTGTGGTTATTTACAGAGCTCTGACATGTTGCATCTAACCAAAGCCCACGGGGACTGCACATGAGGACAGGCTGCAGGAGGACTGAAGGAAACTATTTTTAGTTCATAACACAATAGAGGGGGAAATACTCTTTTCTAGCAAGTGGAGACAATATTTTTTGTTAAGGGAAAACTGGATTCCATGTTGTTGCTATTAAATAATCACAAATTCATCTTTAAACAAAACAAGTTGGTGGCTCCTAGTAGTAAATGACATACACAAAGATCCACTTGGCAAAAAACAAACCAAAGCCCAACACTTCCACTGTCAGACACTTCTAGGGAATGCAGGAGACTTAACACCTAGACAACATTATTGAGACAGCCTGCAATGCACAGGAGAAACAGCAGCACAGATCTCTACATCAGTGTATTAAAAGCCCCTGAGAGTGACTTCCTTCCCCACCAGAACCAGAAACCAAGGACAGCAAAACCCATTCCTTCTCTTTGTACCATCCTGCATGCACCGGAGATATAAAGAGGATTTCTGAGCCCAGGGGCTTTCATGGGTGTGAGGATTTAGATGCCAGTTCTGACAACCTGACCAAGTATCTTCTCAAGGGGGCACAAGTGGAACCATCAGTGGATGCTACTCAGCTGCACAGTGAGCCACAGAGGCAGTGAGACTTCTTTCAAACTTTTTAATTGCAAACCCACCATTTTCCTTATTGTAAACCTGAGAATTAACTCCAGTCAAAGTATGCTGTAAACCATTGCTATCTGGATGGCAGACACACAAGACATAGCCACCCTAGTAACTCCCAAGTGGAATCAGTGGGCCAAACTCAGTGCTGCTGATGTATCTCTATGTTCAATATACTTCAGAGACCTCACGAACAGTGCTATGGAACCACAACTATGCAGTACTTTACCCTCTGCCATTTTTTAGTAAAGAACAGAGGATGAAGAAAAAAATGTGTGTCATTAACAATATTTACTTCAAGCTCTGAGTTAAAGGAGGGGATTTCCTGGAACCCATGTAATAACTGCAGCACTGCATGAGTCAGAAACCTGAGGAGCTCTACTTCTTTCTTGGTCTTTATATAAAGAACTCACAAGGCTTCTCAGGTTTGACTGACCATGGATGAATTCTTGAGTTGCTGCAAAAAGCACTGCCCTTCAAGGGTAGCTACTATCAAAAAGAGACAATGGAAAGAGAAGAGAGCTCACATAGAATCAAAGAATGGTCTGGGTTGGTAGGGACCACTAAAGATCATCCAGTCCAACCTCCCTGCCAAAGCAGGATCACCTAGGGCAGGTCACATAGGAATACATCCAGGTGGGTTTTGAAAGTATCTCGAAATGGAGACCCCACAACCTCTCAGGGCAGCCTGCTCCAGGGCTCTAGCATCCTCACAGTAAAGAAGTTTCTCCTTGTGTTGAGGTGGAACCTCCTTCCTGTATTCTATCTTGCACCCACTGTTCCTTTTTCTGTCACCAGGCACCACTGAAAAGAGCCTGGCACCTTCATCCTGACACCCACCCCTCAGATATTTATAGACATTGATCAGATGCCCTCTCAGCCCTCTCTTCTCAAGACTAAACAGCCCCAGGGCTCTCAGTTTGTCTAATGTATCTATATAGAGAAAAAAGCTTCTATAGTTACAGGGGGAAAAAAAGGGTTCTAGAAGAAGAAAATAATTTCTGAGCTGGGGAAAGGAAATGTAACCAGCACAACAGGCCCAAATACTACATCCTCTCTGCAGAGTAGACCCAAATACTCTACCCTCTTTATAGAACAGGCCCAAATACTTTACCCTCTTTGTCACACCCTTCACAGTAGACATTTCTAAAATAAAATTAATTCCCTTACATTTCAGAGCAAAAAGGATTCTACTTTAAATACATATGCATAAATATGTGTGTTTGTACATCTACAGATATACAAGCACACACACACCATACACCTCCAGAGTCATCATGGGTGGTTCTCTGCAGTGGATGCACAGTGTATACTTTCATTTGAAAAGTTCATTACAACTTATTTTTAAGTGGAGGAAACATCATGCGGTCAATTTTCAGCTTTTAGCTCAATTAACTAAGTAGGGTAAATATTGAAACCATGCCCTGCCAGAAACCTAGCATCTCAAATGGCAATAAAAAGTAATACTTCACTGCAGTGCTAATGAAAATTACTTCTTGCAATATAGGCTAAAGAAACCAAACCAACAGAAGACACAATATCTTATTTGAGTAAATAAAAATTAACTGTGTGCAAGAAGAACTTTTTTCACTGAAATGATCAGAAAGCTTTTGGGAACAACTCATGGCAATTTAATAATATGCAGCCAACAGAGGTAAGTAAAAGAAATGTGACAGTGGGTTTGGGATCATTTTCCACAGGTCATAGATCAGAGGATAAGGTCCAAAAAGCAGTGTCTCCCCATTAGGAAAAACTGTTTGCCATTAAGAAATTTCTTCATCAGCACCTAAAAAAACCATTTATTTTAAAATTGAACATTTGTCCATGTAAACTGGTGTTAAGTATGCTATTAGAGAAAGATTCTGTTCTCCACTGCACCTGCAGGTTTAAGTTGACTGCATTAAAGTTTGAATATTCCAAATCAACCAACTGATCTCTGCTACTGAGGGGTTTTTACTGGTTTGAGAGTCAAAGACTTACGTCATCCATAAAATCAATCAATGAGGATGAAGAGGAGGAAAAGGAATCCTATTTTAATGAAAACAGCAGTAAAAAAAAGAGAGAGAGAGAGAAAGATGGATGAAGAAAATGGTTTGGTATAAATCCAAGTGCAAAAATAAAGAACTGTAAATAACTAGTGCCAGTAACAGCTACATCAGTATGTTTCCATTAATTGTCTTTCACAGACAATTAATCAATAAACTAACTACATGAAACTCAATGTTTTCCCAGCATTCACTCAATAAATTAATATCCCTACACTCCAACGGGATTTTTATACTGCAAGTAACTTAAAAGATAAAGAACTGCAAAAGCAAATTACAAAAAGAAAGAAATTATTAATTATGAGGATTTCAAGACAGAACACTTGATGAACACACCATGAAGAGAATGCAAATTTTGGAACATCAAGAACATCAAGGATTATGCTCTTTCACAGCTAAAATGTGACCTTTTACTTTGCACCTATCAGAAAAAAAAAATAAAAGCAGGGGAAATTTTTAGCCTAGTGTGTAACTGTCAAGGTGGTGCCTTGTCTCCTCCAAATTCAGTTTCAGCAATGTATCAACCCTGTTGCTCATTGAAAAGCAAAGCAAACCATTGCCAACTGATGATGGAAAGAAAAAAAGAAGCTATGAAACATATAATATTATTTCAATTTTGTTTTCTTCCAGGTTTCCTTCCTAAACAGATCTTTTGTATAAAAGCGACAATGGCTTTAAACAGATTTATTTTTTAAGTATATAGGCTCTGTGGAGAGATGAGCAGTCATTATCTGGACTTTACAGATCTGTGTAAAATGAAGGGAAAATGAAAACAACCTAGTAAGAATACAGCACCAATGATTCATGGAACACATTTAAGGACAATTTACACATTTTCTCCCTTTTTTACCAAAGTAGTGTCCACATTCCTTAGCATTTTTCTGAATACAAGGAAAGGCCATTTGAAGAACTACCCTTTTTACTACAAGAACCAGGCAAGATTTCTGCATTCAAGGTTTGAAAATTCTCTGTCATTACTGGTGTTCAAGAGGAGACAGCCAGCACTGTAAATGACAAACAGTTCTCATGTATTATTACACAAAAAATATAGGGTATACAGAGATTATGCAAATATAAACAAGGCAGCATGATTAAAACCCAGCAGCAAACTCTCCCCACATGTGCATATAAGCAGCAGTAGTTCCAGTGACTAGCAGAGAGTAGGAATAGCTGTGCACTTACTTCAAATTGATCCAGAGCAGAGGTAGGCGCATTCAAAAATGCCAAGAAAGAATTCTGTGAGTCTTGGTGCTTTACACCTAGAAAACAGCAGCAGGTTTTTAAGCTACAGAAAAATGACCTTCACGTTGAGGACCTTTGCCTTGCTCAGTCAGGGCTTGAGTGTTCACCTGAAGCACCTAACATTTTTTGAAGTGAGTTGTCACATTTAGTCTGTTTTTCAGAGTAAAAGGCGTGTTTGTTGTTTTTTTTTAGCAGACATATGTCCCCCTCAGCAAGCAGCAGAGGTTTAATTAACCTTTGCCAAGCTAGGATGCATCTGATGTGAATTCAAGATGTAAGCATACTCCACCTTGGTGGCCACTGTGCAGAAAGCACAGCTTTCTAAGGTGCTTCTGTCCACACACTGCATGACACAGGCACAAGCTCCACCACAGCAGGTGCCATTCCTGCTCCAGTCACACTCACTGGATGGCCCACAGTGAGGAGGGAGCTTTGGCAAACAGTGAGGCTCCACAAAACCACAGAGAACAGCAGAGCAGGCTGCCTGATGAGCACACTTTATTTCCAAACAATACCACTTCCTTGCCCCATGCTTGTCTGCCACCTCTCACTTTTGAATGTCCAGGAGTCATACAACCCTGGGTAAAGCCTCAGTTCTCTCTCTCACTCTACACCATTCACATTGTTTTCAAGAAGCCAGTGAGCAGAGCAGGAAAGCTGCATCCTCAGAAGCCACAGAGGCTGTCACTCCTTGACTGTTATTTCAAGTTACTTCAACTGATATAATTTTGTTTCTTCTTTCTTCCTGCTGTTTGAGTGCTTAGAAACCACACGTGTACTAAATTCTAGCATCCTGAACACTACAGGTACTCACATGCACACTCATCATTATCAGAGCCTGCAGAACCGTGTGCATCTCAGCAGACTAATGCTATCAGAGGCTGGTTATTTGGGTTTTCTAAATGCCAGTGTCTTGCTCTAACTGTTTGCTCTAAGTATAACCCACAGTAAACAAAGAAGTCATAGAATCATAGTATTATTAGGGTTGGGAGGGACCTCAAGGATCATCCAGTTCCA
Organism: Melanerpes formicivorus; assembly: GCF_026170545.1. Taxonomy (NCBI): domain Eukaryota; kingdom Metazoa; phylum Chordata; class Aves; order Piciformes; family Picidae; genus Melanerpes; species Melanerpes formicivorus. The sequence continues at coordinate 5,039,098 of NW_027142378.1, forward strand.
ACCCCTCTGCCACAGTCAGGCACACCTCACACTAGAGCAGGTTGCTCACAGCCACATCCAGCCTGGCCTTCAAAACCTCCAGGAATGAGGCTTCTACCACCTCCCTGGGCAACCTGTGCCAGTGTCTCACCACCCTCATAGGGAAGAACTTCTTCCTAACATCCCATCTGAATCTACCTACTTCTAGTTTTGTTCCATTCCCCCTAGTCCTATCACTACCTGACACCCTAAAAGTCCCTCATCAGGTTTCTTGTAGTCCCCTTCAGATATGGAAGGGTACAATTAGGTCTCCTTGGAGCCTTCTCTTCTCCAGACTGAACAATCCCAACTCCCCCAGTCTGTCTCCATAGGAGAGAAGCTCCAGCCCTCTGATCACCCTCGTGGCCCTTCTCTGGTCATATACCAGCACGTCCCTATCTTTCTTGTAACAGGGGCTCCAGAACCTTTTTCTCTTCAAAATATCTATACACTGCAACCCCAGCAAATGAAAACCCATTTTCAAGTTACCTGCTATTTTACAGACTAATTTTTAGTAATCTTTTTCTATCCTCAATTTCTGAAACACATTTATGAGGAACAAAGGATTCGAGTGCCAATCTAAGCAATCCCTTCCCAGAAATCAATTTCCAAACACAGGAGATTACTCCACCACTGTACTACTGACTAATTTTGAATCCTCTATACACTTCACAATATAGTGATACCCTGAACTGTACATCTTCAATGTATTTCTTCTTATCATCAATATATTTCTTCTTCTAAGAGAAAAAATATGTCCATAGGAAATAGGGAGTTTGGATTAAAGTGTATTTCTCTCACAGTATTTGAGTAAGTTGCAGTAGAATCTTCTTAATCAAATTATGACAAAAGGTGTAACAAGTAACTTTTCATTGAACATTACCTTTCCTTTTTTTTTTTTTTTTAAAGAAAAGAGTAAATATTTATCTCTGTTTTCACCAAAACAGTAAGATTTTAAACACTGGTACAGAATAAAATATTAAAATGAAATTCCTATCAGCTTAACACAAAGGAAGATTTCAGAAGCCAAGTAACCATGCATGAGATTTAAGACAGTTCAAGGATCTACAAATGAAAGCTAAACATGACAAAGCATAATTGTCTCTGGGAAGATGTTGTCAGGAGCTCCTCTCCAAGCACTTGGAAGATGCAAAACCCTGGTCTCAGGAACAAATATAGATGTCCTAAGTCACATTTCTTTATCATGGCATCACACAGAATCACAGAATGTTAGGGGCTGGAAGGGACCTCAAAAGATCATCCAGTCCAACCCCCCTGCCTCTGTTTCAAACCATTTCCCCTTGTCCTGCTGCTAGACACCCCTAGGAAAAAATCTCTCTCCAGCCCTCCTGTAGGGTCCCTTCAGGTATTGGAAGGATTAAAGTTCGTTTGGATGTGGTGCTTGAGGTTTCGGGGTGAACCTTGTAGAAGAGGGTAATCGGTTGGACTTGGTGATTCTGAGGATCTTTTCCAACCTGAACGTTTCTGTGATTCTGTGATCCCTTCAGGTACTGGAAGGATCCCTCCAGGTACTGACTAGTTTTCCGGCAGTAAATTGCTATAGGCTTATCAAATAAAAATCAATGCAGTTCCACCTCAATACCTTACTGGTTCAAGGATAGCAACGTAACTTTACAAGCACACTGGAAGTGCAAACACAGCTGCTGTGGGTACATCTTAACACACAATTGCTGTGCTCCCCTTTTGCATGCCAAAGCCTATATAAATATTTTTAGCTACAAGGTGACACTTCATTGATAAGATGTACCCACCAACATGAAACATGTTATTTACTTGTATATCAGTTGCCATACCCTTTTCTGATCTAAGCTCTTCTGTCTCCTTTTTCAGCCTTTCGATATCTGCCAGCAGCTCCATGTTCCTCTTCTCAGATTCTTGCAATTTACTTCAAAAGAATACAAACAAACAAAAAAACACCCAACTAAATCTTGAGAACCCATAATAGAAGTCACTTTTCCCACCCCCACCTTTGCATGCTGTTTCAAAATGAATGCCCAGCAAGTTTCATGATCTCATCAAAGGCCAGAATGAATTCAGCAATCTGCTGGGACCTGTTTAATATGGTATCTTAAAAACAAACCACAACAAAACCAAACAAAACCAGAACAAGCCATTAATTCTCCCTGTTTGCTCATTAAATGGGCTTGTATTTCTAATTTATGAGTCATTGTGTCAGCTTGTATCCTGTGAATGAGAAAAAAAAGGACATGTCTTTTTACACTTAAAATTGGAAGTTTTGTGTTAATTGACAGTGCCTGTGATACCAACAGCTTAAGCTGAACTTTTTTTTTGGTCTCAGTTACTTTCCAGTTAGTTGTTTCAACGCTTTCCAACCCACAGCTGATAGGCAGGTGTAGTAGGCATTTCTATCACACTTCTCACCCTTGCCTAACAAAGCCAATTCTGGTTCTCCTGTTCTTAGAGGATGTATCATCATGTTCCCTGGCCTGAAAAACACTCAAGTCATGTGCACAAGGTATTCCCATTTTACAGACAACCATTCCAGCTCACAGATTGCTTTGGGTTGAAAGGGACCCTCAAAGGTCATCTTGTCCAACCCTCCTGCAGTCAGCAGGGACACCTCCAAGTAGATCAGGCTACTCAGTGACACATTCAGTCTGATATTTAATGTTGCAGAGATGAGGCCTCAATCACAACCTGTTCTAGTGTTTTACCACTGCCCAATTGCTTCCCTTGCAAATCAAGTCAGTGCTCTGAGCTAGATCGAAGATGGAGACCCAAACTCTGCTTGCATTTGAACTTCTTGCCATAACTATGAAAGACATTATTAGTGAAAGTCTTCAAAATGTCAGATTTTCCCAGGAAGTGCTGAGCTGCTTACACAAACAAGAGAGAGACAGTCTTTTGTTCACATTTAGCTATTGGACACTGGGGTATCATTCATTATAGAATTTTGACAGACAAGATAGTTACATCTCGATTTGATGACAGTCCTCCTTTGGGAGCTATCAAAGTAAATTTCCATCAGGACAATTCAGTCTTACCACTCTGTAGAGATACAGGAAGCTTTGACTTTATTCAGCTCATCTTGAATAGCCTGTTTGGCTCGGATTTCAGCATCGAGAGCAGACTGGAGCTCCAACCTTGCAGACATATCCAGTTTGGCAAAGCGGCGCATCTTCCAGGGCATGTCCTAGGGAACAATAAAGAAAGGGTGGGAAAAAGAGTGAAAGAGAAGAAAGCTGAACATGGAGCACATGCCCTGTGAGGAGAGGCCAAGAGCCCTGGGGCTGGTTAGTCTGGAGAAGGAAAGACTGAGAGGGGATTTAATAAATGTTTATCAATATCTGAGGGCTAGGTGTCAAGAGGAAGGGGACAGGCTCTGGCCAATTGCACCCTGTGATACGACAAGGGGCAATGGATAGAAACTACAGCACAAGAGGTTCCATCTCAACACGAAGAGGAACTTCTTCACTGTGAGGGTCACAGAGCACTGGAACAGGCTCCCTAGAAAGGTTGTAGAGTTTCCTTCCCTGGAGACTTTCAAGACCCCTCTGGATGTGTTCCTGTGCGACCTGCACTAGATTCTATGGTCCTGCTCTGGCAGGGGAACTGGACTCGGAGATCTCCAGAGGTCCCTTCCAACCCCTAACATCCTGTGATCCTGGATAGGAACTATGTTTCTCAGTCTATTACGTGCTTAATTCCAAAGTAATCAAGAGTGAAATTAGAAGATGATTATTATTAGCATTATTATTTCTAAACTCAAGTGCCACACAGACAAGACAAACCTCTTACATAGTCAGGATCTCAAAACCAAAAGGATTCCATGAATTCTAGTTTTGATGTGCCTCAATGCAAATGACAACTACAAAGGACATTCACATTTCACAAGTGAAAGACCTCAAGGCTTTCAAGCTCCAAAGTACAGATTTTCTTCATCAAATTTATGTATGATTGTGAAGTGACTATTTGAACAATATTATAGATCAAACACATTCTGAAGATATTGGTGTTGAATTAATTGATAAGCAATGGTATCAATTGTTTAAACAGTGATAAACAATTGATAAACAATGGTGACAACTGATAAAGACTGGTGATAACTGATAAAGACTGGTGATAACTGATAAAGAATGGTACCAATCATTCAGAAGGGAAGCTCTAGGACAGGTTAACTTTTGACTAACATAGTCCCTACAGACTGCAGCTGAAACTATCAAATCAGTGTTATTTCAAACAAAACAATTCAGATGTATGGAAGTAAAGTCTTACTGTAGCTCTTGCACCCAAACTGGAGTTCCTCAGGGCCTCTAGTTCTTCTGTCATTTTAGAAGCCAAAGCTTGAAGGTATCCTCGAGCGTCTTTTTCATCACTTACCCTAAACAATAACACAGGAATAAAGGTGTTTCAACAAAACATCTATTTAAATGAACAACCAAACAAAAATAAACCCAAACAGAACACCTTACAGGAAAGGGGAAAACCAGTTTTTCTATTTAATGGAAATTAAGTTATCCTTGCTACTAGAGTAGCTGTAATCCTAAGTATGTTGGACAGAAGATGAGAGCTTTCCAGATGGTTGCATTTGACTCACAATGCCCTTTCTGCAGAAAGTGATTCCCCTATCTATAAAGCCATTAAAGTTTCTCTGCTTGATACCATGGGGTTCATGTACACAAAGAATCTGGAACTGCCACAGGCAAGGCAGGAACAGAAGAGCTTTCCTGAAAGCAGCCTCAGGGAAAGATCACAATGCAAACGCTGTGGGCTAAACATCTACAGGCTGTGGTGATTTTTGCAGCTGAAGATTCACATAAGGATCTATACGGTTACTTTAATACTGAGGAAAAGAATACCAAAACAGTGACCATCAGCCACAAAACTCATACCAAATATGAAACAGCAAGCACTAATTTAATACTTCGGGCTTTGTCTTCTTTCTCCCCTGCTTACAATGTAGTTGCAGAGGTGGGGAGTAGCCTACATGTCCTGGCTCTATTACAGGCAGGCAGAGTTCTGATATTAAAGTCACTGCTTTTCCCAAGGTATACTGGAAATATGGTATAAGGGATGGAATATGGTATAAGGGTATGCTAGTATAAGGGAAGCAGCATATCCAAGCTTTTTTTTATTCCCCCATAATATTCTGGGGGGTACACTGTGAATAAATAATTATTAATAATAATGACAATAACAGTAGTAGTAGTAATAATAACAACAACAATAATAAATAATCTTTGCCTATACAAACCAATAAGAGAGTAAGATGTGAGAAGAAGCATAAGATCCTTTTGGGGAGGTGGAGGGTGCACAATTAAATACAGTGAAAAGGAGAGTGTAAGCAGGAATAGAAAGAATGCAAGGCTCTGAAGGTGAGAATTCAGTTTTCCTGATGTACAAGGAAGGAAAAGAAATACAGAAATCAGTGCTTGATTTTCTCTTGGTTTTACTGACACACAAAATCTTTGCAGAAAAAAAAAAGGGACAATGTCAGATTAAAAATTAAATGGAAATGGGGCATTACTTTCAATACTTTTTAATTGAAGCTGAACAATTTTTAACCATTCAATGTATTTGTCAATTTTTACAATGATCCTCCCTTATGGAAGGTGAGAAAACAGTTCAGTTATTTGGTTTATGATGCATAGAAACTTCAGGCTCTCAACACTGCAAAGCCAATGCCAAAAAAAATCAAAAGCTCAGAGATGTCCCAGAGAACATGTGGAAATGTAGAAAATGAAACACAGGTAAAGTTAATCCTTGCAAAAATCTATACTGAGTTCAAGGAGACTCTTAAATTAAAACAGTCAAAACTCCTCAGACTCTTAAATTAAAGCAGTAAACAAAACCAGTGCCGTTTGGAGCCGAGATGCAGGCTTTTTGTCCCCTAGATGGCAACATTTCCTCGATAATGGGATACACTAATTAAATGCTACCTGAACCCAGGAGTTCTGGGAGAGCTTGGGTACTGTTTTGCTGGGTTTGGTGTTGAGTTTTTTTTTCAGTTGGTTGGCTTTTATGGGAGAAAAGGAAAGAAAAAAAGACCGAGCAAGAATGGTAAATAACTCTTACTGAGGGCTCCCTTCGTGCCTCCCTTCTTACAGAGAGCTCTAACAAGCACAGCAAAAGACCTATGGACCTTAAACATCATGTACTTACAAATCCCCTGCCATATGCAGGGACGCCTCCCACTAGACCATGTTGCTCAAGATCTCATCCAGCCTGGCCTTGAACACCTCCAGTCAGGGGACATCCACAACCTCCCTGGGCAACCTGTTCCAGTGTCTCACAACCCTCACTGTCATGAATATCTTCCTAATCTCCAGTCCAAATCCGCCCTTCAATTCTTCAGATTCCACCCAGAGCTACTTCTTCATTGTAAACAAAGATTTGATTCACTGTTCTGTTTTTTATGTAACATAAGTGCTCTCAAAGGTTGAGTTTGTTAAAGAACTTAGAACAGTGATATAATACAACTTGCTGTAAAATTAGATTCAATTTTTTGGTTGGAGCCAACATGACAACCTTCAAACAACCTAGTGCGCTATTGGTCAGATGGTGGAGTCACAGTCCCTGGAGGTGCGGAAATGGCACTTTGGGATGTGGTCACGGTGGTGTTGGGTTGATGGTTGCACTCAATCATTGTAGAGACTTTTCCAATCCAAATAATTCTATGGCTCTTGCACATTTCTGATCGTTTTTTTAATTATCTTGAAAAAAAAAATAAAACCTCAATCCCAAACATCTTTTATCTCTCCAGGGATAATATGTTCAAGATGCTATAACACCTACCTGAATCACATCAGGAGTACATCTCAGAACACTACAACACTCTCATAAATTGGAAAAGGGACATTTTTAATGGTTGTTGGTAACAGTTTGCATAGTGTTAAGCAATCCCCAGTTAATTCTGACTTGTTTTTGTCCAGAAATGTCAAGTTTAAGGAGTGCTTTCATATATAATTTTGATTACTGTGGTGCATTAAGGCAGATAAGCAGTACCTCAAAATAAAACAGAATGTATAGTTTGTCTCTCTCCTGACTTGGATTTCTTTGTTTTTGAATAAATGTTTCTGATTGCCTAGAAATTAACTTAATTCAACCAACTATAAGTTTCTTATTTCTGTGATGCAAGCTGTCTACTACACTCACAGTTACAACAGACAAGGTGCATAAAGTGGATCCTTGAAATCTTTTGACCTCTGCTACAAATACAATACTTTGAGATGCTGTGGACTTCATAATACAGATTAATATTAATTTTATGTAATAAACACTGTTTAAAACACTTCCAGAACCCCAGAGGCCAACCCTCCTATCTTGTTAGACATTCAAAAGGCAAACTTCACTGTATTAGGACAACAAAATTAATCTGACATTCCAAAAATACCAAACTAGGTCTCATTAAAAAAAATGCCCCCCATTTTTGCATTTTACTAACAAGAGACAGGGAAAATGGGGGGAGGAACAATCAAGTAGCAAACAAAAGATTAGTATAAGATGACAAAATCCTCTCAGACATGGATGATCTGTATAAAAAATGTCTGGATGTAAATTGGTTTTGTAGATGCTAAACACCTCAATGGACAATGAAAGGACAGAAGAGAATAGAATCCAGTACCTGAAGGGAGCCTACAAGAAAGTTAGGAAGGGACTTCTGACAAGGGCTTGTAGTGATAGGATGAGGAGCAATGGATTGATGATTGAGGAGAGCAGACTTAGACTGGAGATTAGGAAGAAATTCTTTCCATTGAGGGTGGTGAAACACTGGAACAGGTTGCCCAGGGAGGGGGTGAATGATCCCTCCCTGGAGGTGTTCAAGGCCACACTGAAAAAGGCCTTGAGCAAGCTGGTCTAGTGGATGGTGTCCCTTCATAGAAAATGTCCCTTCCATGATTCCATGAATCTATGAATCATAGAATTTCTTCAGATGGAAAATGCCTCTAAGATCATTGAGTCCAACCATCAACTAACATGGCCATTAAACCATGTCCTGAAGTGTCATGGCCACTGGTTTCCTGAACACCTCCATGGACAGTGACTCCACCACCTGCCTGAGCAACCTATTCCAATGCCTGACCACTCTTTCAGTAAAGAATGAAGAGGGGAAAAAAAGGCCACCTAGATAAAGCAATCTTTTCCTCCTAATGGTTTCAACTTTCTCCCTCCCCTCCTTTATTTATTAGAACTGGACAGAAGACTTTAGAACCATAATGTCATTATTTAGCAAAAGTATTATTAGAAACATCACTTGACTGGCTTTGTGGTAGTCTCAAATGCCCTCCTTGTCAAAAAGAAAAAAATCACATAGAAGTTGCCCTGTATTTGTTTCCTTCTGCCACATGCCAAGCAGATGAAGGAAATTAATGCTGAGACACAAATACTCTCAGCCACTGCTTTTCCCAGGCTTGTTCTCTCTCCCAGGCGTGAGCTCAGCACATGACTCCTTCCAGCATTCTTCCAAAGCCACAAGCCACACCCAATGGCCACCATTCTTCTGTGCTTAAAAACCCTTGTATTTGGTAAGATACTCTTGCTCTTAAGGAGGAACATAATTTCCCAGATGTGGATCCTATTAAAATCTCAAGCAACAATACAGCAGACACCCAGAAGGGTGTGAGATTTCACACGTGCATCTGCAAGTGCCATGTGCCAAGGCAAAAACCCCTCACTAACAGCCCTACCACATACTGAGGGCACTCTGCAATGAAATTAGAAAGCAGAGTTACTCACCATTGGATGATCTCAGTAATTTGGGCCTCCCAGTGGGCCACTGACTCCTTTTTATCAGCCAGGTCCCTCATCTCTTCTTCCAGCTGCCGGTTGTTCACGCTCAGCCTCTCGAACATGGTGGTGAGCTAAAGGAGAATTGCAATGACTTGTTAAAGGTATAAGCTGCTCTGACTTCATCGATGGGCAGACTCAAAGCCACATCTTCCCTTCTCCCATGTCATGCATCTGCTTTAATAATTGGTACTACCTGTCACAATAAATGCCATCTAACAACAGAAGTCAGAATCTCTTCCCCTGTATGACCTTAGTGGTACTGAAAGGCCATTTTAAAGACCAATACTACATTTTTACCCTAACAAATTAAGTAGCTTTCTGAGAATTAGTCTCCAAACACCTCTGCAACTCTTAGAAGGTTTCTGCTTTGCACCACATAGGTGTAGAATGCTCTATACAGAAACAAACAAAAAAAGGTTATTAGAAGAGCAATACAAGGACATAAAAATGGTTATAGCTCAGACAAGACTGCTGAACCTGTCCCTGATTCAGTAACCATGGAGAACAAGAGGCTTAACAGATACAGGCAGCAGTCCTGAGATACTCCAGGTGTCTCTCACTCCCCTGTTTGTCATTTTGCTCACTTGCAGACAGGGAAATTGAAATTAAATGCACATCTGTGGAGCACAATATCTTATACCCAGCAATTAGCCACTCATTCACACAGCTGTCATTCTTACATGCACGTTTTGCAAGACAAAAACCACTGCCAACCTGTGTTGGGATTGGAACTAAACCTTCACTGCGTTAAATAATTATTCAGAGAGTCAAAGTGCAACCAGAGATCACACAGACTTTAGAGCAAGGAGAATACACCTCCTGTGAAAGGCTGCTTCTAGTGCTGCAGTATATTAATAAATCAAAACTGTGAACAGAATCTCAGTTTTAAATCTATCCTGCTTTTTATTCCTTACGTGGATACCTCACTCCATAGCTGCCATTCGAACGGGGTATGATTTAAACAGGCCTAGGTACTGAGTGTTGTCTGACAAACACAGAGGTAGACAAACTGAAACAAAAGCAAACAAAAACCAGAAGACAGAGAGAGAGAGCAAGAATGAGAGAAAGAGAAAGAGGGAGAGAGAAAGATAGAAAGAGAGGGAGAGAGGGGAAAAAGAGCAGGAAAGAGAGAGGGAAAGAGTGAGGAAATGTGTGAGGGAAAAAGAGCGGGAAAGAGAGCAGGAAAAAGAGCGGGAAAAAACAAAGGAAAGAGAGTGGGGAAAAGGGGGGGGGGGGAAGAGTGGGGGCAAAAACAGTAGAAGAAAGCTATGAAAGAGTGACTTGTGTGCTCATCTCTTACTGGTTTTGGCCTGCGACTGCACAGAGACCACTCATGCATCTTACAGAGTTATGAAACCATCCTTTGCCTAAGCCCTGCCACGCAAAGAGGCTGACTTGGAACAACTCTGCTTTCCTCATCTTATCAGAAAATGTCACGCATCGCAAAAAGAACAGACAAGCTTAGCAACACTCCTCTGATCCCCACTGAACCTGACTAACCTGCCACAGCCAACAATGAAGGGATAATCTAAATGCACAAAACGATGGTTCCTTCCTCAACACACTTTAATTAATATGCCTTATCATTTGTATTTCCTTTAATATCCCAAAGTAACACTTAATCTCAATGGGTGGGAGAGACCCTGCTATTTCACACTAATTGACATGCAAATACAGCCTAAGTGATCACATCATTAGGTGTGCATTTTTATATTTGGGTCATGCAATTAAATACTCTTCTTTTTTGGCTTAAGATACTGTCTAAAATTGATCTTGCCAGACAGCAGGACCATCTAACTCAATTCCTACACAGAAATACGCAGCCATGCATTTATATACATGCACACATTCTCAAACTCACATAGACATTCACACTATTCAAACATTTATTAATCACCAGGTTTGGTGTAATACTAAGCTCTGATGCCAATAAAGAGTTAATAATAACCAAAACAGCTCCATGTTGTCTAATTGTACACAGCATACAATAGCTGTAGTAAACTCAGGACTCAACTCTTCAGCACTTACCTTATCAAGTTCATTGGAAAGCTTTTTGTTTTCCTCTGTCAGCAGAATCTTTTCTCGTTCATACTTCTGCTTGAACTCCGTTTCAAACTCCTCTCTTTCACTTTGGCTGGGAAATAAATTGCAGTGGAATTACACACACAAGTTTTCTGTTTCTAGAATTAGAAGCTTTTCTCTTCTAAAACCCCTCACACTAGTCACTTGAACACGTAAAGATCAATGCAGCCACTAGGTGAAAGGAAAGTACCACATTGGTTGTACCACAGCCTATTAAAACTAAGCAAGTGGTGTATTATATTACTATCTTTTGACTTTCATTATTAGAAAATGGACTTCAGCATGGACTTAACAGATCAGGTCCATGGAACTAACATTTATCATAGATTCATAGAATGATTTACACTGGAAGGGACCTTAAACATTATCTAGTTCCAAACCCCCTGCCACAGGCAGGGACACCTCATACCAGCCCAGGTTGCTCAAGGCCTCATCCAGAGTGGCCTTGAACAACTCCAGGAAGGGGACATCCACAACTTCCCTGGGCAACCTGCTCCAGTGTCTCACCACCCTCATGGGGAAGAACTTCCTCCTGATGTCTAATCTGTATCTCCCCTCCTCTATCTTGGATCCATCCCCCCTAGTCCTATCACTACCTGACATCCTACAAAGGCCCTCCCCAGTTTCCTTGCAGGCCCCCTTCAGATATTGGAAGGCCACAATAAGCTCTCCTCAGAGCCTTCTCTTTTCCAAACAGGTTCTTTTTCTGAGATGCAGGTCTTCTGCAACTGCCAACTTGAGAGAACACCCTTAAAAGAGGAGAAGTGTCAGCAGTTACAGTGAACCCAGTTAAGAGTAATGCTGGTTTGAATTTCCTATTCCTAATTTGAAATTCATTTAGTGCTTCCACCACTCTTTGAAATCAAGCACAGCACATTAGACTCATGGTGAAACTCTATGTTGCTAGGCACTCTTTGAAACCCAACACTACACCCTAAGCAAAGTAACATCCTACCCTGTCAGGGGAATTAAGAACAGGTCCTGCTTCTGTTTGCAAGGCACAGATTACAAGCTAATACCTCAAACAGTAGACTGAACTATATTTTTAATTAATTTCTTTTAGTTAAGCTTTTATGGCTTTAAGGTTTTGCTTTGAGAATTTTTTTTTTTTTTTAAAAAAATCTGTATTTGTATAAAATTTGTTCTTTTAAGGCTCAAAGCAACCATAAGTGGTGCTGGATTAAGTTAGCTTTGGATTGGAGAAAGACTCCATCCAGCCTATTTGTAGCTTTCTGTATGTTATGTTCTTATTTAAACAGGTGACTGTCATTAATGCAGTGAGTCAGATTGCTCTAGCATAGCACAGAAATGAAGACAAAATGTTAAACAGAGAGGAATGTGCTGTAGGTATCATCTATCACATCTGAGTATCAACTCAGCAAACCACAGAATAGTGACAGACTATAGGCCTAGGGACAACCAGGAAGATCAAAATAACATGTTTGCTTTGAAGCCTGTTAGCCTCCTCTCCCATCAAGCTTTTCCTCTCATCTAAAATGTAGCCATGGATTTGCTCCTCAGGTTTAAGAAATCACACATGATCCAGCTTTTTTTTAACCAGTAAAGTAACTGTAGCAAACCACAGGCAAGCGACATGAAATACAGATTGATGATATCACTCTGTCACTCCACCTCTTTATTGTGGCCGTATGAAGTTCAGAAACATTTGATCTTCCTGCTTTGAAACCAAGAGAAGCACACCTGAAACAAACAGCAGCCCTCAGGCTTCTTCATATCACACAATGTGAAACCAGCAAATGCTGCTTTATAAAGCTCTCTGCTTTGTAAATCTAGCCTCAAATAATGGCCTTGAAACAAACTTGTACAAACGTGCTCAGGTGGTCCAGAAGGCCAAGAGCATCCTGGCTTGGATCAGCAATAGTGTGGCCACTAGAACTAGGGAAGTGATCATGCCCCTGTGCTTGGCATTGCTGAAGCTGCACCTTGAGTACTGGGGTTCAGTTTTGGGGCCCTCGCTACAAGACAGACATTAAGGGGTGGGAGTGAAGCTGGTGAAGGGTCTGGAGAACAGAGCTGGTGAGGAGCAGCTCAGAGAACTGGGATAGCTTAGTCTAGAGAAGAGGAGGCTGAGGCATTGGTCTCTACAACTCCCTGAAAGGAGGTTGGAGTGAGGTGGGGGTTCGTCTCTTCTTAGTATCAGGTGATTGAAGAAGAGAAAATAGCCTGAAATTGTGCCAGAGAAGGTTGTCCCAAACCTGGACAACAGTGTGCACTTGTAGCCCAGAAAACCAATTGTATCCTGGGCTGCATCAAGAGAAGCATAGCCAGCAGGTTGAGGGAGGTGATTCTCCCCCTCTACTCCACTCTGGTGAGACCACACCTGGAGCACTGTGACAGGTTCTGGAGACCCTATTACACGAAGGATCTGGAGGTGCTGGAACATGCCCAGAGAAGGGCCATGAGGATGATCAGAGGCTGGAGCTCCTCTGCTATGGAGACAGACTGACTTGTTGGTGTTGTTCAGGTTGGAGAAAAGAAGGCTCCAAGAAGACCTAATTGTGGCCTCCCAGTACCTGAAGGAGGCCTACAAGAGAGCTGAGGAGGGACTTTGTGGGGTGTCAGGAAGTGACAGGACTGGGGGGAACAGAGCAAAACTGTAAGTGCGTAGATTCAGATTGGACATTAAGAAGTTCTTCCCTATGCGGGTGGTGAGACACTAGAACAGGTTGCCCAGGAAGGTGGTAAAAGCCTCATCCCTGGAGGTTTTTAGGGCCAGGCTGGATGTGGCTCTGAGCAACCTGATTTAGTGTGAGGTGTCCCTGTCCATTGCAGGAGGGGTTGGAACTAGATGATCTTTGAATTCCCTCCCAAGCCTAACAATCCTGTGATGCTTTAATAACCATTCCTCCTTCTGGGACACAGCTGGCCTGACACAGCACTGAAGCAGTACCACACTACTGCTATATGTCACAAGCCAGTGCAGCCTTTTGTGCATTTAGAAGTCAGCTCAGCAAGACCATTAAGTTGTGGCACAATGAAAACACACTGATGATGCAAATGCTGCCTCTCAACCTAGAACAAAGCAGCAAACTGCTGTGCTGTGTTCAGTCTGTGAATAGCCGTACTCTAAGAAGAAACAGTTCATCCACTACACTCTAGGCTGAATGATCTACTTCTACTGCTGCAAAAAATGTACCAGAAAAGCAATGTTTTCACCCCTGCTTGCATAAGGTTGCTTTTTTTTTTTTTTTTCCCCCCTATTTTCTGTATTTTACTTACTACTTCTATTTCAAGATTCACTGCAACCCTCTGGACCAGTACAGGTTGGGGACTAATCTGTTGGAGAGCAGTGTAGGGGAAAGGGACCTGGGGGTCAGGGTGGACAGAAGGATGCCCATGAATCAGCAATGTGACCTTGTAGCCAAGAAGGCCAATGGCATCCTGGGGTGGATTAGAAGGGGTGTGGTGAATAGGTGCAGAGAGGTTCTCCTGCCCCTCTACTCTGCCTAGTGAGGCCACATCTTGAATACTGTGTCCAGTTCTGTGCCCCTCAGTTCAAGAAGGACCTCAGGGAACTTTATGAGAGGGTTCAGCACAGAGCCATGAAAATGCTGAAGGGAGTGGAACATCTCCCTGCTGAGGAAAGGCTGAGGGAGCTGGGGCTCTTTAGCTTGGAAAAGAGGAGCCCAAGGAGTGACCTCATCCATGTTTATAAAGATGTGAAGGGAAGTGCCAGGAGGACAGAGCAAGGCTGTACTCAATGATATCCAAAGACAGGACAAGGGGCAATGGGTGCAAGCTGGAGCAGAGGAGATTCCACACCCTGACATTCTGTGATTCTGTAATTTGGCTAAGCTTTCAGCAGGCATTTCTCCATATTTTTACTATGCCACTTTGCTCCAGCAGCAAAAAGAAGAATCTCCATTAGGGCCTACAGAGCATTCTGATTTTTTTATGGATTTCAAATGGACACATTCAGCTTATGACTATTTCCAGTACTACACTATCCAACAGGACAAAAACCCCAATTGTGTTTATTGTTGATTTTCTCAAGGGACACTCTGAAGGCCAGTTATAAGCTCTACCACATGGGAGAGAAAGAACCAGATCTCTGACAAATTACCATGTCAGAAGAGATAAAGCAGCTTATGCCTACAGTAGTCTGGTGACTGATGTCAACACTGGATGGAACCCAGCTTGGATTAGCCTTAGTCTGCATTAAGTGACTGTTCCTGGGCTGGCAGAAATGCAAGCAACTGTTGATCTCTAACACATTAGCTTTGCATCAAAAGATGAAAATACCAAACAGGAAAAGAAACAAATAAATAAATAAATAGCCAAGCCCCTATTTCAAATTGCAACATAAGCTTTGGGGGTCAACTTACCCAGAGCTGCAAGTCTGCCACTCAAGTTACATACCTTAGACTAGTCAGCCAGTGCAAAATTAACTCTTTCAAGTACAGGGATATGGATTTGTTAGCCCTGTTGCATTTTTAAACGCTGACTGTTTTCCACTCTGGCACTAGCTCAGCCAAAATGCACTATAATTAAGGAAGTGACAGTGTGTGTTTGGAAACATACTAGGAGACTTCAAACGACACTTCTAAGCTTAAAGGTGAAATTCCATACGAATACTCACTTTTCCCTTCTGGTTTTCTCTAGCTTGTCTTTCAAAATCATGATCTCCTTTTTGAGGGCAAGTTGCTGGCTCTCTGCATCCCGCAGTTCTTTCTTCAGGCTTTTGACTTCATTAGCATGCATTATTTCACGTTTAGATAGCTCCTCTTCATAGAAAACACTTTTCTTTTCCAGGTCTGCCTTTAATTTAGTGATCTCTTGCTGGTGTTCTATGCTGCTTACCCCAGGTGAGCGACCAATCTGTTTTTGCTAAAGGAAACAGCGCCCAATTAGCACTCACCGCTGAAAATGATGCTTAAGACAATATTCCTAAGTCTATGTCTAGAAAACAACTCACTACAGCCTAGAGTTAACCACATCTATCTCCATTTTTTCATCAAAGTATGTTAGAGCGTAAATCTGAGCTGTGATTTATAGACAGGAATCATTTTCAAGGCATTAAAATTCAACCATCACTTTAAGCACCTCTGGCCATATTCTGATTCCCCTGACAAGCAGCGACCATAGATTTATGGAATCATAGAACAGTCAGCATTGGAGGGGACCTCCAAAGGTCATCTAATCCAACCCCTTCTGCAGCTGGCAGGGACATCCTCAACTAGATCAGGCTGCCCAGAGCCCTGTCAATCCTCACTTGGAATATCTCCATGGATGAGGCCCCAGCCACGTTCATTTTTCTGGACACCACCACGATGCACCCTCGCATTAACATTCAGCATCAGCTATGGTGATGACATGACAATACCCTTTTGTCCTACATCTGAAAGCAATCAAAGAGATCCAAGTCCTAGCTGCCTAGTAAGTTTGCAGGTGTTAATATCAAACCAGACTAACCTTCAGGCCTTCTACTTCGCTTTCCAACTGCTTAGAGTACTGTTCACTTCTCTCCCGCAATTTCCTGTCTTTGGATGCCTCAGCAGCTGCGGCTTCAGCTTGGACTTCCAGCTACAAAAGCACACAGGTTGTTAATGGGCAGGATTCTGCCGTGGTGGGGCTGTCTTGCTCAAAATCTACTGATGGTTTTCACCACAAGAGGTAAATCTTCAGCACTCAACGGAACAATTCAGATTCTTAAGGCAAACAAAATGAGTACTGTTTGAAGCAGCAATCAAAGAGTGAAAGATTTACAGGGAACATCAACAGCATTACTTTTGTCAGAAAACCTGACAGACAACTACAAGTTCATAGGTTCTAAACAGTCTTCTCACCACTTACTTCTTTTTTAAGTCTCTCTGTTCTGCGTAACTCTTGCCTTAAACTTTCTACTTTTTGCATCACCACTTCCATTTCTTCCTCCTTATCTCGGAGCTGGCGGGCAAGCTTTTGTTTTTGAGAGTGCAAATCTGTCAGCCGCTCGTTCATCTCTGAGAACTCCTGCATTGCCAATTTCCGCTGGCTGTGTGCATCTTTCAGCTCTTTGGCTTGGGATTTTAATCTGTCACTAGACTCTGCCAGTTCCTACAGTTTAAAAAAAGAATTCAGTAATAAACCTAGAAAGCTTCAAGGCCAATTTCTGTCTTTGGATGCACATCTAACACCTTTCTTCCAGAGCGAACAGAAACTACATTTATTCATTTCTTTTCATGAATGCATCTCCCCAACACAGACTGCATGCCTCTGTAAACAAGGAATGAGGCCAACTTTTACACTGCTCAAGTTAGTGAAACTGGAGAAACATAAACCAAGCAGGCATTTACTCCGTTATTACAGGTTAAACATAAAAGGCTTTCAAGCATTTGCATTAAAATGTACAAAGACTTTGCTTTTCTTAATTAAAAAGTGGCATTAGCATAGTTTTTCAAGAACTACTTATACAAATAAGCACAGTACTTGTCTCAACTGCTAAATGACTTTTAAAAGCTTTTGCACCAACTGAATGGAAAATTCTGCTCTCTGAAAGCTGACCTGCAATGGTGTGTATGATTTCCACACACTCCACCATAATATCAAACGTTACAGAAAGCATCAGGCAACAAAATGCTCTCCAGACAGAATGTAGTAATAATCAGTGTTCTATTAAAAGAACCCAGATGAAACAACACTGCTGATGCTGTGGTAACTCCCCAGCACAATACCTTCACAAAGCCTGCTCTGTCTTAGATCTGTGCTACTAGGCTAGGAATGAGGCACCACGACAATTTGAAATGGTTTAATAATGCTCAAACACACTGGAGCAGAACAAAGCAGCAAATCTGAGGAAGAAAAAGAAAAATCTGAGGATGGAAAGAGGAGGGGCAGGGAGAACTACTGTTTGGCCTTGTTGACAGCTATACAAATGCAGAAGCATTTTCTAAGGTTGTTAAAACCAGGTCCTAATCACTACAAATTGCAGTTTTAGAAGACAGATGGCCTTTCTTGCACAAAGTGGCAGCTTTCAAGGTTTTAAGAGCCATAAATGTTAAGAGAAACAGTGTTAAATACAGTAAGTCCATCAACAATGAGTGAGGACTCTAAACTACCAGGCCAATATAATCATGGTGAGAACGCAGGCTAATGTATTTCTCACCTGACTACAGCTTGCTTTAATCATGAATACAAAATAAAAAGAGCCATGAAAGACAGCATGTTAGAAATAAGAAAAGGAGGAATGTGGGAGACAGAGAAGAAGAAATCCAAAGTCAGGATATCCTTGAAGTGGAGTTATTTCAAATTAGTTTTCAATCTTCATTTATTTTTCACATCTCTCTGCTGGAAACCCTTTTGTGACACAGTGTTAGTACCATATTCTTATCTTTCTTTTTCTGCTACAGTCTCACCCATACTCCAAATTAACTTAGTTGTCTGGAATAGTTCTTCTCTACTCTGTCTTCTAACAATTACTATTATCACCTTAATCTAGAGCTAGAAAACCTTTGCAGCCACCCTGCAATTTGGCTCAGGGAGTTATTCAGTATCCAGCAGCTGTCACCTAGGACCACCTAGCAGTCATACATACAATGTGTTAAACAATGTCCTTGTCTTCAAAAGAGGCAGAAAGCAAAGTGGGTCACGCTACACATTTCTTATCTGCTCATTAATTTTACACTTGAAAGTTATTTTGGGGGAAATGAACAAAAATAAAACAGTCTTTAGGGTTTAGAAGAATTGCTGACAAAATGCTTTTACCTTATTAAGATCTTCCCTCTCTTGCTTCAGCGTTCTGACCTGTTTCTCAAAAGCCTTTATTTGTCTGGAAGCATCATCCAACTCCCTCCTTGCAGTGCTGGCCTCCTCAAGTTGCTGTTCTAGCTGACCAGAATCTAGAAAAAGCAGCAGACTTCTAAATATGTTAAGGAAAAAACCATTATTCTAGAAAAGCAGTGTCTAGGGACTCAAAGGTTGCTCAGCATTTGTTCTGGTTTCCATTTGATCACAAAATATTGCAATTCTGATCTGGTTTAGCAGAGATTCACAAATTGCGTTAGGCTGGAAGGGACCCTCAAAGGTCATCTTGTCCAATCCCACTGCAGTGAGAAGGGACACAGGGAGTAAGTTGTTTTAACTGCCATCATCTGCTTTTAAAGGAACAGAATAAAAGGTCACTCTCTGCTGCCAAGCAACATAGGAAAGGAGAACAACTTCTCTTTTCACACCATAACATTGATGCACTTCAGACAATAATCTGTGCTTTACTATCATCTACACATTTGACACTGTCATGTCATAAATAATGCATCTTTTATCACACTGTAATTATAAACAGCCTCCATCCTCACCCAAAATTCCCCTAGAAAGAAACAGTAACAATCCCCACAGCCACTCAGGAGCTGGGAAGCCTCCTCCAGCTGATACACTTTAAGAACTTCAGATAATTTTACTTCTTTCTGGTGTGGAAACCACTTAGGTGTTTATGTGATCTGCTTTATTACTCCTATAAATGCAGGGGAAGTGTTACAGTCAGTTTCTTACCAACTGGCAGTTACACAGTGACTACATGTCTAGGCAGCAGCTAAATGACCACACAGAAATACACTCAAGGGCTACAAAATCAAAACCTGAAATTCAGAATATATGAAAATATCAGCTGAAAATTTCTAGCCAGTGGGTGTTTTTTCCCTCTCTCCCAGTCTTTCCCATAAAACTGAGAAATTTAAAGCATATGAAAAGAGGTTTATCAGGGAATCATGAAAAGGTTTTGGACAGAAGGAGCCTCCAAAGCTTATGCAGTCCAATCCCCCTGCAGTCAGCAGGCACATTCTCCACTAGATCAGGTTGCTCAGAGCTTTGTTGAGCCTAACTTTGAGTATCTTAAGGGGCAGGGCCTCAACTACCTCCCTGGGCAATGTGTTCCAGTGTTTCACCACCCTCATGGTGCAGAACTTGTTCCTAACATCCAATCTAAATCTACTCTTCTTTAGTTTGAAGCCATTGTCCCTCATCCTATCACTGCAGGCCTTTGTAAACAGTCTCTCTGCATCCTTCTGGTAGGCCCCCTTCAGGTACTACTGCAAGGTCACTATTAGGTCTCCCCAGAGCCTTCTCTTCTCCAGGCTAAAGAAGCCCAGCTCCATCAGCCTGTCCTCGTAACCGAGGTGCTAGGTGCTGCAGGGCCCTTGTTTTGGTGACCCCTCCTCTGGACTCACTCCACCAGCTTCATGTTCCTCCTGTGTTGAGGGTTCCATAGCTGGACACAGCACTCCAGGTGATGTCTCACCAGAGCAGAGGGGCAGAATCACCTAACTTGACCTGCTGGCCACACTTCTTTTGATGCAGCCCAGGGTGCCATTGGCCATGGGTAGGGACACCTCCCACTAGACCAGGCTGTTCAAGGCTTCATCCAACCTGGCTTTGAACACCTCCAGGGAGAGGATATCCACCATCTCCCTGTTCCAGTGTCTCACCACCCTCACTCTAAAGAATTTCTTCTGAATCTCCAGTCTCAATCTGCCCTCCTCAAGCTTCAATCCATTCCCTCATCCTATCACTACAAGCCCTTGGAAAAGTCTCTTCCTGGCTTTCATGTTTTACAAGCAAATGAATACCATTAGCTTATACCCAGAGAAATAGTCACTATTGTTTTAATTCATTGGTTCAAAAATTTAAAAGAATGCATTTCAGTAAGAGCTGTAGCTCAAAGCCAGAAATTCTTAACTGCCTCTCTTATGTAGTCTGCTCTGAAGTCACCAGCAATAAGAAAAGTTTACACATGGCTCTGCTGAGCCAAGATAAATCTCTCTTCCGTGCACGAAATACTTTGTTCCACAGCTCTGTTTTCTTCTTCCATCGTTGCCCTTTACATATTTGGCCATATTAAAGATTCCTCAAAGTTTTCTCCTATGTAACTTTGGGAACAAATAATTCTAACTTTGACCTTAAAAATTGAAAGCATATGCTCCCTTGTCATTTCCTGGAAAAGTAGAGAGACAGGAAAAATGCATTGGGTTTTTTTCTGAGGTCTCCCTGGTGACACCTCTGAATTTGATATTGTTTTGTGCTCCTTTTTTTATTACTCTGACACCTCCAGAAGAGGCAGTAAAACAGGTTGAAGAATATAAACAAAAGCTAGTTGTGACTATATGCGCAGTAAATGGTAATTTTCCATCTAAACACTCTTCTTGTTGCTAACATTTGAGTTAACACATGCAAACACTCCCTGTAGGATGTTATTACATTACATTTAATTGCCCAAGAGATGAGCCCGAAACATAAAGTTCACCTCTGCACTTCAACTGAACCTTCTTAAGGTTCATCAGATTTACTTTGGAAATGTAGATACTTTACAGGCCCAGAAAACTTGCAAGTAGCTCCCCTAAATTTGAATCATCCAGACCTAAACACCATTTGGGTCATGCCTGTATTCTGGCATTAATTTGGTTTCAAAATCTACCTCATCAAAACACCCCATAAGATCAAGCAAATACAACATCCTCTTCTCTCAGTTTTATCAAAGTAGCATGGCCAGCAGGAGCAGGGAAGTCATTCTGGCTGGTACTCAGCACTGGTTAGGCCACACCTTGAGTACTGTGTCCAGTACTCAGTTCAGGAAAGAGGATGAGTTGCTGGAACATATCCAGAGAAGGGCAGTGAGGCTGAGGAAGGGTTTGGAGCACAGCCCTGTGAGGAGAGGCTGAGGGAGCTGGGGTTGCTTGGCCTGGAGAGGAGGAGGCTCAGGGGAGACCTTATTGCTTTCTACAACTACCTGAAAGGAGGTTGTAGCCAGGTGGAGGTTAGTCTCTTCTCCTAGGAGAACACCAACAGAACAAGAGGACACAGTCTCAAGCTGTGCTGGGGAGGTTTAGGCTGGATGTTAGGAAGAAATTCTTCACAGTAAGAGAGATTGGCCTTTGGAATGGGCTGCCCAGGGAGGTGGTAGTGTCACCATCACTGGAAGTGTTTTAAAAGAGACTGGATGAGGCACTTGGTGCCATGGTTTGGTTGATTAGATGGTGTTGGGTGACAGGTTGGACTTGGTGATCTCAAAGGTCTTATCCAACCTGGTTAATTCAATTCTATTCTATGGACCCACTCCAGCAGTTCCGTGTCCCTCTTATACTGAGGGCCCTAGAACTGGATGCAGTGCTCCAGGTGGGGTCTCACAAGAGCAGAGTGGAAGGGTAGAATCCCTTCTGTTGTCCTGCTGACCACTGCTTTTGATGCAGTCCAAATCTTCCTCAACTGATCATATTATTCATTTCTAACCCAAAATCCAAAAAGCACACACCATGTGTAGGATATATATATACACACACACATGTATACACACACATATATATATATATGCACATATAAACTCAAGTTGCACCCAAGGAGGTTTAGGTTGGGTATTAGGAAAAATTTGGAACAGGCTGCCCAGGGAGGAGGTGGTGTCACCATCCCTGAAGGTGTTGAAGACATGTGTGGCCGTGGCACTTTGGAACACAGTTTAGTGGGCATGGTGGTGTCAAGATCAGTGGTTGGATTCAAAGATCCTAGAGGTCTCTTCTCACCAAAACAATTCTATGACTCTATATATGTACATATAACATGACACAGAAAACTCTTAATGGATACTCGTGGGAAAACCTTCTCAATGTTAACTGTCTTCCCCAGGCACTGACTTCTTTTAAATCTGAAAAGGGGTATCAGTTGTGTTGGGGAATATTCCCACACCCTTTTCCAGTATTTTTTTCATTACCAAAGAAAGAGAGCAATAACTTCAGCAAGGAACTGAAAAGTGAGTGACAGCACAATATTCAAGGAGAAAACATAATTTAAAGCTGCTCCTCAAGCTTTCCTGTGAAGGGCTGGTCCCATTCAAAAGCTGTTCCTGTACATGGTGCTTTTCAGTGGTTCCAAAGAGCCAAAGGCAGAGCTGAGGGCTCTTGCAAACCAGAGGTTTCTGATGGTGTTGTCATTTTCCCCATGACACTAGCAAGTGGAAGGCCATTTGGCTGGAGAGATAATTCATCAAGACCTCTGTCCTGACATTGCACCAAGATGACATTGCTCACATCAGAGTGATCCTCCCTGAGCTAGTTCAGCCATGTTCAAACCCAGAAATTATTATGCTAATGCTACCAACACAAAACTGCTGCATCATGCCAGAGCAGCTCTCTGACTGCCTGACAGAGTTTTCTCAGTCTATGCATTTTTAACAGCACATCATCTATGTGCTGCACTCTGCAGTTCCTACACAGCATGCTTCAGCCTGGTAACGTAGCAGCAGATTCTAAACACACCAACTGAAATGCCTGGAAGTTATTCTTTCAAGTTATTCTTTCTGTGGGTGTCACTGCTGGCACTTGTGGCTTCAGGAACTGAATGAAGACTTTTCACAAATACAACCCAGAATAAATATTTTTTGCTTTGTTTTTGCTGTAGTTCCCTCCAACCTTTCTCCTGGGATTTTTTTCCCTTGCTGCAGGTAAGATATGGACATAATACAGAAACCCATCTGGAAAATACATGCATGTGAGTTTTCTCTCACATAACATGCACACTTTTTCCTATTTGATTTGGCAAGAGAGATTCACAGAATGGTTTCAGTTAGAAGGGACCTTAAAGATCATGTAGTTCCAACCCCTCTGCCATGGGCAGAGACACCTTCCACTGAACCAGGTTGCTCAAGGCTCATCCAGTCTGGTCTTGAACACCTCCAGGGAGGGGATGTCCATAGCCTCCCTGGGCAACCTGTCCCAGTGTCTCACCACCCACACTGGAAAGAATTTCTTCCTAATCTCCAGTCTAAATCTGCCCTCCTCAAGCTTCAATCCATTCCCTCTCAACCTATCACTACAAGCCCTTGTAAAAAGTCCCTTCCCAGCTTTCCTGTAGCCCTCTCCAGGTGCTGGAAGGCTGATCTACGGTCTCCCTGGAGCCTTCTCTCTGCCTGTCCACATAAGGAGGCCAAATCTGTTCCTACTGTTCCTGCTACCTACTATTCTCTATCAAAAACAAACGTTTTGTTCTGTAAGAGACAACAACTGACTGACAGCAGAACTGAGAGGTTCCCATCTCCCTGTACTTGGATGCTTCTATCGCCTCTCCTATGAGGACAGCCTGAGAGAGTTGGGGCTGTTCAGTCTGGAGAAGAGAAGGCTCTGAGGAGACCTTATTGTGGCCTTCCAGTATCTGAAGGGGGCCTACAAGAAAGCTGGGAAGGGACTTTTGAGGGTGTCAGGGAGTGATAGGACTGGGGGGAATGGAGCAAAACTAGAAATAGGAAGATTCAGATTGGATGTTAGGAAGAAGTTCTTCCCCATAAGGGTGGTGAGACACTGAAACAGTTTGCCCAGAGAGGTAGTGGAAGCCTCATCCCTGGAGGTTTTGAAGGCCAGGCTGGATGTGGCTGTGAGCAACCTGATGTAGTGTGAGGTGTCCCTGCCCATGGCAGAGGGGGTTGGAACTAGATGATCCTTACAATCCCTTCCAACCCTAAAAATTCTATGATTCTATCAGCCCAACCTGTGCTGATTTTTCAGATCATAACCTGATGATAGCTCGCTCTTTGTTTAATTGAGTTAACTGAAGTTAAGGCAGAGTCTGGGGCATGTACAGAGAGAGAAGTGGACACAAAGCTGTGAGCAGGATCCATTTTGGGGGCAGAGTGTTTGTTTGGTCTGTTCTGCTGCCCAGAGTGTCCTTTCTGAGGGAAAGCAGCCTTCCCTGCTCCCTGCCACTTGGAACATTCAGTACCACTGCTGTTTCCTCAGTACCACTGTCATTTCATGCATGCAGCCCACCACCCACACTTTTCTAAGACAATACCCAGAAAACCACATCTCCAGTTGGAACTGGCTTTTGCTCCCCATCCAGCTACAATGCACTAAGCAAGAGTACACTCTAAACCTTTGTGGTTTCCAAGCAAACACAATCAAAATTGTGATCATGTTCTACAGATATGGCCCTTCAAAGAAAATTCAACAGAAAAGGAGAGAATAAAAAATACCAGTTGATGTTTATATACTAACAAATCAGCCTTCCGTCAAATATTAACACTATCAAAATTGCTGAAGTCTTCACCCTTTATCTTTTCCTATGTAAGCAAGAACACCTTTCCTTTCCTCTCCTCCTTCCCTCTGCTCTTCTCTCCTCTGCTCTCCTCTCCCCATCATTCCTCTCCCCTCCTCTCCCTCATTCCTCTCTTCTCCCCTTCCGTTCTTTGTTCCCATCCTCCCTCCTCGCTTTCCCTCCCCTTGCCTTTCCTCTTCTCCCTTACTTCCTTCCCTCTGTGTACCTGCACAGCAGGATGCAGAGAAGTAAAAACCAAGAAACACTAAGATATGCTACAGTGACTAGGACTTCTGAAAGGACTGCAGTGACTTTTGATGCTGCCAGAAAGAACCGATCAAGTGCTCCAACTGCTCCTGCAGTACACATTTCAGGAGGAAGGCAAAAAGCCCTTAGCACTACGGAAACTGGTCAGGGTTTCACAGATTCTCCGGTAGAGCTTGATTCACATCCATGGCAATCAGCAACACTGCAATCTCAAACTAATGGAACTTTACCATCAATAATAACAGCAGAAGTAAATGAAATCTTCCTTCTCTCCTGCAACTGGAATTCCTGAAGCACTGAATATCAAGTTGAATTGGTAGAAAATATTGAGCTACCAATGGAGAGCAAAGGGTAAAATGAGAAGTGAAAGAGAGACTGGGAGACTCTTTCAGACAGCAAAGCAAAATTAGCAGCACATTAGGAGGAAAAGTCTTGCAAAAGCATTGCTACTTGTCAGGGTTCTTGCATCAGTATTTGTACCATACCTGTTACTTGTTTCTTCAGCTTTTCAATTTCTTCTTTCAAGCTCTTAATTTCTAAATCTTTGCTTGCTGTTATGGGGCCATCCACTGTTGAATACTGCAGAGCCTGGACTGTCTGGGTGGACTCTAGAAAAAGATGGAAGAAAAGAGGGACAAATCACACACCTGCCCTTGGAGGAGGTCAAAAAGGTTTTATTGATAAACATGCCAAAAGACCCTACAGGTGAGGATTCTGCAATTCATAACTTCCAGCTACTAAGTGCCAATTTTACAAGAATTTTTAGGAGGACAAACTAAATTCTTAAAGGCTTTAAGAATGAAACCTCGGTGCCACAGTGATGTAGGCATGCTGTGAGCCAAGTTAGCATGTTTAAGAAGTTGCAGAGATGGGGTATTTCAGACATAAAAACAGCAGCAGTTTAATTTGTCAATACTACAGAAAATTCTTTTCTGCTAGAATGCATTCCAGAAGGAGTATTTGGTGGGGGTTTTTTCCCACAGTACAAACCAGGCTTTACAAAGCTGCTAGTTAATCTCAGTCAAAAAAAAGTGATTGAATGGGTTTTTGGTTGGTTTTAGTTTTTTAGTATACCTTGTAGCTTTCTGCTAAGCTCAAGCTTTTCCTGCTCTAGACGTCTTATTCTCCTCTCATAAGCTTCTGTTGCTAAACTATCCTCCAAAGTTCGTTGAATGCTGGCATCCAGATCCATGGAGGGTGGTCCAGCTGTCAGCCTTAGACAGCTGCGGTCTGAAAGCACACTGGAGGGGGGAAAAAGAAAAGTTTGAGGAGTATTGGATTTGACAACAATCTGTGTTTCAAGTATGTTAAAACATACAGAAATCAATGAACGGTTGTTTCAATTGTTATTTACTACACAGCCAAACAATACCTTGCCAGATGTGCTCACCAGAAATTGAATTCATTTTCACCTACCATGACTGATGTCCTCAATGCATTTTTTTTGCTTCTTAGACTGAACTCCTGATTGAAACCAATCATTATGGATAGCCTGTGTTCAGGCAGATGGGACAAAGCAAGAACTCAGATAGTTCTCAACACTGAAGGAAGAGTTTGTTCTAAACTAATTCATCAAGTTCCCCAAATACTTTGAAGAGAACAATCACACTGAATGGTGTGAAATGATCACAGGACAACTAGGGCACCTATATAACAGAGATGCTGTGGCCTGAGGGAGGTGGATACTCCTGTACATATGCTGCTATTCATGCAAATAATCACACAGAATGGTCTGGGTTGGCAGGGACCTCCACAGGTCATCTAGACCAACCCCCTCCGCAGTCAGCAGGAGCATCCTCCACTAGATCAGGTTGCCCAGAACCCTGTAGAGTCTCACCTTGAGTGACCTGTCACATAACCAGCATTCAGCACAGGTGTTTGCAGAAACACAGGGCTGGCTTTCCAAATGGTTGCAAACATTATTAATTTGTTTGTTTTCACCAGTGAACAAGGACCATAGATGAACTTCCACAGGAATATGAAGTATCATTGAAAGTTGTTTGTTTGGGTTTTTTTTAACACCTTTTCAGACTCAAAAGAGTGTGAAAGGACTAGGGGAAAAAAAGAAGTATTTAAAGTCTAATAAGCTAAGGTCTCCCTGGGTCCACATATCTGATCTTAACTTGATCACATGCAGTTAACTTCCTACATTGTGTGGAAACCACCTCTCTCAACAAAACTCCTCTGAGCACAGGTGGTGGACTGTGAAATTCATGTCAAGTTTTACTGCAGAGAGTTCATTCTTTTGGACAGAAAGGATTTTAGATTATGCCCTAGTAATTTCCTCTATAAACCACATTCTCTGGTATCTGTTTGAAGTTGGTATCAGACACAGAAACTTAAGATCCCCTGTAACTCTCTTACAGATGATTTTTGGAATGCTCAACTTACCAACTACTTGTATATGTGAAACCCACAAATGGTAAATGATGGCCAGAAAATGCAGTGTGTGATGGTGGAGGCATTGTTTCCTGGAAAAAAAAATAACAGGAGAGTTGAGTAAGTAATATCCTGCTGCACTTGAAAGAAAAAGACTTTTGAGGTTGACCATATGCTAGTGACAATATCACATTAACTACACTCTGAGTCACTCTGATCTGAAGCCCAAATAGCAGCACCTAAATTTCTTTCCAGCAGCAAGCACTACACCAAAACAAAGCATGCTGGTATAAAAACACTTCTCTCATTAAACAGGCTAGTGTTGGAGGAAAGTACAGTATTATATGTTTTGGAAGACAGAGAAGCACAGCATGTTAGGGGGTGGAAGGCACCTCTGGAGACTGTCCAGTCTGACCCCTCTGCCAGAGCAGGATCACCTAGGGCAGGTCACGCAGGAATGCATCCAGGTGGGTTTTGAAGATCTCCAGAGAAGGAGACTGCACAACCTCTCTGGGCAGCCTGCTCCAGGGCTCTGGCACCCTCATCATAAAGAAGTGTCTTTACATGCTGAAGTGGAACCTCCTGTGTCCAGCTTGTACCTGTTGCTCCTTGTCCTGTCACTGAAAAGAGCTTGGCACCCTTAACCTGACACCCACCCCTCAGATATTTATAGACATTGATCACATGCCCTCTCAGCCTTCTCTTTTCCAGACTAAACAGCCCCAGGTCACTCAGACTTTCTTCATAGAAGAGATTTTCAAGTCCCCCAGGCATCCTTGTAGCTCACCATTGGATTCAATCCAGCAGATGCCTGTCTCTCTTGAACTGGGGAGCCCAAAACTGGACACAGTATTCCAGGTGTGGTCTCACCAGGGCAGAGAAGAGAAGCTCTTAGCACAAAGAACATCACCTTTGATTCCCTCCTACCATCCTCTCTCCTTTTTACTCAGTAAGGCTGCTTGCCTGTAGATTTACCAACTCCACTTCTGAGTGAGCTATCTTTGTGTATAGAGAACCTCAGAGATTGGCTACAAATCAGTATCTCAAGGAGGGTCTTCTATCCCCATTCGTGCTTTGACCACTTCTCCCTTACTGACTCTTCTTCCTGCCAGACATACAAACCACAACATCCCTCTGAGCTTCTCCTCAGGCTGAAATAATTTCACAGATTTGAAGAATGGTTTGCACTGGAAGCGACATAAAGGTCATCCAGTTCCAACTCCCCTGCCATGGGCAGGGACATGTTCCACTAGGCCAGTTTGCTCAAGGCCTCACCCAACCTGGCCATGAACACCTCCAGGGAGGGGGCTTCCATGACCTGCCTGGGCAACCTGTTCCAGTGTCTCAACACCCTCACTGTATAAAGAGTTCTTCCTAGTATCCAGCCTAAATCTGGCCTCCTCCAGCTCAAAAGCCATTGTGCCTCATCCTATCACTTCAAGCCCTTGTAAGAAGTCTTTCCCCAGCTCTCCTGGAGCCCTCCTCAGGTATGGGAAGACTGCTCTAACATCTAACTTCTCTTTTTTCTGCAGGCTGAACAACCCCAGCTCTCTCAGCCTATCCTCAGAGCAGAGGTGCTCCATGTGTTCTGTTAGCAAGCATACTGCAAAAGCAGATTTGTTCCTTCCATACTTACAGAATTTTTTAAGCAATCATCATCCACATCAAAGTTTGATGTATCAGTGGGGCTGCTGACTTCTGGGATGTAAGGTGCCTCACAGTTTCTAATGTTGTCCCAGTCAATGCCAGCAAAAAAGGGATGGTTCTTAAAGTCTTCTATACCATTCTGTCCAAGTCGGTGCTCTCTGCTACAAATGAGCCTTCGGATGAGGTCCTTCGCACTCTCAGAGACATCCGTCACTTGAGCAGGAAACTGAAACCTCTCCTTAAAGATTAAAATAAGAGGAAATAATTTATTACCAAGAAAAAGTGGGGAGAAATCCACTCTGCATTTTATGTGAAAAATCACCCCGCTAAAACTCCAGTTCTCAAATATATGCAGTAAGTTTTCTAGGAGAAACACTTCTCCAGGAGACAAACTATTGACACTTTTGTTGTCTCCTTGTTTTCCTTCTTCATTTGAACTTCTCTTACGCTGTTGAATTTTTACAGACACCTCCATTCGGAAGAACATTTAAGCACCTTTTGAATAAGCCAACCAAGGCATCCACCAGAAGAAAGCAATGCAGAAGGAATGATGCAATGTAGGCAAGCTTTGCTCCATAGAGTGGCCCAACAGCCACATTCCCACAGCTCTTAGTTTTGAAATGCTTTGCCCCCAAAGCAAAGCCACTTGCAACCCACAGCCACAAACTGGCTACGTGGGATCATTATTTTGTGCCCTCCATTTAGGAGAGTTAAGATAATTAGTACATAAAGCCTCATTTTTAAGTAAGTTACCCTTTTTTCCTCTATTTTTTTTTTCCCAAGTTACCCTCTTAAAAATTAGCTTAGAGAGAGACAGAAAGTGCACTAACTTTGTGGTTCATTATTTTCCCATAGGTCTCCACCAAGGACTCAGCATAAAAGGGCGTTTCTCCATAAAGCATTTCATACATGCAAACGCCTAGGGACCACCAGTCACACTCGGGCCCATACTTCCCTTTCCCATCTTCCATGGCCTGCAAGATTTCTGGAGAGATGTAGTCGGGAGTTCCAACTGCCACTGAAGACTGGACCTGCAGAAGTTAAACATTTCCAGGACTCAGATCAATTTCCATCCTTACAGACACCCTTGTTCATGGCACATGTGCACATACATGTAAGTCCAGCCTAGTGTTCTGCTTATAACAATCACAACTGAAACACAGAATCATACAACACAGCTTAGGCCAAAAGAGACATTAGAGGTCATCTAATCCAACCTCCCTGCCAGGGGCAGGGATGCCTCTCAACTAGACCAAGTGACTCAAGGTCCTAATTCACAGGATCACAGGATGTCAGGGGTTGGAAGGAACCCAAAGAGATCATCGAGTCCAACCCCCCTGCGCCACAGCAGGACCATACAATCTAGCTCACATCACAGAGGAGTGCATCCAGGCAGGCCTTGAAAGTCACCAGAGAAGGAGACTCCACAACCTCTCTGGGGAGCCTGTGGCAGTGCTCTGTGACCCTTACAGTAAAGATGTTCCCCCTTGTGTCAAGGTGGAACCTCCTGTGCTGCAACCCACGTCCTTTGCTCCTTGTCCTATCACAGGGTGCAACTAAGCGGAGCCTGTCCCCTCCCTCCTGACCCCCAGCCCTCAGATATTGATAAACATGTATTAAATCCCCTCTAAGTCTTCTCTTTTCCAGACTAAAATTCGACCTCGCCTTGAACATCTCCAGGGAGGGGGCATCCACAACCTCTCTGGACAATCCATTCCAAAGTCTTGCCAACCTCATAGTAAAGAATTTCTTCCTAAGATCCAATGTAAACCAATTCTCCTTCAATGTAAATCAATTTCCCCTTGTCCTATCATGTCCAGCTTCTCACCCACCAGCACCCCCAAGTACTTTTCTGCAGGGCTACTCTCAATTTCAACATCCCCCAGCCCGGATGGATATTGAGGGTTGCCCTGACCTAGGTGCGGGACCTTGCACTTTGTCTTATGGAACCTCATGAGATTCTCCTCCGCTCACCTCTCCAGCCTGTCCAGTTCAACATTTTAACACTCAGGGACAGGATTAGCACAGAGTAATCATATTCTAGTCAAGCCTAATAGATACTGTGCAAGTTTCAATATAGCACAGTTAGCACCTGATCATAATTCAGTATCTTGTCCTGTTTCTACTAAAGCTTGCATTTTCAATAATGATTACTACTCAGAGCTCAAAACTGAAGAGGTTCATAGTTCATCAAGAAACATCTCCAGTGCCTGAAGGGGGCTGGAAAGGGACTTTACACAAGGGCTTGTAGTGATAGGACAAGAGGGAGTGGATTGAAGTTTGAGGAGGGCAGATTTGGACAGGAGATTAGGAAGAAATTCTTTACAGTGAAGATACTGTAACTTCTCTACTTATTCAGAGCTGACTCCATGCACCTAGAAAGCTTTTAATGCACCATATAAATAATCTACCAACATAAATCCAAGCAGCGAGCAGCCATCTTTTGAACTAAGGTGAGTTACATCCCAATACCATTGCAAATCCACTTCACTTGCCACAAGG
The DNA here is from genome assembly GCF_026170545.1 of Melanerpes formicivorus. Taxonomy (NCBI): domain Eukaryota; kingdom Metazoa; phylum Chordata; class Aves; order Piciformes; family Picidae; genus Melanerpes; species Melanerpes formicivorus. Next base: position 5,070,772 of record NW_027142378.1, read on the forward strand.
CACCTTTTCTCTTCAATAACACAGATTTTAGTGGCAAGCAAAGGCCTGCAAAAAGGGCATTCAGGAATAGGTATCATGCTTTGGAATTTACCGTTCCATCTTCCATCAGTTTCAGACATGAACCAAAATCTGCTAACCGAATATGTCCATTCATATCCATCAAGATGTTGTCTGGTTTAATATCCCTGCAATTAAAAAGACAGTTCTGAATTAGTACAGAAAGACAGTGCATAGCATACAGTCTGCTACACTTAGCATCAAACCAGCAATAGATCAGCAGGTGGAACACAGTCACTCAGAGAGTGACAGCTGCACCAGGGATGTTCCATGGCAGAGGCTGGATCAAATCATGTAATGTCTGTTGATTTTAGTAGGCATTGGGTGAGCAAATCCACAGCCAGACAGAAGAATCTTACTTGCTCTGAACTTCTGTGCAAATGACTTTCAAATAGCCTAAAGAATTCTAGTGAGGTACAACTCCAAATGCATCCCTTATGCATCTCGATTTTTCTAAAGAATGAAGTTCAAGGGACCTCTAAAATAATTAACATTTCAACATTTAGTGTCTTCAGAATTTTTCTCTCACAGACATCTCAGCTGATCATGTAGGTCACAGAATCACAGAACTGTAGGAGTTAGAAGGGACCTTGAAACATCACCCAGTCCAATCCCCCTCCCAGAGCAGGATCACCTAAAGCAGGTCACACAGGAACACATCCAGGTGGGTTTTGTTCAGATCCCCTCTCAGTCTTCTCTTCTCCAGACTGAACAGCCCCAGATTTCTCAGCCCTTCTTCACAAAAGAGATGTTCAAGTCCCTTAAGCATCCTCTTAGCTCTCTGTTGGACTCTCTCCAGTATATTCCTGTCTCTCTTGAACTGGGGAGCCCACAACTGGACACTCTCTACCAGGTGTAATTTCACCAGCACAGAACAGAGTGGGAAAACCACCCTAGATCTGCTGGACACACTTTCCCTGCTGCACCCCAGGGTGCAATGAAAACAAACACATCCTACTGAGACCTCTGGAATTTGAACTTCGGTTTAAAACACTCTGTGAAAACATGCACCTAAAATAAAGTTCCTCTTAGATGCTGGACCTAGTTCAAAGTAAACAAAAACATTGAGTCACCCCTGAGGCTCCATTTATCCATGTTCTATCTTTTAATATACTCCCAAGAGAACTAACAATAATAATAATAAGTAATACTAATAATCACCATCATCATACCAGCCTCTCCCATTTAACCTCACAAAACAGCACAAAACATGAAAAACTCTCACTGGGCTCTCAACACTGCACAAAGATTAACCTGTAAGCAACACTGAAAGCACCCAGAAGGGGAAAAAAAAAGTATTTCTTTCAAAGCAAAGTTTCTAAGGCTCAATAATAAGTTCATCAGAATAACTTTTAGAGCAAGGAAAGAAAAGAACACCATTTCACATACAATCATGATCACAGATCATCCAGTCCAACCCCCTACCAGAGTAGGATCACCTAGGGTAGGTCATGCAGGAAGACATCCAGGCAGATTTGGAATGTACCCAGAGAAGGAGACGCCACAACTCCTCTGGGCAGCCTGCTCCAGGGCTCTGACACCCTCAATGTGAAAAAGTTTTCCATTCTGTTCCTGTGGAACCTCTTCTGCTCCAGCTTGCACCCACTGCCCCTTGGCCTACCATTGGACATCACTGAGCAGAGCCTGGATGCAGAGAGGGAAAGAGGGAGCTGGGGTTGTTCAGCCTGGAGAAGAGAAGGCTCCAGGGACACCTAATATCAGCCTTCCAGTACATGAAGAGGGCTACAAGAAGGATGGTAGGGACTGTTTACAAAGGTCTGCAGTAATAAGACAAGGGGCAATGGTTTGCAATTAGAGTAGATTTAGGTTGGATGTTAGGAAAGAGTTATTTATCATGAGGGTAGTGGAACACTGCAACAGGTTGTCTAGGGAGGTAGTTGAGGCCCCAGTTCCGGACATGTTCAAGGTCAGGATCAACAAAGCTCTGAGGAACCTGATCTAGTAGAGGATGTCCTGCTGGCTGCGGGCGCGGGGGGGTGGGGTGGTGTTGGACTGTATGACCCTGGGATGTCCCTTCCAACCCAGACCATTCTATGAGAAAAGGAAGCTGAGATCTCAATCTCAACAACTCCCTCAAAGGAGGGTGTAGAGAGGTGGGGGTTCATCTCTTCTCAGAAGTCACAACTGGGAGGACAAGAGGAAGGTTTAGGTTTGACATTAGGAAAAATTTCTCCAGCTAAAGGGTTCTCAAAGAGTGGAACAGGTTGCCCAGGGAAGTGGCTGAATCACCAGCCCTGGATGTCTTTAAAAGTCATTTAGATATGGTGCTCAGGGATATGGTGTAGTGGGGGTCCTGGTGAGTTACGTAAGGGACTTGGTGATCTTGAAGGTGTTTTCCAAGTGCAATGATTCTGATTCTGTGCAAGGATGTGAGCTGAGCAGACTGCTGGTTTGCACCCCCTTTTTCTTTAATGGCTGATATAAAGGTATGAAAGGAGAGAGAAGTCTGGACTGAGTAACTCTCTTTAAAAACGTTTAAGCCGTGGCTCCAACACAGAATCAGGTTGGGAGCTGAACTGGTCCTGACTCATGGAGGCAATCAGCACTGCACAGCAACTTAGGGAAAGTGATGCTCTTGGTGTTTGTTTTGCATACTTTGGTTATTTGCTTCTGTTCATGTGGAGAATGCAAGAGAAATAAACAGTCTGAGTGTCACTGGAAACTGCAACAGCAAAGGAGTATGGAGGCTTCTGAGGGGAAAAAAAGTGAAAAGCCTTTAATGAATCATTTTTCATAATGCTTCTTGGTTTAATTTGGGAGTTGCTCTTCAGAGTGGCATGTTTACCCAGATGACTTCACTCACCTCTCTTTAAAACAGTTTGCTTTCTTAAGCCATAATTAAAAACTCCAACACTATACACACTAACTGTGTTAATATAAACAACATTCTGAAACAGGACTACAGCAGATACCTGGATTACTGCCATTCATTTGGATTTCTCTGTTAATGAGCCAGAGTAGCTTTTCATTTGTTCAGTAAGACTCAGGCAAACGTATTCCCTCTGAGACATGCTAAATCCATAGCACATTCCAGCTGGAAAGCCAACTAAAAGGAATTTTTAGTACACGTGAATGTATTTTTTCCCCCCCTGGATCTATTTCCAATGCTAAGCAAAACTTCAGGAGTTGTGAGGTCCCACAGATTGAAATTTGGACTAGTCACAGAATCACAGAATGAGACCTTTACAGTGAGGGTGCTGAGACACTGGAACAGGTTGCCCAGGGAGGTTGTAGATGCTGCCTGCCTGGAGGTGTTCAAAGCCAGGTTGGATGAGGCCTTGAGCAACCTGGGTGTTCCTGCCTATGACAGGGGGTTTGGAACCAGATGATCTTTAAGGTCCATTCCAACCTAAACAATCCTATAATTCTGTTGTTTTTAATTTATTTATTTTTAATAGAACCACAGAATCACAGAATAGTTTTGGTTGGAAGGCACCTCCAAAGGTCATCCAGTCCAACCCCCTCTGCAGTCAGCAGGGACATCCTCAACTAGATCAGGTTGCCCAGAGCCCCGTCGAGCCTCACCTTGAATATCTCCAGGGATTGAACCCCACCCACCTCCCTGGACAACCTCCTTAAGCTTTTTCCAACTTAAAATATCTTGCCATTTTATGGTTTCAAAGCATATCTGTTCCTGAGGTTCATCTAGGATTCAATGATTCAAAGACAGACAATGCTCTTCAGTTATTTGCCAGACCACATGGAGTTCCTCAGGTCTACAGCACAGGAAGCAGCAGGTTTAAGAAGAATCATCAGTTATTTTTGTCTCATAGACAGCCTCGTGGAGGCAGGGGACCAGACCAGACAATCAAAAAGGAAGATGTATCAAAAGATGTATGAAAAAGAGTGATGTTAGGCAAGCATTGCAACAAAATGAGTAAGGAGCAGTCATGAGCTGCAGTTGGTCCCCTCAGCATAAGAGGGACGCTGAACTGCTGGAGCAGGTCCAGAGAAGGCCATGAAGATGATCACAGGGCTAGAGAACCTCTCCTTTGGGGACAGGCTGAAAGACTTGGGCTCTTCAGTATGGAGAAAAGAAGGGCCCAGGGAGACCTTATTATTACATTTCAAAATCTGAAGGGGGCTACAAGAAAGCTGTGGAGGGACTTTTTACATGAGCTTGTAGTGATAAGACAAGAGGGAATGGATTGAAGCTTGAAGAGGGAAGACTTAGTGATCATGGAATGGTTTGGGTTGGAAAGGAATCTCTGAAGGTCATCTAGTCCAACTCCCTGTACTAAGCAGAGACATCCCCAACTAGATCAGGATGCCCAGAGCCCTGTCAAGCCTCACCTTGAGTATCTCCAAGGATGGGACCACAACCATCTCCCTGGGCAACCTGTTCCAGTGTTCCACTGCCCTCATGGTGAAGAGCTCATTCCTAACATCCAACCTAAATCTGCTCTTCTCTAGTTTGAAGCCATTGCCCTTCCTTCTATCACTACAGGCCTCTGTAAACAGTCTCTCTCCATCCTTCTTGTAGCCCCCCCCTTCAAGTACTTGAAGGCTGCTATTAGGTGTCCCTGGAGCCTTCTCTTCTCCAGGCTGAAAAACCACAGCTCCCTCAGCCTCTCTTCATAGCAGAGGTGTTCCAGCCCTCTGCCCTCCTCTGGACTCAATCCATCAGGTCCATGTTCTTCCTGTATTGAGGGCTCCAGGCCTGGACACAGAATTCCAGGTCAGGGCTCACCAGAGCAAGGTGACAGAATCACCTCAACTGATCTGCTGGCCACGCATCTTCTGATGAAGCCCAGGATGCCGTTGGCCAAAGGAACAATTTGATAGGTGAGCTATCAGTTTACTTTAGCCCATTGGATAAGAAAAGGTTAATCTGCAAAACAAATGTTTATTTCTAATGTTAACATTAAAAGGCATGGAAAGTAATTAATTTTCCTGAGCAGGTCACTTGCTATCCTTGAAGAGTCAAGAACAAAATGAACAGCTTACACTGAATTTGTTTTTTCCTGTGAGATCTCCAAATGAAGAGTTGTGGGTTTGGTTTTTTGTTTGGGTTTTTTCACTTTTATTTTTAATGCTAACAATGCTAATTAAAATAGCACCAGATTAAAAAAATGAATAACATCAAATCAGTTTCAGGTGTAACTGCTGGCACCGAGACATTGATCCAGGCAATTGGTTATTAATTGAAGATTTCAGAGCAAATTATTTTCTCATCATACATGCAAGAGCATTCCCCAAAATTATAAATCAAAAGGTTAAAAGCAGACATCAGTCCAGAGAAGGGCCACAAGGATGATTAGAGGGCTGGAGCACCTCTCCTATGAGGACAGACTGAGAGAGTTGGGGCTATTCAGACTGGAGAAGGCTCCAAGGAGACCTTATTGTGGCCTTCCAGTATCTGAAGGAGGCCTACAAGAAAGCTGGGAAGGGACTTTTGAGGGTGTCAGGGAGTGATAGGACTGGGGGGAATGGAAAAAAAAAGAACTGGGTAGATTCCAATTGGATGTTAGGAAGAAGTTCTTCCCCATAAGGGTGGTGAGACACTTGAACAGGTTGCCCAGGGAGGCGGTGGAAGCCTCAAACTTGGAGGTTTTTAAGGCCAGGCTGGATGTGGCTGTGAGCAACCTGATGTAGTGTGAGGTGTGCCCGACTGTGGCAGGGGGGATGGAACTGGATGATCCTAGAGGTCCCTTCCAGCCCTGACAATTCTATGATTCTACGATTTCACAATTATCCACTCGTAGAACAAGAGAGGTTATCCTTTGACAGGTTACCTACTCAAAATAAAACCCCAACCAACCAAACCCCAGGACCCTACTGCCAGAATGCCTGGAGTTTTTATACAGAATTCCTTCAAAACACAAGACTATCCTTAGTCAGGACAGAAGTTTGGCCAACTGCTCATTGCACTCCCTTCTGTTGCTTCAGGAAGACTTTTCTTCCATGCTCCACTTCTCTCCTCTTCAGAAATGCCACATCCATGACAAAAAAGCATTTGGTTTTGGCAGCACTCCAGTGAAAGGAAATTTGGTGCCTGTGAAGTTTTTATTAAGATACTCAAGCAATGACATACTGACAGCCTGCTTTAGATATGCAGAGTGAGACAGCTGCTGAACTCCCATCAAGAATGCCACTCAAATGATGCTTCCTTCTCCCCCCCTCCAAGTTAAACCTATGGACATTGATGGCCAGGAGCTTATTTCTACTTTCCATCACAGTGTACTGGGTTTTATCAAAGTTGCCACATTCTGCCAACTACAGTTTATTTGTAGAAAAACTAGGAATAGGCTCCTTCTGGCAGAAAGGCCAGCCACACTGAGCCACATGGGATTTGGGCAGGGGGCAGTTATTCCTCACTAATCCCAAGAAGATAGGCTGCACAAGATAGCAGCATGAGAAAACTGGGATATGCTGGGCCTCATTAGCTGTGCCTCTTATCACTCCTCCACTTCTGGGTAGAATCCAAAAAAGTGCTTATTTCAATAGAATGCAAGGAATTACAGAATCACAGAATGTTAGGGGTAGGAAGGAACCTCAAAAGATCAAGGAGTCTAAACCCCCTGCCAGAACAGGATCACACAGGGCAGGTCACACAGGAACACATCCAGGCAAGTTTGGAATGTCTCCAGGGAAGGAGACTCCACATTTCTGGGCAGCCTGTTCCAGGATTCTGCCACCCTCACAGTGAAAAAGTTTTCATGTGGAACCTCCTCTGCTCCAGCTTGCACCCACTGCCCCTTGTCCTATCATTGGACATCACTGAGCAGAGCCTGGCTCTGTCCTCCTGACACTGCCCTGCACATCTTTGTAAACATGGATGAGGTCACCCCTTGGGTTCCTCTGCTCCAAGCTAAAGAGCCCCAGCTCCCTCAGCCTTTCCTCAGCAGGGAGATGTTCCACTGCCTTCATTCAGCATCTTTGTGGCTCTGTGCTGGACTCTTTCAAGCAATTCCCTGAGGTCCTTCCTGAACTGAGGAGCCTGGACACAATATTCCAGCTGCAGCCTCATCACAACCTTATGATTTACATAGCACCCAAACAGTTGCATCATGTTTGTACAGTAAACAAAATTAAAATTACAAATTAAAAGCTTGCAGCTGCAAAAGCTGTAGTAGCCTTGAAGTCAAGACTGAACACTAAAATTAACCACTCAGAACAAGAAATGGTATCTTCTGCCAGGTTCAGGCTTCACAAAATGGTTACCTACAGCAAAAAATACAACCAAGACCCTACTCCAGTATGCCTGGAGTTCCTTCAGAACACAGGATCATCCTTAATCAAGACCCTAGTTTGGCAAAAGTGATGTCTCCAGTTGCTTCTAAGCAAAGCAACTATGTGGATAAAATCAATGCTATCAGCAATCTTATTTTAGAATCACCACAAAAAAGTTCAACTTCTTTTTTTTTCCTTCAACAGTATCTTACTACTGCAAGAGTGTCCTGTTTTCTCACTAACTCTTTACAATAAATCATGGTGTGTGTGTTGTTCCAGGAACACCCAGTAATTCACCACTACCAAAAGAATCTCACTGCTCGCAGCAGCAGGGCATGCATCTAAATCTCAATAAAATCAGCAATTACTAGGAGAGGGCAACCAGACCAAAGCAATAAAGGTCCTAGATCTATGGTGCAGTCATTATTTACTGACCAGCATGTGCACTTCCTATTTGTACTGGAAATATTGACCAGATGAGCCTGGAAAAGAGAAAGCTCCAGGGAGACCTTAGAGCCGTTTTTCAGTACCTGAAGGGGGCCTACAAGAAAAGCAGGAAGGGACTTTTTCCAAGGGCTTCTTGTGACAGGACAAGGGGCAATGGTCTTAAGCGTGAGGAAGGAAGATTTAGACCTGGAGATTAGGAAGAAATTCTTGACAATGAGGGTGGTGAAATGCTGGAGCAGGTTGCCCAGGGAGGCTGTGGATGCCTTCTCTCTGGAGGTGTTAAAGACCAGGCTGGATGAGGCCTTGAGCCACCTGGTCTAGTGGGAGGTGTCCTTGACCATGGCAGGGTGTTGGAACTGAGTCCCTTCCAACCTAAACCATTCTATGATCCTAACCAAGTTTTATCCTTAGTAACATCACAAAACTAGTTGAAAGACAATAGAGAAACCCAACTTCCATGTCCTAGATGCAGTAAATGTGCTACAACACCTACAGAATGAGGTAATGAATCTCAACTTACATGGTTTTAAGCTATCTGTTCCATCAAGTGGACTTTTCTAATGCCTTGTGAGAAAAAACTTGTGTCCATTAAAAATAAGGGAACCACATTCCTCTTTCACTGCAGAGAACTTGCACCACAGACCTAAGGTACTCTGATAAAACTGACTGAGACCCATTTTTATCCACACTGAATGTGGACAGCACACAAAATGATGAATTTAAATCCCAGTGGAAGATAGGTAGTGAGACACTAGAGAACACTCTCATAACAACAACAGGAGGACATCAGAACAAATTGCTGAGGGAAATTTCACCATCTCCAGCTCTGTGGTTTTTTAAGAACTGGTTAGACAAACATCTGTCAAGAATGGTTCAGCTACGGGTTGGTCTTGCCTTGCAGCAGAAGAAAAGTATTAGCTGACCTCTCCAAGTCCTCTCCCAGTCCTTTACATCCTTTCTTTCTGCACTCAGCCAAATATTCAGGACATAACACAGTATTTAACTTGTGGTATACAATGGTCCTTAGGAATTTCAAATGCTAATAAAGGAAATCATAACAAACAACAGGGAATGAGTACATCAGCCAACATATATACATCTTGAGTTTGTTCAGGCACTGATATTCATTCCTGAACACTTCAACTGAGTGCAGTTCCTGGCTTACAAATATATGTTCCACCACATCATAGTTTAATGTCCTAGGATTCATTTACCTTAGTAAAATGGCCTTTGTGCATGTGGATTTGCTTTCAAGTAATGGATCTCAAATACTCTAATGGTTCTAATCCAAAGAGAACTTCTTTACAGTGTGGGTGGTGAGACACTGGAACAGGTTGCCCAGGGAGGCTGTGGATGCCCCCTCCCTGGAGGTGTTCAAGGCAAGGTTGGATGAGGCCTTGAGCAACCTGGGCTAGCGGAAGGTGTCCTCGCCCATGGCAGGGGGGGTGGAACTAGAAGATCTTTAAGGTCCCTTCCAACCCAAACCATTCTGTGATTCTGTCATTTTTTTTAAGTTGCCTATATCTATTTGCCCCCTTCTTTAGAAAAAAATAAATAATAAAAAATAGGTAAATTGAAAAATTCTTCTTGGTAAGGGACTGAGGGGCCCAGAACTGGACACAATAGTCCAGCTGCAGCCTCACCAGGGCAGAGTACAGGGGGAAGAGAACCTCTCTGGAGCTTCTAATCCACCCCAGAATGCCACTGGCCTTCTTGGACACAAGGGCACATTGCCGGCTCACAGTCATCCTGCTGTCTACCAGGGCTGAAGTGGGCTACAAGAAAGCTGAAGAGGGATTGTTTACAAAGGCCTGCAGTGATAGCGTGAGGGGCAATGGTTTGAAATGAGAGAAGAGAAGATTTAGATTGGCTGTCAGGAACAAGTTCTGCACCATGAGGGTGCTCAAACACTGGAACAGGTATCTCTGGAGATATTCAAGGTTAGGCTTCACAAGGGTCTGGGCAACCTGATCTAATGGAGGATGTCCTTGCTAACTGCAGGAGAGCAGGACTAGATGACCTTTGGAAGTCCCTTCCAAACCAAACTATTCTGTGATTCTATGACTCTATTAATAAAGAAAAATCACAGAATTATAAGATTGTTTAAGTTGTAAGGGACCTTAAAGACTACCCAGTCCCAAGCCCCTTGCCATGGGTAGGAACACCTCCCACTCAAGCAGGTTGCTCAAGGCCTCACCTAACCTGGCCTTGAACACCTCTAGGGAGAGAGCATCCACAACCTCCCTGGGCACCCTGTTCCAGTGTCTCACCATTCTCACTGTAAAGAATTTCTTAATACAATGGTGGGGAGTGGGCTGCTCAGCTCACAAGCCACCTTTCCCAGAGAGACCCTGAAGGAAAAAAACCAAAGAACAAAGAGCAGTTGGAAATGGTTGTGAACCAGAAGTTTTGCCACAGTGGGTTCTGTACTATTTGTGAAGGAAGAGCTGGAAATCTTGAGTTTATAGAGTATTTAAAAATAAACAAACAGAAAACACCCCACCAACCCTGATTTGATTTCTCTACCTCCATCTGGTGTTCTTCTAGTTTCCTAATGAGCTACAAATACCTGGCAGAGGGCACTCACTATTTTCACCTCTAACCTGCCCAGCTGTCACAATGCTTTTTTTGGATGGGATCATTCTGCTTATGGCTTCACATTCCTCAACAGAAACTCCACACCAAAAGCATTCAGAGAAAACCTCCATTTCAGTCAACACTTGAGGGAGTCACGGCCTTGGCCTTCAAGCCCATAGCTGCCTGAGCATTGAGAAACACCACCACCTAAGTTCACAACAGACAAGTAACTGTCCTAGAAGTCTATTCCAGATCTGGAAGACAGTTTGCTCTTTTTGTGTGTGTGGCAGTCTATTAGATGCTACTTTCAATGCTAACTCAAAAATAAATAAATCCCAAATCCAGCTGCTGGTTGTAGAAACAAGTTTCATTGAGCAGTCAGCTTTAAATATTAAGTTTATTCACTTAAGATTTCAATCCAATCACCATGGAATACCAAGAGGGTTGTTTGAACTCTGTGAACTTCAGCTGACAGAGCTGTTTCTGGTTACTCTTTCACATATCATTTACAGCTTTCCTCTAAAAGATAGGAACAAAAGGTCTTAATCAAGACAATTCCAAAACCTGTGTATTTCCCTTGTTTTACCATCTCAACTTTATTGGAATTCCATTTTGGCTTCTAAGAACTTAAGTAAACAGATTAAGAACTCTACAACCACTACCCCTGCAGCATACTCTGAAGATTAAAAAATTAAGGGCTGCTAAGTAAGGCTAATTCATGTCAAAGCTTTTACATTTCTAATAGTATCCTGAGTTACCGGCGGGTAAGGGAGTAGAAAGAGTAAGCTCCTTAAGAATGTTGTGTCCATCTGTGAGTGCCATCTGTCAGAGAAATCCTGAAGGAAGAGGCTAATGAGAATCCAGAATATGCCCAGCTGTTGGACTGTAAATTACTACCTGTACTGGATAACCTGAATGCATGTGTAGGCAGATAAATGTGTTCTTAGCCTGGAGAAGAGGAGGCTCAGGGGAGACCTTATTGTTCTCTACAACTACCTAAAGGGACGTTGTAGACAGGTGGGGGGTTGGTCTCTTCTCCCAGGCAAACACCAACAGAACAAGAGGACACGGTCTCAAGCTGTGCCAGGGGAGGTTTAGGCTGGATGTTAGGAAGAAGTTCTTCACAGTAAGAGTTATTTGTCATTGGAATGTGCTGCCCAGGAAGGTGGTGGAATCACCATCACTGGAGGTGCTCAAGAGGAGACTGGATGAGGCACTTGGTGCCATGGTTCAGTTGATTAGATGGTGTTCAGTGATAGGTTGGACTCCATGATCTCGAAGGTCTTTTCAACCTGGTTAATTCTATTGTGTTCTGCTCTACTCCACTCTTCCTTTGTGATTCTCATTTTAGATAGCTGCTCTCTGCATTTCAGTACACCTTACACAGAGGGCTTGGACTAGATGACCTTTGGAGGTCCCTTCCAACCCAGACCATTCTGTGTGGTAATTTCAGGAACAAATCCAGGACTTGATTGGTTTTGGCAATGAGAGTCAAACATTTTTCCTTTTTATTTTTCTTCATAAAAATCACAGAACTGTTTCAGTTGGAAAAGGCCTCTAAGATCATTGAGTCCAACCTTCAACTTAACACCACCATGGCCATTAAACCACGTCCCACAGTGCCACATTCACACGTTCCTTGAACACCTCCAGGAATGGTCACTCCACCACCTCTCTGGGCATCCTATTCCTTTTTTTTTTTTTAAACTTTCTTTAATGTATTGATGATCCTAAGAAAGCAGCTCACAGAATAGTGTTCACTGGGAAGCTGTATGGACAATTCAACAAGTTTTCACAGATTCATGGAATGTTTTAGGTAGGAAGGGACCATAAAGATCACCTTGTTCCAACCCCCATGCCACGGGCAGGGACACCTCCCACTGACCCAGGCTGCTCAAGGCCTCATTCAACCCTGAACACCTCCAGGGAGGTAGCAGCCACAACCTCCCTGGGTTTTCATGTATTTTTTTACAGAAGAGTGTCTCTGTAAGACATGTGGATGGTTTTTAATTATCTGGGATATTTTTAAGTGCTTTGAGCCTTAGCTCAGTGAGCTGCTAGCTGCAAATTGCTAGAAAATTTCTGGGGCTGATGAAGGGACAAACCAGCCTGCTCATTCCAGACTGAATCCCACAGCAATTCTTCTCCAGTCCTTTTCCATCTTTCTCTGGGAATAAATACACAGATAGAAATACACCAAGAGCTATGGGAGGCGAGGGAAAGGGAGGTCTGTGCAGGACAGAGTTCTGAGATCACCAGATCAGGCTGAAGAAGAGAAGGCTCCAGGAACACCTAAAAGCAGCCTTCCCGTACCTGAAGGAAGCCTACAAGAAGGCTGCAGAGAGACTGTTTCCAAAGGCCTGCAGTGACAGGATGAAGGGCAATGCTCTGAAATCAGAGCAGATTTAGATTGGATGTTAGAAATATGTTCTTTATCTTGAGGGTGGTGGAATACTGGAACGGACTGCCCAGGGAGGTATTTGAGGCCCCATCCCTGGATTGACAAGGCTCTGGGAAATATGATCTAGAGGAAGATGCCTCTGCTACTTGGACTAGATGACCTTTGGGGTCCCTTCCAACCCAGACCATTCTATGATCACTGGATGCTTTTCATTGTGCTAAAGGAAGGATATAGAGTCTTAATAAAAGGTTGATCTTATCCCTCTCCCATCCATGTATTTCATTGGCAATAAAAATCACCACAAAGCTGTAAAAATATATTAAAGGGGAGGAGGGGGGAAGAAACACACTAAAGTGTTTGCTCCATTCTTCTAAGGCACATAAAATACAAAGGAATAGGGAAGACATTACCCCAAAAAAAAAAAAGAATTAAAATATTGGTAATTGTTCCTGAAGTTATGTGGGCAACAAAACAAAGATAAGATACAAAGCTGCAAAGTAAACCCTGGAGGCTAAAAAAAAAAATCAATCAAATAAATGGCCTACATTGGGAAGAAAAGCAATGCTATTTCCAACAGAAGAAATACATCCAGCACTTGCCCTAGCTCTTGCAAGATGGGAAGCAGCACTGTTTTACCCTATATATTTTACTGTTCTTCCCCTAGGCTAGTCTGTCTCTAGATTTCACTGACTGCCCAGCAGGAAGAAGAGTGCTTCAGAACACAACACTGCTATACAGCCATTTAATGTGCTGCACAGATGCTTTCCTTTCTCCCTCCTTCGCCCAATAAAGCTTTACTCAGCAGTGACACAGATATTTGTGTTTCCTCTTTCTTTAATGGAAGGCAGTGTTGGTAAGGATATCTACCCCCTTCAAAGAAATAAAAGAGAAAGAGAAAGGGAGGCAGGGGGGAGGTACGGAAGAGCAGCAGACAAAAGCATGGCTTTTCCAAACATGTCTTCTGCTTAACTGTACCCTAAATTAAGAGTATATAGGTTAAATGCTAATGGCAAAGAAGATTCCTTCCCAGTAAGGAAAAAGTAGAACAGCAGAGAGCAAAGAACCTACTAGTCCTGAAACAGTAACACCACAGTTAGGATAATCTCTCTTGCTTGCTCCAGGTTGATCATGATCTTTTACACTGCAAATGTGGCGTTCTATTCCACAGAAACAAAGAATGGCCTAGGTTGGAAAGGAACTCAGAGATCATCTACTCCAACACCCCTGCCAAGGGTAGAGATGCCTCTCAACTGGACTTGATTGCCCAATGCTTCATTTAAACACCTCCAGGGAGGAGACATCCACAACTTCTCTAGGCAACCTGTTCCAGTGTCTCACCGCCCTCATACTGAAGAGCTTCTTTCTGAGATCCAATATAAACCTACTCTCCCTCAGCTTAAAAGCATTCCCCCTTGTCCTGTCTCTAGACATCCTTAGGAAAAGTCCCTCTCCAGACATCCTGTAGGATCCTTTCAGGTATCAGAACTACATTGAAAATTATATAGATTAATACTCATTGCAACACTCTCCTTCAGTTTCTCACCCACAACTGGCCCCTTCCAGTACCTAAAGGGAGCTACAAGAAAGGCGGGAAAGGACCTTTTACAAGGGTTTATAGGGACAGGATGGTAGGGAATGCACTGAAGCTTGAGGAGGGCAGACTTTGACTGGAGATTAGGAAGAAATTCTTTCCAGTGAGAGTGTTGAGGCACTGGAACAGGTTGCCCAGGAAGGTCATGGATGCCCCCTCCCTGGAGGTGTTCAAGGCCAGGTTGGAGGAGGCCTTGAGCAACCTGCTCTACAAGTGTTTGTCTTAAAGAGTGATTCAAACAAAGAGTGAAACCTGGAGCTGAACTTGAATTTTTTAAAGGAAGTCAGAGAATACTACCTTTAAACAAACAGCTATTTAGGAGTATTAAAAAGCACAAAGCTCCCCTCCCCAGGCCTCTGAAGCCACTCATGCCTTCTTTCCTTCTCCTCCATGTGTTTCTGTCTAGCATCCTCCTCCATTTCAATAGCTTGTGGGTAGAGGATCAAAGTTGCTATTTTCAGTCCTTTGCCCAAGTGTTAATCTCATTGTTGCTTGCCTCTTCAAGTAGAGTTAGCTGTCTATTGTGCACCTAATGGCTAACAGGAGCCTGACAGTAAGTCCTTGGCTGTAGGTAATGCTGCAGAAAGTGCACTCCAGAACTCGCATAACCAGTACTTTTAGTTAGTTTTGATGCTTTGACTGACATCTGAACTTACAAGACTTGACTACTGGCTGGCTGAGACTCAAGCATTGCTCTCCTCTCTCAGGAAACCAAACTGAAAAGCCATTTTTGTACAGCAGGGAAGAGCAGTTTAAAACTTAAACTAGCAGACCAGTTACAGCTACAAACGATTTATTCACATGATGCATAAACAGAGTTAATCCAAAACTTTCTTTGGACACCTGTTCTATCTGATCTGCTTCAGGAAAAGTCTGAGTAAAACACAAAGTGAAATTTTTACTCAAGAGTGGGGAATCAAACATTCATAGAATCATTGAACAGTTAAGGTTGGAGGAGACCTTAAAGATCACCCAGTTCCAAATCCCCTGCCAGGGGCAGGGACATGTCCCATTAGCCCAGGCTGCTCAAGGCCTCATCCAATCAGCCTTTGAGCACTTCCAGGGAGTGGGTTCCCACAACCCCCCTAGGCAGCATGTCCCAGTGTCTCACCATCCTCACCAGAAAGAATTTCTTCCTAACATCCAGACTAAATCAAAAGATTTCCTATGAGAAAGACAAAAACATTACCAAAACAGATTTCAGCCTCTCCATTCCTTTTTCCCCCCTTCTGTTCAAACCAGTGGTTTAATTTTGTACCTTTCCAATGCACCTTTCCTGGACTTGAACCTAATCTAGTGTGAGGTGTCCCTGCTCATGCCAGGGGACTTGGAACTGGATGATCTCTGAGGTCCCTTCCAACCCTGACAGTTCTGTGATTCTGTGACTGTGCACACTGAATCTGACTGAAAACTCCAGAGTTGCAGTGGCAGTAATATCACAGCTTGCTGCTGCAGAAGGAAATACTGAAAGGCTGCTCCTCAAGAGCTAATAAAGGACCACTGAACAGCATAAACATCACAGCACCTGAGTCAATAGAGAGTTTAATACAACTCTGCAGATAAAGCCCCACAAGGTCTTTGCTTCCCTGACCCTTACCATGAAGTCTTCCATTACTGAACCAGAGTGACCTTACATAAGCATCTGCTTTGTAAGCACTACTCTATAATTTGCAGGACATGAAGTGACCTACTTTTTGTCATGTAAGAAGTTAAAATGTATTAGTATCTTGGTGCTATTAAAGAGTAACATGAGGCAGCTTCTTTAACAACACACCAAATCTTCTGGAAATGGAACAGGCAAATACTGTAGAAAAGCTTCACTGCAGACAGGGTTATTTCATAGAATTCATAGAACAGTCTGAATTGGAAGGTACCCTAAAGATCATCTGATTCCAGCCCTCTGCCAAAGGTAGGGACACCTTCCACTAGATCAGGTTGCTCAAGGCCTCATCCAACCTGGCCTTGAACATTTCCTGGGAGGGGGCATCCACAACCTCCCTGGGCAAGCTATTCCAGTGTCTCACCACCCCCACTGGAAACAATTACTTCCTAATCTCCAGTCTAAATGTGCCCTCCTCAAACTCCAATCCATTCCCTCTTGACCTATCACTACAAGCCCTTGTAAAAGGTCCCTCCCCAACTTTCTTGTAGGCTCCCTTTTGGTACTGGGAGGCTGCTCTTAGGTCTCCCCTGGAGCCTTTTCTGCAAGCTGAACAGCCCCCAACTCTCTCAGCCTGTCCCCATGTGGGAGGTTCACCAGTGCTCTGATTAGCAGGATCAGTAAGTCAAAGTGCAAGGTCCTGCATCTAGGTTCTGGAAACCCTCAACATCAGTACTGGCTGGGGGATGGTGAGATTAAGAGCAGCCCTGCAGGAAAGAACTTGAGGGTGTTGGTGGGTGAGAAGCTGGACATGAGCCAGCAATGGGCACTTGCAGCCCAGAAGGCCAATGGCAGTCAGGGCCACATGAAAAGTGGCATGGCTGGAGATGGAGAGAAGATTCTGCCACTCTGCTCTAGTGAGACCTTACCTGCAGTGTTGTGTCCAGCTGTGGGGTTACTAACACAAGAGAGACATGGACCTGCTGGAATGAGTCCAGAGGAGGGCCAAAAAGATGATCAGAGGGCTGGAGCACCTCTCCTACAGAGACAGACTGAAAGAATCGGGGCCATGCAGCCTGGAAAACAGAAGGTTCTGGGGAGACCTTAGAGATATATTTCAATATCTGAAGGAGACCTACAGGAAGGCTAGGGAGGGACTGTTTAGAAGGGACTATAGTGTCCCTGAAAACATTCAAGATCAGACTTGGTGTAGCTCTGGGCAGCCTGATGTAGTTGGAGGTGTCCCTGCTGAGTGCAGGGGGGTTGGACAAGATGACCTTTGAGGGTCCCTTCCAACCCAATGCAATCAAATAGAAAGAAAGAAGCCAAGGACCCACAATGGTAAATAAGATAAAGGCACTGTAAGGAGGAACTTTAGGAGTACATAAAGCATTAATAAATGAAAATCTGAGAGAATATGAAAGGAGGCAATTATGAGATAAATACTGAGTTCACAAACTGACAGCGAAGTGGAAAGTCTGAAGACAAAGCAGCTGGTGTCCCTCTCTGTAACAAGTATCACCAAGACACCATCACACAACTGTCGTCCTCACTTCTGCCTACATTGTTCTGAACTGGATCAACATGAACAAAACCACCCAAAGCTAATTACCAACTCTATCCTCCAAGTGAAGCACACCCTCAGAACCACAGGTCAGCAGGGCTACAAATTCAAAAATAAGGAAAATGTTTTGCCCTACTTCCCTGATGTTGATTTTGGACCTCAAAGAAACTAGTAGGAGAAAGTATTTCCAGGTCTGAAATAATCAGAAAGGAATGAGTGTAAAATTATAGCTTAACTCACACAAAACCAGCTTCCAAATGGGAATGTTTTGCCTTCAAAATGAATTGCTAAGCTCTGAAAACTCTTCCAACTTCCTGAAAGAGATCTGATAGAGTTCTGACAGTCCTAAGGTGGCTAACACCAAGAAGTCAAATCAATCTTTATGACAGAGGCAGCAGGATCTCTTGGAAAGTTACATCAACTGTAGCATTCGCTGAGACTTGCTGTAAACATTATTACTTGGAAAGCAAGACCAGGTTTTGTTTGGGTTTGGGGGCTTTGTTTTGATTTTTGGTGGGGTTTTGTTGTTGTTTTGGCTGGTTGGTCTGGGAGGGTTTGTTTTGGGTGTTTTTTTATGTAACACTTAACAGCATCAAGCATTTTTCCACTAAAACAAGGTTTAAAAGGGCCCTTTTCAATCAAACTTTTCTTTCTTGTCTCTCTCATTTTCACTCTTAGCAAGGTTTACATACTTCTGTTTTATAACAGCTACATCCAGTTCCTACCTAAACAGGATTACAAACCATCTGACAGAGCACTCTCAGCCATCTGCCTTTTGAGCAACTGCACACAGAAGACACACCAATCTACATAAAAAAAAGATGAAATCTTCATCTATTCATTCCTTTTTCCCCCCTTATGTGTCTTCTTTCCAATAAAGGTATAATTGTCCTAGCTACAGGAATGCCAGGGACTAACCAGAAAACAGTGGTGTGCTCCTTTTCTTGCTGGCCTTCCTCAGCCGACAATAACCAAGAATTTCCTTCCTTAGGAGGCAGGTGTTGGAAGGGGTCTGTTCAAAAGTATTAGGGCTAAATACTTTTAAGATTCCTCATTTCCAACTGCTTCTTAAAGCTGAATGTATCTGTGGCCCCAGTGGTAGCAGGTATTTCAAGTAGTAATAAGTGTAGGGGGAAATGGGCTTAATGTGATGAACACAGAGCAGCGTAAAGGCTGGGAGAATTGGGGCTGTTCAGCTAGGAGCAAAGAAGGCTCTGGGGAGACCTCAGAGCTGCATTTCAGTATCTGAAAGGGACCTACAGGAAGGCTGAGGAGACACTGTTCAGAAAGGCTTGGAATGATAGGATGAGAGGCAATGGTTTGAAACTGGATCAGGGCAGATTTAGGTTGGACATCAGGAGGAAGTTCTGCATGATGAGAGTGGTACAATACTGGAAGAGGTTGCCCAGAGCTGTGGTTGAGGCCCCATCCCTGGGGACATTCAAGATCAGCCTTGATATGTCCCTGGCCAGCCTGATCTAGGTGGAGTTATCCCTGCTGAGTGCAGGGGGGGTGCACAAGATGAACTTTGAGGCTCATTTCCAACCCAGTGCCACCTGTGAATCTATGAGGTGATTTCCTCTTCTCCTCCATCAAGCAGACTGGAGAACTGACCCAGCTTACTTAAAATGTGAAGTTATTTGGGCTGGTGTCCTCACTCAGTTCACTGCACAGGCCCACAAACCTTTGTTTCAGCAGAGCGAAGGATGTCTGGAGTTGGGGTCTTGAAGAGACAGGAACAATAGGAGGACAAAGGCCAAAGGATAGGTTTGTAAAAGCACCTCTGCTGAAAGGACTGCTCAAGGCTACTATCACTTAAAGCACTGGAGCTAGGGTTTCTAAATTCCTTCTGCTCAAGTAACACAGAATGTGGGTCTGTGCAAGCTCAGCCAGCCATGGCGCAGCTTTCACTGCCACCAGACACAAGGCTGCAAGAGACCATTTGCCTTCCACAGGAGAACACAGCCCCTGTGACCCACTAGCTCCTGGCACTCCAGGGGTCTTTTATTTCAACATACTAGGTCATCACAGGCTCCTTCAGAAATCCCTCCAATGAATTCTAATCAAGCAGCATTAACTCCATCCAGTCCTCACTACAGGTTGGGTGCCACCCTGAGGGGGCACTATGTAACAGAATACAGAATTAACCAGGTTGCAAGAGACCTTCAAGATCATCAAGTCCAACCTACTACCCAATACCATCTAATCAACTAAACCATGGCACTAAGTGCCTCATCCAGTCTCTTTTTAAACACTTCCAGGGATGGTGACTCCACCACCTCCCTGGGCAGCACATTCCAATGGCCAATCCCTCTTTCTGCGAAGAACTTCTTCCTAACATCCAGGCTAAGCCTCCCCTGGCACAGCCTGAGACTGTGTCCTCTTGTTCTGTCACAGAGCAAAGAAGTGCTCTGTTTAGAGCACACAGAGCCATAGGGCAACGGGAAAGCTCAGAGCTGGCAAGGTGGCCTATTGCCTGCAGTCCCTCCTCAGCACTGAAGATGGAGAGCAAACATAGAGCCTTAAACTCACAGAGCTCTTAGACCACCTCAATGGTTTGGGTTGGAAGGGACCTTAAAGAACATTTAGTTCCAAGCCCGCCACCACGGGCACCTTTCATTTAGGCCAGGTTGCTCAAGGCCTACCTCTGCATAAGGAATACCTTGCCTGGAAGCAATGGCTTACCAAACACTCACTAAAATAACGTCCTGCCTTGCAGTTTTCCATGTAAAACTAAACCCTGCAACATTTCAAAGCAAGACCATTCCCAGCAGGCTATCAAAATAACCTTACGTTGTTGGTTGGGGCTTCCCCCCCCCCCCTTATTTTTCCTAGCTCAGTTTCCTTAACTCTCAGCACTTTGTAAGGACATCTTCATGGTGTGCATTCAACAGTCCTGTCTGTTGCAAAGTTTGGTAAACACTTCAAATGCTTGGGTTGCTTTCTTTCAAGCCCACAATAACAGTTCACTTTACCAAAGGCCACAGCACTTGGCTCACCCTTCTGCCAACTCGACTCACAGGCGCATGGTGCAACGCATCTGACTCCCCAGGATGGGCCTTCCACCCCCAAATTTTCCACTTAAGCAAATTAATGATCAGGAAGGATGGGCTACACCCAGAAGACAGAAAACCACTTATTCAGCAAGTCAAAAATGGATATGCTGGCACTGAAACTTATAGTTGAAAGTGAAATGCATCTTCCGAAGAATCCCAGATTCCAGCTGCCTGCTAACTACAGTAAGTATTTCAGGGATGTCCCCAAGATGATTTTTACTGAGGGCAAATAGAGCCTTCTTGTGAAAAGCAAAGAGGAGGCTTGAAAATAAAAGCACAGGCAGTTCTTTTATGCCTCCATTATTCCACTATGCTCAATATTTCTCAGAAAGGATGTCACTTCCACAGAGAATTCTGCTGCTCTGTATTTCAAGAACCGAAATGTGCCAATGAAGCCCAACTGAAATTTCCAAAGATGATAAAGAAAATGGAAAGAAAGGGGGGAGGGGGATAATAATAAATAAATAGAAGGCATTGGGTGGTTCAGAATGCTAAAATCCTTCAGGTTTAAAGTGTCAAAGAGAATCACCGAATGGCTTAGGCTGGAAAGGGCCTCAGAGATCATCTGCTCCAACCTCCCTGCCATGGGCAGGGATGCTTCTCAGCTAGACTTGGTTGCCCAAGGCTTCATCCAACCTGGCCTTTAACACCCTTAGAGAAGATGCAGCCCAAAACATCCCTGGGCAACCTATTCCAGAGTCTCACCACGCTCATACTGAAGAACTCCTTCCTAAGATCCAGTCTAACCCTTCCTTCCTTCAACTTCAAACCATTTCCCCTTGCCCTGTCACTACACACCCTTAGGAAAACTCCCTCTCCAGCCTTCCTGTAGGCTCCTTGCAGGTATTGGAAAGCAGCTATAAGGTCACAAAATCGCACAATCACCTTTAAGATCCTCAATACCACCTGTTACCCAACTATCATGACCACTAAAGCATATCCTGAAGCACCACATCTAGACACTTCTTGAACACCTACAGGGATGGTGAGTTTACCACCTCCCTGGGCAGCCTGTTCCAATGCCTGGCCACTCTCTCAGGAAAGAAATTTTTCCTAATCTCCAACCTAAAACTCTCCTGGCACAACTTAAGCCCATTTCCTCTTTTCCTATTGCTAGTTACTTGGGAGAAGAGACAAACACCAGGCTCACTCAAGCCAGAGACCAATGAGGGCTTCCATCAGCCTTTTTCTTCTCCAGACTAAACAACCCAGGCTCCCTCAGCCCGCTCCCCATACACCATGCCCTCCAAACCCCTCTCCAGCCTTGTTGCTCTTCTCTGGACGCCCTCTCTGACCTCATGTCTTTCTTACACTGTGGTACCCAGGATTGAATGCAGAACTCAAGCTGTGGCCTCACCAGTGCCCACTACAGGGGCACCATCACTTCCCTACTCCTGCTGGACACACTGCTCTTGATCCAGGCCAGGATGCTGTTGGCCTTCTTGGCCACCTGCACACACTGCTGGCCCATGTTTCAGCTGCCATCCACCAGCACACCCCCAGATCCTTTTCCACAGGGCTGCTTTCCAACCACTCATTCTCAGGCCTGTAGCATTGCCTGGGGTGGTTGTGACCAAAGTGCAAGACCTGGCACTCGATCTTGTTAAACCCAGAAGCTTTCTGTTCTCTCAGCTGAGCAACCCCAGCTCCCTCAGCCTATCCTCACAGCAAAGGTGCTCAAGCTCTTGGATCATCCTGTGGCCCTCTGTTGAAGCTGCCTGCAATCCCTCACCCCTTAGGGCAGTCGATGTGTTGGTGCTCTGCCTATCTTTTCTCAAGCAGATGACATCTGCAATGTATGTAACTCGAGAGCTTGCCCCGTAGCCCTAACTATCCTCCCACAAACTTCACCAACAAAAACAATAATTACCATAGGTGTTTCATAAGCCTTCCAAAATATTTTCTTTGTCAGAAGGTAAGGCAGGATTGTTTTACCATTCCACAGAAAACTAAGCCTGTTTAAGGTGGGTGTGTGCCAATCTCTGAAAGCTATTTTAAATGTCTGTTTGTGCAGTGGTCTGGCAGATCAGAAGCCTGAATGCTCAACACTCCCTAGCTGCAAATTCACTGCACAGCCCTGCGAGGAACAAAGAGATGAAGGAAATCAAATATCAAGATGAAAACTGCTTAAGCACATTAACGCTTAGAACTCTGTAGTGTGCAGGAAGCTGGAATGTCCCATATAAAATCTGGGACAGAGACAGACTTAGATGCACCCTTACTGAAGCAAGGGCTGCCTCAGAAGGCAGCACAAAAGGCAGCAGCGGCAGGGACAGACAGAAGGCAAGCCGCCAGTGGCACACTCACCGTGCCTGGGACTTGTATGTGCACAGAGTGTGTCTTCTGCAATGCCCAGGAGAAAATTCTTCCAGTGGCAACCAGGCCTTCCAAAATGGTTTTTACTTAAAAAAGGACTCCTTTTTATTTAAAAGGATTTAGACAAAACCAAGCATTTTAAAGCTCAAGTTCCATCTTACATTAAGTAAAAACATAACATCAAACTGCTGGAGCAGGTCGAGAGGACGGTCACAAAGATGATCATAGAATGGCGTAGGTTGGAAGGGAGCTCAGAGATCATCTGCTCCAACCTCCCTGTCATGGGCAAGAACACCTCTCAACTAGATCAGGGGGCTGGGGACAGGCTTGAGAGAGTTGGAGCTGTTCAGCCTGGAGAGGGGAAGGCTTGAGGAACACCTCCTAGCAGGCTACCTGTACCTGAGGGGGACTACAGGACATCTGGTGAGGGACTTTTCACAAGGGCTTAATGTAGCAGGAGGAAAGGGAATGGATTGAAGTGGGCAGATTTAGACTGGAGATTAAGAAGAATTCTTTCTAGTGAGGGTGGTGAGACACTGGAACAGGCTGCCCAGGAAGATCATGGATGCCCCCTCCCTGGAGGTGTTCAAGGCCAGGTTGGATGAGGCCTTGAGCAACCTGGGCTAGAGGAAGGTATCCCTGTCTGTGGCGGGGGGGACTGGAACTAGGTGATCTTTAAGGTCCCTTCCAACCCCAAACAGTCTATGAACTCTGAAAACTGAAATTAGTATTAATGCATGTAGAGACTTTTTTTTTCCATCAGCTAAAGGACTAAAACAGTGCTAAGAATCTATAAAAATAGGAACCAGAATCAATTTGGTTTAAGATATGTAAAATCTCACCAGGTATGATACTACAGTTTGCAGGAAACTGGCACAAGACACTATTTAACCTTGGCCTACAAGCAAGCCTCACTTCATTAGTACAAATGAGTAATCTCATACAATTACTGAATCTTTCAGGTTGGAAAAGACCCTTGGGATCATCACCAACCATTGACCCTACTCTACAAAATTCACCCCTAAACCAGCAGGTCAAGAGGTGGTTCTGCCCCTCTGCTCTGGTGAGACCTCACCTGGAATATGGTGTCCAGCTCTGGAGCCCTCAACGCAAGACTGACATGGACCTGCTCAAAGAGGTCCAGAGGAGGGTCACAGAGATGATCAGAGGGCTGCAGCACCTCTCTTATGAAGACAGGCTGAGACATTCAGGGCTGTTCAGCATGGAGAAGAGAAGGCTCTGGGGAGTCCTTAGAGCTACATTTCAGTATCTGAAGGGGACCTACAGGAATGCTGGGGAGAGCCTGTGGTGATAGGATGAGGGACAATGGTTTGAAACTGGAGCAGGGGAGATTTAGGTTGGACATCAGGAGGAAGTTCTGCACAATGAGAGTGGTGAAATACTGGAACAGGCTGCGCAGGGATGTGGTTGAGACTTCATCCATGGAGCCATTCAGGATCAAACCTGGTCAGCCTGATCTAGTTAAAGGAGTCCCTGTTGAGTGCAGGGGGGTGGGACAGGCTGACCTTTGAGGGTCTCTTCCAACCCAATACAGTCTGTGAATCTGTTAACACGAAAATCTATGCTGAAAGAACTGGGCCACAAAAAGGAAACAAAACAAAACAAATCAAACCAAAACAATCTGCTATCTCATTCCAAGGGAAAAACAAACAACCTTGAATGAAAGATGCCTAAAGCATGGTTTCTAGTTAAGTAGCTAAATCTCAGATCACATCCTGAAGGCCACAAAGGACGTGACCATCAGAGTTAAAACTTTCCAGAACAGAGTATTATTGGCATGCAGATGCTGTGTTTTATTTACTTTAGCAGTTGCAAACATCCTAATCAGAGGAACAGTGGAAGAGGTCTCATTTCAGAGGCTGATCATGTCACATATACTCTGCCCTGGTGAGGCTGCATCTGGAATATTAGGTCCAGTTCTGGGCCCCTCAGTTCAAGAAGAACCTCAGGGAACTGTTTGAAAGAGTCCAGCACAGAGCCACAAAGATGATTAAGCAGTGGAACATCTTCCTTACAAGGAGAGACTGAGGGAGCTGAGGCTCTATAGCTTGGAGAAGAGGAGCCTGAGGGGTGACCTCATTCATGTTGGTAAAGATGTGCAGGGCAGTGTCAAGAGGACAGAGTCAGGCACTGCTCAGTGATGTCCAATGATAGGACAAGGGGCAGTGGGTGCTAGCTGGAGCAGAGGAGCACTTTTTTACTGTGAGGGTGCTGGAGCCCTGGAGCAGGCTGCCCAGAGAGGTTGTGGAGTCTCCTTCTCTGGAAACATTCAAAAGCCACCTGGATGTGTTCCTGTGTGACCTTCCCCAGATGATCCTGCTCTGACAGGAAGCTTGGTCTGGATCTCTGGAGGTCCCTTGCAGCCCCTAACATTCTGTGATGATATGCAGACTCATTGAGTAAAGCAGAGCAGCTTATGTAGCACATGAAGTAACAGAAGATAGCACCTCAGCAGCTTACCCACAAACACATTTTAAAAGCCAGAGCCAAATGACACCAAATAGAAAGGCTCCCACATCAGGCCCTAAGCAAACAATTTCTCACAAATGACACATCTGAAATCTTCAGAATTCAAGGAATAATGCTCTGGCTGGGTTTCCCCACAAGGTGTTATCACAAAGAGCTCTCTTTGGCAGGCAGACACAGGTTTTGAACAAAGCTAGCAGACTTGAAAATATTCCAGGAGTAACATGCAGCTTAGCACCACCCCACCTCAAAGCATTGCCAGCTACAGCTCTTTCATGAAAAGCCACCATTTCAAAGGACACAATGCAGTCATAAACCAAAACCAGCCACAAAACACCTTTTGGACAAAACCTCCACCTTTTCTGGAGAGAATCAGCCACATGGCAACAGTAAAAGGAGCAATGGCCACTCTGAGGGCAATAGATGGTGTATCAAGCTCCTTCTGCCAACTTAATCATAGCATCACAGAACTGCTTTGGTTGTAAAAGCCCTCTAAGATCATAAAGTCCAACCATCAACTGAACGGCACGATGGCCATTAAACCATGTCCCAAAGTGCCATGGCCACAGGTTTCCTGAACACCTCTTTGGATGGTGACTGCACCACCTCCCTAGGCAGCCTGTTCCAATGCCTGACCACCCTTGCAGCAAAGAATTTTTTCCTAATCTCCAACCTAAACTTCCCCTGGCATAATTTCAGGCCATTTCCTCACCTGATACAAGGCAGAAGAGACCAACACCAGCCTCCCTCCAGCCTCTTTTCTTGGGAGCTGTAGAGAGCAATGAGGTCTCCCTTCAGCCTCCTCTTCTCCAGACTAAACAACCCCAGCTCCCTCAGCTGCTCATCACCAGCCCTGCTCTCCAGACCCTTCCCCAGCTTTGTTGCCTTTCTCTGCACACATTCCAGCACCTCAATGTCCTTCTTGCAGTGAGGGGCCCAAATACAAACCCATTACTCAAGTTGTGGCCTTACCAGTTAAAACAACTCAGAGTTTACTTCCGTTGGAGCAAATGAAATCTACTGCATTTGAAAACTCTGCCTCTTGCAAGGTAACCTTTTCCTCTGCATACAAGAACCACCATGGAATCCAGTGAAGATGGAGACATGAAAGATGATGCCACATTGATGGTGGTGGAAAAAGCAATCATGACCTCACAATACATAACTTAACACTCTGCTTTGAACAGAATACATGATTTGGTTTTTATTTACCAATCCAAGTACCGATCTAAGATAAACCTAAGTACCACAATTTAATTACTTCCAATTATTTAGCAGAATGTCCTCATTTCACCCTGAAGATAACTTCACTATGACCAAGAGAAAATGGTGAAGAAAAATACCCCCAATAAATCCAAAGCAGACCACACAATGGTGTGGCTTCAACTTCTTAATTAAGAAACAGCTTCTGACCCTTCAGAAGGGTTTGAGCAGATTTCACAAACAGGTTTCCAGATTTGCTCCTATAAATTATGGATCATTGAGTCTGAAACATGCCAGTGGGTAAGATTCATCAGATGAATGTAGACATTCATTCATGCCTCTGACCACAAGGTTAACACCAGCTCTCAATAACCACCAGATGTAAGTAGGTCACTTTTATCATCCTTCCTATTGCAGCAAAGGCTTGTTACCACCCTAAACTCTTTCACAGGAGTTATTTTCACTCCAGCAAGAAATTTCCCACTACTCCTGCAAGAATTTGGAGCACAAATGACTTACCTGTGAACATAATGCAACTGATGAACTGAATCAATAGCTATCACCATTTCAGCCAGATAAAAACGAGCCATATCTTCAGGCAGCCTGTCCTCAAACTTGCTGAGCAATGTAAGCAGGTCCCCTCCAACATAATAATCCATAACCAGGTACTATGGAGAGAGAAGGACAAGAAAGCAGAGTGAAAAAAGGAAACAGTTGGAGTGAATTTGGAGAACAAAAACTAATTGATGCACACAAATTAATGCACTGTAAAAATAACAATAAGCATTAAAGGTTAACCAAGCTGCTCAGACGTGCTGAAAACAGTAGCTAGTTCAGTCACGTTTTAATATTTAACCTCCTTGAATACTTTTTGTATCTACACCTCTCCAAATACATTAAGTCCCATGGCAAAATAGTATCAGCTTCATCTACTGCCTCATCACCAAATAGAAATGATTTAGATATTCAGGATTCCCTTGTAAAAATAATAACCTTGGAGAGAATGCAAAGGAGTAAAGGATTTCAAGCACAGATCCATTAAAAAGAAGCCCACCAAGATGACCAGAGGGCTGGAGCACCTCTCCTATCAAGACATGCTGAAACAATTGGGGCTGTTCAGCATGGAGAAGAGAAGGCTCTGGAAAGACCTTAGAGCTCCATTTCAATATCTGAAGGGGACCAACAAGAAGGCTGGGGAGGGACTGTTTAGAAGGGCTTGTGGGGATAGGACAAGGGGCAATGGTTTGAAACTGGAACAGGGGAGATTTAGGCTGGACACCAGGAGGACGTCCACACTGGTGCATAGTATTATTCCTCCCCAGGTCCAGGACTCTACACTTATCCTTGTTGAATTTCATTAGGTTCATCTTTGCCCAGCTGTCCAGTCTGGGCAAGTCTCACTGAATGGCCACACAACCTAACAGGGTGTCAGCCACTCCTCCCACTTCCTTTAGAGACACAGTCAAAATTACTGGAAAAAGTGTGAATCTCCTTATTAGTGTCTTTTAAGCTTAGTTTAGTTTCACTGTGGAACAGCAACTGGAAGGGCAAATGAGGAAAAGGAAAAAAAAATCCAACTAATTATAACTAACAAACTAATTATAAGCAATCTAATTTAACACCCATTTCTATGACATTGCTTTCCAACACCATTGTGGACAGACTAATTAGAATAATTTCCCACTGAAGCACACAGTATCTGAAAGCATTTGCCTAGAGTTCCAACCTCTGCTTCCAGGAAGGCAGCATTCCACTAGCATTGGAAGCAGTGACTCCTTACAGCAGTGCAGAATGAATCACAAATAGTAACTAATATTTAAGATGCAACAACACACAACTCCATTTCGTAGAGTCATAGTACCAGTTTGGAAGGGATCTTAAAGATTATCTACTTTCAACCCCCCCTGACATGGGCAGGGACACCTCCCACTAGACCAGGTTGCTCAAAGCCTCATCTAACCTGGTCTTGAACACCTCCAGGGAGGGGACATCCACAACCTCCCCGGGCAACCCGTTCCAGTGTCTCACCACCCTCACTATCAAGCATTTCTTCCTAATCTTCAGTCTAAATCCACCCTCCTCAAGCTTTAATCCATTTCTTCTTGTCCTATCACTACAAGCCCCTGTAGAAAAGTTCCTCCCTAGCTTTCTTGTAGCCCACTTCAGGTACTGGAAGGCTGCTTTAAAGTGTCCCTGGAGCCTTCTCTTCTCCAGACTGAACAGCTCCAATTCTCTCACCCTGTCCCCATAGGAAAGGTCCTCCCGCCCTATGACCTTCTTCATGGACTGCACTGAACCTAGTCCAGCAGTCTTATGATCCTCTTTATGCCAGGGGCACCAGAACTGGATGCAGTGCTCCTAATAAAGAAGTCAGCCCCGCTGTTAAGTCCTGGGGAACACCAGCATTGACTGGCCTCCCGCTGGGTTTTGTGTCACTGAGCCCAACCCTCTGGGCCCAGCAAGTTTTCAGCCCAGTTCCCTGTCATTTACCTAATGCATGCTTTGTCAGCTCAGCCATGCTGATGTTGTGGCAGACAGTGTCAAAGGCATCACTCAAGTCAAGGTAAACAACCTCCATTTTTTAAAAAGGCAACTTCTGGTGCATTATATTTCAATAAGAAGCACCAGGGCTGCAGTCACACCAAGCTGAGGAAAGACAGCACTGCTGACATCTTCCCCAGCAGCCTGCAAAAGCAGCTCCTGTTAGCTAGCAGGCTACCAAAGGTAAGGACCAGAAGCTTCACTGTGCTTAGTGCAAATAAGGAAACTGGCAGGATTAACACAAATTCTAGCAGGCTGCTGCAGAATACTTAATATTCCCTTTCAAATACTATTAATAGTAAGATCAGAATTATACAAAACCTGAGATTATCTTCACTGTCCAAATTAAGAAAGCCTAAAGCTGGCTGGGAGTAAGATTCACAAATACAGAGCCCTGTTTCTACACAAACTCCACTAAAATCCATGGATTTCAGAACACAAAGCAGTAAGCTGCAAAAAGCACTGCAGCTCTGCAAGAATTCCATTTGTTTTAGTGGACATACTGGAGGGGACAAAAACCCCAAGTAAGTAATACGACTGCATAATGGATGTTTAAGAAAAGATTCCAACTGACTAATATATGAAAACCAAACTACTGGGTAATAAAACCCAAATAAGCAAAAATATATCAGTGTTTATTTTTTTCAGGCACAAATAACACTAAAAATGTATCACAATTAAAAGAAACCTTTCCCACTTAAAGTAGAACACAAAATTGGCACTTTTTCCTCATATTACCTTTTTTTCCCCCCCAAGTCTTTCAAAATACCTGAAAGCTAAATAACCTTTAACATTAAAAAGACCTTTTAGTCTACAACTGCAGCTTACAACCATTTATTAAGACATTTAGTGGCATTCTTCTGTTCTGCAAGAACATTTCCTTGCTTTGTAATATCTTAGTGGGTCTAAGTCCTCAAAAAGGCGAAGACCAGGCTCTGCTCAGTGACACAACACTTTGGAACATGGTCTATTGGGCATGGGGGTGTTAGATAGAAGGTTGGACTTAATAATCTTGAAAGTCTTTCAACCTCAAAGATTCTATGATCCAAGGAGAGGACAAGGGGCAATGGGTGCAAGCTGGAGCAGAGGAGGTTCTGTATGAATATAAGAAAAAAAACCTTTTTCACTGAAGGTGGCAGAGCCCTGGAACAGGCTGCCTAGAGAGGTTGTGGAGTCTCCTTTTCTGAAGACAGTCCAAACTCACCTAGATGCATTCCTGTGTGACCTGTCCTAGGTGATCCTGCTATGGCAGGGGAGTTGGACTGGAAGATCTTTTGAGGTCCCTTTCAACCCCTAACATTCTGTGACTGTGTGAGAACCAACTTGTGCTTTGAAACAGAGCTACTCCCTGTTTCTAACTGTACAGCAGTCATCAGCAATGTTAATCACAGAAAACTTGAAGTCACAAAGAAAATGTATGTTAGTAAGTGCACTTTGATCTTTAATGGAGTGATGAATTATAGGGAGATGCAGATAGGTTTATCAACAAATGCAAAGTGGCTTAGAAAACAAAGCTGCATTCCTGAGATATTTATAGCAAAAACTTGCAAGCTTTCTGACCACTCTCCCGCATTCAAACCCTTGGACACAAAATCTGTTCAGTCCAGAAGACAAAACTACCAACCACACAAACAATATTCCTGTCTTCAAGCACAGCTAGGAATCTGCCATTTCCATCCACAGATAAATAAAAAGCAACACTCACCAAGTAGTTTTCATCCTGGAATGCATAATGTAGTGTTGTGATCCACTGGTTGTCTCCGTTCACTAACACATCTCTCTCCTCTCGAAAGCAGGCTGTCTGCAGGGGAGAAAAGGAATTGTAAGCTTTAAGTAAAATACATAAAGAAACATTTTGCAACATGACTATGCTCATATGAGCACAGTACATTTGGGGAAAATAAAACCAAATATAAATTGAAAGAAAATAAGGAGAGGAAACCATGTTCTGTCCCTTCCATCTCAGGACACAGCTAAAGTTAAATGAAATCCAAACCTTTTCTTTTATCCCTTTTCAACTTCATTCCCAAAACTAAGAGGTGAATAGCAGAACTCTGGCATGCTTTATGCTGGTGAGGAGATTTGGAGAGTGAAAAAGTAAAATATCATTTTAGAATAATACATGGAGTGAGAAGAGAGCAGAAAACTCCCTCCTCCGAGCAAATAAACCACACCAGGACTTGTTTCAGAGAGAAGAGGTCTGAGAGGGGATCTAGTAAGTGTCTATAAGTATCTGAGAGCTGGGGGTCAGGATGGAAGGGACAGCCTCTGCTCACTCGTGCTCTCTGATAGGACAAGGGCCAATGGATGTAAACTACAGCAGAGGAAGTTCCACCTCACCATGAGGAGGAACTTCTTTAGTGTAAGGGTCACAGAGCACTGGAGCAGGCTGCCCAGAGAGGTTGTGGAGTCTCCTTCTCTGGAGACTTTCAGGACCCATCTGAATAAATTCCTGTGCAACCTGCATTAGATTCTGTGGTCCTGCTCTAGCAGGACAGTTGGACTCAAAGATCTACAGAGGTCTGTTCCAACCCCTAACACCCTGTGATACAGTGTGTAAGAATACTGCAGGCCAGGAGAAAGGAAGCTGACAGATTTAACAGAGCATGAGATAAACGGAGTGCAACTGGAGAAAATGACAATGTGCACTTCAACAAATAGCCTCTGAGGTTATTAAATGAAAAATGGACTTGGGGCTGGGAGAAAGAGAAAGATGATCTTCAGAAGGAAGAGAAGGTCTTCTGTGCTCCAGCTGGCCGTTTTTCCTTCCTTGTTCGTAAACTCTTGCCACATTTCAGGGAGAGATACTACCCGTTCTTGTTTTCACAAGGATAACTGACACAGTTTCACTGCTTGTTGTAACACAATTCACAGGATTAGTTACTCGACAGTTTATATAACTCCACTTGTTTTTGCCATGCTTTAAGAGAAGCCCACGCATTCCCTGAGCACTCTAGACACCCACCTCCAGGCAGCGTGCCCAGAGCTGACAGCAACAGCTATTACCACAGCAGAGACAGCCAAAGAGCCTAAGTGGTTCATGAGCTTTACATTAATTCAGAGAGGGGAACAAAATAAAATCGATTGTAGCAGTGATTCTTGTAATTAATGACACACATCAATTAATTTTCTTTTATGAAGCCTTTTCTTTAATGCCTTTCATTGCTTCAGCAGTACATTTCATCTTCCCTAGGCACAAATCTCAAATTGTTGGCAGAGACCTCCAGAGGTCATCTGATGCAGCTCTTTGCCACAGCAAAGCCTACTTAGTGCTTTGGTTATATCTATACTGTTATTGTGGCCCTCAACCAGACAAGAATTCAGGCACTGCTATCTGTAGCTCATGTCCTTACAGCTCAGAGTTAACACCTTCCAGGAGTGCTGACTGCCTCCATGCTGCATATTTTCCCCCGCCTCTCCTGAGCCTCATCTGGCACCTCAGGATACACATTTAAGTGTGATTATCACCACTCAGGGTAACAGCTGTCACACGCTTCCAGGTCCTCCTTGTATCAGCAACATGTCCAGTCCTCTAACACATCTCTTGAGATTTCAACAGCAGCAAGTATTTGGAAAAGTTAACACTTTTTAGAATACCAAAGAGATCCCTGACCTTGCACCCTGTGTTGTTTCATCGTCACAAAGCTGTGTACAATTACTCTCAGAGCTTGCAGCCATCCATCTTAACCTGGCATCTGTAAAGCTCTTGAGGACACACTCCATTGCTGCTTTTACAAAAGACTCTCACCTCCCACAGGGAATACAGCTGATACAAGGATACAGGAACAAACTGAAGGTGCTGTTGGATGAGAAGCTAGACATGAGCCAGGAATGGGCACTTAGAGCCTAGAAGGCCAATGGCAGCCTGGGCTGCATCAGAAGAAGCACAGCCAGAAGGTTGAGGGAGGTGATTCTGCCTCTCTGCTCTGGAAAGACTTCACCTGCAGTGCTGTGTCCAGCTTTTGGGCCCCCAACACATGAGAGACATGAAGCTGCTCAAGCAGGTTCAAAAGAGGGCCATGAAGATGATCAGAGGGCTGGAGCACCTCTCCTACCAAGGCAGACTGAAAGAATTGGGGCTATTCAGCATGGAGAAAAGAAGGGTATGGAGAGACCTCAGAGCTCCATTTCGGTATCTGAAGGGGACCTACAGAAAGGCTGGGGAAGGACTGTTTAGAAGGGCTTGTGGTGACAGGATGAGGGGCAATGGTTTGAAACTGGAACAGGAAAGATTTAGGTTGGACATAAGGAGGAAACTCTGCACAGTCAGAGTGGTGAAATACTGGAACAGGTTGTCCAGGGATATGGTTGAGGCCCCAGGCCTCAAGACATACAAAGTCAGCCTTGATGTGTCCCTGGGCAGCCTGCTCCAGTTGGAGGTGTCTCTCCTGAGTGCAGGGTTGCTAGACAAGATGGCTTTTGAGGGTTCCTTCCAACCCAATGCCATCTCTGAACTTCCTTCTGCCCTTTCAGCATAGAGTGATCTCTGCTTGCCTGGCAAGCCTGTTGGAGTTTCCTCTGTGTTTCAGCATTAGTGCAGCACATAGCTAACAGAGCCCAAGTGGGTGATTTTCCCTGTAGTAACAAAGTGAGATGTGGTCATCCACTTTTAAAACTGACAGGTTATAGTTGTTGGAGGTGATGTTTTGCAATAAATTTTCACTCTAGATGGTTCTCTTTCCACTGTATACCCATGGGTTACAGAGAGACAGAAAACCATAGTTGTAATTCTTTGTAAGCTAACAGTTCAGACTTTCAGAAATTCAGCTGGACCCATGGGAAGAGAGTATTTTTAATACCTTGCATAGTGAAAAACCTTTCAAACCTATTTATAAAGTTGTTTTAATGGAAAGAAGTAGATTCCAAACTGCCCTTAACAGGGTACATTTAAAAATAGAGTGTAGCTTTTTTACCTTGGTATATTCTTTTTTTCACTAAAATAATAAAACTTACAGTAATGACATCAATCTTAGAGACAAAAATCTCTCTTAATCATAGAATCAATAAGGTTGGAAAAGATCTCAAAGATCATCAAGTCCAACCTGTCACCCAACACCTCATGACTACTAGGCCACGGCACCAAGTGCCACATCCAATTCCCTCTTGAACACCTCCAGGGATGGTGACTCCACCTCCTCCCTGGGCAGCACATTCCAATGGCTAACAAGCCTCTCTGGGAAGAACTTCCTCCTCACCTCGAGTCTAATCAAGACTATTGCCAGCATGCTCTGAATCTGGACAGTGATAGGACTAGGGGGAATGGAGCAAAACTATAAGTGGGTAGATTCAGACTGGATGCCAGGCAGAAGTACTTCCCCATGAGGGTGGTGAGACACTGGCACAGGTTGCCCAGGGAGGTGGTGGAAGCCTCATCCCTGGAGGTTTTGAAGGCCAGGCTGGATGTGGCTGTGAGCAACCTGATCTAGTGTGAGGTGTCCCTGCCCATGACAGGGGGATTGGAACTGGATGATCCTTGAGGCCCCTTCAAACCCTAACAATTCTATGATTCTAAATTTTTGGATACAGAGGAAACACATTGTGTAAATCCAACCCCAGCCTGCATGCCATTTACACTTCTTCATGTGATAACACTTTCAGTGAAAGAGACAGGAGGTGCACACATCACAAATTTGCTTTAATTTGCCTGGATATATTTTTTTTAAAGGTTTCCCATTGATTTAATTTCCTAACAAGATAAAATTAAAGCATAAATGCAGGCATCAGAATAAACTTGGAAGCAACTGAACAGGAAGGCAGGCTGAGAATAAGGAAGTAGGAGTCTCAAATAAAAACTCAGGTTAGGGATAATTCAGAGAGAGAAGTTGGAAGGGATTTTTTAGCAGGGCTTGTAGTGATAGGACAAGAGGGAACGGATTGAAGCTTGAGAAGGGCAGATTTAAACAGGAGATTAGAAAGAAGCTGCAGTGTCCAGGCAGGGCAATGAAGTTGGGGAAGGGTCTGGAGAACAGAGCTGGTGACAGCAGATGAGGGAACTGGGGTTGTTTAGTCTGGAGAAGAGAAGGCTGAGGGAAAAACTCATTGCTCTCTGCAGCTCCAAGAATGAGGTTGCAATGAGGTGGGGGACAGCTTTTTCTCCAAGCTAACAAGTGATATGACAAGAGGAAATGGCCTGAAATTGTGCCATGGGAAGTTTAGGTTGAAGACAAAGAACAATTTCTTTCCTGCAAAAGTGGTCAGGCATTGGAACAGGCAGCCCAGGGAGGTGGTGGAGTCACCATCCCGAGAGGTGTTCAAGACATGTGGCCACAGCACTTGGGGACATGGGTTAATGGCCATGGTGGTGTAAGGTCAGTGGTTGGATTTGATGATCTTGAAAGTCTTCCAACTGAAACATTTCTATGATTCTATTCTATAAGTAACAATTCAGTAGCATATGAGGGGGCAAGATTAAAGAAAGCATTAATGTCATCTTACTTCAGCTCTCTTCAGCATCTCCCACTTATTGAGTATCTTCATGGCAAAAACCTTATCTGCATTCTTCAGTTTTACTACTGCAACCTGGGAAAGAAAAATGAAAGAGAAGTTAAAAGATGAAAAAGCATGTTGTTTTCACTTATATGAAACCTTGCTGTTTTGGAGGTTCTCTCTTCACTGCCCTAGAGAGTTTTACTAGCCACAGAATACCACACCATCAACACCAAGAAACAGTAACACCACAGAGCATCTGCTCTGCAAAGGTTCCAGGGCTGTTCTAAGAGTTCACTATCACACTTCTGTATGGTTATGTACATCAAACCAGTATGTCCAGCAGGACAGGGAAGGGATTCTGCCCCTCTGATCTGTGGGGACCCCACCTGGTATCCTGCATCCAGTTCTAGTGCTCACAGCATAAGAAGGACACGGAGCTGCTGGAGTGGGTCCAGAGGAGACCAGGAAGATGAGGGCTTGGAGAACATGCCCTATAGGGACACACAGAGAGTTGGGGCTGTTCAGTCTGGGAAAGAGAAGGCCTGGAGGAGATCTTAGAGCTGCATTTCAATATCTGAAGGGGACCTACAAGAAAGCCAGGAAGGGACTTTTTACAAGGGCTTGTAGTGATAAATTGAGAGGGAATGGATTGAATCTTGAGGAGAGCAGATTGAGACTAGAGATTACGAAGAAATTCCTCTAGTGAGGGTGGTGAGACACTGGAACAGGCTGCCCAGGGAGGTTGTGGATGCCCCCTCCCTGGAGGTGTTCAAGGCCAGGCTGGATGAGGCCTTGAGCAACCTGGTCTAGTGGGAGATTTCCCTGCCATGGCAGGAGGGTTGGAACTAGATGATCTTTATGGTTCTTTCCAACCCAAACCCTTCTGTGCATTTTTTCCTAAGTGACTGCAGATGAACAATGGCATTGTTCACAATCACACTTCTTGCTCCACCATACCATCATGAAGCTATCACTGGCTGTATGCTTTATATTCCTGAGCTTCAGTCCTACATTCTGCAATCACTTAAATTACAAGAGTGCCAAACTAGACAACAATTCTGTACTTTCTAGAACAAAGTAATTAATTTCTTGCAGCTTTTAGGCACAGTTTAGGCTGCAGGATATCATAAAGCAATTTTCACTCTCATTTCAAATAACACCTTAGATTTTAATCCAAGATACAGTAAAGTTCATGTTTTTCCAACTGAAGTTCAATTAGCTGTGACAAAAGACAAAACTGGAATCATTTGAGGGAAGAAGCAATGTAGACATTTACACAAACACACATGTTCATAAAAATCATCAAATGGCTTGGGTTGGAAGGCACCTCCCAAGGTCATCCAGTCCAACCCCCCTGCACCCAGCAGGGACATCCTCCACCAGATCAGGTTGCTCAGAGTCTTGCCACGCCTGACCTTAAATATCCCCAAGGATGGGGCCTCAACTACCTCTCTGGACAACCTGTTCTGACAGTTCAGGCTTCCCTGGGTATGGAAAGCTCTGACTCCTACCTATGAATATGCCACAGACTCAGAGCTGCTGCTCAGAACTAGACCAGACCACCAAATCACCATCCAAACTCTGGGTACATTTTAACAACCATCATCCAATTTTTCCTTCCTGCCTCTTGCCTTTCAAATGAAACTTAAAGCTTGAGCAGTGAGGTTTACTTCTGTGTGCCTCTGGTTACAAACCAACATGTTTCACAGATCCTTGTCATCCTCATCCTGCAGGCCAGTGACAAAAAAAAATACCGAGGTTGAATCCTACATTCTTTCCACCTCTTCCATCATCAGTAAACTATGTGTGAAGACAGTGATAAAAAAAAGAAATATGGGATCAGAGACTTGGAGTAAAGCATCACAGAATCATAAAATTGTTAGGGTTGGAAGGGACCTCAAGGATCAGCCAGTTCCAACGCCCCTGCCATGGGCAGGGACACCTCACACTACAGCAGGTTGCTCACAGCCACATCCAGCCTGGCCTTCAAAACCTCCAGGGATGAGGCTTCCACCACCTCCCTGGGCAACCTATTCCACTGTCTCACCACCTTCATGGGGAAGAACTTCTTCCTAATATCCAATCTCAATCTACCCACTTACATTTTTTTTTTCCATTCCCTCTAGTCCTATCACTACCTGACACCCTAAAAAGTCCCTCTGTGGCTTTCTTGGAGACCCCCTTCAATTACTAGAAGGCCACAATAAAGTCTCCTTGAAGCCTTCTCTACTCCAGACTGAACAGCCCCAACTCCCTCAGCCTGTCCTCATAGGAGAGGAGCTCCAGCCCTCTGATCATCCTTGTGGCCCTTTGCTGGATGTGTTCCAGCACCTCCAGACATGCAAACCTCTTTCAACCATCTTCAAATTTGAAGCTGCAGCAGCTTCATCAATACTGCAAAATAAATGACAGGTTGAAGGTTCCAACACTTCGATGTCTAAACAAAGCCTGTCTAAAAGTTTACCTCTTCCTTAGCTACAGATTCAGCTGTCAGTTCCCATATGTGCAGCATTATCAGCCCTGCTCTTGACTCTGCAGCCTTCTGGGGTCACAGAGGGAGAACTGGATGGGGGAGATGGGAAGAAAAAAACAAATTTGAAAGCAGAGATTTGTGCCTGAAAATTGAGGTTTAAATCCATACTTGGGATCCCTCAGGGTACTTTCAGATTTGAAACATAAAAATCGATTATTTCTTTAGACAAGAGTCTGATTTTAATTCCTAAGGAATGTCTACTCTCCTCTGCATGGTACCTAGCATTTTCTTTAGGAGAAAAAAAAAATGAATCCTGTGCAGTGCTGCATAACCCACAATGCAGATTTGAATCCTGAGTCTCCTTGCACTTTAAAATTAGCCTGAAACTCTGGTAAGTCATATCAGTATTGCTTTCTAAATGAGAAATGGCAGGAGGAGACAGGCTGAACGCTGAAACTTAGTCAGCGTTCAAACTGGATCACATCCTAGCTGACAGGGACCTCTCTGCGTGATGCAGTCTGGTATAAAGCTGCAGCATAATTCTGCCCTAAAGACCTTTGTGAGTGTTACAGGGGGAAATGAAGAGGTTGATGGCAGAGCTGGCTGGAGTGCTGCTGCTGCCCAGTGTCACAAACCAGGTTTTCCCCACCATTAACCATTGTAGCACAGGCAGCCAGAGGCATTCAGATAACACTCGCACTTCAAGTCCAACCCCAGGATTTCATTTCTTGCCTGTAGCAAGCACAGTGAAAGGCTGTGTTGTTCTTCAAAAGGCTTGGTTGTTCAAAGACATCCACTAATTGCACAGCTGCCTACATTTGAAGTCTCCTAGAGAGCACTCATTTGGACACAACCAACAGAGCTACAAGCACTGCCCCTGGTGAACAGCTGGAGAGGCACAGGGCTTCACGACAAGATCAAGGGCTCAGCACCTTCTGTGAATGTGCAATGGTACTGAGGAGTGACTGCAGAGCAAACCTTAGACTCCTGTTTACCAGCTGTGTTTACACTCAGCCAGCAGCAGTGTTTTGGCCTGTGAAAGCCACTCCTGTTATTCCATATCAATAACTACCACAGACCACCGTACAAAAGAAGATTCATATAGTCATGGAGCGGATTGGAAAGAACCTTTAAGATCACCTAGTTCCAACCCTCCTCCCTGGCAGAGACACCTCCCACTAGACCGAGTTGTTCAAGGCCTCATCCAACCTGGCCTTCAACATTTCCTGGGAGGGGGCATCCATGACCTCCCTGGGCAACTTGTTCCAGTGCCTCAACGCCCTCACTGGAAAGAATTTCTTCCTAATCTCCAGTCTAAATCTGCCCTTCTCAAGCTTCAATCTCTTCCCTCTTGTCCTATCACTACAAGCCCTTGTAAAAGTCCCTTCCTGGCTTTCTTGTAGGCCCCCTTTTGGTACTGGAAGGCTGCCAGACCTTCGAAGCCTTCTCTTCCCGAGGCTGAACAGCTCTAACTCTTTCAGTCTGTCCTCATAGGGGAGGCTCTCCAGGCCTCATGGCCTCCTCTGGACCTGCTCCAGCAGTCTGATGTCCTTCTTGTGCTGGGGGCCCTGAAACTGGAGGTAGTGCTGCAGGTGGGGTCTCAGCAGAGTAGAGAGGCAGAATCCCCTCCCCATGCTGCTGCTCTCCCTGCTTTGGATGCAGCCCAGCACACAGCTGCCTGCTGGGCTGCCAGTGACCATTGCTGCCTCATGAGGAGTTTGTCACCAACTGACACCTCCAAGTCCTTCTCCTCCAGGCTGCTCTCAAGCCACTCCCCACCTACCCTATACTCTATCACAAACACTGTCATTTTCTGTAATCACAGTGCTGTGTGAAAGCAAATTCCAAGGTGCTTATTTCAGGACTATGAGAGGAACACCTGACACTACAGCAATGAGCAGTCTGAAGCAGTTTCCAATTGTGACAGGTTTGGAAACATGTCTACAGATCTGGATGGTATCAATGTACACACAGAGGTATGAGAATCACAGAGCCATTCACGATGGAAGCCCTCAGGATCACCAAGCCCAACCAAGAACCCTACTCCACAAGGTTCACCCCTAAACCGTAGGGCCAAGCACCACATCCAAACCACCTTTAAACACATCCCGGCCTGGGGTCTAAACCACCTCCCTGGGCAGCTCATTCCAATCCCTGACCACTCTTGCTGGGAAAAAAAAAAATATTCTTAATGTCCAGCCTAAACCTACCCAGTCACAGCTTGAGGCCATTCCCTCTTGTTCTGTCACTAGTGACTTGTGAGAAGAGACCAGCACCAGCCTCTCCACAAGGCCCTTTCAGGTAGTTGCAGAGAGCAAGGAGGTCTCCCCTCAGCCTCCTCTTTTTCAAACTAACCATCCCCAGCTTCTTCAGTCACTCTACATCAGATTTATTCTCCAGGCCCTTCCCCATCTCTGTTGCCCTCCTCTGCACTGGCTCCAGTGCCTCAATGTCTCTCTTATATTGAGGTGCCCAAAACAGGGCACAATACTCAAGGTGCGGCCTCAGCAACACCAAGTACAAGGGGGCAATCACTGATGTACACAGACCTCAATACACACAGAGTTCTTCTGATCTTCTCCCTTCCCCAGTGAAGCTGTCCAAACAGAAGAAGGGGGTCCTCATTCCTGCCTAGCTATACTGAACTGTCTTGCTACTGGTATTTCTTAGAAGTGGACTTTTGGGGGGGAGGAGAGTAAAATTTATATTTTCCTGTGAGCAGCCCAAGAAAATATGATTGGTATGTGCTGATGTAAACATCTTGGTTTAGTCAGATAGGGTTTCTTCCCAACACTTTTCCATGTTTCCCACAAACAGCAGTGCAGTCTGGAATGCTGTGAGATACCTTCTGCCCCCAAGTCAGCTACTTGTCTCTATGCTACGTGTCTGCACATTTCCTGTGCCTGAAAAGCAACAGCCCTATACAGAGCGTAGTCATCCCTCCAGGGACAGAGAATCTTACTGTTCAAAATTGGATGCCAAAATTTAGGAGCAACCAACTAGTTACCAGAGGTACAAAATTCATCATCCCTGAAGCAACACCAATGTGACATCACATTTGCTTGTGTAAGAAACATTCAGCTATTTTTTTAAAGCAATAATAGAGTGAATGGAGTACAATGATGTTAAGTGATGAAGTTGATAGAACTGAAGGATGGGATGGGTGCCATCCAGAGGGACCTGGACAGGCTGGAGAGCTCAGCTGAGGAGAACTTCACAGGGTTTAATAAGGCAAAGTGTAAGGCCCTGAACCTAGACTGAGGCAGCCCTTGATATCAATCCACACTGGGGGATGATGAGCTTGAGAGCAACCCTGCAGAAATGGACTTGGGGGTGCTGGTGGATGAGAAGCTGGACATGAGCCAGGAATGGGCACTTACAGTCCAGAAGGCAAATGGCAACATGGAATGCATCAAAAGAAGCATGGCCAGAAGGTCAAGACATGGGTCTGCCCCTCTGCTCTGCTGAGAATTCACCTGGAGTACTGTGTCCAGTTCTGGGGCCCCCAACACATGAGACACATGGACCTGCTGGACTGGGTCCAAAGGAGGACACAAAGATGATCAGAGGGCTGGAGCACCTCTCCTATCAAGACAGACTGAAAGAACTGGGGCTGTTCAGCATGGAGAAAAGAAGGGTATGGAGAAACCTTATAGCTACATTTCAGTGTCTGAAGGTGACCTACAGGGAGACTGAGGAGGGACTGTTTAGAAGGGTCTGTGGTGATAGGATGAGGGGCAATGGTTTAAAACTGGAACAGGAAAGATTTAGGTTGGACATCAGGAGGAAGCTCTGCACAATGAGAGTGGTGAAGTACTGGAACAGGTTGCCCAGGGATGTGGTTGAGGCCCCAGTCCTGAAGACATTCAAAGTCAGCTTTGATGTGTCCCTGGGCAGCCTGCTCCAGTTGGAGGTGTCCCTGCTGACTGCAGGGGAGTTGGACAAGCTGACCTTCAAGGGTCCCTTCCAACCCAATGCAATCTCTGAATCTTTGACTTTGCTATTAGCAGAACCATCAATACGGCCTACTTTACATTGCTGAGAGACACTAAGAGCTGCTGCCAGTTGCTTCACCTTTTCCAGCAACATTCTTCAGCTCCCTGCTCTTTCTGTTTGGAGTTAAGTTTTTCAAACCATGCTGCCTGAAGCCAGCATAATGAAACACTTGATGCCCACATTATTAATTTTACCAGGATAATCCTCCTCCTCCACAAGCACAACATCTGTGTTTCCTGAAGACAGTGCTCTCTCACATTAAATGCTAAATAAGCAAATTTATGCATGCAGAGGGGAGGGGCATGTCATTAATTTGACAAAAAAAGGGAAGAATTCTCAAAGTGGCAGCAAGCAGGATAAGGGAGGGAAAGCAAACTAGGAACAATGAATCTCACAGTTATAAGCAGCAAGTAGTTTAAACCACTTTTTGTCTACATCAGAATGCCGGACTATGCAAACTGAAGAAACTGAGGAGCAGAAAAATCAAAATAGGAACAATCCTGAGACTGTGCCAAAGAAAACTTGCAGTCACTTTGTAGTCTACAGAATTTCAGGATTCTGTTGATTCAGGAGACAAGAAATGACTCCTCCCAATAACCTAGAACAATCTTGGGCTCATTTATAGTTTGCTGGAAAGAAAAATACATTCCTCCAGATTTCCTAATCTGTCTCAGTAAACTACTGTAGTCTACTGAATCATACAAGTCTTTGGCAATGCAATATTCATACAGGTTCAGGTGTCTTAGGAAGCAGTAAATTTTAGTTGTCTTCTTTTTTCTCTTTTTTCTTTCCTCCCCCCCAGCCTTGCTAGGATATTTACTGCTTATTTTACAAGGCAATTAGTCATTTCATCCAGAACTTCTTTTCTTATGCAGATTTTTTTGGTGTCTCCTTTAAGCAAGTAATCACAGAATCACAGAATTTTAGGGGTTAGAAGAGACCTCAAAAGATCATCCAATCCAACCCCCCTGCCAGAGCAGGATCTCACAGAGTAGGTCACACAGGAATGCATCCAGGTGGGTTTTGAATGTCCCCAGAGCAGATTCCACAACCTCTCTGGGCAGCCTGCTCCAGGCCTCTGCCACCCTCACAGTGAAAAAACCTTTTCCTTCTGTTCCTGTGGAACCTCCTCTGCTCCAGCTTGCACCCATTATCCCTTGTCCTGTCACTGGACATCACTGAGCAGAGCCTGGCTCTGTCCTCTCAACGTTGCCCTTCACATCTTTATAAACATGAATGGGGGCACCCCTCAGACTCCTCTTCTCCAAGCCAAACAAACCCAGTCCCCTAGCCTGTCCTCAGCAGGGAGATATTCCATCACCTTTGTGTCTCTGTGCTGGACTCTTTCAAGCAGTTCAAGTAAGAAAATATAATACACATCCTTGCAAATACTTGGTGAGTCTTACTTTAAGAACACACAAAATTAAACATCTTCACTGAGAGGGCTTCAGTTTTCCCCTGTACTTAAGATTTAGACAATTAAGTAAGAGTCCTGCTAGCTTTCTCAGGTAAGGAATTAGAAAGAAACACTGTTCACAGAAGAGGAGAACTAAGACACAGATTGTCCTGAGGAGAGGATGGGGACAGTTCCACTCTCACTATTCATGGGCTGATTCACCACAAAAAAGCTTCCTGAGAAAGAACCTCAGGGCTTTTGTGGTTTAGCCGCTGTGGAGTTTGATGCTGATTTAGCAGACAGAAATGACTTCTCTTGACAACTCAGTATAAGGCAGCTTTCATATAGGACTCTTGTGACAAGAAGGAACCCACATCACTGATTTTCTCTTCCATCTTGCACAATCTGTGCATGAACTCAGCTGCAGCTACTATAGCAACAGGCAGACAAGCACACAATAATGGAGAAGACAAAAACTGCTGTGCCAGAGGTTCAGAGTGAAGATAAATCACCCATCACTGACTTCACCTTTTAGTCTCCTTTATCAAGATGCATTACTCCAGATGGATCAAAGTCATACGTGATAAAGTAGCCAAATAAACACTACTCTTATTTTTATGGTTACCCACTGATGGTATTTGCACGTAAGCAGAGTATATGGTGACACAGTCAACTGTAAAAATGCCTGTTCCTTACATACTACCTAGCTACTACCCAAGAGAATTCTCTTCTTCCATAACCACAGATTAATGAAGGCCAATATTCACATGAGTCAAACATACAAGTGGGCAT
This sequence comes from Melanerpes formicivorus, assembly GCF_026170545.1. Lineage (NCBI taxonomy): Eukaryota > Metazoa > Chordata > Aves > Piciformes > Picidae > Melanerpes > Melanerpes formicivorus. The sequence goes on from NW_027142378.1 coordinate 5,114,892, forward strand.
CACACCAATTCTCCTGCGTCAGACTCCTCCAGGGCTCTGGCACCCTCACAGTAAAGAAGTTTTTCCTCATGCTGAGGTGCAACTTCCTGTGTTCCAGTTGCCTCTTCTGTATCCATTGCCCCTTGTCCTACTACAGGATACCACTGAAAAGAGCCTGGCACCCTCTTTTTGACCACCACCCCTCAGGTATTTATAGACATTTATCAGATCCCCTCTCAGCCTTCTCTTCTCCAGACAAAATAGCCTCAAGTCTCTCAATCTTTCTTCATAGGAGAGATGTTCAAGTCCCTTAATCACCCTCCAGCAGGCCTCCAGCTGCTGACTGGAAAGGATTAGAGTCAAGCAAATGAATTATCAAACAGCTGACACATGGTCTTTTAAGGCATGTGAACTTGCCTCTCTCAAATTTTAAGAGAGACTGAAAGAGAGCTGTCAAAGAATGCAATCAGAATGTATTTGCCTTGAACATGAGGTGGGCCTACAGTATCTATTATACCTTAATAATGTAACGACCTGGACATCAGTATATTGCTCTTAACTGCCCCTCCTCAGTGCTGCAGATTTGCAAGAGCATTATTCAAAGCCCTCTCTCCACCTCCCTCACACACATACCTCCCCAAAGGCTCCTCGACCAATCACCTTCAGGATTTCAAAATCTTCTTTGTGTAGTCGCATCTGTTTCACTTTAGATGTAAAAGGTTTGGCTGAAACAAAGGAAAATAGCAGTCATTAAAAAAAGAGAAAACCACCTCAAAAACATAGCAAAACAAACAAAAACCCAAAGAAGGTAATACTAGCATAAAATAGATGTAATCAGAGCCCTAAAAACAACAGACTGTGTTCCTTGGAGGGAGGGAGAGCAAAGGAGGGAGGGAGAGCAAAGGAGGGAGGGAGAGCAAAGGAGGGAGGGAGAGCAAAGGAGGGAGGGAGAGCAAAGGAGGGAGGGAGAGCAAAGGAGGGAGGGAGAGCAAAGGAGGGAGGGAGAGCAAAGGAGGGAGGGAGAGCAAAGGAGGGAGGGAGAGCAAAGGAGGGAGGGAGAGCAAAGGAGGGAGGGAGAGCAAAGGAGGGAGGGAGAGCAAAGGAGGGAGGGAGAGCAAAGGAGGGAGGGAGAGCAAAGGAGGGAGGGAGAGCAAAGGAGGGAGGGAGAGCAAAGGAGGGAGGGAGAGCAAAGGAGGGAGGGAGAGCAAAGGAGGGAGGGAGAGCAAAGGAGGGAGGGAGAGCAAAGGAGGGAGGGAGAGCAAAGGAGGGAGGGAGAGCAAAGGAGGGAGGGAGAGCAAAGGAGGGAGGGAGAGCAAAGGAGGGAGGGAGAGCAAAGGAGGGAGGGAGAGCAAAGGAGGGAGGGAGAGCAAAATAAAATAGAGAAAAATAAATTAGAGAAAAATAAATTAGAGAAAATGAAAAATAAAATAGAGAAGAGGATGGAGGAAAAAAGAAAATGTAGGGAAAAAAAAAACACCCAAAAAAGAAAGAGGGGAAAACAGAGGAAAACGAGGAAAAAAAAAAAAAAAAAGGGAGGAGAAGAGAAAATGAAAATAGCAAAAAGAAAAAAGATAAAGGCAGGGGGAAGCAATGTTCACTGCATTTTTCTACACCATTTGGAGTTCAGAGACATCCACAACACCTCTGCTCTATGTTGTTACCAGCAAAGTATAATGTAAATTATTGAGGAAAAGATTAATTTCTCTGTCAAACAGCAGAAACAATACCATGCACTATCTTTGGAGATCACTTCTTCACAAGAGGGGAAACTTAACAGTCAATTCCTGGCTTCTGGACGTGAGAACAGTTATACTCAAGACATTATCAATCCCCTCATCTACAGAGTCAAGCTCCAATTCCCCCCTTTTTCCCCTCTTTCAGAGTACTTTTCAAAGTAGTAAGCAAAAAAAGTAAGGTCCTGGATGCCTCCTCCCTGGAGATAATCAAGGCCAGGTTAGATGAGTCCTTGAGCAATCTAGTCTAGTGGGAGATGCCCCTGCCCACAGTGGGGGGGTTGGAACCAGATGATCTTTAAGGTCCCTTCCAATTCAAACCATTCTACACTCTATGAAAATAAGGTGGTGCATTCCAGACAGGTAACCCCAGTGCTCTTTGCAGTGTAACAGTCTCAGCGGGATTGTTCCCCCCTTTCAGCTCCATTTAGCGCTAGATCTAACCAGTCCTGGATCATTACCAAATGCTTTCTGCATGCAAGCAAAACATCCAAGTTACTGATAACCAGAAACCAAATACTACAACTTTTTTGGGGGGAAGAGTGGGGGAACAAGCCACAAACTGATACAGTTAACTTTAAGACACATTCCTTCAAGGCAGTACAAAAATCTTTATCCAAAACCCCACTGCCTACTATTCAGCAAAGAACTTTTTAATAGATTCACAGATTGCTTGAGGTGGAAAGGGATCATAAAGACCTTCTGACCCCCCCCGCAATGGGTAGGGACACCTTGTGCTAAACCAGGTTGCTCAAGACCTCATCCAACCTGGCCTTGATCACCTCCAGAGAGGGGACATCCACAACCTCCCTGGGCAACCTGTTCCAGTGCAAGATGCCCCTTCCTGGGCTTTCTTGTAGACCATCCTACAAAGAAAGGCTGAAAGAATTGGGGCTGCTCATCATGGAGAAGGGAAGGCTCCAAGGGAGGCCTTAGAGCTACATTTCACTATCTGAAGGGGACCTACATGAAGGCTGAGGAAGGACTGTTTAGAAGGGCTTGGAGTGACAGGATGAGGGACAGTGGTTTGAAACTGGAGCAGGGGAGACTTAGGTTGGACATCAGGAGGAAGTTCTGCACAATGAGAGCAGTGAAATACTGGAACAGGTTGCCCAGGGATGTGGTTGAGGCTCTGTCCCTGGAGACATTCAAAATCAGCCTTGATGTGTCCCTGGTCAGCCTGATCTATTCAGAGGTGTCCCTGATGAGTGCAGCGAGGTTGGACAAGATGACTTTTGAGGGTCCTTTCTAACCTGATACAGCCTGTGAATCTGTTGCTTTAATGCAAATATTTAATACAAAGTGAAGAAATTAAACCAAGCCCTTAAAGCCTTTTAACTTGCAATCCAACTGATTGAAAACAAACGTGGAGTTCTCCACTTCAGAACTTTTTGACCGTTACAGGCCTGGCTGCAGTACAAGGAAAAAAAATATCTTGTTAACAAGCAACAGCATAGCTGTTTAAACCACAAAACTCTTCCTCACTTTATGTTGCAAGGAAAGGGCTGTCATTCTTTAATTATTACATTTTGGAATCTTCCAGGGTTCCCATAGGGACACTGGGAAAATAAACATCGTTAGAACTACTGCAGTAAAATAACGGCCGACAAAAATAGGCTGGGAGTAGATTTAATGATTTGTAACAGTGGTGTTGGTGGAAAAGTTTGTAAACCCTTCTCTTTATCATCTCTAGCAAGAGACAGCCCAAAGAGGAGCCAAGCAGTTTTAAGTAGAAAGATACAGTCCAAGAAAAGAGAGGAAGGAAAAATAAAATACAGAAAAGGGGGGGAAAAAAAAGAAGGAAAAAAAAGACAGAAATTGCCCCAGGAATGTGCTCCACATAGCTTGCTCCAAAAAAAGGTCAATTTGCTTTATCATCAGTGTTGTTTGTCTGCTGTGCAAACATCTGCTGTTCTTGTGGCAACAGCAGTCTCAAGTACAAAATACTTGGCCAGGCCAAGGGGCTTGGAAAGGGTGATCTTCAGACAGCCGTTTTGTGCATCCAGCTCTCCAGACTATGAGGTTAACAGGCAGACTTTCTGCAACCACTTTGGCAATGTCGTTGGAGCTGTTATGAAGACAGCACAGGGTAAGGTCAGGAAACGGTTTGCAAACTGCAGGGTGCTCAAAGGGGTCCCATCAATGTAGCTCTCTTGAAAGACACAGATACACAGCCCCCACTTGTTCACAGCCCCATGCCCCTGTGCAGAAGCCTCACGAATCAAATGGGTATCACTGAAAAGAGCCTAGCTCCATCCTCCTGACAGCCTGCAGATATTTGTAGACATTGAGAAGGTCTCCCCTCAGCCTTCCCTTCTCCAGACTAATCAGCCCCAGGTCTCTCAGTCTTTCCTCACCAGACAGATACTTCAGTCCCCTAACCATCCTGATAGCTCTCTGCTGAACTCTCACCAGTAGTTCCCTGTCCCTCTTGACCTGGGCAGCCCAGAACCGGACACAATATTCCAGATGTGGTCTAACTAGGGCTAAGTACAGGGGAAGACAACCTCCCTTGACCTGCTGGCCATACTCTTCCTAATGCACCCAAGTATACCATTGGCCTTCTTGGCCACCAGGGCACATTGCTATCCCATGGATAACTTATTATCAACCAGGACTGCGAGGTCCTCCTCCATGGAATTGCTTTCCAGCAGCCAACCCCTAACCTGTACTGGTGCCTGATATTGTTCCTTCCCATGTGCAGGACTCTGCACTTGTCCTTACTGAACTTCATTCAACTTTAATTCCTTGCACTTAATCAATTACACATGGCAAGGAAAAAAAACCAAACAACTAAACAATCTCCCAATTCACCCTCAGGGGTGACCGATGAACAGAAGTGTTGTAAGCTGAGCTGAGCTGTTATGTCAAACAAGGTGAACTGTCATGACTATTCCTTCTACTTATTTACATCTCTGTGGGTCTTTTCTCAGATTTTATGCTCCAGTCCCTTCATTCCACTTATGCTTCACATGCATTCAAACTATAAAAATCAGTAAAAAGAGAATTCTACAAGTGTTTGAAATTCAGACTAACTTTTTTCCAGATGAAATTTGATCAGAACTTCACCTGAAGTAACCTGTGAAACACACAGAGCAACAGTCAGCAGAACACTAGCTCCCAAGCCAGGCATATTCAATGATCTTTACAGTGAGGGTGGTGAAACACTGCCACAGGCTGCCCAGGGAGGTCGAGAATGCCTCCCCCGCTCAAGGCCAGGCTGGGTGAGGCCTTGAGCAACCTGAGCTAGTGGAAGGTGTCCCTGCCCAGGACACCTTGTACTAGACCAGGCTGCTCAAGGCCTTACCCAACCTGGCCTTGAATACCTCCAGGGAGGGGGCATCCACAACCTCGCTGGGCAACCTGTTCCAGTGTCTCACCACCCTCACTGGAAATAAGCTCTTCCTAGTCTCCAGTCTAAACCTGCCCTCCTCAAGCTTCAATTCATTGCCCCACATCCTATCACCGCAAGCCCCTACAAAAAGTCCCTCATCAGCTTTCCTATAGGCCCCCTTTAGCTACTAGAAGGCTGCTCTAACGTCTCCCTGGAACCTTCTTTTCTCCAGGCTGAACTATGAGGGAAGTAGATTGGAAAGGAAGCAACCCCTATGAGAAACCAACTGCTTGGCATTTCAAAACAAAGTTCCCTTTCCTTCAGTAGTGAAAAATAATGACAAATACATACAGAGCTTTGCAACGCAAAGGAGAAAAAAACCCACCTAACCTAAGACACTGGCACTGAACTAAATGGCAGAAGGCTCTCTGATTGCTCCTAACATTGTCCTTAAAAAAAATAATAAAAGAAATTACAGAAGAACAAACCAGACAAATCCATCAACAGCTTTGTTTTTCAAAGCTTTCTCCGCTTTTGAAATTCCTGGAAAGAATTTAACAAGTGTTTTTATTTTACAGGCTCAGTCCAAAACCTAAAGTATTTTCTGTTTTCCACTGGCTTCTATCAGCTGTGATTATGAAATGTGCAAACAGCATTTTTGAGTTAAGAAAGAACCATAGCTGGAGGTTTCAAAAACACTCCTGAGCAGGAGGTGTGAGAAAATAGCTCCTCCCGAAATAAACAGCGTGCCTCAAAATAAAGGAGAAAGAACTGACAACCAGTGAAGGCAGAGCTGCTTAAAGACTCATTTAATTCATAGAATCATAGAATGTTCCAGGCCAGAAGGGACCTCCAAAGGTCATCCAGACCCCCACACTCAGCAGGGACATCCCCAACTAGATCAGGTTGCCCAGGGCCTTCCGAGTTTTATCTTGAATAACTCCAGGGATGGGGCCTCAACCACCTCCCTGGGCAACCTGTTCCAGTGTTCCACCACCCTCATAGTGAAGGACTTCTTCCTCATATCCAATCTAAATCGGCTCTTCTCTAGTTTGAAGCCATTGTCTCCTGTCCTGTCACTGCAGGCCTTTGGGAACTGTCTCTCTCCATCCTTCCTATAGCCCCCTTCAGGTACTGGAAGGCTGCTATTAGGTCCCCCTAGAGCCTCCTCCTCTCCAGGCCAAACAATCCCAGCTCCCTGAGTCTGTCTTTGTAGCAGAGGTGCTCCAATCTCCCAATCATTTTTGTGGCCCTCCTCTGGACCCTCTCCATCAGGTCCATTTCCTTCCTTCCAGACCTGTACACAGTACTCCAGGTGAGGTCTCACCAGAGCAGAGCAAAGTGTCAGAATCACCTCTCTGGATCTACTGGTAATGCATCTTTTGATGCAGCCCAGGATGTGATTTGCCTTCTGGGCTGCAAGCTCATACTGTCTGCTCATGTTCAGCCTCTCATCCATCAGCACCCCCAAACCCTTCTCCACAGAGCTGCTATCACCTCATCTCCCAGACTGTATTGACAGTGAGGATTGCTCCAGCCCAGGTGCAGAACCTCACGTCCTGTCCCTCTGCTGTATCGACCACACCACACAGCTTGGTGTCATCTGCAAACCTGCTGATGGTGCATTCTCAATTGTGAGAAGGGAAAAGAAATTTCTCCTCTCCACCCACCTACAGCTGGCAAAACAGCACAAGGAAGCTTTGTCACTGCTCCTGCCAACCCTCTGGAGGCAACCAGGGGCAAAGCACTGCCGCTGACAGCGAGAGTGGCTCAACCACAGAGCATCAGTTAAGGCAATGCACAAAATGAGAGGCACAAATACCCTTCTCACTTCCAACGGTTAAGATTCAGTTGTCCCTCCCTCAGAACATTTTTAACATGTTTTTCCTCAAGAATGGTTAAGGGCCAACATCTGTAAGCACAAGTTAAGAATCTGGCATTTTCCAAGAATGAGAAGTATGTCCACAAATTCCTGTGCTACAGTATGGACAGATGGAATATTCTGGATCCTACTCATCTCGGAGAAAACAACACAAAATGAAATAAAATAAGTAGTAATCTGTTCTGCTGTAGGTCAAGTGGAGACCATCCAGCCCTCTACTCTGCTCTCATGAGACCCCACCTGCAGTACTGCATACACTTCTGGGGCCCCCAATACAAGAAGGGCATCAAACTGCTAGAGAGGGTCGAGAAGAGGCCACAAAGTTGATCCAAGGGTTGAAGAACCTCCTCTAAGGAGACAGGCTGAGAGAGCTGGGGCTGTTCAGCCTGGAGAAGGCTCTGGGGAGACCTTAAAGCAGCCTTCCAGTACCTGAAGGGGACCTACAAGAAATCTAAGAAGGGACTTTTTACAAGGGGTTGTAGTGATAGGATGAGATGAAACGGACTGAAGCTTGAGGAGGGCAGATTTAAACTGGAGATTAGGAAGAACTTATTTACAGTGAGGGTGGTGAGACACCGGAACAGGTTGCCCAGGGAGCTTGTGGATACTTCCTCCCTGGAGGTGTTCAAGGCCAGGCTGGATGAGGCTTTGAGCAACCTGGTCTAGTGGAAGGTGTCCCTGCCCATGGCAGGGGGGTTGGAACTAGGTGATCCTTAAAGGTCACTTCCAACCCAAACCTTTCTATCTATGAATGAATCTATGAATCTTTGGCTACGGATACCACAAAAGACTCTTCAACAGGAACTTTAAAATCCAAGAGAAGAAATAAGGTATTTTTCCCAAACATAACAATAATTCTGGCTTCTCACTTCCTGGATTCGGATGAAATATAACCCCTGCACTCATGAAACACACTGCAAATCCAGGCAATGCTTCCATACCACATCAAGATACAACCATTACTTTTATTCATATTCCCATTCTTTCTCATCACAAGAATTTCAGTAAACCACCCTATCTTTAAATATTATTTCACTAGGAGCACAGTGAAATACTGAACTCGTATTCATCCTGCTGCATATGGGGATACTGATGCAACTCTTGCAGCACAGTCAGGAAACTCTTTATTAGAGAAGGCTTGGTTTACTTAGTCCAGAGGATGGAAATGCTCTGGGAGCAAATTAAGAGCAGACAAAAAGTTCTGTGATACTTAAAACAGCTGAAAGGCTACCAAAGAAGGAGGAAGGTGGTCTTGCACTTACCAAGTGGGACGCTGGATATATTCCATGCCTTACACTGTCACAGAGCTAGAGACAAGTCAAGTAAAAGAACATTTCCAACAGAAGCCTAAACTTCACATTCACAGAATCACAGAATGTTAGGGGTTGGAAGGCACCTCTAAAGATCAAGTCCAATCCCCCTGCCAAAACAGGATTACACAGGGCACATCACACAGGAATGCATCCAGGTGGCTTTTCAAAGTCTCCAGAGAAGGAGACTCCACAGTCTCTCTGGACAGCCTGCTCTGGGCTCTGGCACCCTCACAGTAAGGAAGACTTTCCTCATGTTGAGGTGGAATTTCCTATGATTGAGTTTACATCCATTGCCCTTTGTCCTATCACTGGGCATCACTGAAAAGAGCCTGGCATTATCCTCCTGATGGCCACCCTTCAGGTATTTGTGGACAGTGATATGGTCCCCTTCTCAGCTTTCTCTTCTCCAGATTAAGTTATATTTCAACTCTACTTCTAAGTTTTGCTAAGAGAATTTAGGGACTTGCAACTTTCACAGCAGTCCATTATTAAACTAACATTGTTCCTTAAAGATTCACAGATGGTATTAGTTTGGAAGGAACCCTCAAAGATTGTCTAGTCCAATCCTCTGCAGCCAGCAGGGATACCTCCAACTAGAGAAGGCTGCCCAGGGACACATCAAGACTGATCTTGAATGTCTCCAGGGACAGAGCATCAACCCCATCCCTGGACAACCTGTTCCAGTATTTCACCACTCTCAGTGTGCAGAACTTCCTCCTGATGTCCAACCTAAATCTCCCCTGCTCCAGTTTCAAACCATTGCCCCTTATCCTATCACTACAAACCCTTCTAAACAGTCCCTCCTCAGCCTTCCTGTAGGTCCCCTTCAGCTACTGAAATGCAGCTGTACTTCAGCACTCTGACAGAGTTATCTTAAAACTAACACAAATAAAATTAAAAAATAATTAATCATGTGGAAGTTCAGTGCCATTAGAATGCAAATTGCCTATATTAAGCTTGATTTGGCCCACTTGAGAATAAAGACCACATCATTTTGCTTAAGCACCTAACTGCGCACCAGATCCGGCACTCTATTTCTTACCTCCAATCATCTTTGCTCCCTTCCTGATTAAGTGATACCTGTCCAATAATGCTGATTAAGATATTTTTATTTTCACCATGTTTCACCTCAAGGCAATTAAAATCATTTGGCCTTCAGTGCAGATAAATCCCTTAAAAATATCATCTACTGTGACTTCAAAAAAAGATCAATTATGTCAAAGAATCATAGAATTGTCAGGGTTGGAAGGGACTTCAAGGGTCATCTAGTTCCAACCTCCCTGCCATGGGCAGGGACACCTCACACTACAGCAGGTTGCTCACAGCCACATCCAGCCTGGCCTTCAAAATCTCCAGGGAAGAGGCTTCCACCACCTCCCTGGGCAACCTGTGCCAGTGTCTCACCACTCTCATGGGGAAGAACTTCTTCCTGATATCCAATCTGAATCTACCCATTTCTAGTTCTGCTCCATTTCCCCCAGTCCTATCACTCCCTGACACCCTAAAAAGTCCCTCCCCAGCTTTTTTGTAGCCCCCTTCAGGTACTGGAAGGCCACAGTAACGTCTCCTCAGAACCTTCTCCCTCAGTCTGTCCCCACAGGAAAGGTGCTCCAGCCCTCTCCTATATCCACTAATACAAATCAAACTTGCCACAGCATCTTGGTTTTTAAGATGACAAATATATCCCAGCACCTGTATCCAGCCCACAGCACACATCTGTTGAAAGCAGAGAGCTTCTGTAGAAACCTGTGCATGCATTATGTCCCCCACAGCCCTTTTGGTTTTGATCCACACCTTCTTTGTATCACCAGAAAAGAGTAATTCTAGAATCTTCTTGAGGAGAGGGACTTTGGGATGTCACCTGATGAGAAAAATCACCAAGAGCCAGCAATGGTCACTGGTAACCCAGCAGGCAGCTGTGTGCTGGGCTGCATCCAAAGCAGGGAGAGCAGCAGCACAGGGAGGGTATGCTACCCCTCTGCTCTGCTGAGACCCCACCTGTAGCACTGCCTCCAGTTCTGTTGAACAACCCCATGGTCAAGATTAGGTTGGGGACTGACGTGTTGGAGAGCAGCACAGCAGAAAGGGACCTTGGCATGGTGGTGGACAGAAGGATGACCATGAGCCAGCAATGTGCCCTTGTGGCCCAGAAGCCCCGTGGCATCCTGGGGTGAATTAGAAGGGTTGTAGCTAGTAGATCAAGAGAGGTTCTCCTCCCCTCTACTCTGCCCTGGAATTTTGTGCCCAGTTCTGAGTCCCTCAGTTCAAGAAGGACCTCAGGAAACTGCTTGAGAGAGCCCGGCACAGAGCCACAAAGATGCTGAAGGCAGTGGAACATCTCCCTGCTGAGGAAAGGCTGAGGAAGCTGGGGCTCTTTACCTTGGAGAAGAGGAGCCTGAGGAACCTGACCTCATTCATGTTGGTAAAGATGTGCAGGGCAGTGTCAGGAGAATGCAACCAGGCTCTGCTTAGTGATGTCCAATGATAGGACAAGGGGCAATGGGTGCAAGCTGGAGCAGAGGAGGTTCCACAGGAACAAAAGGGAAACCTTTTTCACTGTGAGGGTGCCAGAGCCCTGGAACAGGCTGCCCACAGAGGTTGTGGAATCTTCTTCTCTAGAGACATTCAAATCTGGCCTGGATGTGTTCCTGCCCTAATAAAAAAGGATTCCAGTTACAGGTAATAAAGTATTTTGAAGCTATATGTCATAATTAAGCCATAAGCAGAATAAATGCTGGGAATTTATTGCTTTTCACTCTAGAATTAGGTTTGTTCCATAAGCAAAGTAGCTGCAGGGAAGTGAATTCCTAACAGCTCATTTGTTTGTAAGTGTTACCTTGTTCCACAGACTGCAAAAGAGCAAGGCAAGTAGTTTATCCCAAAATGCAAGCAAACACAGCACCATAGAACCACAGAATGGTTTGGATTGGAAGAGATCTTAAAGATCATCGACTTGCAACCTCCCCAATACAGCAGAATTTCCTTTTAGTACGGGTATTCTGTGTCCCACATTGAATGACTAAACCCATTTTGCTAATTATTTCATCACCTTGAAGTCCCTCAACCTGCTGGACACACTTCTCCTAACACACCCCAGGATGCTGTTGGCCACAATGGCACCTTGCTGGCTCATGGTTAATTCGCTGTCCACCAGCAATTTCAGGTCCTTCTTTGTAGAGCTGCTTTCCAGAAGGCCAGCCCCTCACTTGTAGTGGTGAAGAGGGTTCTTTGTCGCCAGGTGCAGGACCCTACACTAATCCTTGATGAAATTCATAAGGTTCCTCACTGCCCAAATCTCCAGCCTGTCCAAAGAACCAAATCAAAAGAACCAATTCTCCAAACTGAATGTGGCAATCTCAGGCTTCCATCATGAGAAGCCTAAGGGAAAACTGAACATGTGCAACACATGCATAAATTCAAAATGCTTTTCCCCAAAAAACTCAGATTCACCTCACTGATTTTTTTTTTTATACCTTTTTATGCCTATCTATACCTTCCTAGGATCACAGGATGTTAGGGGCTGGAAGGGACTTCCGGAGATCTTTGAGCAGGACCACAGAATCTAGTGCAGGTCACACAGGAACAATTCCAGATGGGTCTGGAAAGTCTCCAGAGAAGGAGACTCCACAGCCTGTCTGAGGAGCCTGTTCCAGTGCTCTGTGACCCTTATAGTAAAGAAGTTTTTCCTCATGGTGAGGTGGAACCTCCTGTGCTATAGTTTACATTCATTACCCCTTGCCCTATCACAGGGCACAAGTGAGCAGAGGCTGTCAACCTTTCCAGCTTTCTACTCTGAGCCAATGCTTCTTGTCCCTAAATCCTTCTCCATTTATCATTACTATATAATATTCAACTCACTCTTTAAATATTCTCAGTTCATCCCATTCTCAGTGCATTCCAAAACCCATCAGAAAGACACCAGGGAAACCTGAATTCAGTCCAGATATAGGCACTACTGTAAGCAGCTTAACATTCATTCAGAGGAAAGGGCTTGCTTATCTAACTGCCTAATGGAAAGGGCTCTCACACAATGAGCTATTTTGGGGCTACTTTCTTGTTACTTTTTCCATATAATGATGGCACAAAGGAAGAAATGTTACATACAGCAAGCTGGTGTTTACAATAGCCATTGTGTGCATTTTTTCCCCTAGCTAATACACACACAAAGCTGAAAGGCAGAACACAGTCCTTGTGAAGAATTGTACCTCAGGTAGTGTTCAGGAGCATTTGGGTTTCATTCTCTAGATTTATAACAGCTCCCAGAGGACAAATTTATTCTTAAGAAAAAAAATAAATGACTAAGCATCATCACTACCAACAAAACCATTTAGACAAGGGAAATCGTTGGGAGAGTGACACAGTGATGGGAGAAACACAGAATCACAGAGCTGGTTTGGTTGGAAAAGGCCTTTAAGATCATCAAGTCCAACCATCAAACTAACACCACCATGGCCATTAAACCATGTCCCAAAGTGCCATGGCTACAGGTTGTTTAAACACCTCCAGGGATGGTGATAGCATCACCTCCCTGGGCAGCCTGTTCCTGTGGCTGACCACCCTTGCAAAGAATTTTTTCCTAATCTCCCACCTAAACCTCCCCTGGCACATTTTCAGGCCATTTCTTCTCATCCTATCACCTGATACCAGCGAGGATAGACCAACACCAGCTTCACTCCAATCTCCCTTCAGGGAGCTGTAGAGAGCTATGAGGTCTCCCCTCAGCCTCTTCTTCTCCAGACTAAACAACCTCAGTTCCCTCAGCTGCTCCTCACCAGCCCTGCTCTCCAGACCCTTCCCCAGCTTTGTCTCCTTCCCCTGGACAAGCTGCAACACCTCAATGCCCTTCTTGCAGCGAGGGACCCCAAATCGAACCCAGTACTCAAGGTGTGGCTTCACCAGTGCTGAGTACAGGGCTATGATCACTGCCCTGCTCACAACCTGTCTGCACCCAGGTCTCCTCAGAACTTCTACCCATCACCTGACTTGAACCACGTATGACTAAGCAGAAGACGTCTCCAAAACCATTTAAGTTTTTGCATGCTTCTGAATCCCAGGACAACACCCTGGGAAGCAGCCAGGGCTGGAAGCAGACTGCTTCCTGTACAGGTGCTGTCGCTATCACTGCAACAAAACCTTTTACTCGTGGACTCCAATCAACCACCAGGCACAATTAACAGGAAACCAAGCTTTCATTAGTCACTTCTGCTCACAGAATCACTTCTGAGGGTTTGTTCATTTTGTGGTTTCTGTGGCTTCTAAATCAAGAGGCTGTGCATAGCCAGACTCCTAGTGCCAGCAGCAGATGTAACTGCTTGAGAGCTGACGACTCCCTCCAGCTCCTTCAACAAACAGAGGAAATAAAAATAAATAGGCAAATCCCCAAATCACAGAATGTTAGGTGCAAGAAGGGACCTCTGGAGATCACCCAGTCCAACTCCCCTGCCAAAAGAGGATCACCTAGAGCAGGTCACACAGGAACACACCCAGATAGGTTTTGAATGTCTCCAGAGAAGGAGAGTCCATAACTTCTCTGGACAGCCTATTCCAATGCTCCAGCAGCCTCACAGTAAAGAAGTGTATCATCATGTTGAGGTGAAGTCCCCTGTGTTCTAGCTTCTATGGAAAATTAAGAAGAAAGTGAGGTCTCACTTCATGATACAGAATCACAGAATGCTAGGGGTTGGAAGGGACCTCCAGAGATCGAGTCCAAACAGATGATTTCTCTTAGGAACATCATTTGATACACGCTGATTTGGGGAAACTGTTGTGCTGCAATGGGTTTTCAAGATGTCTTGGGCTGAGATGCTCAGAAGAATACAAACATTTAACTTCTGACATCAACAGGCCACCTGTGACTACCCAACTCTGTCAACACTGATGCAAACAGCCAAGTTCAGACCAGACTGGATACAGAATACAGAATTAACCAGGTTGCAAAAGACCTTCAAGATCGAGTCCAACCTACTACCCAACACCATCTAATCAACTAAACCATGGCACTAAGTGCCTCATCCAGGCTCTTTTTAAACACTTCCAGGGATGGTGACTCCACCACCTCCCTGGGCAGTGGAGTCACCATCCCTGGAAGTGTTCAAAAAGAGACTGGATGAGGCAGCACCTAGTACCACAGGGCTGTGAAATTGATTTGCATACCCTTCAGGTACTGAAAGGCAGCTATGAGGTCCCTCCAGAGTCTGAGGCTTCAGGCTGACCAATGCCAACTCCCTTCTGAATCTCAAGCAGATTTCAACCTGAACTCAAGAAATGGTGACTGTCAGGAACTGGAGTTGCTTGGCATCAAAGTGGACAACACTTGCCTTAGCTTCTCCTCCCTCTCAGCAGTTGGCTGGCTGGCTTGCCTAGGCTCTGCTAAGCTAAGAGCCACCCACGTCGCAGCGTTTTCCCCATTTGCACTTTTTTGGGTACATTTCAGAACAAATGTGAACTGAGTGAGATTTACTGGGCTGATTAGAACTAGCTGTCAGAAACAAGGGCAGGGCAGGCTTCTCTGCAATATCCTGACCTGTGGGCCTTATCTGTGTGACATTTCTACATATAAAGGCATTTCAACTTTTTTTTGGCTCAGTCAATGCCCAAATACCTCTGCTGATACTAATAGAAAGATAAAACAAACAAGAAAATCCATTAGATATGCTTCCATCAGGAAGACCTAATGAAACTTTCTCCCAAGGGCTTGAGGAAATAGGCAAAGCAATTTCTGCCTCATTAGAGATTCTATTTAAGAACACATGGAGAAGGAACATAAGTTGCACATCCACACCTCTATCCTGAAAATACCTGTCCTGCAGCCTAAAAGCACGATGGCAGGGATCCAACCTGACAGATGAGTGTGACTGCAGCAGAGCAATGAGCTACTGCAATCAGCAGGCTGAATCACCAGGGGACTAAGACATACACTCTCCAGTTGAGTGGCAATCTATTCATTTCCACTCATGTACACTGAAGAATAGCTGCTCGATGAAGATTCCCTTGGAGTTAGCCGAGTCCCTGTGAGCAAACAGGCTGCTACACTAGGGAGGACATAAGAGTGATAAAGCAATTATGATATAGATCAGTAAAGGAGCTGCAACAGCCAAGCCTACTCTTCACCTATCCTTTTTTCATCACTGTCAAGAGGTAACAGGGAGGAGGGTGTGTTAACTGAGCTATCAAAAGCTTTTCATACAGCCATAGAAAGGCTGAGGTTGGAAGGGACCTCAGAGATCATATACTCCAACCTCTCTGCCATGGACACAGATGCTTCTCAACTAGATTTGGTTGCCCAACACCTCATCCAATCTGGCCCTGAACATGTCCAGGGAGGAGGAATGCATAACCTCCCTGGGCAACCTATTCCAGAGTTGCACCAGCCTCATACTGAAGAACTTCCTCCTAAGATCTAGTCTAATCCTACCCTCCCTCAGCTTCAAACCATTTCCCCTTGTCCTATTGCTAGACACTCTTATGAAAAGCCCCTCTCCAACCTTCCTGTAGGATCCCTTCAGGTATTGGAAGGCAGCTCTAAGATCTTTGAAGTCTTCCCTTCTCCATGTTGAACAACCCCAGCTCCCTCAGCTTGTCCTTATAGCACAGGTGCCCCATCTTTATGACCTACTGTGGATTTGCTCCCACAGTTCTGTGTTCTTCTTATGCTGGGGATGCTGGAACTGGATGCAGTACTCAAGCTGGGGTCTCACAAGACCAGAGCAGAGGGGCAGAATCCCCTCTCTTGCCCTGCTGCCCATGCTCCTCTGGAGACAGCCCAGCACACAGCTGCCTTCTGAGCTGCAGGAGGGCACTGCTGGCTCATGGGCAGCTTCTCAGCAATCACCACCCCCAAGTTTTCTTCTTCAGGGCTACTTTCAACCTACTCTGCACCCAGCCTGGATTTGTGCCAGAGACTGGCCCAAGCCAGATGTAGGATCTTGCCTTTGACTTGTGAAACCTTGTGTAGTTGCCACCGGCTCACTTCTCAAGCTTCTCAGATCCTTCTGGATGTCATTCCTGCCTTCAAGTGAGTTGAGCACAACACACAGCTTGGTGTCACCAGCAAGCTTGCCAAGGGTGGCACTGTCCATGTTGCTGACAAAGAAGTTAAACAGCACCACCCTTTTTTTAAATATATACACATTCCACAGCAGTATATATATGTATTCCACTAACTGGACATTTCCAGAGCCACGCCAGGACTTTAGATAAGGCAGCATTTCTTAGACCAACTTATTACTTCCAAAAAACCCAAATATCTCAACCAAGAGGAACACAAAGGAAAAATACTTTCTCCATTTTAGGCTTTTTCCTGAGTAAACACATTTCAGTATCTGAAGGGGACCTACAGGAAGGCTGGGGAGGGACTGATCAGGAGGACCTGTGCTGATAGGACAAGGGGCAATGGTTTGAAACTGGAGCAGGGCAAATTTAGGTTGGACATCAGGAGGCAGTTCTGCCCAGAGTAGTGAGATACTGGAAGAGGTTGCCCAGGGAGCCTAGGCAGCCTGATCTAATTGGAGATGCCCCTGCTGAGTGCAGGGTGGTTGGACAGTAAGACATTTGAGGGTCCTTTCCAACCTAACGCAGCCTGGGAATGTTCTCTGTGGGAGTATATGGAGTGAATGGCTCGAAAACAGAAGCATCACTTAATCCTCCCCTAGGGAGGCTGGATTTGAAACATTCAGGCTCCTAACAACACTTCTGAAAGACATCTTCAGTCTTCCAACAACGACACAACTTCTCCATCAACCCAAGAACTACCTTCTCTAGGGTACAGGTGGAATCCCCTACACCACGGCCACACATGTAAGAAACACAGGCCAATGGGACATGAAACTTACAACACACCAAATGAAAGCAAAAATTGCCAGCATTAGCAATTAACCTTGAAATTTATGTTTGGTGTCCAAACATCCCCTTTAAACAGTCCCCAGACTGTTCCAATGAGAACCTTTCTTCTCAAGGGTTCCTTCTCACAGAAGCACCACGATTCCTATGCATCTTAACACAATTACAGAGCCAGACAAAGAGACTTCTGTTTAAGTTACAGAATCTTCTGAAAGAAAAGCAAACAGTAAAGTTAAAAAAAAACCCCCAGGCACAGATGTCTGAGCAGATCTAAGGGTGAGGGCAGCCTTCAAGGAGGTGCTCTACCCCAGCTGTTGTTTTTTGAAGCCAAACAAAGTAGGGACAGTTTTGAAGCATTCTAAAGGGCTCTCTCCCCCTCTGCTTGTACCATGTGAAGGCAAGTGAAGGAATTGCAAAGTCTACCCCAGGCACAACCAAATTCTTGTGGGCCAGGCCCTGTGCAGATATGAGAAACAGCACCATCAGAAGATATCAAATTCAGTGAGACTTGGACCAAATGGACAGAAGGGAACCTAATGAAGTTCAACAAGGCTAAGTGCAGAGTCCTGCACCTGGGCAAGAATAACACCATGCACCAGTAGAGGTTAGGGGTTGACCTGCTGGAAAGTAGCTCTGCACAGAAGGACTTAGGAGTTGATAATAAGTTGGTAATAGGTTATCTATGGGTGTGAAAGACTAAATGTTGGCTCTCCTGGTGTGACTCAAAGATAAAATCACTCGCTGCTTGCCCAGACAATAGCTGATATGTGTTGGGCAGAGCCACTGGAAGGAAGGTGCAAAGATCATGTAGGAATCCTGTCTACCAATCCTGGATGCAAATCACCTTGTGATTGCATCGTGATAACACTGGAGTGCAGCTGGCCTACAACAATGACCCAGCCATCAGGCCTTCAGGACAAGATAATCTCCACCCATCAAGTACCCTGGGAAGGGTGACACAATGGATTCACCACCTGTTTCCTGAGGTGTAATGAAGATGGAGGAGACAAGGGGGCCTCCCCCCCTCCATTCAGAACCTTGCCCAAACACACAGAAATGCACAGAAAGATTTCCAGGGGAACGATACCTGGACATGTACCTAAGGATGATTTCCTGGCCCTGGAATTCCTGAGGGACAATACTTGGATACATACCTAAGGACTAAAAACCGTTCCACTTGCACTTAAGGAGAAACTTCTTTCACTGTGAGGGTGCCAGAGCCCTAGAGCGGGCTGCCCAGAGAGGAGACTCCGCAGCCTCTCTGGGCAGCCAGTCTCAGACACAAATCCAGGCTGGGTGCAGAGTGGGATGAGAGTAGCCCTGAAGAAGAAAACTTGGGGGTGGTGGTTGCTGAGAAGCTGCCCATGAGCCAACAGTGCCCTTCTGCAGCTCAGAAGGCTGCTGTGTGCTGGGCTGCAACCAGGAGTGTGGGTGGCAGGGCAAGAGAGGAGATTCTGCCCCTCTGCTCTGGTCTTGTGAGACCCCAGCTGGAGTGCTGTGTCCAGTCCTGGTGCCTCCAGCATACAAGGGACACTGCAGCAGGTTGTCCAGGGAGGTCATGGATGATCCCTTGCTGGAGCTGTTTAAGGCCACATCAGATGGGGTGGAAATGTGCCACTGCCCATGGCAGGGCTGTTGGAACTGGGTGATCTTTAGGCTGCCTTCTGACCCAAACCATTCTACGAATCTGTGAAATGTGGCACAATCACAAGCCACAATAACCAATTTATTTTCTTTCAGGAGACAAGAAAATTCCTCTCTAGCTGTGAAAACTAAGTAGTTACCAACCACTGAAACAAGAGAGCTGTTACTTAATCAACAACATTAGGGGCCTGTTACTGACATGATTTGCCTTATTTCTTCCCAGAGGTAATGCAAAAGCCATTTAAACTAAGAGCAATTTTCTTCATTCCTTTTCTTTCTGTCTCCCTCCTAGTCACTGGCTTCTGCTACTCTCTTTTTCAACGTCGCCTGTTTTCCAAACACCACCTCCCCCCCAAAGTTACCCGAGAGCAAACTTAACTAGGCTGGGTGGCAACCAAGGTGGAAAAACCTGTGACCACATCATACCCCTGCCCTGCAACTCATCATGGGACTGCTGATAAGCACACTACCAAGTCATCAGGATAAACCACCCATCACTTAGGAGTTTATTGATTTAAATCTTGATTATTATGTTGATGCTGTAGTTTGCAACTCATTGCAGGTATCACACAGGCTATACCTATCAATCACAACTTTAAGGACATAGGAGAATCAGACACTCATTTATTTCTATTACATGTTGCCACTCTGATGCAATCTGTGAACCTCTGAAATAAGTAAGGAAGTGCTAGAAGATTGAAGAAGTTTGTCCTCACCCTCTACTCAGCCATGGTGAGGTTACACCTGGAGTATTCTGTCCAGTTCTGGGCTCCCCAGTTCAAGAGGGACAGGAAGCTGCAGGAGAGTGCAACAGAGGCCCACAAAGATGCTGAGAAGAGCCTCTCTCTTATGAGGAGAGGCTGAGAGACCTGGGGCTGTTTAGTCTGGAGAAGAACAGCTTTACAGAGGATCTGATCAGCACTGATCTATAGCTGAGGGGTGGAGGTCATGAGGATTGGGCTGGGCTCTTTTCAGTGGTGCCCAGCAACAGGTACAAACTGGGACACAGGAGGTTTCACTTGAACTTAAGGCGAAACTTCTTTCACTGTGAGGGTGCCAGAGCCCTAGAGCAGGCTGCCCAGAGAGGCTGCGGAGTCTCCTTCTCTGGAGACTTTCAAAACCCAGCTGGACATATTCCTGTACAACCTGACCTAGGTGGCCCTGCTTTAGGAGGAAGGTTGGGACTGTATGGTCCCTTCAGGCCCCTTCCAACCCCTACCAGTCCTGTTAGTATACTTAGAGAAACATATCAGTGCTTTCAGTATCAGCTGTAAACAAAGCTTATAAAAAGGTGAAGCTGAAACACTATTTTCACTGTGGTTTTTTTTCTTCCCTTTTTAATTAACTCATCTCCTCTCATCTCAAAGACAAATACACTTAAAATACCCAAACTCATATGCTACTGATAGTTTCATAGTTTCATAGTTTCATTCAGGGTTGGAAGGGACCACAAGGATCATCTAGTTCCAACCCCCCTGCCATGGGCAGGGACACCCCACACTAGATCAGGCTGGACAGAGCCTCATCCAGCCTGCTCTTAAACACCCCCAGGGACGGGGCCTCGACCACCTCCCTGGACAACCCATTCCAGGGTTTCACCACTCTCATGGTGAAGAACCTCCTCCTCACATCCAGCCTGAATCTCCCCACCTCCAGCTTCATTCCATTCCCCCTAGTCCTATCACTACCTGATATCCTGAGAAGTCCTTCCCCAGCCTTCCTGTAGGCCCCCTTCAGATACTGGAAGGCGACAATTAGGTCACCTCGGAGCCTTCTCTTCTGCAGACTGTACAGCCCCAACTCCTTCAGTCTGTCCTCATAGGAGAGGTGCTCCAGCCCTCTGATCATCCTCGTGGCCCTTCTCTGGACACGTTCCAGCACCTCCACATCCCTCTTGTAATAGGGGCTCCAGAACTGGACACAGTACTCCAGGTGGGGTCTCACCAGGGCTGAGTAGAGGGGGAGGATCACCTCCCTTGACCTGCTAGCCACACTTCTCCTGATGCAGCCCAGGATCTGATTGGCTTTGCGGGCTGCAAGTGCACACTGAGAGCTCATGTTGAGCTTTTTGTCCACCAGCACCCCCAAGTCTCTCTCCTCAGGGCTATCCTCCAGCCAGTCACTGCCCAGCCTGTATTTGTGCCTGGGATTGCCTCGACCCAGATGCAGGACCCTGCACTTGCTCTTATTGAACTTCATGAGGTTGGCCTGTGCCCACCTCTCCAGCCTGTCAAGGTCCCTCTGGATGGCCTCCCTTCCCTCCAGCGTGTCTGCTGCACCACACAGCTTGGTGTCATCAGCAAACTTGCTGAGGGTGCACTCAATGCCACTGTCCATGTCCCCCACAAAGATGTTGAATAAGACAGGTCCCAGGACTGATCCCTGAGGGACTCCACTTGTCACTGGCCTCCACTGGGACATGGAGCCATTGACAGCCACTCTTTGGGTGCGGCCATCAAGCCAGTTCCTTATCCATCTAGTGGTCCACCAATCAAACCCATGTGT
Source organism: Melanerpes formicivorus (assembly GCF_026170545.1). NCBI lineage: Eukaryota > Metazoa > Chordata > Aves > Piciformes > Picidae > Melanerpes > Melanerpes formicivorus. Next base: position 5,136,120 of record NW_027142378.1, read on the forward strand.
CACCAGTTTGGAGACCAGGATGTGGTGTGGGACAGTGTCAAAGGCTTTGCTCAGGTCCAGGTAAACGACATCAGTTGCTTGCCCCTCATCTATTAATTTTGTCACCTGCTCATAGAAGGCCACCAGGTTGGTCAGGCAGGATTTGCCCTTGGCAAAGCCATGCTGACTGTTCCCAATCACCTCTTCACTATTCTTTTGAGCGAGTAGTGACTCCAGGAGGATCTGTTCCATGATCTTTCCAGGCACAGAGGTGAGACTGACTGGCCTGTAGTTCCCTGGTTCCTCCTTCTTGCCCTTTTTGAAGATGGGGGCAATGTTTCCCCTTTTCCAGTCTGTGGGGACTTCACCAGACTGCCAGGACTTTTGAAATATAATAGAGAGGGGTTTAGCAACCTCATCTGCCAGTTCTCTCAGTACCCGTGGGTGTAACCCGTCGGGTCCCATGGACTTGAACACTTTCAGGTTCTTCAGATGATCACGAACCTGATCTGCACTTACAATGGGCAGTTCTTCCTCCCCGTCCCTGGCTTTGACTTCCATAACATCAGGAGTGTGGCTAGAGGCCCTTGCAGTGAAGACTGAGGTAAAGAAGTTATTAAGTACCTCAGCCTTTTCCTCATCACAGGTGACCATGTCACCATTTTCCTTTCTGAGGGGGCCCACACCTTCCCTAGTCTTCTTCTTCCCATTAATATACCTGTAAAAGTTCTTAGTATTCCCTTTAATCTCCCTGGCTAGATCTTTTACTTCAGAAAATAAAATTCTCCCAGAGTACTCTTCCTGGCTACAACCTGGACACTCAACAGCCCTTCTGCACATCATTAAAGGGAAGCGAAGTGTCACTTCCAACACAGAATATTTGGAACAAAACATTAACACTATGAACATTTTTCCTCTTTGTCTGTCAGATTTTCAAGCCAACTTTGACAACAGAAAGACTGCCCTTAAAAGAACACTTCGACATAATGTAAACCAGCTTCCCCCAGCCCTGCTTGTATGGTCCCAGTGCTAGCACTGTGCACTCCATTGAGGGTAGAAGAAGAGAAAGCAAAAAGCCTGTACTGCTAGGATGGATCTGGTAGCACAGGATCCTCTGGTTTCCTTTGTAGCAGAGACAAACTAGCTCCTTCTGACATCATCTGTTCTGCCTTTGTGGGGGTTTTCCCCTGATTTTTGAAAACAGGCAGCTCCTCCACAAATCTCTGCATGCATCTCACCCTTAATAGAAGTGATTGACCCACTGTGCAAACACAGCTTCATTTTTTGCCCACTTCTATCCTCCTCTTCTCTTCATTTGGCAATCACATTACCTGGATTTAAGAAAGTTGAGCACCCATTTGTTAGAACACTCTGATTCCATCAGGAATATTGGCCATTTGTCATCAACAACAGGTCAGCCTGAGGGAAATACAATTTTAACCAGTGTAACCTGCAAAAATTTGAGTTAGGGCTCCCTTTGAAAGCAGTGACTTGACCCTCCTACAGTGATGTGAAGGGCAAGTTCAGATCTGAAAGGACTGCAGAAAGCCTCCTGCTACATCTCAAGGTCACAGCAAACTCATTTCAAATACAGGTACAGCAAGGGGCTTAAGGGACTAAAAAGCTGCTCAAGATTGAAGTTTTAATTCTTTAACAACTTAGTTTCTTGGGGTTTTTTAATTGTAATGTGATTGACCCCCTGAAAGAACACTTCCAGTAGGATGTTATTCCTTGGTTATTGTGAGGACTTCCCAGCTTCCTTCCTGCACTCTACAAGATTTCATGATTAAAGTTGGGTGGTTGACCTGGAAAGTTCTGCCTCATGTGATAAGACATTAGATTTCAAGAAAGACACAATAGCTAAGCACACAAGCCTCCTTTCAAAAAACCCACAAAGAACACAGAACCCTTTGAATAGGCTTTATTGCTGTATTAATAGTGGAAATGCAGAGCAGCCGAGGGAGCAAAGCTCTCTTTTCCTCATTTGAACTCACTCAACTGGCACAGGATCCCTTTCCCACTCTCCCAATCCCTTGGGTCCCTACAAATCAAGACCAAAACAGGACCCAGCTGTCTCAGCTTGTTGTTCAAGCCCATTCAGTTGCAGCTGGAAGGCAGAATTGTTTCCTGGCAAAACTTTCCCCTGGGATACTTATGTGAACAAAACATCCAGACTGCTCAGGTACATTCAGCCACTGCAGAGCAGTAGCCCTGCTAAATGCACTTCCCAGGTTCTGAAGGAAGTGCTTCAGCAGCTACAGCTTTAATGAGGCCCTAACAAATGAATTAGCATAAAAATCACTAAATTAAAGATGTAGCTGACCTGTCCTGAGGATGAGAGGGAGGAGATGGAGTCACCATCCCTGAAGGTGTTCAAGAGGGGATTGGATGTGGCACTTGGTGCCATGGTTTAGTCGTCATGAGGTGTTGGGTGACAGGTTGGACTTTGAGGTCTTTTCCAACCTCATTGATTCTGTGATTCTATGAGAAGATCTTTCTGCCACTCAAAAGGCCTGCAAGACAGATTCTCTAAGCAAGAAAGGGATTTCAGGTATGTCCACAGGAATACCTGAAACTGGGTGCTCCTGTTCTTCTCTAATTTCAAGTCACTGACCCTTGTCCCGTCACTTCTAGTCCACAGAGAAGCCAATATTACATTCACAATTCCATTGAAGTGAAACAAGATGGAAAGCTGCTAAGAGATTCTGAAGGAATTTCTATCACCCCTACAATTGAAACTTTTTCCAAAACTCTAATCAGACTTTCAATTCACTGTCATTACTTCAACATTAAATATAAAGCCCCTGTTAATAGATGAGGCTTGGCAAACTCCTCCAGCTTTTCTCCACACTCAGTCAATCCTCTAAGCTCACGCTACTTCATAAACGTACATTGAGGGCAACTATCACATAACAGACAAACAAAGCCACTCTGGGAATAGTAAAGACTTAGTAAACAGACTTGAGGGGTGAGAAGTGATTCTCCCATGAAAGTTGGTAACAGACATCACAGAGTGCTAGCAATTGGAAGGGACCTCAAAAGATCATCCAGCCCAACCCCCCTGCCACAGGAGAATCACACGGGGTGGTGGGTCACACAGGAACACATCCAGGCAGGTACTGAAAGTCTCCAGAAGAGGAGACTCCACAATCTCTCTGGGCAGCCTGCTCCAGGACTCTGCCACCCTCACAGTGAAAAAGTTTTTCCTTCTGTTCATGTGGAACCTCCTCTGCTCCAGCCTGCAGCCACTGCCCCATGTCCTATCATTGGACATCACTGAGCAGAGCCTGGCTCTGTCCTCCTGACACTGCCCTGCACATCTTTATCAACCTGAATGAGGTCACCCCTCAAGCTCCTCTTTTCCAAGATAAAGAGACTCAGCTTCCTCAGCCAGGACATGTTCCACTGCCTTCAGCATCTCTGTGGCTCTGCACTGGACCCTCTCAAGCAGTTCCCTGAGGTCTTTCTTGAACTGAGGGTCCCAGAACTAGACACAGTATTCCAGATGCAGCCTCATCAGGGCAGAGGAGAGAGGAGAAGAACCTCTCTCAACCTATTCACCACACCCCTTCTAATACACCCCAGGATGCCACTGGGACACACTGCTGGCTCATGTTCACCCCTCTGTCCACCAGGATCCCCAGGTCCCCTTCCCCTACACTGCTTTCCCCCAGGTCAGTCTCAAAACACCCATGGGGTTGTTCTTTCCCAGATACATGACTCTACACTTACCCTTGTTGGATTTCATTCCATTTCTTCCCACCCAACTCTCCAGCTTGTCCAGGTCTCCCTGAATAGCAGCACAGCCTTCAGGTGTGGCACCCACTCCTCCCAGCTTGGTGTCATCAACAAACTTGCTGACAGTGCTCTCTGTGCCCTCATCTAGGTTGCTGATGAATATATTGAATAGTACAGGTCCCAGTACTGACCTCAAGAGACTTCACTGGATAGAGACTTCCAACTAGACTCCCACTGACCACAACTCTTACTTCTTCAATCAGTTCACATCCACCTCACTACTCCATCACCCAAGATCACACTTCCTCAGCTCAGCTACAAGGATGTGACATTCACCAATTATCTGAAAGTGCTTAAGAACCGTAACAAGGAAGAAAACAAAAAGGAAAAAAAGCAAAACCCAAACAGGTCAGGAAATCCAGCTCCTGACAGCAGTTAAAAGCCTCCAGCCCTAATTTTGTTTAAGCTGTTTACAGCCTATTCATAATAGCTGATCCCAGACAAGCCCTCTGATTACACTGCAATACACCACTGCACACAAGATTTTGTTCTAGAAATTAAAACAAATCAAGACCATTTGAAATAAGTCTGCTCAGAAATATGTCTCTTCCAGATGTCTGCTGACATTAATGCTCAATTACAGTTTAATCATCATGTGTAGTCACCAATGGGTCCCATCCTTGCTTTCTCTGTAGCATCCATTTTCTTCTATAACATCCTCTTTGAATACTGATTAGCTTCATTAATTTTTATGCTAATGAAGATATGTGAACAAATGAAAGCTGCACAACACAAGCAACCAAGCTCAGAAGATTCAGCTTTGTATTATCTGCCAGTATGACTTTGCCAGGACCAGTAAAGAGTAGCTACCTCTGCCAAAGAGCTGTTCTATGCTTTCTGGGATGATCATCAACACACCATCCCATGGCTCACCATTGCCATGCAGACACAGATTCACAGGGCTGGAAGGGACCCTCAAAGGTCATCTTGTCCAACCTCCTCTGAACATCTCCAACTAGATCAGGTTGCCTAGGATCACATCAGGTCTGATCGTGAATGTCTGCTGGGACAGGGCTTCAACCACATCCTGAGCAATGTGTTCCAGTATTTCACCACTCTCATTGTGCAGAACTTCCCCCTGATGTCTCCCCTGCTCCAGTTTCAAACCATTGCTCCTCATCCTATCACTACAAGCCCTTCTAAACAGTCCCTCCCTGGCCTTCCTGTAGGCCTCCTTTAGCTCTTCAAACATAGCTCTAACGTCTTTCCAGAGCTTTCTCTTCTTCAGGCTGAACAACCCCAGCTCCCTCAGCCTGTCTTCATAGAAGAGGTGAACCAGCCCTCTGATCACCTTTGTGGCCCTCCTCTGGACCAACTTCCATCAGGTCCAAGTCTCTCTTGTGTTAGGGGCCCTATAACTGGACACAGCACTGCAGGTGAGGTCTCACCAGAGCAGAGGGGCAGAATCACCTCTCTCAACTTGCTGACCACACTTCTTTTGATGCAGCCCAGGATGCTATTGGCCTTGTGGGGGTCTCTACTTTTGCAACAGGACCTGTAACGTTATGATGCCCAAATGGATTTTCAAGGGCTGTGAGTTGTGCACATTTACCATATTATTTGCTTGCTTTATGAATATGACTTTTAATAAACTGAGAAGAAATTATTATTAATAAAGGAAAAAGAAACTGGAATTAAGCAGGTTACATTTGGCCCCTCATTTACATTTCCACTGAGTCTGGGAACAACATATGCCTTAAAAAAAAGAAAAGCCTCTGAATAATGCAACATCTGAAATAATCATTACATATGGATAACACCCAGTAAGGTGTAAAAATGCTTCATTAGCTCAGAACAAGAAAATGGAAAAAAAAATTATATGTATAAATAAAATGAGCTGCACTGCTGGAAGTCAGCAACAGCTGCACTCTTTTAAGGAGTGGTCAGCTGGTGTTAAAATTAGAGACAAATGCTGCTCCTGCAGACCATAATGGGCACTGCTCTTCAAAGGCTCCAAGCACCAGCCACTCGATCAACAGGGAAGGGGATTTCAGAAAGCAAAGCAGCTTTCATTTCTGTAGCAACTCCTGTAAGACTCCACACACTATTCTTGTTTACTGTTGAGCAGCTCTTTAACCATCTCCCAGCTTTCAGTTTAATCTGTAAATTAAAAAGGGTCATGACCACAACTCACTCACTACAACTGCTGAAGCGTTACTGCCCAGTTAAGTACTTCACAGAATGGCTTAGGCTGGGAGGGACCTCAGAGATCATCTACTCCAACCTGACTGCCATGGGCAGGGACACCTCTCTATTAGACTTGGTTGCCAAGTCCTCATCCACCCTAGCCTTGATCACCTCCAGGGAAGTGGGCATCCACAGCCTCCCTGGGCAGCCTATTCCAGGTGAAAGCAAGCATCCATTTCAGTCATATCTGATCAGTTATCACGGAATGGGATACACAAGGTGACCCAGAGTTTGGCTCTGAGTATTTTGCAGCTACAGCTCAAGTTTTGAGACTTCAGTCATTAAAAAAAAAAATATCTTTTATGTGTCTAAGTCATAGATAAGGAAAGGCCTCACATTATACATACAGTTTGAGATAACCCCAGAGAAGTCACATTTTAACAGGGAACTCTGCTCCCTTGCAATTACTGCGTTTTACAAAAAGTATCTCCAGTGTCTGCAGACAGCTGAATTTCTTACTGCTTAGATCAAGCACAAAATTAATTAACAGTAATAAAACACAAAAGAAAATGGTCTTGATGTCAAATAAAGGGCCAAGGCACATGAGTGGCAGTCCAGCAGTTGTCTACATTTAGCCCTTACCTCAGGCTCTGCTCCAGCAGTTACTTTATCAACCAGTGATTTCTCCCCAGCAGAGAAGGGCAATGAGAAAGAGATGATGAGACTCACAGGGTGAAATACAAATGGATTTAATAGAACAGCCAAATGAACACCAAGGTCAATACAAAGCATAGAAAGTTATGCTTAGACCAGCAAAAGTGGTCCTCAGGAGCAGGAAAGAGGTGAGGAGCAGGCTTTAGCAGGAGGCTCCCCTCTCCTTAGCAAACTCCTTCCTTATGCTGATTGTGATGCTCATGAGCTGGGTCACTCCTGCAGCCAACTCCAGTCAGCTCTGCTGGCTGACTCAGAGCTGCTGATGGACCTGGTGCTTAGGGACATGGTTTAGTCTCACAGTTCTGGGTCAAAGGCTGGCCTGCATGATCTTGAAGGTCTCTTCCACCCAAAGATATCCAGTGATTCTTATACTACCTTTTCCTGTAGCTACTACTTTAATTGCCCCCACAAAAAGTAAGTTGCACTGCCAGAATCAAGGACTGTAAGAACATCATATTCCATTTTTAGTAGTTCTGAGTAGCCATCATATTATTATCAAGTGCACCAGTTTTTAGAGCCCGTTCTAAGGGACACAAAAAAAGGCACAACATCCAACCGATTTCAGCTTGAATTTCAAACTCTGATTCAGCTGCTAATTACAAACAATGAAAGACAATCCTTCCCTTCCTCTGCAAACATCAAACAGAACTCATCTGAGACTGAAACACTTCTAAGGCGAGCTGACAAGGTTTACTAAAGAAAAAAAATCCAGTATGAAGTCTGTGTGGTAATAAATTTACTTACAGAGTAGACTGCTACAAGCAAGGAGAAAAAAATAAAGGGCTATTCCTTGAAGTTCTGAAAGGGACCTAAAAGAAGGCTGAGGAAGGACTGTGTAGAAGGGCTTCTGTTCATGGGGAACCTCCTCTGCTCCAGCTTGTGCCCATTGCCCCTCGTCCTATCACTGGAGACACGGAGCAGAGCCTGGCTCTGTCCTCCTGACACTGCCCTGCACATCTTTATAAACACGACGGAGGTCACCCCTCAGGCTCCTCTTCTCCAAGATAAAGAGCCCCAGCTCCCTCAACCGTTCCTCAGCAGGGAGATGCTCCACTGCCTTCAGCATCTTTGTGGCTCTGCGCTGGAATCTCTCAAGCGGTTTCCTTAGGTCCTTCCTGACCTGAGTGGCCCAGAATTGGACACTATATTCCAGATCTTAATTATCACTAAAAACAAAGGGTTTCAAAATTTCTGGAGGGTATCAGAAACCTATGGAGCAAAAAGCTTTTTAAAGAAATATATGTATGCATCTCTGTGTATGCCTGCATCTAGGCACACACCACCTACACAAAACTATCTGAATACAGTATACCTATATTTACATAGAAGTTTAGGCATAAATTAAGCATGAATTAATGAATTTCATAAAATTCATTAACATTAAACATAACCTACAAATTCTGCAAGTTCTCAGTCATATGATTTCATTAGGAGCTGAGTGCTGCATAAGAAAGGGATTTTGACTTTTAGTATTTAACTTTCCCAGGTACTCAAAATGAAGACTAAAATGAAGACAGACTTCACCACCACCAGCTAGTGTTACTGTTTTTGTTTGGTTGGTTTGGGGTTTTTTTGCTGGGTTATGTTTAAATCCTTGTCTGACCAGTCCATTTTATGACAGAATTAGGACAGTCTTCAAAATTCTCTGAGGTACTTAGCCAAAGAGGAGCTCACTATGTGAAGTTATAAGCTATGATGGATGACAGGAACTCATTTAGCTGTTTGGGTACTTTGAACTGCATATAATTCAACTCCATTCCCTGCACTTCCCCTCTCAATCTTTACATTTTGCACAGAAGATATCATCAAAACATTGCTGCAGTGAGGTGCTATGGAAACATCCCTTACTCTTCACTGGGCAACAAGTTCAAAGAAGACATGTCCCCAAAATACGAATCTGGATTACTCTGCCAGATAAATTTCGTGGGCACTATCTGATGACCCAAGCAGGCTAGCAGTGTCACCCACATTCCCACCTCTGGCCCAAACTTCTGAACCAGATAATCAGTCACCATAAATCTGCTTGCAAAGAACATGCTTCTTCCTGAAATTTACTACTGATGACAGCAAAAATTATTACATCACAGACGGTTTTTGACACTTCAAGCAGGGAAGGAAATGAAGTCAATTCAGCCCAGATTCTGCAAAGTCATTTTCACTCATCTTACAACTACTTGGTTTTAATCCTACAGCTACTTTTATTCCCAAAAGACCACCTTCCACAAATTATTGCAGATCATCTTCAGATCTTAGTAACTCCTTTAATTGCTTTCCATAATTTCTGAGCTTTAATTTCTGGTCCAAAGAGGAATTTATTTAAGGCTACTTAGCTCAGAGGAAGCTCACACAAATATTGTTAGCATCAGTTCGAATAAACAGATAATTTGTCACTTAGGCTGGTGACCACACAACCATCTGAGGTCAACAGTTCTACCAGTAACGTTTCTGTTGGATTTACTGAATACTCTATGCCCTGGTCTCTGAGAGAGAGACACCACAACAGAATAGAGAGATTAGAGGAATGGAATAATTTAAATAAACTGCAATTCCTACTAAAACAACATCCCCCAAACTACTGGGCTACTGCTATCCCAGTTTGTCTCTACTGCTAATGTCTCCTCCTCTTTATTCCAAGTCTTCATATAACTTCCCAGAGGGCTCAGGTCCTTAGGGGGATTTGGAGGCATCTTCTAACAACTCCAACAGAGCTGCACCGCTGCAGCTACCCATACCTCGCTCAACTGCTAGCAGCAGTTCATGGCATGTGATACAGAAGATTAGCACCTTCTTCTTGACACCCACTCCTCAGGTATTTATACATATTAATAAGGTCCCCTTCACTTCTCCACACTAAAGAGCCTCAGGTCTCCCATCCTTTCCTTATAGGAGAGATGTCCAAGTCTTTCAATCGTCCTCATAGCTCTCAACTGGACTCTGCAGTAGTTTACTTTTTATTTTGTTTGAAGCCACCCACATTGTGCATTTTCCATCCCTAAATTCTCATCAGCAATACTATTTACTTTCAGGTCTTTTGTAGAGGAAGAACCCCTATCTCAAACATTGTTAGCCATTCTGCTTGCAACACACAGAAAAAAGGGGTCACCTTTAAGTCGAAGAGCAAAGCAGTCCTCAACCAAAGGTAGCGTTCTGCAAAACCAAATTTACCTCCCAAAGAAAGCAGAGAACAAAACTGGTTTCAACCACAGGATTTCCTGTGGTTATATCATTGCTTTTCAGTCACACACTTGATTAAACGTGACTTCCTATGACAAACTGGGAGGAAACCAAGAGGAACTTACTCATCTGTCAACCAGGATTACACAACAACAGAAAACAAAGTAGTACAGCAAGTCTCAGTGATATCATAGACCACAAATAATCCACAGTGAACACCTAGGTGTGCTGAAAGAAGAAACCCAAAGAGATTAGCAGAAGTGCGGCTGAGCAATAACTATGCACCACTGAAGTAGTTTGGCAGAAGACTGAGAGGGGATCTAATAAATGCATATAAGTATCTGTGAGCTGGGGGTCAAGAAGGAAGGGACAGACTCTTCTCACTTGTGCCCTGTGACAGGACAAGGGGCAACGGATGTTAACTGCAGCAGAGAAAGTTCCACCTCAACGTGAGGAAAAACTTCTTTACTCTAAGGCTCACAGAGGACTGGCACAGGCTCCCCAGAGACATTGTGGAGTCTCCCTCCCTGGAGACATTCAAGACCCATCTGGATGTTTTCCTGTGTGATCTGCCCTAGGTGACCCTTTTCTGGCAGGGGGATTGGACTGGATGATCCCTTGAGTTCCCTTCCAACCCCTAATATTCTATGATCTGGTAGAAATGCCTTTGGATTGACTCCTTACACATTCTCCATAAAACCCACAGCCAGTAAGCACCCAAACGAACATCAGCACTGTAACTGGTGGCACAATACCCCTACTCTTGGACTCACAGCAGCTCCTGCCTTTCAGAAACCAGTACCTTGAAATCAACAGCCAGCAAGCCACAAATGTCAGCCTACTTTGCTTACAGGAAATCCAAAGTTAGAAAGAGTTATGGGTTTGCAAACCAGTTTGTCTAACCAGCCTGCACAAGCCCCATTCAATTTCACAGCTCATTACCTGGAGCAGACAGTTAAAACCAGTAACAGATGCATTCTGTACAAGACAACACTTAAAACTGTAGTTAAAAATCCCCTCTCCACTCTAACATGGTGGCTATGTGTTACCTTATATTTTTTTATCCCCTTACTGCAGAGACCATCTTGAGATTCAGTTGCTTTTTTGCTGTGTTAGTTATCACAAGGAGAAAACCTGTTAGAACTGGTGCCTGTGGCTTTCAAGTGACACACACTGACAACAAAAATGGCCAAGTAAAGGTAACCATCACCAGGGAGCTGTTAGCAGTCATTGTGTAACGACAAAAGCAAATGTGTCCTGAGTGCCTAGAATCTTTGAGGTGTCCATGGAAGAAAAACTCAACAGAAGGTGTCAATGTGAGTTTGCAGCCCAGGACAGGGTTGTCTTCTGGGCTGCATCAAAAGCAGCATGAGCAGCAGGACAAGGAGAGGATTCTACCCCTCTACTCTGCCCTGGTGAGACACAACCTGGAGTACCACACCCAGTTCTAGTGCTCCCAGTATAAGAAAGGCATCAAACTGCTGGAGCAGGTCAAGGGAGGTTTAGGCTGGATATTAGGGAAAAATTCTTTCTGGAAGAGTAGTCAGGCATTGGAACAGGCTGCCCAGGGAGGCAGTAGAGTCACCATCTCTGGAGGTGTTCAAGAAGCCTATGGACTTGGCACTTTGGGACAGGGTTTAATGGCCATGGTGGTGTTAGGTCAGTGGTTAGATGATCTTAGATGTCTTTTCCAATCAAAACAATTCTAGGGTTCTATGGAAGCCTTTGGAATGTACTGTTTGAACATACTTTCTGGATAACATCTAATAATTTGCTGTAATTACTGTTGCATAGCTTACCTTAGCCTAAAGTCAAACAAGAGGATGAGCTCTGACCTAGACCTGGGAAAGCACTTGGTTAAGTTTATCCTCACACTCAGGAGCTGATTGATCTCAACCACTGATTAAGGCTCACTTACATTCTTGAACAAATTTCTTTTCTAACTCAAGCCATTTACTTCCTTTTTACACTGACCACAAATCTAACCAACCCAGAAGGAAATGATCTCTTCTTTTTCTCTGTTAGAAGGATACAACAATACCTCAGGATGGCTTTGTGCCAGGAAGTACATTTGACAGCTGCCTGAGACCATGGCATAGCGAGTACATTTTTGATGCCTGGTGCTGACAGGGATTACTTAAAAACAACTGCACCAGAAGAAATTGTTCTGCAGGCTATTCCTCAGCAGGGTTTTCTGGAACAGAGCAGTTGTCAGAATGAGCACTAATTTGTATTTCCAAGCAATCATTCCAGTAAATACAGCAAATTCCTTTTCCTAATTCACAATTTCAGAATATTTATCAATGAAGATCGATGGTTAAAGAGTGATTCCAGCTTTCTGAGCACATAAATAGGAGACTCAGGTTGGACATCAGGAGGAAGTTCTGCACAATGAGAGTGGTGAAATACTGGAACAGGCTGCCCAGGGATGAGGTTGAGGCCCTGTCCCTGCAGACATTCAAGATCAGACTTGATGTGTCCCTGCTGAGTTCAGAGGGGCTGGACAAGATTACCTTTGAGTGCAATTTGCAAAGCTGTGAATCCTGCATTCATAGTGAAGACTGATCACCAGTGTACAAGTTAGTAAGATTTTCACATCTATTTTCAGCATTTCCTCATTTAAAACAGAGTGTAAATATCAATTACTGAGCAGGAGGAAGGTTCTGTGGCTGTAGTAGATTTCTGTTCTCCATAATTTTCTCTAAATCAAAATCATGACTTCTACCACAACCACTGCAAGTCAATTTCACCTATTTGTGGGCAACCGAGTGACAGAGTTCACACATCAAAAACTGTCCCCAAAAGGGATTGAAATACAACACCCATTTCACAGAAAAGCAGGAAATGGTCTACTAATTACTTAACACCTATCAGGGATTCACACATGCACAGATTGCACTGCATTGGAAAGGACCTCAAAGGTCATCTTGTCCAACCCCCCTGGCACTCAGCAGGGACACCTCCAACGAGACCAGGCTGATCTTGAATGTTTCCAGGGACAGAGCCTCAACCACATCCCTGGGCAGCCTGTTCCAGTATTTCACCACTCTCATTGTGCAGAAGAACTTCCTCCTGATGTCCAACCTAAATCTCCCCTGCTCCAGTTTCAAACCATTGCCCTCCCCAGCCTTACCGTAGGCCCCCTTCTCTCTCTACCATTAGTACAGGCATGTAAATAGTTTTTATCTAGCAACAAAAATCAAGGAAAGAAAAAAAGTCAGAGAAACATGAAAACATTCTTCAGATTTGTCTGGTTGCTTAACATGCCATCAGCTGCTGCAGTACAGCAGCAGGACACTACGTAAAGGGGCACACCAGAGAATGAAAATGGCTGTTTATTTAGCACTCAGATTTGCATTGGATGTTAGGTACAAGTTCTTTACCATGAAGGTGGTGAAACACTGCAACAGGTTGCCCAGGGAGGTGGTTGAGGCTCCATCCTTGGAAAAATTCAAGGTGGGATAGACAAAAGGTCTCTGAAGACCACCAGTTACATTGCTTGATACATGGAGGATGTGCAGCAAGCCAGCCCTACATACCCCACCACTGCCAGCTGTAGGAATCAGACAGCTGAGAGCACAACCAGATTTAACAAGCCAACTCAAGCATCAGTAGCTGGGGAAGGCTTCTTTCCAGGACTGCTTCATAGCTACAGACGTGGAAGTGACAGTTACAGCAGCTCCAGATGTGTTTGAATACACAGAACCATAGAATGGTTTGGGTTGGAAAGGACCTTTAAGATCATCTAGTTCCAACCCCCTGCCATGGGCAGGGACACCTTCCACTAGACCAGATTGCTCAAAGCCTCATCCAACCTGGCCTTGAACACCTCCAGGGAGGGGGCATCCACAACCTCCCTGGGCAACCTGTTCCAGTGTCTCACCACCCTCACTGGAAAGAATTTCTTCCTAATCTCCAGTCTAAAGCTGCCCTCTACAAGCTCCAAGCCATACCCCCTTGTCCTGTCACTACAACTCCTTGTAAAAAGTCCCTCCCCAGCTTTCTTGTAGCCCCTTTCAGGTACTGGAAAGCTGCTGTAAGGTCTCCCTGGAATCTTCTTTTCTCCAGGCTGAACAGCCCCAACTCATAGCCTGTCCCAATAATGGAGGTTCTCCAGCCCTCTGATCATCTGTGTGGAATCCTCTGGACCTGTTCCAGCAGTTCAGTGCCCTTCTTAAGCTGGACAATGAACAGTGCTCACTGAAATTGCCCCCTAAGAATGGCTGCTTGCCTCCTGTGCAAAAAGGACAGCAGTGAGTATGGTGCCAGCCCCAGCACAAAATCTTTGTACTGCATGAGTTCCAGCCCAGTGTGGGAAAGCAAGGCCCTCAAAGTTAACTTTCAAACTTGCAAACTTCACCAACTGGGAAGCAACAGTTATAAATTTTGATCTTAATGAGTAATGACCTAAAACCTGAAAGTTTGAAGTTCTTTCACAAATGGCAAGTAGTTTTCAATTAGAATTGGAAAGCATCATCATAAGAAAAAAACCCAAATTAATAAAATCTTTCATTTGTTTGAATTCATAGATACATTTTTGGTTGCAGCTGGCCACCCAATTACCATTCTAGACTTTTGTCTCACCCTGGGATAGAAAGCAGGGCTGTGCAGCAATGCAGATGATTTAACACCATCTCATTTCGGTGCTAGTCGCCTCGACCTGTGCTCTTCTACTCGCCTAATTATGAATTGATGAAGGGATCATTAATCCCATGTAACAAAACCAACTTTAACCCTAACTCTTGGCTATTACTTAACATTTTCAGCTGCTGAGGAGCACCGAGTGCCTGCGGGGAGGCAATGGGAGGGGGGATGCTGCTGGGGTTCCTCTCTGCCAGACGTCTTTATTGGCCACACATTTAGATTTAGCTTTTATTTAACAAACAAGGCCGGTGGGAAAAGCACTTCAGGTTCCTTTACATTAGGCTCTTCCAATAGGACACCACCACTAAAACACCATTTTCACTTGTTGGTAACAATCCTTCACTTGATGCCATCTACCGATGCTGTGGGTCAGCCTTTCAAAACCAAAGACATCCATTCAGGTACTCACAATGAACCCAAGTAAACGAAACCTCAAACATTTAATTACTTCCTGTCTGGACCCCAACAATCAAATTACACTTGGCTGCAATCCATTTATGGAAAGCTGTGCCTCCAGCCTCCCATTTGCAATGCAAGAGGAGTGTGTGGCTCCTGCCTTCCCATAAAGGATTCACAGAATTGCAGGATTTCAGGGGCTGGAAGGGACCCCGAAAGATCATCCAGTCCAACCCCCCTGCCAAAGCAGGATCACCTACACCAGATTACACAGAAACATGGAGCTTCACCACTATAGCACAGCTTTCCTAAATTAAAAATTAGATAGAGTTTTAGCCATTGCAACACTCTCCTTCAGCCTCTTACCCACAACTGGCCCCTTCCAGTACCTGAAGGGAGCTACAAGAAAGCTGGGAAGGGACTTTTTACAAGGGCTTGTAGTGATAGGATGAGAGAAAATGGATTGAAGCTTGAGGAGGACAAGGTTCAGCTATGTTTTTGCTTCCTACGTAATCACATCACTACCATCTCTATCTCTCCAGGTACAGCAGCACTTAATCAAGATAGGCTACCACCAACTCTGTGGGATGGGTATCCAGTACTGCTTCTCCAAAGAGCATGCAAGAAGCTGTACAGATGTAAGGATTAAGGATTTAGCCATCATTGAAGGTCTTCTCTGTCGCCTTTGTTCAAGGCTTTCTCTCTTCTGCACACCATGAATCTAAGCAAGAGAAGCAGAGCTACAAGTGTGCCTACCAGGACAGTGAAGAAGGGCTCAAGATCATCATAGAATGGTTTCGGTTGGAAGAGACCTTAGAGACCATCTACTCCAAACCCGCTGCCATGGGCAGAGGCACCTCATCCAATTTGGCCTTGAACACCTCCAGGGAGGGTCATGCACAACCTCCCTGGACAACCTATTCCAGCATCTCACCACCCTTATACTGAAGAATGTCTTCCCAAGGTCCAGCCTAAACCTACTCTCCCACACTTTAAAACCATTCTCCCTTGTCCTGTTGCTAGACACTCTTACAAAAAGTCCCCCTCCAGCCTTCCTGCAGAGGCTTCCTTCAGGCACTGCAAGGCAGCTCTAAGGTTCCCCTACAGTCTTCTCCAGGCTGAAGAAACCCATACCTCACCAAAAGGCAGGTTTTCACTGTACACAGATACACAGCACAATGACAGGAGCACAGCTTTAAGTATTGCTGTGATTAACTGAGGAGCAGCTTGTACAAAAAACAACACTTGGAGCATTGGAAAGACAAATCAGTGTCATGCTGCTTCTTAGTTTAAGGTTTGGAAGTGATCCTACTCCAACGCCTACCCACTGCAGAAAGAAAACACAGTGCTCTTTTCCCAAAAATGGTGAAGCAGCAGAGACATAGAATGTCCTTTATCTTTGGGTCTGGATGCTGTCTTCTAGCCACAAGTGACTGGAGCTGGAACACAGGCTTCCTTCCTTACTGGCAGAGGAACCTTACTTTAAACAGGGAAATATCTTGCGGCTGTGACTTCCCTAGGATCACCTCTCCCTCAAATGAACAAGATAAAAACATCAAAGGTGACTCTGGAGTTCCCCTTGCGTGTTCAAAGATACATCAGGACAAACCCAGGCTGGGCAAGTAGTGGCTCGAGAGCAGTCTGGAGGAGGAGGACTTGGGGGTGCCAGCTGGTGACAAACTCCCCATGAGCCAGCAATAGTCACTGGCAGCCCAGAAGGCAGCTGTGTGGGCTGCATCCAAAGCAGGGAGAGCAGCAGCACAGGGAGGAGATTCTGCCTCTCTACTCTGCTGAGACCCCACCTGCAGCACTGCCTCCAGTTCTGGGGCCTCTGACACAAGACAGACATAGATCTGGTGGAGCAGGGTCCAAAGGAAGGTCACAAAGATGATCAGAGGGCTGGAGCAGCTTACCTATGAGAACAGACAGAGTGCTGGGGTGGTTCAGTCTGGAGAAGAGAAGACTCCAGGGACACCTTACAGCAGCCTTCTAATACCAGAAGAAGGCCTACAAAGCTGGGGAACAACTTTTTACAAGAGCTTGCAGTGATAGGATAAGAGGAAATGGACCAAAGCTTGAGGGCAGATTGAGACTGGGGATTAGGAAGAAAGTCTTTAAAATGAGGGTGGTGAAACATTGGAATAGGTTGCCCGGTGACCTCTCTGGAGATGTTCACGGCCAGATTGGATGATGCCTTTCAGCAGCTTGGTCTAGGGCAAGGTGTCCCTGCCTGTGGCAGGGTGGTGTTGGAACTAGATGATCTTGAAGGTGCCTTCTAACTCAAACTATTCCATGGAACTATGAGTCACTGTAAGGTGTTGATGAAGCAAACTGCTGGGGTCACTTCACAAAAGCTGAAGTTGTCTCTCTAACAGGTGAGAAAAGTACATGGCGTCTCTGATGCCAGCAGTCAGGATCCCTCTCCAGAAGCCTTTGAATACATTTGCATGCTCTCAATGAATCTAGGAGAATTTTAAATATGCACTCAAAATGCACTTCTCTAACACACAGTCTGTCTTGAGCACAGTACTCCCCCTTCTCAGCTACCCACAAATCATAGTGCCATTGAGGCTCAGCCAAACAAAACTTGTCACTTCTTTCATACTGTTTTTTCCCTTTCTTCATCTATCAGTAGCTCCATCACACCTCATTCTAATTCAGGAAACCTCCACTTATCTCTTCCAAAAGAGAAACTGTTGTCAGAAATGATACATGCTATGTTCAGAGAAAGTGGCTGTCCTGATCAACCCCAGCTACAACAATGAAGTGGGCAAATATCCCTGATTTACACACACGTGCTGTGATGTGAGGGTTACACAATGAGCACTCTCTTGAAACACAACTGAAAGAAAATTCATCCAACATCTCCCCCCCACTTCTCTTCATCACACACATCAGGAGATCTGCAGAGGCTGGCTGCTCCTTCTTCCTGAACTCCAGTGCCTGGCAGTTGGCTCCCAAATTGCATTTGGATTGCACCTCACCTTCCCATTTGAGGACAAGCAACAAGCTGTTTCGGCTAAAGCTATAAATGATACTTACATTTCCTTTCTTTCAAACTAGGAGGAATTCCCTGACCTTTAATGCAAAACCAGAACTGCCTCAAGCTTTTGTGCAGCTAAGTTACTTCACAGATGCACACAGAACATCAAGCAAATTTCTTCCTAACATCAACACTGCCATTCCTTACCCCATCCTCACACCAGTTAGCATCTGGCATTGTATTTCTGGAAAGAAAGAAATAACGCCCTCCAAAGAGTGATGGTCAATGGTGCCAAGCCCAGCTGGAGAGCTGTTCCTAGTGAAGTCCCCCAGGGATCAGTGCTGGGTCTGGTCCTGTTTGACATCTTCATCAATGACACTGATGAGGGGACACAGTGTCTGCTCAGCAAGTCTGCTAAAAGTACCCAATTAGGAGGCTTGGCTTATCTGCCTGAAGGCTGTGCAGCTATTCTTCAAGACCTGGAGAGACTGAGGGCTGGGCAAAGAGGAACCTCATAAAGTGCAACAAGGATAAGTGCAGAGTCCTGCATCTGGGAACGAAGGATAAACTGCGCCAGTACATGTTAGGAGGTGATGTGCTGGAGAGCAGCCCTGTGGAGAAGGACTTGGGAGTCCTGGTGGACAACAAATTACCCATGGGACAGCAATGTGCCCTTGGGGCCAAGAGGGCCAATGAGATACTGGGGTACATTACCAGGAGTGTGTCCAGCAAGACCCAGGGAGGTTCTCCTCCCCTCTACTCTGTCCCGGTGAGACCTCACCTGGAATCGTGCATCCAGTTTTGGGCTCCCCAGTTGAAGAGGGAAAGGGATCTGCTGGAGAGGGTCCAGCAGAGGACTACAAAGATGATGAAGGGACTGGAGCACTGCCTGGTGAGGAAAGGCTGAGAGCCCTGGGGCTGTTCAGTCTGGAGAGAAGACTGAGAGGGGATCTGATCAATGTCTATCAATACCTGAGGGCTGAAGGTCAAGAGGGAGGGGACAGGCTCTGCTCAGTTGCACCCTGTGATAAGACAAGGGGCAATGGATATAAACTACAGCACAGGAGATTCCACCTCACCATGAGGAGGAACTTCTTCACCGTGAGGGTCACAGAGCACTGGAACAGGCTGCCCAGAGAGGTTATGGAGTCTCCTTCTCTGGAGACACTCCAAACCCACCTGGATGTGTTCCTGTGTAACCTGCCCTAGGCAATGCTGCTCTGGCAGAGGGGTTGGACTGGATGATCTAACATTCTGTGATCAAAACACCAAGGTTTAAGAATGAGTCATAACTTTCAGCAAACAGGCAAAGGCACTTCCAAACCACAATTTATTTTTTGTGTGCTTGTGCAGACACTAAGCAGAGGGCAGTGCCCTGAACACCCCCAGAGAGCCACTGCTCTGCCATACCGCTGAAAATGGCAACCAACTCTTTTCGTGGCAAGGTTTCCTTCCTGAGCTACAGGCTGGTAAGAAAAATGGAAGAAAACATTGTAACGCTGACTTTTCATGTGTTTGTGTTTTGCTTAATATGGTGAGCCACACAAACAAAATATTAATGAGTTATTTCAAGTGTTTCGGTTCTGAATTCTGACTTCCCAGCAAAGAAGCCCCCTGCTTACTGCAGACAGGTGGGACTACATGACCTTTGGAGGTCACTTCCAGCCCAGACCTTTCTATGATTCTATGCATAGCCAGCAGGTAGAGGGAGGTGATTCTCCCCCTCTAATCTGCTCTGGTAAGACCCCACCTGGAGTACCACATCCAGTTCTGGAGACCCTATTGCAGGAAGGATCTGGAGGTGCTGGAACACGTTCAGAGAAGGGCCATGAGGATGTGCAGAGGGCTGGAGCTCCTCTCCGATGAGGACAGAGAGAGTTCGGACCGCTCAGTCTGGAGAAGAGAAGGTTCCAAGTAGACCTGAAAGGGGCTACAAGAAAGCTGGGGAGGGAAATTTTTAGGGTATCAGGGAGTGATAGGACTAGGGGGAATGAAACAAAAATAGAAATGGGTAGATTCAGATTGGATGCTAGGAAGAAATTCTTCACCGTGAGGGTGGTGAGACACTGGAACAGGTTTCCCAGAAAGGTGGTGGAAGCCTCAGGCCTGGAGGTTTTTAAAGCCGTGCTCAATGTGGCTCTGATCAACCTGCTCTAGTGTGAGGAGTCCCTGCCCATGGCAGGGGATTTGAACTGGATGATCCTTGAGGTCCCTTCCAACCCTAACAATTCTGTGCTTCCATGATGCAGAGTATGCAGGAATGAAATCACAGGAGAGAAGCATGCTTCTTTTATCAGCCATTCTGATTCTTTTCCTGTGCCACCATCTACAGTTAACATTTCTGAGGCATGAAAACAACTCAGGAAAAGTATTATGGTACTTAGTACCAAGAAGTACCTTAAACAAAAAATTATTTTGACTGTGTTAAAGCCCATGGCAATTCAGTCTCAGCTATCACCTAAAGGCATGAGCAGCAAGAGAGGAAAAGCATTCAAAGGGATAAGTAGAGGAATTACTCTCCATTTAACCAGAAGCTCATCTACTGCAGTACTAAGCTCACAAATTGCAAGGGGAGGGGACTTAACTCTACTAACATTACACAAAAGAAAGTTTCCTCTGGTACAATGAATTGAGAAGAGAAGGAAAGGCCCCAAGAACCTCCAGGAGAACATTAAGTTCTTCTGTGCAAGTTGGGATTTAGCTCAAGAAATCAGTGAGTAGCTGGCTCTGTGTCCTTAATACAGCTCAGAGGAGCGGACACATTCATCAGCAGCGAGCACCAAGAATAAAAACATTCAGCAGGAGACAGGATAACTGCATTATTTACAAGCAGAAAAACCACAAATGAGCTACTGATGCTCTCCAAAACAAATACTGATGCAGGATCTGGTTTTGCACTAGCTTGCCCTTTATTCAGATCTTACTGTTCCATGCAAAAGAACAAAATATTGCTACATCCACTGCTGATTTTACCCAGGTGTGAATCCCCATTACTCCAGACCCCACGTGGTCAGGCTTTAAGTCCAATATTCTGTTAGTGCTTTTTCCCCCCACAAGAATGCTCATTTGAAACAATCAAACAATTCATTATAAAGTTATTCTTCTCCATCCCTCTACTAATGAAGATAGAGCAGAAGACTGGACTAAAACCCTCCACAGAGTAGCAAGGAAACTAAGTCACCCCCTCAGAGCACCAATTCATTCACGATCTCCAATACCTGACTGAAAGAAAGAATAGGAGGCAAGTTTCCAAAGTCCTACCCAAGAATGGGAACCCTAAATCATTGCCACTTGACAAACACTGCCCATGCAGCTGCAGAGCACAGGAACAGCTGCTCCTTCCCTATGTTCAGAAAGCAGGCACCAGGGCTGGCTACGGCAGCAGGCTGTGGAAGGCCAATTCCAATCCTCGCCATACTTTTCACTGAAGACCTGTGAGAAATTCACAGCCTGCTCCATTTCCACTGTTCCTGGCACATTACCTCGTGACATGCCAGAACCTTTAGCCTTTGGAGTATGGCCAAGCAAAAAGAGAAATTGCAACAGCCCAACCAACAAATCAACCTCAGAGCACCCTACAGTACACATTCAAAAGTTCTTAAGCACAAAATATAGAAATAAAGATAACTAAAACCATAAAGCACCTATTCTTAACAGAGTTCTACTTAACAGTGTTCTACTTAGGGCAGTTCCTCAAAGGACAGATGAAGGCATAGGGAGAGCCTATTTCCAGATCCACAGAACTAACCATAGAACCACAGAATCATTAAGGTCAGAAAAGACCTTTAGGATCATCAAGTCCAACCATAACACAACTACAATGACCACTGAACTGTGTCCTGAAGCACCACATCTACAGCTTCATCAACACCTCAGAGGATGAGGATTACACCACCTCCCTGGGCAGCCTGTTCCAATGCCTGACCACTCATACAGGAAAGAAATTGTTCCTATTTCCAGTAACAATCTTGTGAAGCCGCCTTCTTTATCTCAACTGATGACTAAAGATGAGGTTGCAAAAGGACTTGCCTCAACTTTCAGTTACAACTTCTTTGAGCAATAGCTATGCACATAAAGCTTTCCAGGAGATAATTTCCAGTGTCTCCGGAGATCACAATCAAGAGTTTTCAGGTTATTTCTCTTGCCATCATATTTGGCTTCCTGAAAGCATACAAAGTTTGCAGTGTATCCATGTTACATACAAACTCCCTTTCTCCTCTCCTCTCCGAACTGAGTTTTGCAGCCTGTTACTTGCTCCACCACCACAAACAAAAGCTTTCCTCAAAGTCCACTCAAGCCAAGCAAAGCCTACAACACAGCGGGAGCTAGCACAAACCTAAGCAGTAAGCATAAGAAGATTTAAATGTAGGTACTGCATCCTATATGAGATATTTAGACACTCTGGGAAAACTTCACTGCAATGCCAGTGGCAGGAAGTACTCCAGGGGGCTGTAGGAAAGGCTTTTGAAAAGGTGAGCTATTAACTGCTGTTCAAAAGAAGATGAATTTTTAAATGGAGGCTGAAGTTCAACATACATAAGCAGTTGCTCAAAACAATTCTGGCACACATCCACCTGACAACTGCAGAAAAGAGCACTTCCCCTATGAGAAATAAAACAATTGCCATTGCTCTGAGCTGTACAATGCTGCAGTTACAAGAAAGGGAGGAAAGAGGGCTTCACAGCAACAAGATCAGGGCAAGAGGATTCCAACCTTTCCCAAATAACCACACCAAGAAAAAGAGCAACCATTTCAAAAAGTTCTGAGGGGAAAAAATTACTTGGAAGGAACAAACATAAACCTGGATCTTAGAAGCTGCTTTTCCACTGAATTTTTTAATGGCCTTCAACAAATCACAGCTCTGCCTTCATTTCTTTGCAGAGGTATTTCAAATGCTAATAATCACCCACTTCTCTCCAACAGGGTTCTACATGAGAGAGTCCAACAGAGGACTACAAGGATGATTAAGCACTGCCTTATGAGGAAAGGCTGAGACCTGGGGCTGGTTAGTCCAGAGAGATGACTAAGAGGGGATCTAATCAACGTATACAGTATCTGAAGGCTGGGTGTCAAGAAGGAAGGGACAGCCTCTGCTCACCTGCACCCTGTAATAGGACAAGGGGCAATGGTTGGAAACTACAGCAGAGGAAGTTCCACCGCAACACAATGAAGAACTTCTTTACTGTAAGGGTGAGCAAGCGCCTAGAACAGGCTCCCCAGAGAAGTTGTGGAGTCTCTGGAGACATTGAAAACCCACCTGGATGTGTTCCTGTGTGACCTGTGCTAGATTCTATGGTCCTGCTCTGGCAGGGAAGTTGGACTCAAAGATATCCAGAGGTCTCTTCCAACCCCTAACATCCTGTGACTTCCAAGCACCTGGTCTTACTGTAAATTATTTTCTCATTAGGAATCTTACCACTGAAAGAAAAGAGAACATTTACAACAGTCCCAGTTTGAAAACTAATATAGACATTCGAAGCATACTTTAAAAAATAAAGAAAATGCTCTCTCTTGGTACCTAGAAAAAAGAATTAATACTTGAACTCTAGTTGTAAATACTTAACAAGTTAATGCCTTCAAGTAAGCAGCTTGGCTTTCTTTAAAAGTTCCACAGCAACTATGAACTGGTTTAATACTGCAGGGCTAGCAGTGAATTAGCATCACATTTAGCTCCATGACATAAGGAGCAGAACTTGGCTTACAAATGCTTTCTTCTTACTACCACAAAAAACATCACAGCTTTGGCTCACAGCTGGTATGCCAACACAAACTCACAGATTGCATTGGGTTGGAAGGGACCCTCAAAGGCAATCCTGTCCAACCTCCCTGCACTCAGCAGGGACACCTCCAGTGAGATCAGGCTGTTCAGGGACACATCAAGGCTGATCTAAATGTCTCCTGGGACAGGACAACCACATCCATGGGCAACCTGCTCCAGTATTTCACCACTCTCATTGTATAGGGCTTCCTCCTGATGTCCAACCTAAATCCCCCCTGCTCCAATTCCAAACTATTGCCCCTCATCCTGTCACTACTGGCCCTTCTAAACAGTCCCTCCCCAGCTTTCCTCTAGGTCCCACTCACATAATGAAATGCAGCTCTAAGGTCTCCCCTTCTCTTCCCCAGGCTGAACACCCCAACTCCCTCAGCCTGTCCTCATAGGAGAGGTGCTCCAGCCCACTGATCATCTTTGTGGTCCTCCTCTGGACCCACTCAATGATCTTAGAGGTCTCTTCCAACCTTGGTGATACTGTGATACACTCCAGGAGGTCCATGTCTCTCTTGTGTTGGACACAACACTCCAGGTGAGGTCTCACCAGAGCAGAGGGCCAGAACCCCCTCTCTCCATCTGCTGGCCACACTGCTTGTGATGCAGCCCAGGTTGCCACTGGAATTCTGGGCTGCAAGTGCCCAGTGCTGGCTCATGTCCACCTTCTAATCTATCAGCACCCCATTTCATTTTCTGCAGGGCTGCTCTCAATCTCATCATCCCCCAGCCTGCATTGATATCAAGGATTGCCCCAATCTAGGTGCAGAGCCTTGTACTTTGCCTTATTGAACCGCATGCAGTTCTGCCCAGCCCACCTCTGCAGCCTGTCCAGGTGCCTCTGGATGGCAGCCATCCTACCCTTCAGTCTTATCAATTGCACCACTCAGCTTGGTGCCATCTGCAAACTTGCTGAGGGTGCCCTCAATCTCGCTGTCTGTAGCACTGATGAGGAAACACCTCCCACCTGAAATCTGTGTAGGGTTATTGTGCAAAAAAGTCAAACCTATTCTCCTACACATCATCTACATATACACACAGTCTCCTAAGTAGATCATCTGAATTTTTATTTCATCATTTTATACATACTCATAAGACAGACAGTCCTCCTTCCTAATGACCCACTCATGAATCCACCCCCACTCAGATGTCTATGCTTTCTAAAGCCTTGATACACCACCTATGACTGGGAAACCTGCTTCTTGCTGCAGAGTCTGTTTTTCTCACAAAGAGATAAAAGCAGCAGGGAAAAAATAGCAGCTAAATCCTTAGAGTGCCAGACATAGAAGAGCAAGGTATGAGACAGTCACTAGGCAGAGAGAAAGACAGCCAATTTAAGTTTATTCATCATATCCTAGGTTGAAATTGTGAGGCTCAGCAAGTCAGCAAGCAGCACGCTCACAGATTTCATCTATTTGTCTTACTTGAATGCTCTGAGAAATGACATCAGGTGAGACAATGCAGAAGAGCTAGAATGATTTTAAAAACACACACAGAGGACCCTAGACTCCTGAAAGAGGTGTTTATGCATAATTCCAATGTGGAGTCTGGTGTGCTTGACCTGGCTTCTCTTTGAAGGAGGTTGCAGCGAGGTGAGGGTCAGTCTCTTCTCCTTAGTATCAGGAGACAGAATTAGAGGAAATAGCCTGAAATTGTGCCAGGGGAGGTTTAGACTGGAGATTAGGAAAAAATTCTTTCCCCATAGAGTGGTCAGGCATTGAAACAGGCTGAACAGGGATGTGGTCATCATAGACTTGTTAGGGTTGGAAGGGACCTCAAGGATCATCTAGTGCCAACCCCCCTGCCATGGGCAGGGACACCTCTCGCTAGAGCAGGTTGCTCAGAGCCACATCCAGCCTGCCCTTAAAAACCACCAGGGATTAGGCTTCCACCACCTTCCTGGGCAACCTGTGCCAGTGTCTCACCACTTTCATGGTGAAAAATTTCTTCCTAATATCCAATCTGAATCTACCCATTTCTGTTTTTTTTCCACTGCCCCTAGTCCTATCACTACCTGACACCCTAGAAAGTCCCTCCCCAGCTTTCTTGTAGGCCTCATCACCGTCCCTGGAGGTGTTCAAGAAGCTGTGGATGTGACCCTTCAGGACATAATTTAGTGGTCATGGTAGCTGGGTTACAGTTTGACCGGAGATCTTAAAGGTCTTCTCCAACCCTACCCATTCTATGATTCTGAAGAAAATTCTGCCATAAGCTTTCAGAGGGAGGTGGGGGCAAGGTGGGGTTAAAAAAGAAAAAGCAACCAAGAAACAATTGGCATACCAAGAAGAAATCCTTCAAACTTGGCCCAAATTACTTCATTTCCCATCTCCTGCAAATTTCCTCTGCCGCTTCCCACAGGAAATGGTTTTGTACTCCTGGCACTGCAGCGGTGCTAAGAACAACCTTCGTACCCTGCCCTCATAAGGGCAGGATTTCACTGGGGGGGAAAGGGCAGCGGACCAGAAAGAACTCGAGAAGGTGGTGCCTGAAACAAACTGAAAATCTAAAGTCAAAGGAAAAACAAGTAATGGGGCCTGCCATTAGGAAAAGCACCATGAGAATCTATCAGTCAAAGTCTTCTTTTGAAACACTCCAGAATCAGTGGGCTAAAACCCAAACTACTTTATTTTACCAGAGAAAATACTAGCCCCCAACAAGTCAATTAATTTGATCTGACTAGATCTGACAGTGACTTATTGAACTGGAAAAGGGGGAATAAACCCAAAACATAATTTCAAGACAAAAGCAAAAGGAAACTCCCAAAAGATGGAAGCCCTCTCTGACATAAAAGACATAAGACAAAGTGTTTTTCTTTTAGAGCTAGAATAACATTTGCTTACCTCCTAGATTTTAAAACATAAACCAATTTTGCTGAACAAAAGCAGTCGTGGCTAAGAACTGTTGACTGACATTCTGCTTCTTCAAGGGGGTGAGGGGGGAAAAAAAACAAAACTCAGAAGATTCCATGGACCAAAATTAGACATGTTTTGAATAATTATATGGTAGTCTGACGTCATTGGAATCTTTCAGTGCCACAAATTCAGCATTTTTTACAGCGGAAAGTACTGAGGCTGTAGCAACAATCAAAGTGCAGCAAGATATCATGAGGATTTCAGTGTGTTTAAGGATCACAGAATGGTTTAGGTTAGAAAGAACCTTAGAGATCACCTACTACAAACTGAGTGCCATGGGCAAGGACACTTCTCAACTAGACTCAGCTGCTCAAGGCCTCATCCAGCCTGGCCCTGAACAACTCCAGGGAGGGGGCATCCATAATCTCCCTGGGCAACCTATTCTAGAGTCTCACCATCCTTGTACTGACGAACAACTTCACAAGATCCAGCCTAAACCTACTATCTCTCACCTTAAAACCATTCCCCCTCGTCGTGTTGCTAGACATCTTTGTGAAAAGTCCCTCTGCAGCCTTCCTGTAGGATGCCTTCAGGTATAGGAAGGCAACTCTAAGGCCCTCCTGGAGTCTTCTCCAGGCTGAACCACCCCAGCTCCCTACACCTATCCTCACAGCAGAGATGCTCCAGCCCTCTGATCATCTTTGTGGCCTTTTCTGGACCCACTCTAGCAGATCATGTTCTTCTTATTCTGGGGACACCAGAACTGGACACAGTGCTGCAGGTGGGGTCTCAGCAGGGCAGAGGGGTAGAATCCCCTCCCTGTCCTGCTGCTCTCCCTGCTTTGGATGCAGCCCAGCACACAGCTGCCATCTGGGCTGCCAGCAACCATTGCTAACATGGTGAGTTTGTCACCAACTGACACCCCGAAGTCCTTTTCCTCCAGACTGCTCGTGAGCCACTCTTTGCCCAGACTGGATTTGTGCTTGGGATTGCTCAGACCCAGGTGTAGGACCTTGCACTTCGCCTTGTTGAACTTCATGAGATTGGCTTGGGCCCACCTCTCCAGCCTGTCCAAGTCCCTCTGGATGGATCCCTTCTGTCCAGCCTATCAACCAGATCCACACAGCTTGGTGTCACCCACAAACTTGCTGAGGATGCCTCAAACCCAGTTGTCCATGTTGCTGACAAAGATGTTAAGGAGCACTGGTACCAGTTCCGACTAGGATCCTTGTCTTTAAGTTACAGAACATCCAAGCAAAAGTGTTTAAAGAGATGAGTGATACTCTGCCAAATACCACAACACACACAAATACACCAAACACTTTCTTTTTCCCATCATCCAAACCAGACAGCTGTTCTGACGACCCTACTCACCATCTGAAAAGTTCTTATTGCAAGAAGAAAAGTTTTGGAAACTGCTAGGGAAACAGTAAGGCTCAAGGAGTTTCCACAGCAAGTTATCATAAAAAGGCTGGTAACATCAAAATTCACTTCCAAATTGTAGCTTCCTTGGATGCCAGGAGGAACCTGAGGAAGCCTCTAAACTTGGAGCACAGGAGCTACAGGAGGTGAAGCCGCTGAGGTTTGGGCTGTCACAGTCCTAGCCCTCTCCCTTTGGTACAGGCACCAGTGCAATCTTTTCACACAACCCCATCGATAGTTTTTAACATGCTTTTGCAGAGTTATGTCTCTCTGCCCACATAAGCACCAGCAAAACAGAGACCAATGGGTTTACTAGCCTTCAGACACCGCCAAGTCAGCTCCTATCCAAGATAAAACGAGTGAGCTACAAGTGAAATACCAACTCCTATTTCCTCCTCCTTTTGTTACTATTTGTTCTGCAAAACATTCAAAGAACACAGTGCTTTATTTACAAAGGGCAGCATGGTAAAGGTGAAAGAGTTTTAACGAGCAGGAAATACCTTGGGACTCTGGTATCCCCACAGCACAAATGCCATTTGCTTAAATCACTTTGCAGTCATGTAAAAGTCGTTACCACCCTTAAAATGATAAAGCTACACTCTCACTGAAGTCTCTTCGTACTTACACTACAGGGGTAAAACAGATCACCATTTCTTACTCACAATCAGAACAAACACCCCAAGGCCCCAGATCTACTGGAGCTTACAAGTAGAAACGATTCATAGCAGTAAATCAACTGAAACACTCCAAAGCTAATAAGAAACATACAACACACACTGTGGATGCACCTAAAGGTAAATCCCCTTTGTCTCTCTCACACAGATGACAGCTTTTTGTTGCTATTCTCCACACACAGCTGACCAACAAAACCATGACAGCTTGGAGAGACTGAGGAGAAACAAAAATATAAACAAACAAACCAAACAAAAGCCCCCAACCAATAATCCAAATCCAGAAACTAAATTTTGCCCATGATAAGATTAGGCTGACACATGGATCCCTACCTTGTATTAGAAGGAAGAAAACGAGATCTTGACTAGATGAAAAGCAACAGAATGGAAGCAAGGAAGAGGAGACATTCATTGTCCAACAGAGAGGATGATTAGGGGAATTGAGCATCTCCCCTACAAAAAGAGACTGAGAGACCTGGGGCTGTTCAGTCTTGAGAAGACTGAGAGGGGATCTGATCGATGCCTATCAATATCTAAGGGGTGGCTGTCAGCTGGAGGGAACCAATCTGGTTTTGGCAATGCACAGTTAGAAGACAAGGAACAATGGACACAAACTTGACTATAGAAGTTTTCAACCTCAACATGAGGAAAAACTTCTTTACAATGAGGATGACAGAGCCCTGGAACAGGCTGCCCAGAGAGGTTGTGGAGTCTCCTCCTCTGGAGACTTCCAAAACATGCCTGGATGCATTTCTGTGCAGACTACCTTAAGTGATCCTGCTTGGACTCAATGATCTCTGGAGGTCCCTTCCAACCTCTAACATTCTGGAATTTCTAACAAACAAAACATATCTAAAAAGGTCAAGAGCTCCTCCTCCAAAATACACCAGTTCAGAACATCTCCAAGATCCACCTCAAAAACTTCTCAAAAAGGTGATTCCCCAGTCATAAAAAACCCTACAGCACTGTGTAACAAAACTAATTGAAATCAAACTGCAAGTCTGCAAACGGATAAGGAAGAACTGTGAAACACAAAGTCTTTGGAA
The DNA here is from genome assembly GCF_026170545.1 of Melanerpes formicivorus. Lineage (NCBI taxonomy): Eukaryota > Metazoa > Chordata > Aves > Piciformes > Picidae > Melanerpes > Melanerpes formicivorus. Next base: position 5,165,693 of record NW_027142378.1, read on the forward strand.
TCTGGATATACCTCATGTGGATTTTATCCATGGTGACTGCCAGTAAACCTAATTAGGCTGCATTACTAGAAATAAAGCAAAGCGACCTGTCTGAACAGAAGTTTTTTTGCAGTTATTATTATTATTCTATCAAGTAGCATCTTTAAACCACTGGAAATAAAAACTCCTGGAGTCAACAAAAGGTTGCACATTTTTGAACCTAAATCACTTGGCATTTCCCCCCCCCCCCCCAAGATTTTAGTCCCCATTAGTGGCATTCCCAAGCTTCATGAGGATTGTAGAAAAAAAAAAATAAAATATTAAAATGTGTTGACTTAAGTTAGAACAGAAGAGAACAAAATATTCTGGTTGTTCAGCCAGAAAGAGAAAAATCCAATTGAACAAGTACAAATGCTTATGGAGGGAATGCCTGCTTGCCAAATCAAAACCTGAAAGAGTCTAGAACTTTGCCTTTTCATAGAATCATAGAATGGCCTGGGTTGGAAGAGACCTCAGAAGGTCATCTAGTCCAACTTCCCCTGCAGTCAGCAGGGGGATCCTCAACGAGACCAGAGTGCTTTTCATTCTCTCAGCTACCCACAGCACCTTCTTGTCTGTCAGCTTTTACAGCTTGGCAACAGGGTACGAGAGCTTCTGGAAGTTTTGTGCCAATAGACATGGTAATTGTTTTTTTACAGTAAAGGAGCAATAAAGGATCCTATTAATAGGGTATTTTTTTTCAAAGATACATCCAGGATAATTTAGAGAATACAGTTTCAGAAAATAAATTGAGGTAATCAGATTCACAGAATGGTTTAGCTTGGAAGGGACCTTTAACATCCAACCCCCCTGCCATGGGCAGGGACACCTCTCACTAGACCAAGTTGCTCAAGGCCTCATTCAACTTGGCCCTGAACACCTCCAGGGAGGGGGCATCCAGTACCTCCCTGGGCAACTTGTTCCAGTGTCTCACTACCCTCACTGGAAACAATTTCTTCCTAATCTCCAGTCTAAGTCTACCCTCTTGCAGCTTGAATCCATTCTCTCTTGTCCTATTACTGCAAGCCCTTTTAAAATGGGGAAGCTAATTTCTAGAGCAGCAGCATGCATCCACTTTGGAAATTCTGTGCTTCCAATTTATTCACAAAAATATTTCAAAACAACACTGGTCTCTCACTACCCAGCCACAGGTATGACTCAGAAACTCAATCACTTATTTTCTGCCACTATTTGTAGAATCACAGAATAGTAGGAGTTGGACGGGACCTTAAAAGATCGAGTCCAATCCCTTTGCCAGAACAGGATGACCTTGGGCAAGTCACAGAGGAACACATCCAGGTGGGTTTTGAAAGTCTCCAGATAAGGAGACTCCATAACCCCTCTGGGCAGCCTGCTCCAGGGCTGTCACCCTCATCATAAACAAGTTCCTCCTCACGTTGAGGTGAAACACACTGTGTATTCCAGCTTGGACCTGCTGTTCCTTGTCCTGTCACTGGGCACCAGCAAAAAGAGACCAGCACCTTCATCCTGACACCCACCCCTCAGATACTGGTAGACATTGATCAGATGTCCTCTCAGCCTTCTCTTCTCCAGGCTAAACAGCCCCAGGGCTCTCAGTCTTTCTTCATAGCAGAGATGCTCAAGTTCTCCCAATCATATTCATAGCTCTCCAGTGGACTCACTCCAGTAGGTCCCTGTTTCCCTTGAACTGGGGAGCCCAAAACTGGACACAGTATTCCAGGTGTGGTCTCACTACATAATATAGATCTTCAAAAATAGAAACAGTTTTTCTTGTTCTTTGTAAAAATATCCAATATAGATGACAAAGGATTAAACTCTACTGAGCCAAATCAGATCATCGTCCTAACAAAATATCCTTCTTTCAGGCCACTGTTAACTAATAACATGCTACAGGTTATAAAAGAGTATTTACTAAAGTTCAGGAGAGAGAAGGGCCAAAGAAGTGTGACCAGCAAATGGAGAGAGGTGATTGCGCCACTTTGCTCTGCTTTGGTGAGACTTCACCTGGAGTGCTGCATCCAGCTCTGGAGCCCTCAATACAGGAAGGCCATGGACCTGATGGAGCAAGTCCCGAGGGTCACAAAGATGATCAGGGGGCTGAGAGAGCTGAGCCTGGAGAAGGCCCCAGTTTGACCTTAGGACAGCCTTCCTGTATCTAAAGGGGTTTACAAGGCGGCTGCAGAGGGACTGTTTCTAAAGGCCTGCAGCAATAGGAGGAGGGGCAATGGTTTGAAATTAGAGAAAAGTAGATTTAGATTGGATGTTAGGAACAAGTTCTGCACCATGAGGGTGGTGCAACACTGGATCAGGTTGCTCAGGGAGGCAGTTGAGGCCCCATCCCAGGAGACAACTCAATGTCAGCCTGGACAGGGCTCTGAGCAACCTGATCTAGTTGAAGATGCTCCTGCTGACTGCAGCAGGACTGGACTTAGTGACTTTTGGAGGTGCAACCCAAACCATTCTAGGACCCTAGGACTTTAATCAGGTACATGCAGACACAGAGGTTAAGAATTCAATCACACCTTCAGCAGGACGTTTTGCAATTATCATCCTCCCACAAATGAACTGTTAGATTAACCCTTTAGCAGGAAATAGCTTAGTAACAGAGAATTTATTGTGTTGTCATGAGGTTTGTAATGCCCACTGAGCAGAGTAACTCATATAATTGTATTTCTCCATTTGTCCCTATTAGACCAAAGCATGCTAGGAATTTCTGCACAGAATAAAGGCATTCCTAGAATTCCTGAAAATGAGTATTAGTTAGGTTTCTGTGTAAGCAAGCCATACTCCTTTGCAATAAAAAGGACATAACTGACAGAAGTCACTCAACCTAAATACACAAACATCAGGCAGCCTCTAAATACCTCCAGACTTCCCCAGGCCAGAAGAACAAAAATGACCAAAACCAACATCCTTTAAAAAAAAACCAAACTTATTTTGAAGTGAAGGTTAAGTTTAATAGACATGGTGTGCTGTAAATGTGTTGAGAACCAAAATGTGTTACAACGGGTTAATGCCTCTGGAAATTGGCTTTAACCCTAATGCAAAGCAAGTGGAATTAACTGGATGGTCTCACAGCTCATTTGATCACATCAGAAATGTTGATGAACTTAACAGCAATTAGTTTCCTCTGTTCAAGACAAGAATCAAAACTGAAATAAATGTGGGAAAGCTCACAATTCAAAAGATACTAAGGTTAAACACAGAGCTACCTAACAGTAAGGTTCTGCACAGGCATCCATTCTCCTACCTGTTTTCCTGCCTTTTTTTTTTTTTCCCCCTTCTTTTTGAAGTCATTTGGTATAAAAGTGCAACTCTATAAAAGCTGCTCATGCAGTATTCTGAAACATGGGCATGTGAAGTTGTTTCCACTTGAGAGCATTTAGGAATCATAGAATTGTTAGGGTTGGAAGGGACCTCAAGGATCATCTAGTTCCAATCCCCCTGCCATGGGCAGGGACACCTCACACTAGGGCATGTTGCTCAGAGGCACATCCAGCCTGGCCTTAAAAATCTCCAGAGATGAGACCTCCACCACCCCCTGGGCACCCTGTTCCAGTGTCTCACCACCCTCATGGGGAAGAATTTCTTCCTAACATCCAATCTGAATCTACCCATTTCTAGTTTTGCTCCATTGCTCCCCAGTCCTATCACTCCCTGACACCCTAAAAAGTCCCTCCCCAGTGTTCTTGTAGGCCCCCTTCAGATACTGGAAGGCCACAATAAGGTCTCCTCAGAGCCTTCTCTTCTCCAGACTGAACAGCCCCAACTCCCTCAGTCTGTCCTCATAGAGCAGAGTTGCTCCAGCCCTCTCATCACCCTCGTGCCCCTCCTCTAGACATGCTTCAGGACCTTCTCTCATCATTTAATTGTTAGCTGCACCTATAGAACAGAAGCAGTTTACATAAAACGAGCTCTGAAATGCTCTCATAAACAATGACAGAAGTGGGTGCCTGAAGAATGCCACAAGGACTTCTGCAGGGGTGGACCCCCATACCTCCACACACTTCCAACTGCAGGCAGTGAAACAGCTCAGATTTCAAATCAGCTGTATGCTTTAGCACATAAAGTGGCCTTGACAAGCAGGATGCTCATTCTTTCCCCAAAGGAAATCACTTTTTTCACTTATGTTAATCAGACCAACAGGTATTCCTACTTTTAGGACCATAATAAATAACTAATTGTAGTTCTTAAAATGCCATTTTCATGGGAAATGCATTTCAGAAGGCTTCCATAGTACTAAGGTTAGATCACAGAATAGCCTGGTCAGAAAAGCCCTTCAAATCATCAACCATAACCTAACATCTCCCTGTACACAATTAGATCGTGTCCAAACATCTTTTAAACACCTCCAGGAATGGTGACTCCACCACCTCCCTGGGCAGCCTGTTCCAAAGACATTTTTCCTAATCTCCAACCTAAACTTCCCCTGCTGGAATTTCAGGCCATTTCCTCTCATCCTATCACTTTGTCACCTGAGAGAAGAGGCCAGAACCCATCTCACTCCACCCACCTTTCAGGGACTTGTAGAGAGCAGTGAGGTCTTCCCTCAGTCTCCTCTTCTCCAAACATCCTCAGCTGTTTATCATATGATTTGTGTAAAAGACCCTTCCCCAGCTTTGTTGCCCCTTTCCAGACATGCTTCAGCCCCCTCAATATCTGTCTTGTAGCAAGGGGCCTAGAACTGGACTCATGGTGGGGCCTCACCAGGGCTGAGTACAGGAGGACAACCACTTCCTTAGTCCTGCTGGCCACACTATTCCTGGTCCAAGATGGAATGCTGGTCCCTTCTTGGTCATCTGAGCAAATGCTGGCTCACAGTCAGTAAGCTGTCAGACAGTAACCCTAGGTCCCTTTCTGCCAAGCTACCTTCCAGCCACTCTGCCCCAAGCCTGTCATGTTGCATGGGGTTGCTGTGACATAAGTGCAGGACCTGCTGCTTGGCCTTGTTGGACATCATATAGTTGGCCTCAGCCCATCAACCCAGCCTTAGACAGCACTAAGCACCAAAGTCTACTTAAAAAAAGGAACACTTAATGTTAAGTCTTTTATTGCTGTGTCTGCTAAAAATAGGGCCTAAAGGAGTATTTCTTTTAACAGTCCATTTCATAAACAAAATACAAGCAACTCACAGCTGAACATGCCTGTGAATTCTTTCATGACCTACAAACAGATGAGTAACATAAAAGAGGTGCAAGAATTAGAAGCAAGGTTGTTTTCTTTTGTTACTAATACTGAAAAACAAGCCTAGCTGGAAAATGGGAATAACCATTTTTCTTAAGGTAAAACCTGAGAGAGAGAGAGAGAGGGATCACCAGAAAGAAAATACAATCTCCCCACACCTCTCTCAAAAAAAATTAAATATATATTTCATGGTGATAGAAACATTTTTAACATCCAGAAGAGATGCTGCACATCTGAATGGCAGAAGTATAAGAGCAATAATGACAGTCTAGTCTATGACATATCAGCACCAAATAATCACATCAGATCTTCTGCTAGAGGTGAAATGAGAACTATTTAATCCATCTTTCAAAGCCTCCTTTGGTAGAGGAAAAAAACCAAACAACACAAATTCCACTAAAGGATAGATTACATTTTTCTGTAAGAGGACAGATTCAAATAAGTCACTGACCTCAGCATGCTATTGGCAGTGTCCTGCATCTTCTCTCCCTTGTTTCTCTGCACATTTTGAGGTTTCTTGTTTTCTTTCAATGCACACTAACATTGTTCTTGTTTAAAATCAATTCTAATTGGAGTCACAGAATCACAGAATGTTAGGACTTGGAAGGAACCTGCAGAGATCATCCAGTCCATCTCCCGTGCCAGAGCAGCATCACCTAGGGCAGGTCACACAGGGGCACATCCAGGTGGGTTTGGAAAGTCTGCAGAGAAAGAGACTCCACAACCTCTCTGGGCAGCCTGCTCCAGGGCTCTGGCAACCTCACCATAAAAAAGTGTCTCTTCATGCTGTGGTGGAAACCTCCTGTCTTCCAGCTTCTACCTGTTGCTGTCACTGGGCACCACATTCACCTTGATACCCACCCCTCGGATATTGATAGACATTGATCAGATCCCTTCTCAGCCTTCTCCAAACTAAACAGCCCCAGGTCTCTCAGTCTTTCATCATAGGCGAGATGTTCAAGTACCACAACCATTGCAAAGGGAGTTTTCCCAGAACAAAAACATCTCTAAAAGCTTCCATTGCTCTGATTTTTCTTTCAAATTCAGTTTATCAGACTTCATTACCTCCCCTCACAGTCATGAGTCATTGTAGAAAAGAAGAAAAAGCAAAGTCCTTGGAATCCTTTTCTTACCAGCTTTTCCTGGTAAGCTCCAAGTTGCTACAATTAGACAAATCCTTTTCTAAATCACAACTACAACTATCAATAGAGACAAAATTTGAAACTAGCATCAAATACACAGGATGAGCCAAACCTAAACCTTCTATTTGCTTCCCATCAGCTCAAAACACACCATGATCACAGAACCTTAAGGGCTGGAAAGTACCTCAAAAGCTCATCCAGTCCAACCCCCCTCCCAGAGCAGGATCACCTAGAGCAGATCACACAGGAACACATCCAGGTAGGGTTTGAATATCTCCAGAGAGGGAGAATACACACACCCCCTGGGCAGCCTGTTCCAGTGTTCTGTCACTCTTGCAAAAAAAATGGAATGTGAAACTTTTTTTCCTCATGTTTCCATGGAACTTCCTCTGCCTCAGCTTCCACCCACTACCCCTTGCCCTGTCACTGGGCAGGATTTAACCTTCTGAAGCCAAAATAGTTTCCATGATTGTCTTAGCATACAGGATACCTCCATAAAAATGAAAGTACCCCAAAATCACCAACAAAACCAAATCCTTTTATTTGCATGTCACAAAACTAATGGTAACAAAAGAGACAGAAATTACATTTCCACTTTCAGTAGAAAAACAGTATTTTAGAACTAATGCAGATTCTAAATCACAAAATAATTAACCTGACACTTCCAACCAATCAAATGAATCCCAAGCACCTCAGACTAAAAACCTACCAAAAAGAATAAGGTAAAACTCATCCTGATGTTGCAGAGACCTATTTTCTCCACTTGCTGAGTTAACCCTGTAAATTTCAAACCAAAAGATGAACCACCCATGTAGATGCTGAACTGCTTCACTCTGTTTTATTTTTTACTAGAGATGCAGATAAGTGCTTAAAAGTGTTCTAAAAGATCCAAGGACTAGAGCATGAAATGGTTTAATTCCCCTAAATATAGCAGCAGTCACATGGTTGTCACTAAGACCACATCAGCTTTTCCAAGCTAGAATACCCCCTAAACCCTTCCCCCCTCCAAAATTAGGACTGTTCTACTGATATTAAGTCTTACATGAAATAAAGCAGGTAACATCTCAGACCAAGAACACCTGTGGATGCACATCCATGTAAAACTCCCCCTCCCAAAACCCTAACCCCCCCACCTCAAAACCAAACAGCAGCACCTAAAAACTGCACCACTGAAAAGGAAGAAGAAAATTATTGCTGCCCAGGACAAATCTGTGATCAGCCAACACCTACTTATTAGCCTTATCTTAAAAAAACAGCTGTATCAATAAATCTGATTTGCTTCTGCAAAGAATAATTTTTTACAAGCAGTTTAAGCTCAAGATGATGAACAGCTCTCAGGAGTAAATTGGTACTTAGCAATGTGTAAATGCACAAAAGACATCAGTTTTATACCATCCCAAAACCAGTTCCAATAAGCTCAGACTGCACTCTTCATAGTAATAAAGCAAATGTGTGGAGGCTTGGCATAAACCCACAAAATGTGTTTCCAAGACAGCAACCAACTGGCTTCCACCAGCAGATATACCAAGCACCAAGTTTTGTATCACTGATGGGAGAAATAAATTAGTGCATATTATTTTATACAGCACATCCAAAACTAAGAGTGCTTCACATAAAGCAGATTTCAGAACTCCCTAGTGCCAAACTGGTGGCATTTTCCCTACTCTTTAACAAGGGAAACTGAAAAAAATAAAACCCAAAAACCAAAACCAGCTGAAAGCCCTTCAACATTGAGTCACTGAGGGAGGCAGGGGCAGAGCCTACAGTTTCTGGCTGCCATCCTTCCACTTCTACCACTACTTGGCACATCTCAGACTTCAAAACCACATGTAACTTCTTTCTTATCAACAACTTGCATTGTTTCCCTTTTTGGGGGGAGAGAGATATGCAGGGTCACAACTGTATCAAAGAAGAGGGTACCCTTAGTAACTTCATTGAACCAAAGCACGGCGGGGTACCTACCTCTGTGAGAATCCTGGTTTGCCAACTCCCTGATCTCAACAAACATGCCAGAGACTGCTAGTTTCACTAGGAGGGCTGGCTTGCAGAAGAGACAATTTGTGTGAGTGTCTGCATGATAAAGGCATCATTCACAGGCACATTTCCAACAGCAAGTACTAGAAACCATTACTCTTCCATTTCACCTCACCAACCCTCTTGAAAAAAAAACCACCACCACTCTTAGGGTAGACGTCCCGATAGCAGAGCTGGGAGCAGACAGGGGACTTGGCCAACTCAGCCCTGAAAATGGGAGGAACTGGTCTTGCCTGAAGTTCAAGAGTCCTGCTAAGGCACAGCTGGAGCATGAGAATGGAAAACTAACAGGAAAAAGAATAAGCCAGCAAGAAACCTTATTCCAGGCTTTCCAAAACACTGTATTATTTCCATCAGCAGCCTGTAAAGTTTACTACAGAAATCTTCTGCTACTGTCAGAGCCTTGTCAGGGTGCATTTATCCACCAAACAACCACCACCAAATGCACCAAATATCCTGAGCACACCACTGCTCTTACCATATAGATAAGGTGAACTGCCTTATTATTTTTATTTAGAGGGTATCAGTAGGCTAGATCCACTGCAGACTACACTGAGTTTCCACACACACAACACCCTTGAAGTTACCACATTCTCCCAGTCTGGCACAGCTCCTGTGTGCCAGTGACAGTTTTAGGGGGAAGATTCTCCAGAAGCACTTCTAATTACTATTTCCTCCTCAGCTAGAGCACATTAATTATAGGCTGTTCCTCCAGATAATAAGAAAACAAAGACTAGTAAGATATGAACAGGACAAGAAACTTAATTACGGAGTCAGATGACCTTTCCATGTCAGTATGTCTACGGCGAGGAGCACAAAAATAAAACACCTATCAGCCTCAAGTTGTTAGATCAGTTATCAAAACAATGTCTTTCCTCAGTGACTTCATTATGAAGAGCTCAACCAGCTAATTAATCAAGTGCCTGTTACATGGTTCCAAAAAAAAGGTGGGTTTTTAAAAATCCTTTTTAGTAAAGGAGGCCTGCTGATGTATATATTACAAAACAAACGTGGGAAATGGTTTTGCATGTAAATGCAGAGGTGGAACATGACTTTGAAGTTTGAAGGTCAGATACAGTAACCACTCTCATGTCAGACTGCATCTTCTGTTTTGCATCTATGTTTAGGAGGGGGGAAGAAAATGAGTTAAAAAGAGAAACACAGAGATAACCAGTTCTGTGACATCTTAGGAAGAGCTGGAACACTCTCATTCACCTGCTTCATTCAAAAATCCTCCAATATGCTGTCTCCCCAAAACAAAGGAAGAAAATGGAAAGGGTACTGGGGGGGCATACAACTTCCTTTTGCTTTTCAACTTTGTTTTCCTCATCAGGAAAACCAACCTGATTGAAGTCAGCAACGAATTTTTGCTGAAGAGAATGTAATTTTCTCCATTTTCAGACATTTCAAACTCATGATGTCTAAGAGAGCTGAAGGGTTTTCTTGTTGATCAATACCTTTTACTACAAATCAGTATAGATTTGACTACTGATGCAAATCACAGGACTGTGTAGTGATCTTTTATCCAGGCATCAGAATTTATCCTTCACTGCTCTATAATCCCAGAAACTTCAGGATACCAAAACTCAACAGCTGGGCCTGAAGGCAAACATGCCTCATGTACCAGAGTCTGATCCATGTCAAAAAAAGAATCATGTAGGTTTTACATTCATATCTCAAAGACAAATAACCAATAGGGATTGCTTTTTAGCACCACCACCATCTTTTAACTACAGTGTAAGCTGATAACACTTCCCAGTAAAACACTGACTTATAAACAATCCCCTCTTACACATAAATAACAGACATTATACAAAGAAGAATGGAACAGGGACGGATGTACACAAAATAAACATTCCAACTTACCCCACTCGAGGTACTCGAGGATGTTCTTCTCTCTTCTCAGAGGGGAGTTATTACATTCATCATAAAGGCAGATGAGTATATCCAGCAAGGTTTCCACACTGAAGCATTGCCCATTAGTCTGAGTTGGCCCATCCAAAATAAACTGTTCCAACTGCTTCAAACGCACTTCTCCAGACATGGTTGTTTCACTTTGCATGGGTTTTTGGTTTTTTAATGACTGCTATTACTTTGCCCTCCCCCCCCCAAAAAAAAAAAGAAAGAAAGAAAGAAAAAAAAAAAGTCTTTTGAGGGTTTTGTTGTTTAAGAAGTCAACAGTACTTGTAACAAGTGTCAAGACTGTTGGAGGTGCTTAATTTCCAGCCCACCTCCGTCTTCCCAGGCTGAAACTAAACCCTTTTAAGTTTCAGATATACACATATAGTGTAATGTATCTGTGTAGGCATCATTGTTAAGTTAACCTAAAAAAAAAAAAAAAAGAAAGAAAAAAAAAAAAAAAAGAAAAAAAATTAAAATCCTCTTAGTAAGAGAAGGAGAAGGGGGGTGATGGAGGAGAGGACAGGAATGGCCACTCCTGATGTTTTAATAATAATGATTGCACTTCGACTCAGCCGAGCCTGCCTGACACCGATTTCAGGGTGCGCGCAGCATACGCACTTGGCTATCGGCAAAGGTCTTCTGCATTCACAATGCAGAGCATGCAGCGCGATCGGGGGCGCGCCCCCACCGCAGCATTTCCAGGCGAGCAGCCCCCTTCGGCAAGCACCGGCCTTTCCCTTCCCAGCACGGAGGGCAAGGGGAAAGATCTGGATATTTACACACGCGAGAGGAAGAAGAAAGCGAGCGCACACCGGCAGGGAAGGAGGGAGGGAAGGGGGAAGGAGGGGGCCGCGTAGCCCCACCGCCGCCTCCCCGGCCGCGGCCCCGGCCCGGCGGGCAGCGCCTCGCCGGCCACCGCGCCCGCCGTGGGGGTGGGGCGCAGGTCCCCTCGCCGCCCCTCCTGAGGGCGCAGCCACGTCCTGCCCCGGGCAGCCTTGCCTTTCCCTTCCTCCTCCTCCTCCTTACCGAGTCTCCTTTTAAGGCTTTTCAGTGATTCAAAAAAACTAAAGTCTTCATCGTCGCGCCCTTCTCCTGCGCTGCGCCAACGGGCGGCGGGCGGGACGCACCGGCACCGCCGCGGGGCGACTGCGAAGCGCTCCGATCCTGTCAAATCCTTCCCATGGCTGCTGCCGCTGCTGCGGAGACGGCGCCCTCCTTTTCCTTCTCCTCCTCCGGGTGCGCGTCCTGGGGCGGAGGGGAAGCGCCGGCTTTCCCCGCTGCGGGCCGGGAGGCCCCGGCGGCAGTGGTGGCTTCACTCCCGACGGCGAGATGCTCTCCCGGCTTCGCCCCCCCGGGCAAAGGGCATCCTCCCGCGGTGCGTGTGCGGGGTGTGTGCGTGCGCGGGGCGGCGGGGAGGGGTAACGGCGGCTCCCTCCCTCCCTCCGCTTCCGCGCCCTCCTCTGCCCCGCCGCTCCCTCCTTCTCTCTCTTCTCCTTCGCTCCCTCCCGCGGTCACACGCAGCCGCTGCCGCCGATCTCGCACCAGCTCAACATGGCGGTCGCGGCGGAGGGGAGCCGCCGCCGAGCGCCGCCGCAGCGCGAGGAGCCGAGCCCGGGACCGCCGCTACTGCTGGGATTGAGGGGAGGAGGGAGGGGGGGTGCTGCAGCAGGGAATGCAGGGATACGGGCGGACTGGAGCGGAGGGAGGGAAAGAGAGGAGAGGCTGCCGCGCAACGCCCCGCTCGCTGCGGCCGCTCCGCTGCTGGCTGGCTGGCTGGGCTGGACTGAGCTGAGCTGGGCCGGGCCGGGCCGGGCCTGGCTGGGCTGGGCTGCCCCGAGCCGACCCACCGGTCAGGCCGGGGTTACCCCCGCGGCTTTACCCGGCTCGCCGAGGGAAGTGGCCTCCTCACCGCAGCCGTTTCCTGTCGCGGGCTGCCCCTAGGCTGGTTTCCCCTCAGTGCGCTGCCGTTCATCTCCCGGCGCTTACAGCTTCCGTTAAAGAGCACAGCTTCATTAAGGCCGAAGGGCAGCAGCCGCTGTGTCCTGCCTGGCCAGGCGTTTCTGGGGCTCTCCCTGCAGAGCTTTTCAGCGGCGAGCCCCAGGTGCAGACACGAAGTCCATCTCCCTCACCTGCGAGGACTGTAAAAGTGAGGGGTACTCTGGTGGGTACTCTGGTGCTTCGTGGCACGGAGACCCTCCTTGTGAAGTGCCTTCTCAACCGGGGAGCCCACTGTGCCCCATAGCACACACCGGGGAGAACAACTGGATTGTCAGGTGCTTCCGAGGTAGAAAAGGGCAGAACGCGGCCACACGTGGTAGCTGCCCTCTGTGAACCTGTGAGGAATGCTGTGGTGCGCTATGGCTACCACGGGGGATTCAATGTCATCTGCGCATCAAGATGTTGCATGAGCCCAACCCTCCTCAGAAGTCACAGGAAAAGGGAGGAAGCCCCCCAAGGATCACTGCCACTCCTAGGTGAAGTTCATCAAAGTCCTGCATCTGCTGGAACTCCAGGGAGCAAAGCAGCTCAAAAACCTCCTCAGTTCAGTAACCAACCCAAGACCCTCAGCTGGGTGTTCTCATAGCAAGCATCTGTGTAATGCCTTTTGTTTTTTAACTGACTTTTTTACCAGATACTAACATCAACAGACCATGAAGATGAAATACACAACATGATTAAACAAAAGACCCACTTAGAACCATAGACTCAACCAGGTTGGAAAAGACCTCAAAGATCATGAAGTCCAACCTATCACCTAATGCCTCATAACAGCTAAACCATGGCCTGAAAATGCCATGTCCAATCCTTTTTTGAACACCTCCGGTAACAGTGACTCCACCACCTTCCTGGGCAGCACATTCCAATAGTATCACAGTATCACCAAGGTTGGAAGAGACCTCAAAGATCATCAATTCCAACCTGTCACCACAGACCTCATGACTAGACCATGGCACCAAGTGCCACATCCAATCCCCTCTTGAACACCTCCAGGGACGGTGACTCCACCACCTCCCTGGGCAGCCCATTTCAATGGCCAACAATTCTTTCTGTGAAGAACTTACTCCTCACCTCCAGCCTAAACTTTCCCTGGTGCAGTTTGAGACTCTGTCCTCTTGTTCTGGTGCTGCTTGCCTGGGAGAAGAGACCAACCCCCACCTGGCTACAACCTCCTTTCAGATAGTTGTAGACAGCAATAAGGTCTCCCCTGAGCCTCCTCTTCTCCAGGCTAAACACCCCCACTTGTTTCATCAGAGTTGCTTACATCTTTATAAAGTCGGCTGTGGACTAGAGAGGCCAGTGTCTCCCAGTGCAGAGGCAGAGCAAATGGGCTGTGGGGCTCAGAAGAGTCTGCTTTGTGTTGCAGAGTCTGGGAAGGGGACAGACCAGCTTGGGCGATGGCCTTTGAAAGGCCTTGCCAACTCTCAGTGAATGAAGACGTGCAGAGAACTTGAGGGGCAACAAAGCTGGGAAAGTGGAGAATAAATCTTAGAAAGAGTGACTGAAGGATCTGGAGATGGTTAGTTTGAAAAAGAGGAAGCTGAGGGGCAACCTCATCGCTGTCTACTTGAAAGGACCTTGTGGAGAAGCTGGTGCTGTTCTCTTCTCACAGGTAATTAGTGAGAACAGGAGGGAGTGGCCGCAAGCTGCGACTGGGTAGGTTTAAACTGGACACTCGAAAGAATTTTTTTCCCAGCAAGAGTGGTCAGGCATTGGAATGTGCTGCCCAAGGAGGTGGTCGAATCACCAACTCTGGATGTGTTTAGAGGTGGTTTGGATGTGGTGCTTGGGGCTATGGTTTACGGGTGAGCCTTGTAGGGTAGGGTTGTAGGTTGGACTTGGTGATCCCGAGGGTCTTTTCCAACCTGAATGCTTCTGTGATTCTGTAATTCTAAAACCTTTTTATGCAGAAACCCTCCAAGAAATGCTTTTAAGAACTATTGAAAGTACAAGTGAGCTTGTCATGGGCAGAAGATAGGATAAAACTGGGAAGATGAGAACAAAGGAAGGATTCCCTTCTGATGCTGGGGTACACCTTTGATATAACAGGAGCCCTGTACAAAGATCTGGGGTGCTGCTGGTCCTTGCCTACCCTGCAGTACCTATGTGGTAGGAGCCCACTCCAAAGCTGTGGCTTTACAGCACAGGTGAGGTATTTTCAACTGGCTCTCCTCTGAACTTGTGGAAATTGGGATTGAAGCAGGGGTGGAGGATGCCTGATGGTGGCAATAAAACTAAATTACTGTTATTGCAGTACTGGGTCAGATAGCACTTCCTATGGAAGCTGGAGACACATCAGCCAAGTTCATCCTGAACACAAATTAACTATTAATAGAGGGAAACCATTAACCATTAGCAGAGGGAAAAGTGAGAGGACAAAGAGTTAAAGGGATGTTAGCTCCTTGGACTTTGGCACCACTTGGTAGGAAAGTGAAGTAAACAACCATTGCCAGAGATATGATGGGTGTGGATATTTCACTTATTTGCTTATGTTACTGTGTTTCCCTCAGCCAACAATAAAGTCTTTCCTTGTTTTAATTGCAGATCAAGTGTTTGCAAACAAGGATACCCAGCAAAGGCCCTCACTTTCCCTGTAGCTCTGGGTTTAAAGCTGAGCTCTTTGTTTCTGTCAGCACCACTGGACACAAGTTGCACATGGAGCCAGCATGCTTTCAGCCGGAGGGAGGCGACCAGAGGCACATGACTTGTTTTGCTGCTAAAACCGTGCTATGTAAGCTGCAGCTGAACACAAAACAGCCCCGAGAGTTATTTATTTTCTACTTGTTTAGTAGCTTGTCCAAAACCATACAAGCAGTCTGCACGACAGCTGGAGATACACCCACTGGGCTGTAGTCAGCCACCCTGTCACAGAAGCTGTGAGGAACAGGTAATGCCAACAATGACTAGCAGTGTTTTTATTTGCTAGGAATTATCTATGTACCAGATGAGTAATTCTCACAATACCCCTGTGGGGTGGAAAAAACTATTTCCTCTTGTTTTATAAGAAAGACTGCAAGAGAGCCTTTAGTGCAGAATATTTAGCAAACCAACAAAAGAACTTGGTGGAACACTCAGAAATCCCTTCCCTTTTGTGTGTTCTGTCATCAAGACAGACTGTGTCCTAAAAATACACCCAAGTTGTGCAAACATACCCTAGTATCTTTCATAATTATCACATGCTTGTTTCAGGCCCTTCTTGTTTTAATAACATCATGATAATATTTGCTTCTCACTGCTTAACTTTGAGAATGTTTATGGTACCTAAAATGTAACTTAATGATAATACAGAATTTATATCATACAATATATTAAGTGAGCTGATAGCAGCACAGAGAATAGTGGGGAATGAGGAGGATGTGGCTGAAACAATATAGTATATGCATTGACAACCTGCTCTGGTGGGACCTCACCTGGAGTACTGTGTCCAGTTCTGGGACCCTCAACACATGAGAGGCATGGACCTGTTCGAGTGGGTCCAGAGGAGGGCCACAAAGACGATCAGAGGTTTGGAGCATCTCTACTAGCAAGACAGGCCAAAAGAATTGGGATGTTCAGCCTGGAGGAGAGAAGGCTCCAGGGAGACCTTAGAGCTGCATTTCAGTGTCTGAAGGGGATCTACAGGAAAGCTGGGAAGGAACTGCTCAGAAGGGCCTGTAGTGATAGCATAAGGGGCAATGGTTTGAAACTGGAGCAGGGCAGATTTAGGTTGGACATCAGGAGAAAGTTCTGCACGATGAGAGTGGTGAGATACTGGAAGAGGTTGCCCAGGGCTGTGGTTGAGGCCCCATCCCTGGAGACATTCAAGATCAGACTTGATGTGCCTCTGGTCAGCCCAATCTCATTGGAAGTGTCCCTGCTGAGTTCAGGGGGGTTGGACAAGATGACCTTTGAGAGGGTCCCTTCCAACCCAATGCAATTTGTCAATCTGTGAACCTGTATGTCAAGCATTGCAATACTTAATGTTGCTATAATAAACAGCATTTTCTCTCTCCAGAGACATAAGACTTGCTGGTTGGGTGAAATGCTTCAGGTCCCTGTTTTTGGCACACAAATAGTTCCTAAAATCAAGAGGGACACCATGTGCATCCTAACAGGTGAACAAATGCTAGGTGAGTTTATCCACCTAAAAGGTGAATAAATGCAACTAGTAGGTCTGCTACATGCTTAGGGGCAAGTAGTTTGTGTGTTGACAAAATTCTTCATCAAGGCTTTTCTGTTCTCTAAAACTTCACTTGCAGACAGACATTTGTACTGGTGTAGTGGTTCATCTACTGAGGAATATTTGGGCTGTATGCTATGCAAAACCACTACTGTCACCCAGTTTAGGCATGGTACCATTTGGAAAGGGGTGTTACAGCTGTTTTCTGAGCTGTGATAGTGTCTTAGGATATCATAAGAGATTTCAGGTAGCTACAGGTGGAGCACACATTGGTTGCGCTCCAGGATGACACTGAAGGCTTGTGTGTGTGAAGTGAGCAAGACTTGTTCTAGTCTCTATAGCATGTGTCTAGTTTTGGGGTCCCCAGTTCAAGAGAGACAAGGATCTGCTGGAGATGGTCCAAAAGAGAGCTACAAGGGTGACTGGGGGACTTGAAGATCTCTGCTGTGAGAAAAGACTGAGAGACCTGGGGCTATTTAGTCTGGAGAAGAGAAGGCTGAGAAGAGTTCTGATCAATGTCTATAAATATCTGAGGGGTGGTGTCGAGATGCAGTTGCCAGGCTCTTTTTGATGGTGCCCTGTAATAGGACCAGGAACAACAGGCATAAGCTGGAACACAGGAGGTTCCACCTCAACATGAGGAGAAACTTCTTTCCGATGAGGGTGTGGAGCACTGGAACAGGCTGCCCAGAGAGGGTGTGGAGTCCTCTCCTTTGGAGACTTTCAAAACCCACCTGGATGCATTCCTGTGTGACCTGCTCTGGGTAATCCTGCTCTGGCAGTGGGGTTGGACTTAATGATCTCCGGAGGTCTCTTCCAACCCCTAACATTCTGTCATTACATAAATCTTAGCTACTGGGATAAACTTAATCCAAGCAGATAGAGAGGCCTCTTCACTGAAACTGATGACTATCACAGAACTTAGTTAGTCTTACTCCCTGTAGTAAAACGTTTAGTAACATACTGGAATCTATTTAAAGACTTACACATCTACTATTCTTTTCCTCTCTAACTGTATTGCCAAGACCTATTTCTCCTGTGAGGTCTACAGACAAGTCCAAGCTCTGTGTCTACAGACAAATCCCAAGTCCAAGCAGTAAATAGTGCCTGACAAAATGGGTTCTTATTTTCTTCCTAACCCCAAAACACTGATCATAACTGTATATGCATACATAGATATAGTAAATATGGAATTATCTTTCTCTTCCCTCATGCTTCTTTTATTGGTCTTTGGAGTCTTATTTATACTCTTAATGATTTTCTGTAAATGGCTGAACTGCCTGATTTTACCTCAGAGACAAACTGTATCATACTGAACTCTCTACAGTAGTTCTGTATTGGCCTCTTTCTCCTGGTTTTTGTCTTCATTTAAAACTAATGAGAACATGGCCACCACTAGGATACAATTTTCTGTGAAGAATGAAGTATTTTTGGCCCTGCTGAAGTGTGCAGGGATGCTGTACTCTAAACAGCAACAAGATAACCTCTGTGATTAAAGAGGAGAGGGACCAAGGAAATTATAACTGCCTGAAGCCACTATTTTTTTTGAATCTTGCTTTTATGATGTGAACTAGCAGCTGACCAAAATCACATCTCATGCTGGCCTCTAAACAAGACCCAGGGGCCCAGAACTGGACACAGTATTCCAGATGTGGCCACACCAATGCAGAGCAGAGGGGGAGAAGAGCCTCTCTCCATGTACTAAGCACCCCCCTTCTAATCCACCCCAGGATGCTGCTGGCCTTCTCAGCCACAAGGGCACATTGCTGGCTCATGGTCACCCTTCTGTCCATCAGGATTCCCAGGTCCCTTTTCCCTATGCAGGTCTCCCACAGGTCAGCCCCCAACCTATCCTGGTCCATAGGGTTGTTCTTTACCCAGATTCCCCTTAAATGAAGCTATTAATGAGGTAGAACTCTTCCTCAGGTCAAGTGGCTTTTCCAGCTGAGGAGTTCTCAGAGAGACCTACATATTTATTTGGGAAACTGGATGGATGCAAATTGCCACATGAGGAAGACCCCCCAAAATTCCTTTGTTTCAAGAGTAAAGTGAGTACATTCACATTGTTTGGCTGATGCCTATACAAAACTAGTGTGGCTCAGATGAGCAGCATGAGGGCTGCTTCTAGACCTACTTCCTTTGCAATGTTTCATAGTCTCTACTCATTACAATCAAGGCTTTTGATAGCTGTTCCTTTAAAACTGGTATCCCTTGTTCTGGTGAATGCCCAAGTCTCTATTATTGACTTTTTTTTTTTATTATTTTAAGGGTATATTTAGGGATGAATGCAATGAGGGCCTGACTGTGAAAGTGATTTTTCTCTTAAATGCAATGAGCTGTTAATGTCATATAAGTAACAGTGATGGAAGGGACGAGGAATTAGGAAACTTGTGACTAAGAAGTCTTTGGCAGGGGAAGGAAACAGGACAAAGTGAGGAAAAATGGGGTAGAGAGGAGAGAGGGAGGGAGAGTGATGATTAATTTAGAGATCATATGGGAAAGAAGAGGCAGGAGGAAGCCAAGGGCAGGGATTTTGTCAAGAACAGTGGGAGGGAAGCTTGTGAAGAGTGCGAGGGAAAGAAGAACCCTTACTTGTAAAAAGCATCTTAGATGAAAACAAGGCCAGCAAGAGGCATCATTTGGAATGTGAGCCCAGGGTGGATTGAGCTGGATTAGCTTCTCATCAGAGAAGGGCTCATTTCAAAAGGGAGTGTGAGATATCACACACTGATCTCCATTTCCCTGAGGTTGGGAAGTTCTCAGGTTAGAAGTCTGACCAGTTCAGTGTTTGTTTTGAAGTCTGCTTTACTGCATCTTAATTGAAAGAACATTGATATATTGAAAGCAGCAGTGTTGCTTATTTTTCACTTTTAAAACTGCAAAATAGCAACAGGGCTTTAAGACAGCTAGGAAAACAGATGTGGACAATGATGACAGTGACAATTCAAGTACAAGTCAGTGTTTTAAATCAGAAATAGGACATTCAAAGTAAAGAAACTCTTCTATTGTGGTCTGTGGATTAAAATCACAATCCCATGGCTTATCAACAACTAGCTTGTTGAGGTTTTTTGCTGAATTTTGTTTGGGCAGCAACCCTCATCTCTCTCCCTGTGGATTAAATTTGCAGTCATCACATTTGAAGCAGGTTGAGTTTGTCTGCTGAATTTTGTTTGGGCAGCAACCCTCATCTCTCTCCTCATGGATTACATTTGCAGTGATCCCATTTGAAGCAGGTGATGGCAAAGGTGTAGCTGGCAATGTCTAGAAAGTAGTGGCTTTGTTATTTGTAATATTTATAAATGTATAAACATTAAAAATTATATATTTATAACATTTCTAAAAGTTACTTCCAAATATTACATTTTCTGGATTTATTCCTTCTGTGGAGAAAATTAATAGGAAAATGAAGTTCTCTGCAGAACGTGAGAGGCTTGTGGAAAGCCTTTGTTGTAAATGAAGACCTCTTGCCACTCAGCAGGTGACTTGAGGTCACCTCCCAAAGAGAAGAAAAATCCTTGCAGGGAAATGGGCAATGGAAGACAATTTCAGAAACATTAGGCAGCGTTCAACCATGATCCCTCTCCAGCCAGTGCCAAAAAAGCCTCCTTGATCTCAGCAAGAACCCAAGTGAACTCATCTTTCCTTCTGAAACAGACAAAACTGTTTGATTTAGGAAAAAAAAAGAGAGTGGTTTATGGCTTTATTTTTCTGTGTAAGCTATCAGTGCACAAATTCAGGGGATTTAATAGTATGGAGAGGTGAGGAGTGTTATCCAAAGTCTTTTGAGTTAAAGACAACTGTTTCTACTAATTGAATTGAAAATGTCAATGCAACACTGCCTTGGATCCTGGTGGGTGGATAGAAAGGTTATGGGTGAACTGAAAATAATTGTACTTGTGGAAGGGGCTGCTGGCCAGTGGAATAGCTTCATTTTCTTACTAGTGGCTCCCTTGGTGAAGGTAACTTTTCTCACAGAAGTAAGAGCAGATCTGCTGGCAGGAGTGCTGCCTATGTGCATCACTGCAAGAGAACAGGGTTAGCAATGAATCACCATGCCACTGCTTAAAGGAACCCAGTTCACCTTGGCTGAAATAAGTTGAGGCTCACTTAGTTCTCTCTAGACAACAAAAAGAAGGAGACAGTTTCCAGCAGATGGACAAAGACAAGTACCAGAGATGAGGTCAGGGACAATGACCTCTTCTAATGGGGTACATATGAGTCAGGAACAGGACATTGCTCCACAACTGGGCAGAAGTTTTGAGTTACTGTGAAATTTTCTTAAGGCAGGAGCATTACCATGGACTGAATTCATTCAAATCAATCAATCAAACTGAAAACAAGGAATAAAAAAGTAAATATTTCTGAGCAGGGTAAGTTTTAACAACCATGACTTGAAAGCCATTTGGCTGATTTTCCTCAATATTTGCAAAACTAAGATACACCTGGCAAGCTTCAGGCTCAAACAGCTTTCCAAGCCAAAGTTATGATGAAGAGATGGAAAGAAGGTGCTATAACTGAGGCCAGCTTTAGCCTTAACCACTGAGATGTTGCTGCTTCCCCCTAACATCTTCAAGCTATGTTAAAGCACACAATAAATGGATTAAAATCATCCCATAAAATGGAATGTTTGTAGAACTTTGGTCAAATAGTATATTTCATAGAATCATAGAATGATCTGGGTTGGAGAGGACCTCCAAAGGTCATCTAGTCCAACCCCCTCTCCAGTCAGCAGGAGCATCCTCAACTAGATCAGGATGCCCAGAACCCTGTAGAGCCTCACCTTAAATATCTCCAGGGATGGGGACCCAACCACTTCCCTGGGCAACCTGTTCCAGTGTTCCACTACCCTCATCGTAAAGAACTTGTTCCTAACATCCAATCTAAATCTTCTCTTCTCTAGTTTGAAGCCATTGTCCCTCATTCTATCACTGCAGGCCTTTGTAAACAGTCTCTCTGCATCCTTCCTGCAGCCCCCTTCAGGTACTGCCAGGCTGCTATTAGGTCTCCCCAGGGCTTTCTCTTCTCCAGGTGGAACAACCCCATCCACCATAGAAACATTAAAGAGAATCCTAGAATTCTACAATGGGTTATGCTGGGAGGGACCTCAGAGATCCTATACTCCAAGCCCCACGCCATGGGCAGGGACACCTCTCAACTAGACTCAGATGCTCAAAGCCTCATCCACCCTGGCCTTGAACACCTTCAGGGAGGAGGCATTCACAGCCTCCCTGGGCAACCTGTTCCAGAGTCTCACCACCCTTCTAATGAAGAACTTCTTCCTAAGAGCCAGCCTAAACCTACTCTCCCTCAGTTTCAAATCATTTCCCCTTACCTGTGTCTAGACACTCTTAGGAAAAGTCCCTCTCCAGACTTCCTGTAGGATCCCTTCAGGTATTGGAAGGCAGCTGTAAGATTCCCCCAGAGTCTTCGCTTCTCCTGGCTGAACAACTTCAGGTCCCTCAGCCTATCCTCACAGCAGAGGTGCTCCAGCCCTTGGATCATCTTTGTGGCCCTCCTCTGGACTCAGGACACTGGAACTGGATGCAGTATTGAAGGTGAGGTCTCAGCAGAGCAGAGTCATGGGGCAGAATCCCCTCTCTTGCCCTGCTGCCCACACTCCTCTGGATGCAGCCCAGCACACAGCTGCCTTGTGGGCTGCATGAGGGCACTGCCAGCTCATGGGGAACTTCTCATCAATCAACACCCCCAAGGCTTTTTCTTCAGAGCTGCTCTCAACCCACTGTGTACCCATCCTGGATCTGTGCCTGGGATACAGCTATATCTCAAATCTTTTCTTTCCCAGAGATGGAGACAGCACAGTTTGCTCAGCAGACTGACAGTTTCTGTGTGGTGCATCAGGAGGAAGTAAGGTCCAGCTACATTTAGCACCTGAAAGTGCAGCTTTTTCTGCCATGATATTTCTTGACTCTCCCATGACGAGGAGGGTTTCGTTCCAGAAGCTCTGAAAGTTGAGTTTCTTTGCAAGTAATTTAAAAAGATTTTTGGAAGATGTTATTTAAAAAAAAGGCAAAGCACAAAAATATTTTTTTTTACATCTTGTCTGTTCCCAAACAACAACAACAAAAAGACATCAGCCTTTATTAGTTGTACTTTTGGCTTTCCCAGTGTATGGAATGTTTTCTCACTTAACTGAATACCAAGGAAAGAGGCTAGCAGATGTGTAATTAGCTCCCAGCTAGGAGTAGCACAGCTCTGCACAGCAGCAATCCTATAGCCACTAATCTCACTGCTGTCTTCTACAGTAGGAAGAAATGAGCCAGGCCACAGTCTCTTGAACCTCATCAGTCAGGGAGAGTGAGGGACTCTCATGGACCCAGGGTGCAGAGCCCTCAGGATGTTAGCTGTATTGCTCTCATTTGCTTCAAGACTTTTCCTAAGACCTAATTCCCTCACCCTGCTGTAAAAGTGATAATAATAAAAAGGTCTATGATTCACAGCAAACCACTGTATCTTAAGTTAAACAAGTACCTAAGTGCTCTGCTGAATTGAGGCCAAGGGTGGATTACTGGGAGAGCTGGGCAGTCTTCCCATCTCCAGCCAGTTCACCAAGTAGGCTCAGGCTAATCATGGAGTTGTTCTGGGGCTTAGTTTCCTGCATGTTTATCATAGGGTCTCTCTTCTGACTGGTAAAGATAGGGAGATAATGAGGGAGCATGAAAAAACCTCTTCAGAACATCATGGAAGGGAAAAATTGCTGTAGGGGAAACAGCCTTCTCTGTGTTTTGTTTTTTTTTAGTGTCTGGACTCTACTGAGTATTAATGAAAATCAGGTAGCTTTTTAGCAGAGCCCACTTGCACTTTAAGAGGCAAGAGTGTGGTCTGAATCCCACAGAAAACAGTGGAAGAAGCTCCAGCACTGCACACGACTAGCAGCCCAGAATGGTCAGGCTGTGCTGCCTTCAAGCAGCCTCATCACCCTGCCAGCACTGGCCTACTGTAGGAGGTGAAGCCAGCAGAGTTTGTGTAGGCTGTTGATTTGTGCCATACAGCAGCCTGGAAAGTTAACTCAGACCCTTTTGCAATGGTTCATTAAAAGGGGAGTGGAACAAAGCCTTTGGCAGTCTCTGCTCGGCTTGCAGTGGGGGAATTTCCTCTGATCAGATACAGGGCTTTTAAGGCTGTTTTGCATTTCTCTGATTCCTACCTGGCAAAAAGTGGCTAGTGAAAGAGCAAGGGTGTCACTGTGGAGATATTTATATTGATAGGAAAGGAGCTTGGTTACCATGTAGCAGTTTGCAAGAGCAGACTTTTCTTTTTAACACTTTTTCTGCTTGGCAATTTATATTCCATTTTGCAGAGTCAGAGCAAAATAGCTTAGTGTCTTGAATTGCAAGAGAGCTATCCTGAGTGCTTGTGTTTACTGTATCTCCTGAAATAGGCATAAAAACTCTTTACTGGGAAGAGTTTGTACCACAATATTAGTTTTGTATCATGACAGACAGGAAAATGTAAACATGCTGATCCATCCTCTGCAAGATAAAAGGTGAGGTGAGGTACTCTCCTGATGAGCAGCTGCTGGCTGATGTTGTAGGCACAGTGGTGGAGATCATAGAATCATAGAATTGTTAGGGTTGGAAGTAACCTCAAAGATCATCCAGCTCCAACCCCCCTGCCATGGGCAGGGACACCTCACACTACAGCAGGTTGCTCACAGCCACATCCAGCCTGGCCCTCAAAACCTCCAGGGATGAGGCTTCCACTACCACATCCCTGGGCAACCTGTTCCAGTGTCTCACCACCCTCATGGGGAAGAACTTCTTCCTAACATCCAATCTGAATATACCCATTTCTATTTTTTTTCCATTCCCTCTAGTGCTATCACTACCTGACACCCTAAAAAGTCCCTCCCCAGCTTTCCTATACGCCTTTTAACATAGTGGAAGGCCACAAGAAGGTCTCCTCAGAGCCTTCTCTTCTCCAGACTGAACAGCCCCAACTCTCTCTGTCTCCATAGCAGAGGAGCTCCAGCCTCTGATCGTCCTCACAGCCCTTCTCTGAACATGTTCCAGCACCTTCAGATCCTTCCTATAATAAGGGCTCCAGAACTGGACACGGTACTCCTGGTGGGGTCTCACCAGCATGGAGTAGAGGGGGAGAATCACCTCCCATCTTAATACTACATTGCAGTGCAGCTAGAGAAAAAGAAAATGCCAACGTTACTGTCTGTGGAGTCTGAGTTGCAGTTCTGAAGGAGAAAACACTGTTGTTTGGTTCTGTTGGGGTTTTAAAAGCTCTTTTCTCTTATAATAAGCAGCCATGTTTTGTTTATCCCTAGATAAAGCAGCACTGTAGCATACTTCTGGTTCTGTGACCTCCTCAAAACCTTTCTGCAGGCATTTCCTGATTCCTGAGTTCTGCAGCTTTAGAACCACAGAAGGCTTCTGAAGAGTAGTGTGTATCAGCAAGATTTCCTTTTTTTCTCTAGCACATTCACAGATCAGTCCAGCAGGAAATAGCACAGACTGGAGCAACTACTTTTGCTCAGGATCCCCTTCCTGCAAGGACAGAATTCCCAAGTTCTGGTCTCACCCCCAGTTCTGGCTCGCTTTGTGTGCGAACGAGGCGTGAGGTAGCTGGGGCCAACGTGCAGACAAAGGATTAGCACCCGTGGGGAATGAGCTGTTTGCAACTCCCCCTGCATAGCTGTGGATTTGAAGGCTTATTTCCTTGCCTCTTTGGCGGTAAGTGAAGGGGAAAATCCAGTCGACCAAAATGGAAATAGGGTCAACGGGAAGCAGTTGTGGAAAAGGAGTTTGTGAAAGGAGGTTATAACAAGGATGTGTCCCCTGGGAGTAGCTTTCAGGACCCACCCTCCTGGCTTTGCTAGGGATGCACAGGAGACAGCAAGCCATAGAAGCTCTCAGGTGATTTCTAACCATGGGAAAGATCTCCTGAGCTGTTTGCCAGCTTATATGGCAGAACATCTTTGCCTGAACCAAGCCTGCAGGCAAAGAAGTAGATAATTGAAAACTGGGCCTTGTCATGGCTTCCAAGGTATGATGTGTGAAGAGGTCTTAATCCTGACAGACAGCAAGTCCAAGACAGGGTTTGCCAATTCTTGGGTTGGAAACACACTATTTAGAGAAGACTTAATGCAGGGACAAGTCTTATGACAGAAAGAGCGAATTCAAAAGATAAGCAGGATATTTAAGCCAGAACAATTCAGTTGCAGAAAAAAACCTGCTAAAAATAGGAAGTTCCATGGAAACATGAAGAATTATATTTTTTGTCACTGTGAGGGTGACAGAACACTGGAGCAGGCTGCCCAGGGTGGGTGTGGAGTCTCCCTCTGGAGATACTCAAAACCCACATAGATGTGTTCCTGTGTGATCTGCCCCGTGTGATGCTGGACTGGATGATCTTTTGAGGTGCCTTCCAGCCCCTAGCGTTCTGTGATTCTGTGAAATTTAGGCAGTGTCCACTAAGTGCATTGTTCAGCTGGGATGGATATTGGTCCTGGAGCTAATGAGAGAGGATGTGATTCATCCCTTACTAAAGTCTCATGGAATGATAAAAACCATTAATCCATGTGTGCCATCAAAATATATACTCCATCAAGGATGTAAATTCTGATGTCTAGAGAGAGAGAGAGAGAGAATTCATAGTAATTACACCGTGACAGAAGAACACAGCTTGTGTGTTTAGGTATGTCAGCTGTCCAGCTGCACTTCAGTGCCTTTCAGCATATCCATTACATTTGCATAGGATGTATCAAAATTAATATGTCCTTAACTCATCCCTATTTCTGTGGGCAATGCAGTGGGCTGCATGTATACTCACGTATGCCTCTGTAGGGATGATATAAGCACACATTCATTCCGAGCATTTTAATATAGTTAAAACCCTGTGCCAAAAATGTACACCATCTGTTTTCAATCAAAATAGCCTGTTTCAGAGGAAAGGGAGTGTTGTCTGCTGATCAGAGTGGAGGAACTAAAGAGCCAGGGGCTCATGAAATCCATTCTCAAATCATAGAATCATAGAATTGTTAGGGTTGGAAGGGACCTCAAGGATCATCTGGTTGCAACCCCCCTGCCATGTGCAGGGACACCTCACACTACAGCAGGTTGCTCACAGCCACATCCACCCTGGCCTTCAAAACCTGCAGGGATGAGGCTTCCACCACCACCTCACTGAGCAACCTGTGCCAGGGTCTCACCACCCTCACAGGGAAGAACTTCTTCCTAAAATCCAATCAGAATCTACCCATTTCTAGGGTTTTTTTTCCATTCACCCTCATCCTATCACTGCCTGACACCCTAAAAAATCCCTACCCAGCTTTCTTGTAGGCTCCCTTCAGATACTGGAAGGCCACAATAAGGTCTCCTCGGAGCCTTCTCTTCTCCAGACTGAACAGCCTCAACTCTCTCAGTCTGTCTCCATAACAGAGGAGCTCCAGCCCTCTGCTCATCCTCATGGCCCTTCTCTGGACACATTCCAGCACCTCCAGATCCTTCCCATAATAGGGGCTCCAGAACTGGATGCAGTACTCCAGGTAGGGTCTCACAGGATGTTGCAATGGGAAACATAATTAGTATATACTTCTTGTTATATCATCATGGGATGGCTGAAGAGTGGAGTTTACTGCAGAAGTCCAGACTGGGATTTGTTTCAGAGGACATATGTAGCAGTTATGGCTCATTATAGCCAAAATTCATTTTTGAATGGGAGTACCCTTCACAAAGTTAATGGGGGAAAAAATGGTGCTCTGCCAGCCCAGCCAACACTGTAAACGTTTTCACACTCTGTTGAACAGGGTTTCCACGGTGACAGCCCTATACCAGTGGGTGAAATACATGCTGTACCTAATTTTCAGCCTGAAATAGGAAAATACAAATGGGTATGGGGGATTTTCTGGCAGGTTCCCTGTGGAGAAAGCCTAGCTTCACTGAAGGCAATGACAATACTGCTATTAAGATAATTAGGACAAGATTTCACCCCCATCCGCTTCTTTAGCCTCAGTGTATCCCTTTCAGGATGCAGCATCAGCAGGGACTGATCAGCCCACCCCACAGTGCTTCCTCTTGGGCATGTTGGGCACATTTGCAGTGCAGCACAGAAGAATATTTCTTCCTGTGCTTGGTGGGAGTGCTCCTGGTGTGGTAGCAGGCAGAATGCTAAGGGTGTTCCATTCTCCTGGTCTCCCACCACCCTTACCTGCTGAACAATTGTCACTATAAATACAGAGTGGGGGATGAGGTGATAGAGAGCAGCCCTGTGGAAAAGGACTTGAGGGTACTGGTCTGCATCAAAAGAAACAGATCCGGAGGGGTGATTCTGCCACTCTACTCTGGTCAGACCTCACCTGGAGGACTGTGTCCAGGTCTGGAGCCCTCAATATATGAAGGACATGGACCTGATGGAGCAGGTCCAGAGGAGGGCCACAAAAATGATCAGTAGGTTGGAGCACCTCTCCTATGAGGACAGGCTGAGGGAGCTGGGGTTGTTCAGTCTGGAGAATAGAAGGCTCCAGGGAGACCTAATAGCAGCCTTCCAGTACCTGCAGGGGACCTACAAGAAGGATGGAAAGAGACTATTACAAAGGCCTGCAGTGATAGGATGAGGGGCAATGGCTTCAAACTAGAGAAGAGCAGATTCAGATTGGATGTTAGGAACAAGTTCTGCACCATGAGGGTGGTGGAACACTGGAACAGGTTGCCCAGAGAGATGGTTGGGTCCCCATCCCTGGAGATATTCAAGGTGAGGCTCTATAGGGCTCTGGGCAGATTGATCTAGTGGAGAATGTCCCTCCTGACTGCAGAGGGGGTTGGACTAGATGACCTTCAGAGGTCCCTTCCAACCCAGACCATGCTATGATTCTATAACGATTGTATGACTCCCAAAATCATCAAGATCACACAGTTCCAACCCCCCTGCCATAGGCAGGGACACCTTCCGCTAGACCATCTTGCTCAAGACCTCATCCAACCTGGCCTTGAACACCTCCAGTGAAGGAGCATCCACAACCTCCCTGGGCAGCCTTTTCCAGTGTCTCATCACCCTCACTGGAAAGAATTTCTTCCCAATCTCCAGTCTCAATCTGCCCTCCTCAAGCTTCAATCCATTCCCTCTCAACCTCCCACTACAAGCTCCTGTACAAAGCCCTTCCCCAGCTTTCTTGTAGGTCCCCTTCAGGTACTGGAAGCTTGCTCATCTAAGTGGGCTTGGTGTAGTGACATACATGTTAAAGCAAGGAAAAGACAAGGCAGTCTGGATCTCATGGCTACTAAGTGGTTTTGCAGTTTTGTCACTCACAGAACTGCTTTTACCCAAATGAGTGAGGACAATGTGCAACATAAAAGTTATGTTAGAGACACAAACCAGTGAGATTCAAACTCTAGGCTGTGAGAATTGTATATCCAAGCTGTCATCTTCTTGTCTTTGTGGCTGTAAATGTAGCTGCTCTTTGGATCCCAGCCCCTCTATTTTGAAGTGTGAGACACTGGAACAGGTTGTTGAGATATGGGGACAGGTTGGTGAGACACTGGAACAGGTTGCACAAGGAGGTTGTGGATGCCCCCTCCCTGGAGGTGCTCAAGGCCAGGTTGGACAGGGTCTTGATCAACCTGGTGTGGAACTAGATGATCTTTAATGTCCCTTCCAACCCAAACCTTTCTATGACATGCTTTTAAAATACAGCTCTCAACCCTCTTTCAAGCCTACAGAGAGTTCCCATCCTACACAAGAGAGTTCCTATCATGTGTTTGTGCCATATTACATTTCAGCTGCTTGGACTCAGAGCATTGAAGATAAACTTGCTAACCATGATAAGCTTTTCTTTGGTTCTTGAACATCTGTAAACCAAGATTGCTCTTTAAAGGAGGTGCAATTGCCAACCAAACGAGAGCAGCTTCTAATTGCAGACTACCACAAAGAAGTAAGTAGGGAAGTTTCAGACAAGGAGGGTAGGCTTTGGTGTGAAGAGACCAAAGATCTAAATCCTGCTTTCTGCTTATGATCACCTGTACCTGAAAGAGGAAGGAGAAGATACACTTAGGATATAGATCTCTTGTGTGCATTTGCTATTCATGCAGTAAAATCATGCAAATGCACCAGGGGCTCTTCTTATGCACAGACTCAGGCTTTGGAAAGAGACAGGTTTTGCTCTTACGAGCCACTTGTTTTTCTGCCTCTCTGTGGTGACTTCTAGCAGGCAGGCATGAAATCAGGGTGTGTTGCCAAAGGAGCAGCAGCCAGCTCTGGGGCCAGGGCCAAGAAGCAGTGATAGGGAAGGAGCTGATGAAGGTTGCTGCCTCTCAGCATGCCCCGTGTGGAGGGCAGTGGATTCCTGGGTCTGACCTTGAGCAGTCAGGAAGAGGATGAGGAGGCTGAGCCAGGCAACTCAGCTCCCTGCAGAGGCCACAGCCCTGGTGCAGGGCAGGGCTTGTTGTAGGTTGTCTTTAGCAGTGCCCTCCACTGAACCGAAGCAGACAGAAGCTTGGAAGGTCTGCTGGGTTCCTGGGTTTTGAGGACACTTGTCTGACCCAAATAGCAAAGGTTTCACACATTGCCAAATGCACTGGACATGTCAACAAACACACAAAAATGTTTGACTTACCACCAGGCTTAAAAAAAAAGAAAAAGAAAAAAAGAAGAAAAGAAAAGATGAAGAATGTGGAAGGAAATAAACTGCAGATTTTTCCCTGGGCAATCCCAAGGAGCATGACTTTTAAATTACTCTCACTCCCTAAGCCCCAAGTTGTTCTGCAGTCTGTTGGTGATGGTGTTCTCAGGAACTTGCAATGAAAATAAACTCTGTTCTCTTTCATAATGCTCTTCCACTGTGTCCAGGGATGTCCAATGCCTGGCAGTGTCCAGAAAGGCCTTCTGATTTCAGTTCATGCAAACTCCCCCTCAGAAAAGAAGGTAAAGGTGTCCAGTTCTGGAGCCTCTATTACAGGAAGGATCTGGATGTGCTGGAACACATCCAGAGAAAGGCCATAAGGATGAACAGAGGGCTGGAGTTCCTCTCCTATGAGGACAGACTGAAAGAGTTGGGGTTGTTTAGTCTGGAGAAAAGAAGGCTCCGAGGAGACCTTATTGTGGCCTTCCAATATCTGAAGGGAGCCTACAAGAAAGCTTGGGAGGGACTTTTTAGGGTGTCAGGTAGTGACAGGACTGGAGGGAATGGAACAAAATTAGAAATGGATAGATTCAGATTGGATGTTAGGAAGAAGTTCTTCCCCATGAGGGTGGTGAGACCCTGGCACAGATTGCCCAGGGAGGTGGTGGAAGCCTCATCCCTGGAGGCTTTGAAGGCCAGGCTGGATGTGGCTGTGAGGAACCTGCTGTAGTGTGAGGTGTCCCTGCCCATGGCAGGGGGATTGGAACTAGATGATCCTTAGGGTCTCCTCCAACCCTAACAATTCTATGATTCTACGAAAAGAGAAACCTACTCCAATTCTTTATTCACATAAGATAGATGCAGTTTGGGGATGATGTTTTGATTCTGGAATCCTGCAGTTGTTTCAAGCAGTAAGGCAGCATTGCTGGTACCCCACTGAAGAAGGATCATAGAAGGGGATATGGTTTTTAATATTTTAGGCACAACTCTGCTGCCATTCAGCCAGGCCTGGACAGGCTGGAGAGTTGGATGGGGACAAACTGAATGAAATCTAACAAGGCCAAGTGTAGAGTCTTGCATCTGGGAAAGAACAACTCCATGGACCAGTGTAGACTGGAGACTGACCTGTGGGAGAGCAGTGAAAGGGAAAGGGACCTGGGCGTGCTGGTGGACAGAAGAATGCCCATGAGCCAGCCATGTGCCCTTGTGGCAAAGAAAGCCAATGGCATCCTGGAGTGGATTAGAAGGGGTGTGGTTAGTGGGTTGAGAGAGGTTCTCTTCACCTCCTAGTCTGTCCTGATGAGGCTTCATCTGGAATATTGTGTCCAGTTCTGGGTCCCTCAGTTCAATCAGGACCTCAAGAAACTGCTTGAGAAAGTCCAGAACAGAGTCAAAAGGAGCTGAAGGCAGTGGAACCTCTCCCTGCTGAGGAAAGGCTGAGGAAGCTGGGGCTCTTTAGCTTGGAGCAGAGGAGCCTGAGAGGTGACCTCATTCATGTTTATAAAGATGTGCAGGGCAGTGTCAAGAAGGTGGAGCCAGGCTCTGCTCAGTGATGCCCAATGACAGGACCGGGGCCGATGGGTGCAAGCTGGAGCAGAGGTTCCATGGGAACAGAAGGAAAAACCTATTCACTGTGGGGGCACGTGGAGCAGGCTGCCCAGAGGGGTTATGGAGTCTTCTTCTCTGGAGACTTTCAAAACCCACCTGGATGTGTTCCTGTGTGACCTGCCGTAGGTAATGCTGCTCTGGCAGGGGGGTTTGGACTGGATGATCTTTGGAGGTCCCTTCCAATCCCTAACATTCTGTGCACTGCCTTTGTCATGTGGATGCTACATGGTGTGAAGGTCTGACATAACTAACAGCTGCTCTGTCAGTGCTTGGAACATGAAGTCATCACAACACACCACAGTATTTTCTGCTCAAGGGTTGAATTGAGCTAGTATGTGCTGGTCTCCTTTGCCAGTCTCTGCTGCTATTTGTGTCAAGCTCTTTTTCACATACAAAGTGCAAAAGCAGAACTCGAGGCAAGCAACGCCTTATGCTACAGCAAATCTTCACAAGTGTTATGTGTGTGATTTGAGTCTCACATTGGGATCAGTATCTGACTCCTGCTTTTGCTTTATTACAGCTCATCAGAGCCTGGGCTGTGATGAGAACCATCTCAGGTGAGACAGAGGAGGAAAGCTGCAGTGTGTCAGACATGAAAGCTCTGCATAGCCAGCAGGTTGAGGGAGATGATTCTCCCCCTCCACTCTGGTGAGACCCCACCTGGTCTGTGTCCAGTTCTGGAGCCCCTGTTACAGGAAGGATCTGGAGGTGCTGGAACATGACCAGAGAAAGGCCACTAAGATGATCAGAGGGCTGGAGCTGCTCTGCTATGAGGACAGGCTGAGAGAGTTGAGGCTGTTCAGTCTGGAGAAGAGAGGGCCCCAAGAAGACCTAATTATGGCCTTCCAGTATCTGAAGGGGGCTACAAAAAAGCTGGGGAGGACCTTTAAGGGTGTCAGGGAGTGACAGGACTCCCTAGTCACAATGTAAAAAAAAAACAAACAAACAAACTAGAAATGGGTAGATTCTGATTGGATGTTAGGAAGAAATTCTTCCCCATGAGGGTAGTGAGACACTGGCACAGGTTGCCCAGGGAGGTGGTGGAAACCTCATCCCTGGAGGTTTTGAAGGCCAGGCTGGGTGTGGCTGTGAGCAACCTGCTGTAGTGTGAGGTGTCCCTGCCCATGGCTGGGAGATTGGAGGCTGTGATCTCTGAGGTCTCTTCCTACCTAAGCCATTCTAGGATTCTATGAAGTTTGTGACTGTCAGATTGCTATCAGAGTTTCAAAATGCACTCACTGCTTCCACAAGTGCAAAGCAATCCTAAATAATAAATGCAAAATGTCAGTGCTACCCTTTATCAGCTCAGACATTGTCTTTAAAGGTGTCATTAGCTATGCCCTTAAATTCTTTCAAGAGATCTGGAAGCAGAGTCTGGAGTCTCATATCTCACAATATGAGAGCCCTGGAAAGGGAATTTCTCTTTTGTATTTGAGGTTATACATCTCAGAGTTCAATCTTCTTTTATTCTGTAAACTCTTTAGACTTCTATGTGTCATTGCCCATCTTACCTTGTGCAAATAGTTGTTCTTCGTGTCTCCCCAAGCAGGGTTGCCACACTGAACTGATTTAGAAACCATATTCAGAGCATAGTTCCCTAATGCTTTACCCATTGGCTTTCCTGGACAAGAAGCAGACTTGTTTCTGTCTTAGTTCTCTGAAAGCACAGATCTTGGTAGTCCTGAATTTTTATTGGTGCAATTGTAGCTTTCAGTCCTTATGCTATCAGTGAAGTGAGATTTTTTCCTTCCAGCCTCTTGAACTACAGAGCAGATAAAATCCCAGTCTTTTTCTACCTCAAGCACTGCCCTATCCTGCAGGATTAAGGACAGAAGATGGAGACTGGCAGATCCTCCATGGTCACCTCTGACTTCACAGAGTCGACATAATTCACAGCGTTTGCGACTACGTCTTGGGCAGGACTTTGATCAGCACATTTGCAGAGATGGCTGAATTTTGGTTTGACACCTTGCTGATCTCTGCTGGCCTTCCGAAACAGGCTGTGAGTCATAAAGCATTCCCTGGAAGGCAAACCTCACTGGTTAGCAAGCTCTCAAGGAAACCTGTGTTAGTTTTAAAGGACAACATTTTCCTTTCATTCCCTCCTCCCTTCCAGACACTCTCTCTGTTTATTTTTCATTCTGCCCCCAAAACTTCTTTGTTTATATCCTGCATTTTGGAAGTGTCTTTCTTCTCCTTCATCTAACTGCTCTTTTATTCCACAGGGTTACTCTGAAGAGGCGAGCAAGATCTGGAAAGAATCAGACATTTACGTTGATAATGTTCCAGCCGGATTAGCAAATGTTTGGAAAAGACCTCATGCTTTGGGCACCAACTGCTCTCTGATTGGGGTAAAACACTTTCATGACTGGGGTTATTGCTCAGGAGAGGGTTGGTTTTTGTTTTTCCTTTACAGTATCTGGTGCTAGTTATTATCAAAGACAGATTGCTGGACTGTGTGGGCTGTCACTGGGCTAGTCCAGCCTGGCAGTTCTCATCTCTCTCTCTTTCTGAATGTGAATGCAGACACATTTCAGCCTAAGATGGGTGTTCTTTGTTGATGCATGCAGGATAAATAATGAGGTACACTCTGCAAAATGAGTTTGTTAGAAGAAGTAACTGGTGACCTTTGTATCTGTTGCTGAACTGAATCCTCAGTTCCATTGGAAGAGAAGGATCCACTGAGCTTTCCACATATTTTAAAACATCTGTAATCACAGGCAACAAAGATTTAGCAGAATGCTGCAGTTGTCTGGGCTTAGATGTGAGGCAAGGTTACATGTAGAGCCCAGACAATGCACTCACAGCTAACTTTTTGACCTCATTCTAGATGTGGGGTTTGATCACTGCAGAATCTGTGTCATGAAGTTGAGAATGCCAGTAGACTTTAGATGGGGAGTTGATCCCATAGGCACTTCTTTAGCTGAACTGGAATAATTGCTTCCTTTCCTCTTGTGTTTCTTCAAGGAATTTTTATATGTCGTATTCTTGGAGTTTCCTGTTGACCAGAGCAGGAAGCCATACAGCAAGTTGCAGCCAGATTTCAGGGACAAAGCTGATTAACTCTGGTGAAGCTGTAATGCAAATCCCATCCCATTTAATTCCTCAGCTTGCCTCCATGCTGCTTGGTATTCCCTCTGCAGACACAGCCCTACATTACCAAATGACACAACACCACCCAGCAGCCTCATAGCAATCCAGCAGAGCCTGGGGGCTGCCGGTTCACACCACACCGTTTTGAGGTGAAATTCCCTCCTCAGCAGAGGGGCTTCTCAAATGGCACGTGATGCTCGAGTCCCTCAGAGCTGTGCAAAGCAAAGAAGGCTTGTGCTCTGCAGAAGGGAGCTTGCTGTGTCCTGCTGAAGTGCTGCTTACTTATTCTGTTGCCTGGATATTGAATTAATAAGTGTTGTGCCATCAGCTGTCTGGTGTGGATATCGGTGTGTGCAGGCACACACCTATACTTACAGCTTAGAATCACAGAATCATAGAATTGTTTGGATTGGAAGGGACCTCAAGGATCATCTAATTCCAACCCCCCTGCCATGGGCAGGGATACCTCACAGTAGATCAGGTTGCTCAGAGCTAGGTACAGGATGGCCTTCAAAACCTGCAGGGATGAGGCTTCCACCACCTCCCTGGACAACCTGTGCCAGTGTCTCACCACCCTCATGGGGAAGAATTTCTTCCTAACATCCAATCTGAATCTACCCATTTCTCTGTCTTTCCATTCCCCCTAGTCCTATCACTACCTGACACCCTAAAAAGTGCCTCCCCAGCTTTCTTGTAGCCCCCTTAAGATACTGGATGGCCACCATAAGGTCTCCTCGGAGCCTTCTCTTTTCCAGACTGATTAGTCCCAACTCTCTCAGCCTGTTCTTGTAGCAGAGGAACTCCAGCCCTCTGATCATCCTCATGGCCCTCCTCTGGTATGGTAATCTTTTACTTGCAGAGACCTTGTATGGTGGCAGTGAGCTGCTGATATGGTAAGGAAAACAATGTAAAAGCAAAAACCCCCTCTGCTGACGTCTCTACGTCCACATCAGCATAAATGAAATGAGAATTTAACTTGGAGTTGTCAAAAGGTTATTAGGCCCAGGCTTAAGAGGAAGCCTGATGATGTAGTCTAGCTGTGTTCCACAGACATTGCCACACCTCTGGGAGCTGCATATTCACAGACAGAGACGGTTTGACCTCATCCAATTTATACATTTGATCTAATGCTCTAGAGGTCATCTAAAAATAGAGATCTGGGGAGAGGAAGACAGCTAATGCTGCTGAGCCACAGACCAACAAAAGCTGCTCTCCTTCTTCCAGGCTCTTTTCTCTCCCTGTGCTAGGCTTCAGCTCCAACTTCTTTACAGTAAAAAATTGCTTTTATCACAGATCCCCTCAGAATAGATAACTTCATGCTTAATAAGTCTAAAAGAAGATTTGTCAGCCCTTCATGAATAACCAGATGTTGGGGAAAGGATGGTGTGTGTCATTTCCCTGAGCAAACATTCTTGGCATTTATGCATTTCCTCACATATCTCCTTAAAAAAAAAAAAAAGGAAAAAGATTGTGTGTAAATTTAGTGCTGACAAAACTGAGGGCCTGGGAGAAAATGGATTACTCATTCCTTTGGTAATTACAGTTGGTCAAGGCATAGAAGCTCTGTTTTAGGGAAATGTGACACTGAAACATTACTTTTCATTCTGATTCAGAATACTTAAAGCAAAAATACTGCCATAGAGCAGAAAATCCAAGACAGCATTGTTTCTGAGCTCTGCTATGAAGATAGATTGTGAGAGTTGGGGCTGTTCAGTCTGGAGAAGAGAAGACTCCGAGGAGACCTTATTGTGGCCTTCCAGTATCTGAAGGGGGCTACAAGAAAGCTGGGAAGAGGGTTTTTAGGGTGTCAGGTAGTGATAGAACTAGGGGGAATGAAGCAAAACCAGAAGTGGGTAGATTCAGATTGGATGTTAGGAAGAAATTCTTCCCCATAAGGGTGGTGAGACCCTGGAACAGGATGCCCAGGGAGGTGGTAGAAGCCTCATCCCTGCAGGTTTTTAAGGCCAGGCTGGATGTGGCTGTGAGCAACCTGCTGTAGTGTGAGGTGTCCCTGCCAATGGCAGGGGGGTTGGAGCTGGATGATCCTTGAGATCCTTTCCAACCCTAACAATTCTATGATTCTATGATTCTTTTTATTTGAAACTTTCAAGGCTTAGTGTTTCTTTCACAGTATTTTTAGTTTTCATTAACTTATGGAGGCTACTGATGGAAACCTGCTTTTAAGTCATTGAATGCCACTTCTATGGACTGGGCTAGAAAAGAGAATTACAGAATCACAGCATCACAGAATATATCTAGTTGGAAGAAACCCTGAAGGTCATCCAGTCCAACCCTCCACTCTGCATAGAAGGTTTAACACTAAACATGTCCCTAAGCATCAGGTCCACAGGCTGTTTAAACACCTTCAGGGATGGTGACTCCAGCACTGCCATGAGCAGACCATTCCAAGGTCTGAGAACTCTTTCAGTGAAGAAATATTCCTAGCATTCAGCCTCAACTTTCCCTGGCACAGCTTAAAACCATTTCCTCTGGTCCTGTCTCTTGCCACCAAGGAGAAGAGGCTGCCCCCTCCTCACACCAATCTCCCTTCAGGGAGCTGTAGAGAACAATGAGGTCTTCCCTCATCCTCCTCTTCTCCAGATTAAACACCCCCAGCTCCCTCAGACTCTCCTCATAGCCTGGGTGCTCCAGACCCTTCACCAGCTTTGTTACCCTTCTCTGGACATGCTCCAGAACCTCAGTGTCTTTCCTGTAGTGAGGGACCCTGAACTGAACACCACACTTGAGGTGCGGCCTCACCAGTGCTGAGTACAGGGGGATGATCACCTCCCTGTTGCTGCTGGTCACTGTGTTTCTAATCCAAGCCAGGATGCCACTGGCTTTCTTGGCCACCTGGGGACACTGCTGACTCATGTTCAGTTGACTGTCAACCAAATTCATTCAGTACTAAAGAGCATCTGACAGTACTGCTGTGAAATGTGTTGAAATAGCATCTTTCAGTTATCCTCACTCATACGCAGTGCCTCAAGTTAGCTGACAGTGTGCCAGCAGTGATGGTTCATTTACTCTAGCACAGCTATTGGAATTCAATCATGGAAAGAGAAGAAGTTGTTCTTATTGAGATCAAGTTTTAAAACCTGCCAAGGCAAAATCCCATCCATTTCAACATTTCCCTGGAATCCCAAGATGCAATTTCAGATGTAACCAAACAGTGGATCAAAACCACTTTTATGTTTAGAAAATGTTACTTGAAATGCCTGTTTTGAGGAAAGGCTCAGGCAGTCATCCCTGGATTTCTGGAATTCTGTCCAAGCCCAAACAGCTCTTTGGTGTTTATGTGTGTTTGTTCTCTTTCACAGACTTCCCACAGTCATCCCTGTCAGTATTGGTATGTTACTGATAATTTCCACAGCGTAATCAAACACTCAGTTTACACGCATGTTGAAATACAAACCATTGAACTCCAGTAAATGAAAGCTCAGTTGCCTCATTCTGTACCTTGGGAACAGAACAGAAATTCACTCATTCACAGATTGCAATGAGTTGGAAGGGACTTTCAAAGGTCACCTTGTCCATCCCTGCCCCTGCACTCATCAGGGACACCTCCAACTAGGTCAGGCTGCCCAGGGACACATCAAGGCTGATCTTGAATGTCTCTAGGGACAGGACCTCAACCACATCCCTGGGCAACCTGTTCCAATATTTCACTACTCTCATTGTGCAGAACTTCCTCCTTATGTCCAACCCAAATCACCCCTGCTCCAGTTTCAAACCATTGCCCCTCATCCTATTACCACAAGTCCTTCTGAACACTCCCTCTCCAGTCTTCCTGTAGGTCCCCTTCAGATACTGAAATGTAGCTACAAGGTCTTCTCTTCTCCAGGCTAAAGAGCCCCAACTCTCACAGCCTGTCTTCATAGGTGCTTCAGTCCTCTCATCATTTTTATGGCCCTCCTCTGGATCCACTCCATCAGGTCAAAGTCTCTTTCATGCTGGAGGCCCCAGAGCTGGAGACAGTGCTCCAGGTGAAGTCTCACTAGAACAAGTATTAAAACACTTTTAATGAAACAAACATGATTCCAGTGATTCACCTGTGTTGCAAGAGGATTGAACAAAATAACTCCCTTGGAGACAATCTACCTGTCCTGGTGCTGCTGGGAAAGACTCCCAGACGAGCCATGGGCTGCAGGCCATCAGCAGCTGGCTGGAGTTGGCTGCAGGAGTGTCCCAGCACATGAGCATCACAAGCAGCATATGGAGGGAGTTTGCTGAGGAGAGAGGAGCCTCCTGCTAGGGTTTGTCCTCACTTTGCTCCTCTTCCTGCTCTCAGGGACTGCTGTCCTGAGTATAAATTTACATATCTCTTGTATTGCTATTGTTTAGCTATTTTGTTACATCCATTATCATTTCACTCTGTGGGTCTCCTCTCCTTTTCCTGATCCATCTTTCCCGCTGCTGAGGAGTCACTGGGTGATAGAACACTGCTGTGGTTTAGTCCCAGATGAGGGCTAAATGCAGACTGTACCATTACCCTCTTCTGAACTGGTGCTTGTCATCTTCTCTGGCTTGTGAGCCTGACGTGAAAGGGTGCAGTGCAGCAAACCCTGTGGGGCTCTGCAGATGTAATGGAGCAGTAGAGAACCATTGTAGAGAGAATGACTCTCTCCTCACTGAAGCAGGCAGGACACAGCAGCAGAGAGGGAGCAGAGCCAAGCCTGCAGCTGATAGGTATGGCTATTTTTTGTGTGTGGGAATTTCTCTGCCATGTGATTTTGCATGCTGCATAACTTTAAATGTCAGAGAGAGAAACCCTACCCAGAGCAGTTCATTAATCCACAACTGCCTCTTAATAACTGCTGCCAGAGAAGACAAATAGAAGTTAATGGACCAAATTTTGTCCTCTGTTAAGTCACTACGTTGGTGTTCCTGGTGACGTAAGCAAGGCTCCTGTGTAAGATGCTTTCATGTATTTATAGATCCAAACACACTGATTTGAAACAACACACAAGAGCAAAGTATTGATACTTCAACAGAAGCTGAGTCAGCAGTTCTGCCTTGCTGATTGCATCTAGGACATGCATTGTATTGTTAAAATAGTGCTCTGCACTTGTGCAGTGGATGTGTTTGGTGTATTTCAATGGGTAGCAGGGCAGTGTGGCCATCCAGGCGCTGCCCTGATGCCATGTGGCACCATTTGTGCATCTCCAAGATATGTTTCCTTATCCTGTCTGAGTATAATAAGGTCTGGATGAGATGGAATGTAACTAGGTGTCCAGATGGAGACAGGCAACAAGTGGTGTCCCTCAAGGGTCTGCACTGGGACCAGTGCTGTTCAATATCTTCAGCAATGCTATAGACAGCAAGACTGAGGCACCCTCAGAAATCATGCAAATGACACCAAGCTGAGTGGTGTGGTTGATAAGACTGAAGGTTGGGGTGAGTGCCATCCACAGGGACCTGGACAGGCTGGAGAGGTGGGCTGAGGAGAATTTCACGAGGTTCAATAAGGCAAAGTGTAAGGTCCTGTACCTAGGTCAGTGAAACCCTTGATACCAGTACATGCTGGGGTATGATGAGATTGAGAGCAGTCCTGCAGAAAGGACTTGGGGATGCTGGTGGATGAAAAACTGGACATGAGCCAGCAATGGGCACTTGCAGCACAGAAGGCCAATGGCAGCCTGGGCTGCATCAAAAGCAGCTTGGCCAGAGATAGAGAGAGGGGATTCTGCCACTCTGCTCTGGTGAGATCTCACCTGGAGTGTTGTGTCCAGCTGTGGGCCCCCCAACACAAGAGAGATGTGGACCTGCTGGAGTGGGTCCAGATGAGGCCCACAAAGGGCTGGAGCACCTCTCCTGTGGGACAGGCTGAAAGAATTTGGGCTGTTCAGCCTGGAGAAGAGAAGGCTCCAGGGAGACTTTATAGCAGCTTTCCAGGACTTGAAGGGAGCCTACAAGAAAGTTGGGGAGGGACTGTTCAGTAGGGCTTGTAGTGATAGGACAAGGGACAATGGATTGAAGCTTGAGGAAGGCAGATTTAGACTGGATATTAGAAATAAATTCTTTCCATTGAGGGTGGTGAGGCACTGGAACAGGTTGCCCAGGGAGGCTGTGAATGCTCTCTCCCTGGAGATGTTCAATATCAGCTTTGATGTGTCCCTGGGTACCCTGATCTAGTTGAAGATGTTTCTAGTTGGAGATGGGAAGGGGGGTTGAAGAAGATGACCTTTGAGCGTCCCTTCCAACCCAATGCAATCTGTGAATCCATGCAGATGAACTGCTAGAAGTCTCTTCCACTGGGCACACGCTGCCTCACACTGAGCTTTGGCTGCTTTACTCGGCAGCTGAACAAGCCAAAATCGCTGCTGAAATACCACGGTCACGTTGCTTTCCCCTCTGCACTTCACCTCTTTTCCATCCTCTGCCCATGCAGACATTTCTTCAGTGCGGTACCTGCCTCAATCTCTACACTCTATCGCATCGTGTCCCGCGGTGATCTCTTGGTCCATGTACAGCTTCCCAAGCACGTCAGTGTTAAGTTTAAAGCGATGCTGCCCTCTCCTGTTCACTCCTGCCCTGGGTGATCTGCTCCTAAGCGAGGAGCGCAGGATCAACGGTGTTTGTGACCCCCCTTCCCCCGGAGCTAAACGGTATTCAGAAGAAGGGGTCAACCTTTTCCCTGTATTCTTAGCAGTCTTTTTAGATCTGCACAAATAGTGTGCCACGGAAATGTTCTTTCAAATTCTATTCTTCGGTATTTGGAGGGCCACTGAGATGATCAGAGGGCTGCAGCATGTCAGACAAGGGGAGAGAGATGGGGCTGTTCAGCCTGAGAGTGGTGAAATACTGAAACAGGTTGACCAGGGATGTGGTTGAGGCCCTGTCCCAGGAGACATTCAAGACCAGCCTTGATGTGTCCCTGGGCAGCCTGATCTCATTGGAGGTGTCCCTGCTGAGTTCAGGGGGGGGTTGGATAAGATGACCTTTGGGGGTCCCTTCCAACCCAATGCAATCTGTGAAATCTGAATTTCCACCTTACCAACATTCCTCAACATTCCTTCTTCCCACCCCCACCCCCCCCCCCGCCCCTTTGGTTTTTTTGTTTATAGTTTACTTATTTATTTTTTAACCATCTGCTTCTTACCCAGTTTCTTCTTCCTAAAGAGCTTTCTAAACACACTCCTCCACCAGCCCAGCTAGAAGAGCTAATTGCAACAAGCAGTTCATTAGCAATCAGAGGAGAGTGTCAGTCGAAGCCTGCTTCCATTATTTGGTCCCTGAGAGAAGAGTTTGACACAATAATTGTGTTGGCTCAGACAGCTCCCCAGAAGAGCCCATCAGGGAGACAACCCCTGCTTGAGGAGAAAGGGCAAATGTGTGACAGCACTGAGGTCTAGACAAGGTGAAATAACAATAATTTAGTTCTTCCATTGTTCTTGTTACCACCCCTCCTACTCAATAACTTAAAATATTCACACAGCTCTTTTTAGGAACAATGCCTCCCCCCCCCCAGTTCAAGCCAGGATTGTGTAGTTCACTCATTTTCAAACCAAATTTTCCCAACCATGGGAGGAAAATTCAAAAGTAGCACTACAGGGCTAGGAAAAAAAAAACAAAACATCATGTTGTTAATGTAATTGTTTAAATGATTATTGACTTAATATCAAAAGAAAACAGACAATTAAATGCCTGTTATTCTTTTTCTTAAGTTTTATGCTGACAGCATCTCATTTTTGCCAGTTTAAGGGCAATTGAGAAGTAGCTGTAAATACTGACTGCAAGCAGTTAGGTTAATCAGCTTTTAACTGCTGGCTGCAGCTCAGCCCCTCCAGTGCCAAGGAGGGAGTGTTCTGGGGCTCCTCTTCTTAGGGCCAATTCTCACTCCTCTGCTCTGGAGGAGCTGAGCTGCTTCTGCCATGGAAAGGTGATTAGCAATTTCCTGTCTAGGGAGAGTCAAACAGAGATGGAGAAGCTCAGAAGCCTTAAATAGCCAAAGCACTGGGTGCTGCTGTTTCAAACTCTGCCCAGAGTCTGTTAGTCACCACCTCTTTGGCCTTCAGCATTTCCAGGGATGAGTTCTCCAGCTGGCCTCCTAATATGCTCAGGTGGAGAACTCAGTGCTGCAAGG
This sequence comes from Melanerpes formicivorus, assembly GCF_026170545.1. Classification (NCBI taxonomy): domain Eukaryota; kingdom Metazoa; phylum Chordata; class Aves; order Piciformes; family Picidae; genus Melanerpes; species Melanerpes formicivorus. Next base: position 5,208,484 of record NW_027142378.1, read on the forward strand.
GTTGAACACCTCTGCATGAGTGCTGAAGACTATCAGCTCACTCAGACAAGGTTGTTACCGCTTTGGAAGTGCTGTAGAGAGCTGGAGATTTAGTTCATATGTTCTGATGTCTACAATCATGTCTTTCCTTGGTAGCACATGCTGATTGAAACAAGGAATCACAAAGTGATAGGGGTTAGAAGGGACATCGGGAGATCATCTAGTTCAACCCTCTTGCTAAAGCCAGTTCACCTACAGCAGGTTGTACAGAAACATGTGCAGGAGGGTTTTGAAAGTTTCCAGAGACAGAGACTCCACCACCTCTCTGAGCATCTTGGTCCAGTGCTCTGGGACCCTCAAAATAAAGAAGTTTCTTCTCGCTTTTAGATAAAACTTCCTGTGTATGCCCATTACCTCTTGTGCTGTCACTGGGGACCACTGGCCACATCTTCTTGACACCCACCCTTTAGATACTTGTAAGCATTAATAAGATTCCCCCTCAGCCTTCTCTTCTCCAAGCTAAACTGCCCCAGCACCTTCAGCCTTTCCTCATATGAGAGATGTTCAGCCCCCTCATGATCTTAGTGGCCCAGCACTGGACTGTCTCCAGTAGTTCTTTGTCCTTTTTGAGCTGGGATTCCCAGAATTTCTCCAGAATATCTCTGTTTCCTTCCCCTCTGTATTCACATGTACTCCTCAAATCCCACACACCTCTGTCTGTTTCATAAGGCACTCAGATTTGCTTCCTGAGCTCTGCATAGGCACATCTGAAAATCTCTTGCCGGCTAAATCTTTCATTCACCTGGAGGCCACGTAACAAGGCAGACTGCCTGGAGCATTCACTTTTGTCAGTCAGTGTTGCTTTCAAGGTGTTCAGCAGCTGAGCAGCAGCCACTTCATTTGCAGTCTCCATTCAAGGCATGCCTGCAGGTGCTGTAGTGTGCTTACAGAATTGCCTAGCTCAGAAAAGACCTTTAAGATCATCTAGTCCAATCATTAGCCTAACACTGACGCGTCCTCGTAGAAGAGGAGGAGGTAAGAACTCCTTAGACAAGGAAGATGAAAGTCAGCAGAATGTTCAAAAAGAAGGGGCAGGAGGACTGAAGATCACAGAACCATAGAAGTGCCTTGGTTGGGAAACAATTCTAAGATCATCAAGTCCTATTATCAACATAAGACAAACATGGCCATTAAAGCATATCCCGAAGTGCCATGTCCACACATGTCTTGAACACTTCCAGAGACAGAGACTCCACCACCTCCCTGGGCAGCCTGTTCCAATGCCTGACCACTCTTTCAGTCCAGAAAGTTTCCCTAATTTCTGACCTAAACCTCTCCAGGCCATCTTCTCTCATTCTATCACCTGATACTAGGGAGAAAAGGCCAACCCCCACCTCACTCCAACATCCTTTCAGGGAGCTGTAGAGAGCAACTTGGATGCTTGTTGATCACTATTTACGAAGGAAGGTGAAGAGGAATCTGAGGAAGCTGCAAAGGAAAATATGACTAAGAATGGAAACCAAGTTTTCCCAGCCACCTCAGAGGTGAAATGCCAATGACAACAACTAACAACATTTTTTTTTCCCAGAAGCATACAGCATGATGAGTAAATAAATCCAGACTTCTAAAAATTCTTGCAGTGGTACTGTAATAATTATGGGATGTTGGCAAACACCTCTAACCAGAGCAAAAATGTTTCTCCTCGCCTAAGTCCCAGATCACATATTCAAGTGGGGCAGTGCCTGCTTGTGCCTACTCTGAATTTGATCTCTGGCTTGCTTTGTTTCTGGGTAGGATTTTTGGTTTGTGGGGGTTTTGTTTGATTGGTTGGTTGGTTTTGTTTGGTTTGGGTTTTGTTGGTAAAATTTCAGATCCTTTGAAAGATCTTTACAAGAGGAAGTACCTCAGATCCCTTTCTGTGATATAAAGTATCATGACGGAGTGGGTCCAGAGGAAGGCCACGAAAATGATCAGGGGATTGGAGCACCCCTGCTATGAAGACAGGCTGAGGCAGCTGAGGTTGTTCAGCCTGGAGAAGAGAAGGCTCCATGGAGACCTAATAGTAGCCTTCTGGTACCTGAAGAGAGCTACAAGAAGGATGGAGAGAGACTGTGTCCAAAGGCCTGCAGTGATAGGATGAGGGAAAATGGTTTGAAATTAGAGAAGAATAGATTTAGATTGGATGCTAGGAACAAGTTCTGCACCATGAGGGTGGTGGAACACCAGAACAGGTTGCTCAGGGGGGTAGCTGAGGCCCCATCCCTGGAGATATTCAAGGTCAGGCTTGAGAGGGCTCTGGCCAACCTGATTGGTATGAGGATGTCTCTGCTGACTGCAGAGGGGGTTGGACTGGATGACCTTTGTAGGTCCCTTCGAACCCAGACCATTCTATGATTCCATGATCAAGGAATTATTTCAAAACTGGATGAATCCAAGTGTTCTTTATTGTGATCCCAAGAGCTTTTTCTCTGCAGGACAAAGACCAGGTTTTAAAAGTCTAAACCTGTTCCAAAACCACCATGAATGGTTTCTGGGAAGGAAAGATTATATATTATGCTTGGTTTCTTTCCAAGATTTGTATGTCTTACATGAATACTCCTCTGTCTCCTTCTGTGGTGACATATCTGAGACCAATTAAGCCGACAGTGAAGTCTGGAATTTTTATAGTCTAGCTCTTTCCAAGCATTTTCATTGAAGAACTTAGGAAGGCTGAGGCATAGGACAAGCCCAATAACCCTGACCTGTTATCGATATCATCTCCAGCCCTGTGTCTTTTGCTCTCTACCCTCTCCAGGCAGAAAACACTGGTGCATGTAGTTCACATACTCCCTTGTGGTGGTTTAAATGGTCATCTGTATGTTCTCCTGAGGCCTTCAGGAATGGGCAGTCTCGTTAGTGCCTGTGTCATGGCTGGATGGGCCAACAAATGTTCTGTTTGCATAAGAGAAATTCTCCTCTCTTGCCTTTGCTTCTTTTATTCAGCAGCACATTCCAATGGCAAATTACTCTCTCTGTGAAGAACTTTCTCCTCACCTCCAGCCTAAACTTCCCCTGGCACAGCTTGAGACTCTGCCCTCTTGTTCTGGTGCTGGCAACAAAGCTGGGAAAGGGTCTGGAGCACAGCCCTGTGAGGAGAGGCTGAGGGAGCTGGGGTTGCTTAGCCTGGAGAAGAGGAGGCTCAGGGGAGACCTTCTTGCTCTCTACAACTACCTGAAGGAAGGTTGTAGCCAGGTGGGGGTTGGTCTCTTCTCCCAGGCAACTACCAACAGAACAAGAGGACACAGTCTCGAGCTGCACCAGGGGAGGTTTAGTCTGGATGTTAGGAAGAAATTCTTCCCAGAAGGAGAGGTTGGCCATTGGAATGGGCTGCCCAGAGAGGTGGTAGAGTCACTATCCCTGGAACTGTTCAAAAAAAGACTGAATGAGGCACTTGGTGCCATGGTTTAGTTGATTAGATGGTGTTGGGACTCGAAGATCTTGGAGGTCTTTTCCAACCTGGTTAATTCTATGAGTCTGTGGTTCTGTAATTACAACCAATATCCTTTAATTGCATTGATTCTTCCTTCATTTGGCTTTAGATTTTGCAAAGCTTGTTTAGATGCAGGATGCTGAATCTGTCATGCTGCACTGAGCAGCACTTGAGTGTGCAAATGCTCCTACCGGCTGAGCTAAGAAGGCAGTAAATTCTGAGGAGGAGCAGCATGGTGCTTCACTGACTGGGAAACTGGGAAGTGAAGAGGCAACTATGTTAGTCAGTATGATGGGAGGTCACTGTCAGTGCTTTAAATCAAGGCTTAAAGAGAGCAAACACCTTAACTTGGTGGTTTAACAGCAGGTGGGGTTTTGCCTCTGCAAAGGTGACATGCTGGGTTTCCAATGTCATGTTGTGGAATCTTCTGTTTCATAGCTGCTGTTCACTGCCCATTCTCAGTGCTGTCTATAACTTGAGTGCCCTACTGGATCCTTTCTGGCCTATTCTTCAGCTCCAATGGGAATTTTGGATGTGGGTGAGGACGTTAAAGAGACACATGAGTGATTGGCTGGAAAGCGCTGTGAATAAAGTGATTACACCCTCCTAAGTACTTCTGAAAGCCATCTGCAGAAATTTGAGATAACAGAACCCAGTTTTGTCTTTTATCAAAGAGCATGCTCAGAAAGAGTAATGGGGCTAAGGAGGAATTGGTTGGCTTTCAACAAAAAGTAATTATCTATGACTGAATGTACACATGCAGCACAGATGTGGAAGGAGGTGCAAGCGTAGGAGTCTTTTCCTTGGTAAAAATGCATTTGTAAGACTTAAAAAGGATTCCCAAGGCTAACAGAAGGTGTTGTGCTCTACTGATAGCTTTTTACAACTTGACTTAGGTTTCAGTGTTCAGATTGCTTCAGCACAGCCATGGGAAAATATGCTCCTGGTTGTAGAACTAGGAAGGAACATCTCTTTTTTTTTTCATCCTCATGTAATTGAAAACTGACTGACAACAATTGGCAGGGATCAAAATATTCACATTTGGGAAGAGACCAAACGTGGGAAACATCAGGCCAAGGGAAAATTTTTTGTGGAAGATTATGAGGAATTGCATAAGAATGGTTTTGTTGTTTGTTTTGTTTGGTGTTTTGTTTTTTTGGTAATGGTGTTTTATTGGAGCTGACTCAAAGTATAAATTGGCCAACTGCGTCTTCCCGGTGTTGGTTCTTTGAATCCCACATTTATTACTGAGTAGAAATGTAACAGACAGGGTTTCTTTAAATAGAAATCACATTCTTGTCAGCTTACCCAAAGCCCAAATATGGGGCAGAGTGTCAGAGAAAAGCACTAGCATGAGGGATTCAGAGACTTGACAACTGTACAGACTCTGCTTCTGCCTGATAAAGAGCTTACACTGACTTGTGCTGCTTGAACTCACACGGAATAGTGGAATCATAGAGTCATTAAAGTTGGAAAAGACCTTTAAGATCATCAGTTCCAACCATAACCATTCTCCTGAAAGGAAGTGGCAGCAGCCCAGCTAGTGTAACACTGGGTGCTCCTAAAGTGATAAAGAGTAAACTAAAAGCCTCCAGGGAAGTGCAGTGGTGCTCACTGCTCTACTGGAGTGCCACTGGGGCACTGTGCCAACCTTCTCTTTGTTAGCAGTCCCTGCTGAGCCCATGCCCCTTCTCACACCCTCCTTGGTGGATACTTTCATCTTCTTCCTTCCTCACTAAGGGATTGGAATGCTTTCTCTCCTGCTCCAGTTTGTTGAGGATGCCCTTCCCCTCCTCTCCCCTCCCCTAGAAACCAGCTCTTCCAATGACTCCTAGAAACCTTCCTTTCCCTTTCCTCTCTATGCTCCAGCTGCTGTTACCAAGACATTTGGACCACGACCTGCTTCCAAGGTGCTACTGCAATTTGAAATTGGGTAGAAGGAAAAAAAATCCCTGCCTGTCCTGTGCAAGTGGTTCACTGTGCTGAGCCACCACATTGACCAGAGTCTAGCTCCTTATTACATCCAGATGAACAAACAGTTTGCCTGCCAAGAATATGCTTAGTGCTTCAGGAAAGCCTGTCACTGAAGTCATTCTGCCCCTGTACTCAGCACTGGTTAGGCCATACCTTGAGTACTGTGTCCAGTTCTGGGCCACTCAATTCAAGATGTTGAGATGCAAAAATGTGTCCAGAGAAGGGGAACAAAGCTGGTGAGGGGTATGGAGCACAGCCTTGTGAAGAGAGGCTGAGGGAGACGGGGTTGTTTAGCCTGAAGGAGAAGAGGCTGAGAGGGGACCTTATCAACATCTACAAATATATGCAGGGTGGCTGTCAGGAGGCTGGAGCCAGTGACCACCCAGTGACAGGATGACAGGCAATAGATGTAAACTCAGTCACGGGAAATTCCATCTCAAAAGGAGAAAAACTTCTTTACTGTGAGGGTGCTGGAGGCCTGGAACAGGCTGCCCAGAGAGGTTATGGAGTCTCTTTCTCTAGAGACTTTCAAAACCTGCCTGGATGTGTTCCTGTGTGAGCTGCCCTGGGTGATCCTGCTTTGCAAAGGGGTTGGACTCAATAATCTCTGGAGGTCCCTTCCAACCCCTAGCATTCTGTGATTCTATGAATTTCTAGTGTTAAGTACCCAAAGAAGACTTAATTGCACTTGTCTGAGTAAAACTGATAGTCATTTCAGTTTGGGGCCTGAGGACTCTTCTTGCCTTCTACAACAACCTGAAAGAAGTTTGTGGGCTTGTTCAACCAAATAACAAGTGATAGGACAAGAGGAGATGGCCTCAAGTTGCACCAAGGGAAGTTTAGGTTGGATATTAGGAAGCATTTCTTCACTGAAAAGTTTATCAGACATTGGAACATTGCGCCCAGGGAGGTGGTGGATTCCTCCTCCCTGGGGGTTTTCAAGGCTGCTTTGAGCAGCTGAGTCTAGTTAAGAGACATCCCTGCCCATGGCAGGGGGGTGGTGGAGTAGATGCTCTCTGAGGACCCTTCCAACCTAAGTCACTCTGTGATTCCATGAATGTGACCAGTTTTCAGGATATTTGGAAAGGGAATCTGAATTTTGGAGATGAAAACTACTTCCATCAAAATTAAAGCCCAGGCTGTCACAGGACAAGTATGCTATGCAAAAGCTTCCTTCTTCGGCAGAACAAGCTGGTCCTTCTTACACAAGGCAAAGGAACTGTTAAATGTGGAGGCTGAATTGAGTCTGGTTTCTGTCTACAAGAGGACAGACAGTAACAGTCAAATAGATGGAGCTGGGTCCTAGGTGAAATAAGTTCAAAGGCAGTCAGTGCCACAGTATTAACTGCTTCTGGAAAGGCTGCAAAATAATGTATCCTAGCCAGTACAAACCAGATACAAAAATACATCTGCTAAGCAAGCAGAGAGCAGAAAAATGAAGCACAGATATATTTCAGATGCAGCACAGGGTAAAAAAATGTCATAAACATTTAAGGGTTTATAATTAAACAATATACTTTCAGTGAGGAGCTTGAAGCAACATAGGAAGTGACACTCTGCCTGCCACAGGCTTTAGCCCTATAGAAACATTTGGAGAAGACATGAAGGGGAAGATTTGATAGATCAGGGACAAAGACTGTGATTTTAGGAACTCTTGTGTCAGAAGGCAAATGGCATCCTGGGCTGCATCAAAAGAAGTGTGTCCAGCTATGGGGCTCCCAACACAAGAGAGACATGGGCCTCATGGAGCAGGTCCAGGAGGCTCTGAAGATGATCAGGGGTCTGGAGCACCTCTCCTGCAAGGACAGGCTGAGGGAGCTGGAGATATTCAGTCTGGAGGAGAGATCCTTGCTGGGATCTCTGCAGGCAAAGAAATTCATCAGTTCAGGGCTCAATCTCCTTCATCACTGAAATTGGTCTGTTCTGGCCTCTGAATCGTTATTCACTTGTGTAGCCACAGGAAAGCTCATTTATTGAGATGGCTGATTTCAGGGTGATTGGATGGATATTTCCTCTCTCTGCCTTCTGAAACTGATCCCACAAAGACTACCCTCAGTGCTTCCTACATCAGAAATACTTCTGTAGAAACCTAAGTTTTCAGTGACCTTTTCTTTATACTGGTTTCATGAAGCACCCAATTCATTCATGGGGCTATTAACTAGTCCTGAATTCAGTCATTTTGGAGTATTTTAGATTATTACCATCATAGAGATGGACTATGATCTGGTGCAGGAACTTGGCTTTATTTATGCCCTTGGATACAAAAAACCCCAAACAAACCAAACCTTAGCAGGGGGAGAATTCAGCTGCAAACTAAAGGGAATAAAACCTGACCTTTCTTGACAAACTGTCTGAATTTTCGTGGCTTTCTCATGTCTTCAAGCTGTGAGTAATATAAGGAATACTGCAGTGTCTGCAAAGCCTGATATTAAAAATAAAGACTTTGTCCAAGCCAGTTGCAGTTTCCTCTGTCCACTTTTCATTTGCTCATTCTCTCTTTAACACACCGCCCCCCTTCCTTACAAGAAAGCAAGTCCTGTATATTGTTCCCACATGAAACACTCCTCCACATGGGTCTGTCACTGACATGACATCCCACTGCTCCTAAGAGATCTGTGAGCAGCCACTGATGTGTCTTTGCCAGGAGTCTCCTGTCTTATTAAGAAATATGGTTTCATTTAACTCCTCACGGAGCAAGGCGTTGTCAGAGGAGAGCTACAAGAGCTTGCAAAGCCCTTCCAGCTGACCAGGGTGAATTTTTGTGCATCTCCTGCCATCTTGTGGGACTGTGAAGAACATTCACCTTGCTTATTAAGTGCTAAAATTCACAGATTGCATTGGGTTGGAAGGGGACCCACGAAGGTCATCTTGTCCAACCCCCTGCACTCAACAGTAAATGAGCATGGGGTTAGAAGCCAAGAACTCTTGCCTGCAACCCCAGTTAACCCCAGGCTGCATGGGTGGCCTCATACAAGGCTCTGAGCACAAAGAAAGAAGCTAACAATTTCTGAGTGATAATCCCATGTTTGTCCTTTCTTAAAGCTTCCCACTGCAATGAGGAACAGGTCTACTCTGTGTAAATAAAGCACGAGCTACTGCCAGCCCATGGACCACACTCTGCCCTACAGTGCTGCTAAAGAGTGGCAGGGTTTGAATACCAGTGGCTGAGCCAGGTGAGTACTCCCATGTTGTCACTGTGGGAGAGTGAAAAGAGACAGTCTGGCTTGGTGTGACTTCTGAGTATCCTTAATGTGACCAGTTTGGTTTCACACTCCTGGCACACCATCAGCCAGCCTTATATTTTGTCTAACCAGGTAATGGCAGCAGAAATCAATCATAGAATCATAGCATTGTTAGGGTTGGAAGAGACCTCAAGAATCATCCAGTTCCAACCCCCCTGCTATGGGCAGGGACACCTCACACTAGATCAGGTTGCTCACAGCCACATCCAGCCTGGCCTTCAAAACCTCCAGGGATGAGGCTTCCACCACCTCCCTGGGCAACGTGTTCCAGTGTCTCACCACCCTCATGGGGAAGAACTTCTTCCTAATACCCTACCCAGGTCACCTAGAGTACTTGCAACAGCACTATCAGAAATCTATCATCCCTGGCTTTGGTCCAACTGCTGGCCCCCTCCTGCCTGGTGGGCAAGCAGCTCTGTGGCAGCTACTGGTGAGTGCAGGAACTTTGAAACCTGTACTGGTGCAGGGGATTATTCTACCCCAGGTGCAGGGCTCTACACTTGTCCTCTTGAACTCCATCAGAAGATTTTAAAACCTCTGCATGGTTGAATACACTTCCCTCATGAAACTACCAAAGGTCACCTGAACTAGGAAAACAATCAACATGAGCTTTGTCCTCTTTTTAGAGGCATTTTTTGGCTTTCCTCCACCCATTCCCCTCATCACTAACATGAAAAACACTCCCAGCGCTTTGCAGAAGAGGAGAGCACAGGCACACATTTCCCCAGCTGCAGTTAGATTAAGTGTTGTAAAGAATGCTAATCTAGGGAGAGGCCACATATTCCAAAGAAACTCTCCAAAGAGTTCCAAAGAAACTCTTGCCTGAAGTCATAAGATAGAGCAACTATGGTTGTTGTAACTGTAGGGAAGGCTGCTGGGTTTCATCAGAATGTGTCTGCGAGGCTCTCGCTGCCTCTGGACAAAATCTTCAGCTTTGGGAACACTCCTAAAGAGAAGGGCAGAGCCACAAAGATGCTGCTGAGGAAAGGCTGAGAGAGCTGGGGCTCTATCCTTCTGCACCAGGGGAAGTTTAGGTGAGGAGAAAGTTTATCACAGAAAGAGCGAGCCATTGGAATGTGCTGCCCAGGGAGGTGGTGGAGTCACCGTCGCTGGAGATGTTCAACAAAGGATTGGATGTGGCACTTGGAGCCATGGTTTAGTTGTCAGGAGGTGTTGGGTATTAGGTAATAGGTTGGAAGTGATGTTCTCTGAGGTCTTTTCCAACCTGGTTGATTCTGTGATTCTATGATTCTGTGCAGCAGTCTCATAAGCATGCAAATGTATATAGAATTCCAAATATGCCTGGGACTAGAAGTGTCCCATGGGCAAAAGGCCTTTCACAGCCATTGCAGAGGCAAAGACCCTTCCTCAGCTTCCTCTTTAGCTTGGAGAAGAGGAGCCTGAGGGGCGACCTCATTAATGGTTATAAAGATGTGAAACGCACTGTTGGGAGGACAGAGCCAGGGTCTGCTCAGTGATGTCCAATGACAGGACAAGGGGCAATGGGTGCAAGCTGGAGCAGAGGAGGTGCCATGTGACCAGAAGGAAAATTTTTTTTACTGTAAGGGTGCCAGAGCCCTGGAGCAGGCTGCCCAGAAGGGTTGTGGAGCCTCTTTCTCTGGAGACATTCAAAAGGCACCTGGATGTATTCCTGTGTGACCTGCCCTGTGTGATCCTGCTCTGGCAGGGAGCTTGGAGTGGATGATCTTTGGAGGTCCCTTTGAGCCCCTAACATTCTGCGTCTCTTTGATTCTGCATTCTGTGATTTAGCTCCAGTGTTTCCTCTTTCTACTATTTTCCAAGAGGATTGATGATATGGGTGACCCTGTAAAGAGTAATGCTTAAGCCACATGGTTAAGTACACATGAAAGTGAAGCAGGTAGCAATGAGTGCTTTCATGTGACTTACTGAAGTGTTAGCATCAATTGTTCATTACAAATAGTGCATTTGTGATCTGAGAAGACCTCATGGACATTTCCCTACATTCTTTGTTAATGGAAATGGGGGGAAAACCAGACTTTGAATCACTTCAGCTTGCTGTGATCTCACCAAGTGGCTGTAAGCATGACATTGTAGGGTATCATTATTCTTGCTAGAAATAATAAGGACACAGAGATATTGGAGAGAGTGCAGAGGAAAGCCATAAAGATGGTCCAAGGGATAGATCGCCTCTGCTATGAGGACAGGATGAGTGAGCTGAGGTTGTTCAGCCTAGAGAAGACAAGACTCTGGGGGAACCTTAGAGCTGCCTTCCAATACCTGAAGGAATCCTGCAAAAAGGCTGCAGAGGGACATTTCCTAACGCTATCCAGAGACAGGACAAGGGGGAATGGTTTTCAGCTGAGGGAGAACAGGTTTAGCCTGGATCTGGGGAAGAAGTTCTTCAGTATGAGGGTGCTGAGACTCTAGAATAGGTTGCCCAGGGAGGCTGTGAATGCCTCCTCCCTGGGGGTGTTTACGGTCAGGTTGGGTGAGGCCTTGCACAGCCCAGTTAAGAGGCTGGGAGGGAGGTTGGAAGAGAGGATCTCTGAGGTCCCGTTCAACCTAAGCTATTCTATAACTCTGTGAAACAGAGTGCAGAACACTGTTCTCTGTAAAATCCTCATGCCTGGCTAGAAGCTGCTTGTAATTGTCTTCATTCCAGCTAGAGTATAGTGTCATCTGCAGACTTTGCTTCAGGTGCTCAATCTCATGGTAGTAGCTCTGGAAGTGCTGTGTTCATTATGTGATTACCAGGATTAGTGAACTTCACAGTGTCTATCTTGTTACAGACATATGGGGAATTAATTCTGAGCCTCACTGCTATGACTCAGACTGTGTTAATTGCACAATCCAGCAACATAAAACTCAATGTGGAACTCCTGAATGTTAAAATGGAGCCAAAATCTTGGGTAGCATCTTGCTAATTGCATCATCTTGCTGAATACAGAGGAGAACTGCATCACTAGTAACCATGGATATTAATCTAGAAGCACACATCCCCTTCAAGCACCAGCAAACCATTTTCAGATCCTTAATTGGCCTAAACCAAAGCAGATCACTATGGGTTGGCTGTGTCCCCTATGTAAAAGAAAACAAAACCACCAAACAACCAACCTTAAGACGCACAACTGCTGGAAAATGGAGAAATAAAAGGTACGATTTGACTGCAGTAGAGTCAGTCTAACTATTGATAATTGCTCTAGTTGCCTTAGAGGAATAAATAAAACACCAACTAGGAAACAGCTTCCTAACCAGAAGGGAAATCTTAACAGCCTAATTAAGTACAAGGTGCTGTTTGGTTTCTTTTTCTTTTACAGATACTTCAGTTTCTCTGCATTCAATGCTTAATCTTTGAACCAGAGGCAAGTTAGCACTGGTTCACCCAACTGCAGGAGAAATGTCATCAGCATCACTTCCCAACGATGACGCAAACAAATTGGCAAGATAAAACAACATATAAAGTTCTACTAAGCTTCTGCAATTGGGAGACCCAGCAGCAATTGGCATAATTGCTCAGTTTTGTGGCTCTTAGTGAAGGACACCAAGTTGTTGCAATTTTTTTCTTTTGGATGGATGGACATGTAACAGTCTGAATAAACCTACAAAAGAGTGACAACCACAACTGCAAGTGAGTCTTAAACATGATGAGAGTAGCTTGAACTGATAGAAAATTAGAGATTCATGGTTTGGGTTGGTGTGGAGGGCTGGAACACAAAATTTGCCAGACCAGCTCAGTTAGAAGCAAATAAGAGATGTATTTAAAAGCCAAATCTACAATTTAAAATAGAAAGCAATGAATATGTCCAAAATAGAGAGCAGTTACAATATTTACGGATATAGACAACACCATCTCTTCAGGAGCCCGGGGACTGACCTCAGCCCTCTAAGGGCCACGCAAGGTTGGTTCCTGTCAGCTGCCTAAAGCAGCCTCCCCTGCCCTGCTTACAGGGATCTTTGGGCGGCTGCTGGGGACAGAAGGGGACGGGAGGGGCCGGAAGGGGACGGAGGGCTCCACGACTCTTCACGCAGGCCCCCAGTACGGGGCTGCTAAGCTGACGGGCTGCCAAGAGAACAGGCTGCCATGGAGGCAGAGGCCCAGGCCCTGAACTACAGGCGGGTCACCTTGCCGCAACACGACTATAAGCGGCTTCGCTGTGTCCGTTGACTATAAGGGAGGGGCAAGCTGAGCTCCCCACCCCGCTCGAGGCACCCAAGGAGGCTGCCCGGCAACTGCCCAGAGCCCCTCTTTCCCCCCTGGGAAGCCTAAGCTAAGCTAAGCTACGCCACACTGCAGCCTTGTCAAAGGGACCTAAAGGACAAGCAGACTCAGGCGCACAGAGTCAAGGGGGGGGCCACACACACAGCCCTTCCCAGGAGAGGGAGCAAGCTCTGGGCAGCCACTGGTGGGGCAGACATCCTTACCCCGAGCGGGAGAGCAGAGGGTCAGACTTGGTCCCTCCAGGGGATGCATGGAGGCAGAGGGACCTCGGGATGCCAAGGGGCAAACGTTGTGACACTCCCCGAGTACAGGGGGTCACGCTGGCCACGCCGCCAGCAACCTACCGGGGCTGTTTAAAGGGCCCTCCCCTGCTTACAGGGGGGGCTGGGGTCCAGGGAGCTCCGGTTCCCCCACAGGGCTGGAGACGCTGGCACGCACCCTCCTTACAGGGTTGCCAGGCTCCGGGCAGCCTAAAGGAGCAAGGTGGCAAAAGGCCAAAAACAGCACAAGCAAAGGACCAAGCCCTGCTTACAGGGAGGTCGCCCAGCGCAATGGGCACCCTAACGGTGCTGGCAAAGATCTTGTGTTACCACAGCCAAATTCGGAGGGAAGTCTCATTGCCCAGGGCGCCTTTCCCCCGTGTCCTGTTCTTCAGCCCAACGCTGCTCTTCTTCTCGTCGCCTCTTGCCGCGCCGCACCTTGCCCCGCCGCACCTTGCCTCGCCGCTCTACACGTGGGCCTCCTCTTCCTTCTGTGCCAGCTGCTGCTGAGGAAGGAGGACAGAGTTAGGCCTCGGCAGAGCCAACTCCTCCCCGCCCAACGGAAAGAGGGATCCTTACAGCCCCGCAGGCAGCTCCCCAAGGGCGCCGCCCGGCCAGCTCCCCGCCCGCGGACACCCCGTAGCCCTACAAAGTCTTCCCGCTTCGGCTCGACTCACCCAAGAGGCACACGGCAGACTTCCGGTCAGGACTGGAGGCAGGCACCCTGGGCAATGGAGCTGGGCATGCAAAGCAGCGGCCAGAGCGGCTGCACGACCCTGCTTACAGGGGGCTGGAACCGCTGCTGGCACGGCAAAGCGCCCGGGATGCCAGGGCACTGACCGGGCCCTGACTTACAGGGCGGCCCTGGTCCCAAAAGGCCCGCGGAGGCTCCTTCGCTCCGCTTCAGGGGCATCTCGACCCACACCCCACTAACTGGGGGGGGCACCCCACACAGGCTGCCAGCTGAGCGCAAAGGCACTCGGACCACAACCCCGCTTACGGGGCGGGGTCGACACCCAGGGAGTTGGGAGCGTGGCCTGGCCCCTGCAGCTGCAGGAAGTCAACAACTCAGCAGCCAGGGCAGTGGAGCATCACGGCCTAAAGGCCGGGGGGCTGCGGCCCCGACCCCGAAGACGGGGCGGGGAGGGGGAACACGCTAAGCTAAGCCCCACACGTTTCCTGGCCCCGAGCCTCTGAAAGGCCAGGGCCAGATCTACCCCCCCTGATTACAGGGGGGGTCCCTCCTTGAACCTCCCGCCGGGCACCGGCAACACGCTTCCCTGCCTACAGGGCAGTCGCTCTCGGCCCGGCACTCCCAAAAAGCCCCACTGAGAGCCAACAGGCTCTGGCCTGCGCCCCACTTACGGGCCGGCCCTCCTGGCTGCAGCACAACGCCATCTCTTCAGGAGCCCGGGGACTGACCTCAGCCCTCTAAGGGCCACGCAAGGTTGGTTCCTGTCAGCTGCCTAAAGCAGCCTCCCCTGCCCTGCTTACAGGGATCTTTGGGCGGCTGCTGGGGACAGAAGGGGACGGGAGGGGCCGGAAGGGGACGGAGGGCTCCACGACTCTTTACGCAGGCCCCCAGTACGGGGCTGCTAAGCTGACGGGCTGCCAAGAGAACAGGCTGCCATGGAGGCAGAGGCCCAGGCCCTGAACTACAGGCGGGTCACCTTGCCGCAGCACGACTATAAGCGGCTTCGCTGTGTCCGTTGACTATAAGGGAGGGGCAAGCCGAGCTCCCCACCCCGCTCGAAGCACCCAAGGAGGCTGCCCGGCAACTGCCCAGAGCCCCTCTTTCCCCCCTGGGAAGCCTAAGCTAAGCTAAGCTACGCCACACTGCAGCCTTGTCAAAGGGACCTAAAGGACAAGCAGACTCAGGCGCACAGAGTCAAGGGGGGGGGGGCCACACACACAGCCCTTCCCAGGAGAGGGAGCAAGCTCTGGGCAGCCACTGGTGGGGCAGACATCCTTACCTCGAGCGGGAGAGCAGAGGGTCAGACTTGGTCCCTCCAGGGGATGCATGGAGGCAGAGGGACCTCGGGATGCCAAGGGGCAAACGTTGTGACACTCCCCGAGTACAGGGGGTCACGCTGGCCACGCCGCCAGCAACCTACCGGGGCTGTTTAAAGGGCCCTCCCCTGCTTACAGGGGGGGCTGGGGTCCAGGGAGCTCCGGTTCCCCCACAGGGCTGGAGACGCTGGCACGCACCCTCCTTACAGGGTTGCCAGGCTCCGGGCAGCCTAAAGGAGCAAGGTGGCAAAAGGCCAAAAACAGCACAAGCAAAGGACCAAGCCCTGCTTACAGGGAGGTCGCCCAGCGCAATGGGCACCCTAACGGTGCTGGCAAAGATCTTGTGTTACCACAGCCAAATTCGGAGGGAAGTCTCATTGCCCAGGGCGCCTTTCCCCCGTGTCCTGTTCTTCAGCCCAACGCTGCTCTTCTTCTCGTCGCCTCTTGCCGCGCCGCACCTTGCCCCGCCGCACCTTGCCTCGCCGCTCTACACGTGGGCCTCCTCTTCCTTCTGTGCCAGCTGCTGCTGAGGAAGGAGGACAGAGTTAGGCCTCGGCAGAGCCAACTCCTCCCCGCCCAACGGAAAGAGGGATCCTTACAGCCCCGCAGGCAGCTCCCCAAGGGCGCCGCCCGGCCAGCTCCCCGCCCGCGGACACCCCGTAGCCCTACAAAGTCTTCCCGCTTCGGCTCGACTCACCCAAGAGGCACACGGCAGACTTCCGGTCAGGACTGGAGGCAGGCACCCTGGGCAATGGAGCTGGGCATGCAAAGCAGCGGCCAGAGCGGCTGCACGACCCTGCTTACAGGGGGCTGGAACCGCTGCTGGCACGGCAAAGCGCCCGGGATGCCAGGGCACTGACCGGGCCCTGACTTACAGGGCGGCCCTGGTCCCAAAAGGCCCGCGGAGGCTCCTTCGCTCCGCTTCAGGGGCATCTCGACCCACACCCCACTAACTGGGGGGGGCACCCCACACAGGCTGCCAGCTGAGCGCAAAGGCACTCGGACCACAACCCCGCTTACGGGGCGGGGTCGACACCCAGGGAGTTGGGAGCGTGGCCTGGCCCCTGCAGCTGCAGGAAGTCAACAACTCAGCAGCCAGGGCAGTGGAGCATCACGGCCTAAAGGCCGGGGGGCTGCGGCCCCGACCCCGAAGACGGGGCGGGGAGGGGGAACACGCTAAGCTAAGCCCCACACGTTTCCTGGCCCCGAGCCTCTGAAAGGCCAGGGCCAGATCTACCCCCCCTGATTACAGGGGGGGTCCCTCCTTGAACCTCCCGCCGGGCACCGGCAACACGCTTCCCTGCCTACAGGGCAGTCGCTCTCGGCCCGGCACTCCCAAAAAGCCCCACTGAGAGCCAACAGGCTCTGGCCTGCGCCCCACTTACGGGCCAGCCCTCCTGGCTGCAGCACAACGCCATCTCTTCAGGAGCCCGGGGACTGACCTCAGCCCTCTAAGGGCCACGCAAGGTTGGTTCCTGTCAGCTGCCTAAAGCAGCCTCCCCTGCCCTGCTTACAGGGATCTTTGGGCGGCTGCTGGGGACAGAAGGGGACGGGAGGGGCCGGAAGGGGACGGAGGGCTCCACGACTCTTTACGCAGGCCCCCAGTACGGGGCTGCTAAGCTGACGGGCTGCCAAGAGAACAGGCTGCCATGGAGGCAGAGGCCCAGGCCCTGAACTACAGGCGGGTCACCTTGCCGCAGCACGACTATAAGCGGCTTCGCTGTGTCCGTTGACTATAAGGGAGGGGCAAGCCGAGCTCCCCACCCCGCTCGAAGCACCCAAGGAGGCTGCCCGGCAACTGCCCAGAGCCCCTCTTTCCCCCCTGGGAAGCCTAAGCTAAGCTAAGCTACGCCACACTGCAGCCTTGTCAAAGGGACCTAAAGGACAAGCAGACTCAGGCGCACAGAGTCAAGGGGGGGGGGGGCCACACACACAGCCCTTCCCAGGAGAGGGAGCAAGCTCTGGGCAGCCACTGGTGGGGCAGACATCCTTACCTCGAGCGGGAGAGCAGAGGGTCAGACTTGGTCCCTCCAGGGGATGCATGGAGGCAGAGGGACCTCGGGATGCCAAGGGGCAAACGTTGTGACACTCCCCGAGTACAGGGGGTCACGCTGGCCACGCCGCCAGCAACCTACCGGGGCTGTTTAAAGGGCCCTCCCCTGCTTACAGGGGGGGCTGGGGTCCAGGGAGCTCCGGTTCCCCCACAGGGCTGGAGACGCTGGCACGCACCCTCCTTACAGGGTTGCCAGGCTCCGGGCAGCCTAAAGGAGCAAGGTGGCAAAAGGCCAAAAACAGCACAAGCAAAGGACCAAGCCCTGCTTACAGGGAGGTCGCCCAGCGCAATGGGCACCCTAACGGTGCTGGCAAAGATCTTGTGTTACCACAGCCAAATTCGGAGGGAAGTCTCATTGCCCAGGGCGCCTTTCCCCCGTGTCCTGTTCTTCAGCCCAACGCTGCTCTTCTTCTCGTCGCCTCTTGCCGCGCCGCACCTTGCCCCGCCGCACCTTGCCTCGCCGCTCTACACGTGGGCCTCCTCTTCCTTCTGTGCCAGCTGCTGCTGAGGAAGGAGGACAGAGTTAGGCCTCGGCAGAGCCAACTCCTCCCCGCCCAACGGAAAGAGGGATCCTTACAGCCCCGCAGGCAGCTCCCCAAGGGCGCCGCCCGGCCAGCTCCCCGCCCGCGGACACCCCGTAGCCCTACAAAGTCTTCCCGCTTCGGCTCGACTCACCCAAGAGGCACACGGCAGACTTCCGGTCAGGACTGGAGGCAGGCACCCTGGGCAATGGAGCTGGGCATGCAAAGCAGCGGCCAGAGCGGCTGCACGACCCTGCTTACAGGGGGCTGGAACCGCTGCTGGCACGGCAAAGCGCCCGGGATGCCAGGGCACTGACCGGGCCCTGACTTACAGGGCGGCCCTGGTCCCAAAAGGCCCGCGGAGGCTCCTTCGCTCCGCTTCAGGGGCATCTCGACCCACACCCCACTAACTGGGGGGGGCACCCCACACAGGCTGCCAGCTGAGCGCAAAGGCACTCGGACCACAACCCCGCTTACGGGGCGGGGTCGACACCCAGGGAGTTGGGAGCGTGGCCTGGCCCCTGCAGCTGCAGGAAGTCAACAACTCAGCAGCCAGGGCAGTGGAGCATCACGGCCTAAAGGCCGGGGGGCTGCGGCCCCGACCCCGAAGACGGGGCGGGGAGGGGGAACACGCTAAGCTAAGCCCCACACGTTTCCTGGCCCCGAGCCTCTGAAAGGCCAGGGCCAGATCTACCCCCCCTGATTACAGGGGGGGTCCCTCCTTGAACCTCCCGCCGGGCACCGGCAACACGCTTCCCTGCCTACAGGGCAGTCGCTCTCGGCCCGGCACTCCCAAAAAGCCCCACTGAGAGCCAACAGGCTCTGGCCTGCGCCCCACTTACGGGCCGGCCCTCCTGGCTGCAGCACAACACCATCTCTTCAGGAGCCCGGGGACTGACCTCAGCCCTCTAAGGGCCACGCAAGGTTGGTTCCTGTCAGCTGCCTAAAGCAGCCTCCCCTGCCCTGCTTACAGGGATCTTTGGGCGGCTGCTGGGGACAGAAGGGGACGGGAGGGGCCGGAAGGGGACGGAGGGCTCCACGACTCTTTACGCAGGCCCCCAGTACGGGGCTGCTAAGCTGACGGGCTGCCAAGAGAACAGGCTGCCATGGAGGCAGAGGCCCAGGCCCTGAACTACAGGCGGGTCACCTTGCCGCAGCACGACTATAAGCGGCTTCGCTGTGTCCGTTGACTATAAGGGAGGGGCAAGCCGAGCTCCCCACCCCGCTCGAAGCACCCAAGGAGGCTGCCCGGCAACTGCCCAGAGCCCCTCTTTCCCCCCTGGGAAGCCTAAGCTAAGCTAAGCTACGCCACACTGCAGCCTTGTCAAAGGGACCTAAAGGACAAGCAGACTCAGGCGCACAGAGTCAAGGGGGGGGGGCCACACACACAGCCCTTCCCAGGAGAGGGAGCAAGCTCTGGGCAGCCACTGGTGGGGCAGACATCCTTACCCCGAGCGGGAGAGCAGAGGGTCAGACTTGGTCCCTCCAGGGGATGCATGGAGGCAGAGGGACCTCGGGATGCCAAGGGGCAAACGTTGTGACACTCCCCGAGTACAGGGGGTCACGCTGGCCACGCCGCCAGCAACCTACCGGGGCTGTTTAAAGGGCCCTCCCCTGCTTACAGGGGGGGCTGGGGTCCAGGGAGCTCCGGTTCCCCCACAGGGCTGGAGACGCTGGCACGCACCCTCCTTACAGGGTTGCCAGGCTCCGGGCAGCCTAAAGGAGCAAGGTGGCAAAAGGCCAAAAACAGCACAAGCAAAGGACCAAGCCCTGCTTACAGGGAGGTCGCCCAGCGCAATGGGCACCCTAACGGTGCTGGCAAAGATCTTGTGTTACCACAGCCAAATTCGGAGGGAAGTCTCATTGCCCAGGGCGCCTTTCCCCCGTGTCCTGTTCTTCAGCCCAACG
Source organism: Melanerpes formicivorus (assembly GCF_026170545.1). Taxonomy (NCBI): domain Eukaryota; kingdom Metazoa; phylum Chordata; class Aves; order Piciformes; family Picidae; genus Melanerpes; species Melanerpes formicivorus. Next base: position 5,228,101 of record NW_027142378.1, read on the forward strand.
CTGCTCTTCTTCTCGTCGCCTCTTGCCGCGCCGCACCTTGCCCCGCCGCACCTTGCCTCGCCGCTCTACACGTGGGCCTCCTCTTCCTTCTGTGCCAGCTGCTGCTGAGGAAGGAGGACAGAGTTAGGCCTCGGCAGAGCCAACTCCTCCCCGCCCAACGGAAAGAGGGATCCTTACAGCCCCGCAGGCAGCTCCCCAAGGGCGCCGCCCGGCCAGCTCCCCGCCCGCGGACACCCCGTAGCCCTACAAAGTCTTCCCGCTTCGGCTCGACTCACCCAAGAGGCACACGGCAGACTTCCGGTCAGGACTGGAGGCAGGCACCCTGGGCAATGGAGCTGGGCATGCAAAGCAGCGGCCAGAGCGGCTGCACGACCCTGCTTACAGGGGGCTGGAACCGCTGCTGGCACGGCAAAGCGCCCGGGATGCCAGGGCACTGACCGGGCCCTGACTTACAGGGCGGCCCTGGTCCCAAAAGGCCCGCGGAGGCTCCTTCGCTCCGCTTCAGGGGCATCTCGACCCACACCCCACTAACTGGGGGGGGCACCCCACACAGGCTGCCAGCTGAGCGCAAAGGCACTCGGACCACAACCCCGCTTATGGGGCGGGGTCGACACCCAGGGAGTTGGGAGCGTGGCCTGGCCCCTGCAGCTGCAGGAAGTCAACAACTCAGCAGCCAGGGCAGTGGAGCATCACGGCCTAAAGGCCGGGGGGCTGCGGCCCCGACCCCGAAGACGGGGCGGGGAGGGGGAACACACTAAGCTAAGCCCCACACGTTTCCTGGCCCCGAGCCTCTGAAAGGCCAGGGCCAGATCTACCCCCCCTGATTACAGGGGGGGTCCCTCCTTGAACCTCCCGCCGGGCACCGGCAACACGCTTCCCTGCCTACAGGGCAGTCGCTCTCGGCCCGGCACTCCCAAAAAGCCCCACTGAGAGCCAACAGGCTCTGGCCTGCGCCCCACTTACGGGCCGGCCCTCCTGGCTGCAGCACAACACCATCTCTTCAGGAGCCCGGGGACTGACCTCAGCCCTCTAAGGGCCACGCAAGGTTGGTTCCTGTCAGCTGCCTAAAGCAGCCTCCCCTGCCCTGCTTACAGGGATCTTTGGGCGGCTGCTGGGGACAGAAGGGGACGGGAGGGGCCGGAAGGGGACGGAGGGCTCCACGACTCTTCACGCAGGCCCCCAGTACGGGGCTGCTAAGCTGACGGGCTGCCAAGAGAACAGGCTGCCATGGAGGCAGAGGCCCAGGCCCTGAACTACAGGCGGGTCACCTTGCCGCAACACGACTATAAGCGGCTTCGCTGTGTCCGTTGACTATAAGGGAGGGGCAAGCTGAGCTCCCCACCCCGCTCGAGGCACCCAAGGAGGCTGCCCGGCAACTGCCCAGAGCCCCTCTTTCCCCCCTGGGAAGCCTAAGCTAAGCTAAGCTACGCCACACTGCAGCCTTGTCAAAGGGACCTAAAGGACAAGCAGACTCAGGCGCACAGAGTCAAGGGGGGGGCCACACACACAGCCCTTCCCAGGAGAGGGAGCAAGCTCTGGGCAGCCACTGGTGGGGCAGACATCCTTACCCCGAGCGGGAGAGCAGAGGGTCAGACTTGGTCCCTCCAGGGGATGCATGGAGGCAGAGGGACCTCGGGATGCCAAGGGGCAAACGTTGTGACACTCCCCGAGTACAGGGGGTCACGCTGGCCACGCCGCCAGCAACCTACCGGGGCTGTTTAAAGGGCCCTCCCCTGCTTACAGGGGGGGCTGGGGTCCAGGGAGCTCCGGTTCCCCCACAGGGCTGGAGACGCTGGCACGCACCCTCCTTACAGGGTTGCCAGGCTCCGGGCAGCCTAAAGGAGCAAGGTGGCAAAAGGCCAAAAACAGCACAAGCAAAGGACCAAGCCCTGCTTACAGGGAGGTCGCCCAGCGCAATGGGCACCCTAACGGTGCTGGCAAAGATCTTGTGTTACCACAGCCAAATTCGGAGGGAAGTCTCATTGCCCAGGGCGCCTTTCCCCCGTGTCCTGTTCTTCAGCCCAACGCTGCTCTTCTTCTCGTCGCCTCTTGCCGCGCCGCACCTTGCCCCGCCGCACCTTGCCTCGCCGCTCTACACGTGGGCCTCCTCTTCCTTCTGTGCCAGCTGCTGCTGAGGAAGGAGGACAGAGTTAGGCCTCGGCAGAGCCAACTCCTCCCCGCCCAACGGAAAGAGGGATCCTTACAGCCCCGCAGGCAGCTCCCCAAGGGCGCCGCCCGGCCAGCTCCCCGCCCGCGGACACCCCGTAGCCCTACAAAGTCTTCCCGCTTCGGCTCGACTCACCCAAGAGGCACACGGCAGACTTCCGGTCAGGACTGGAGGCAGGCACCCTGGGCAATGGAGCTGGGCATGCAAAGCAGCGGCCAGAGCGGCTGCACGACCCTGCTTACAGGGGGCTGGAACCGCTGCTGGCACGGCAAAGCGCCCGGGATGCCAGGGCACTGACCGGGCCCTGACTTACAGGGCGGCCCTGGTCCCAAAAGGCCCGCGGAGGCTCCTTCGCTCCGCTTCAGGGGCATCTCGACCCACACCCCACTAACTGGGGGGGGCACCCCACACAGGCTGCCAGCTGAGCGCAAAGGCACTCGGACCACAACCCCGCTTACGGGGCGGGGTCGACACCCAGGGAGTTGGGAGCGTGGCCTGGCCCCTGCAGCTGCAGGAAGTCAACAACTCAGCAGCCAGGGCAGTGGAGCATCACGGCCTAAAGGCCGGGGGGCTGCGGCCCCGACCCCGAAGACGGGGCGGGGAGGGGGAACACGCTAAGCTAAGCCCCACACGTTTCCTGGCCCCGAGCCTCTGAAAGGCCAGGGCCAGATCTACCCCCCCTGATTACAGGGGGGGTCCCTCCTTGAACCTCCCGCCGGGCACCGGCAACACGCTTCCCTGCCTACAGGGCAGTCGCTCTCGGCCCGGCACTCCCAAAAAGCCCCACTGAGAGCCAACAGGCTCTGGCCTGCGCCCCACTTACGGGCCAGCCCTCCTGGCTGCAGCACAACGCCATCTCTTCAGGAGCCCGGGGACTGACCTCAGCCCTCTAAGGGCCACGCAAGGTTGGTTCCTGTCAGCTGCCTAAAGCAGCCTCCCCTGCCCTGCTTACAGGGATCTTTGGGCGGCTGCTGGGGACAGAAGGGGACGGGAGGGGCCGGAAGGGGACGGAGGGCTCCACGACTCTTTACGCAGGCCCCCAGTACGGGGCTGCTAAGCTGACGGGCTGCCAAGAGAACAGGCTGCCATGGAGGCAGAGGCCCAGGCCCTGAACTACAGGCGGGTCACCTTGCCGCAGCACGACTATAAGCGGCTTCGCTGTGTCCGTTGACTATAAGGGAGGGGCAAGCCGAGCTCCCCACCCCGCTCGAAGCACCCAAGGAGGCTGCCCGGCAACTGCCCAGAGCCCCTCTTTCCCCCCTGGGAAGCCTAAGCTAAGCTAAGCTACGCCACACTGCAGCCTTGTCAAAGGGACCTAAAGGACAAGCAGACTCAGGCGCACAGAGTCAAGGGGGGGGGGGCCACACACACAGCCCTTCCCAGGAGAGGGAGCAAGCTCTGGGCAGCCACTGGTGGGGCAGACATCCTTACCTCGAGCGGGAGAGCAGAGGGTCAGACTTGGTCCCTCCAGGGGATGCATGGAGGCAGAGGGACCTCGGGATGCCAAGGGGCAAACGTTGTGACACTCCCCGAGTACAGGGGGTCACGCTGGCCACGCCGCCAGCAACCTACCGGGGCTGTTTAAAGGGCCCTCCCCTGCTTACAGGGGGGGCTGGGGTCCAGGGAGCTCCGGTTCCCCCACAGGGCTGGAGACGCTGGCACGCACCCTCCTTACAGGGTTGCCAGGCTCCGGGCAGCCTAAAGGAGCAAGGTGGCAAAAGGCCAAAAACAGCACAAGCAAAGGACCAAGCCCTGCTTACAGGGAGGTCGCCCAGCGCAATGGGCACCCTAACGGTGCTGGCAAAGATCTTGTGTTACCACAGCCAAATTCGGAGGGAAGTCTCATTGCCCAGGGCGCCTTTCCCCCGTGTCCTGTTCTTCAGCCCAACGCTGCTCTTCTTCTCGTCGCCTCTTGCCGCGCCGCACCTTGCCCCGCCGCACCTTGCCTCGCCGCTCTACACGTGGGCCTCCTCTTCCTTCTGTGCCAGCTGCTGCTGAGGAAGGAGGACAGAGTTAGGCCTCGGCAGAGCCAACTCCTCCCCGCCCAACGGAAAGAGGGATCCTTACAGCCCCGCAGGCAGCTCCCCAAGGGCGCCGCCCGGCCAGCTCCCCGCCCGCGGACACCCCGTAGCCCTACAAAGTCTTCCGCTTCGGCTCGACTCACCCAAGAGGCACACGGCAGACTTCCGGTCAGGACTGGAGGCAGGCACCCTGGGCAATGGAGCTGGGCATGCAAAGCAGCGGCCAGAGCGGCTGCACGACCCTGCTTACAGGGGGCTGGAACCGCTGCTGGCACGGCAAAGCGCCCGGGATGCCAGGGCACTGACCGGGCCCTGACTTACAGGGCGGCCCTGGTCCCAAAAGGCCCGCGGAGGCTCCTTCGCTCCGCTTCAGGGGCATCTCGACCCACACCCCACTAACTGGGGGGGGCACCCCACACAGGCTGCCAGCTGAGCGCAAAGGCACTCGGACCACAACCCCGCTTACGGGGCGGGGTCGACACCCAGGGAGTTGGGAGCGTGGCCTGGCCCCTGCAGCTGCAGGAAGTCAACAACTCAGCAGCCAGGGCAGTGGAGCATCACGGCCTAAAGGCCGGGGGGCTGCGGCCCCGACCCCGAAGACGGGGCGGGGAGGGGGAACACGCTAAGCTAAGCCCCACACGTTTCCTGGCCCCGAGCCTCTGAAAGGCCAGGGCCAGATCTACCCCCCCTGATTACAGGGGGGGGTCCCTCCTTGAACCTCCCGCCGGGCACCGGCAACACGCTTCCCTGCCTACAGGGCAGTCGCTCTCGGCCCGGCACTCCCAAAAAGCCCCACTGAGAGCCAACAGGCTCTGGCCTGCGCCCCACTTACGGGCCGGCCCTCCTGGCTGCAGCACAACACCATCTCTTCAGGAGCCCGGGGACTGACCTCAGCCCTCTAAGGGCCACGCAAGGTTGGTTCCTGTCAGCTGCCTAAAGCAGCCTCCCCTGCCCTGCTTACAGGGATCTTTGGGCGGCTGCTGGGGACAGAAGGGGACGGGAGGGGCCGGAAGGGGACGGAGGGCTCCACGACTCTTTACGCAGGCCCCCAGTACGGGGCTGCTAAGCTGACGGGCTGCCAAGAGAACAGGCTGCCATGGAGGCAGAGGCCCAGGCCCTGAACTACAGGCGGGTCACCTTGCCGCAGCACGACTATAAGCGGCTTCGCTGTGTCCGTTGACTATAAGGGAGGGGCAAGCCGAGCTCCCCACCCCGCTCGAAGCACCCAAGGAGGCTGCCCGGCAACTGCCCAGAGCCCCTCTTTCCCCCCTGGGAAGCCTAAGCTAAGCTAAGCTACGCCACACTGCAGCCTTGTCAAAGGGACCTAAAGGACAAGCAGACTCAGGCGCACAGAGTCAAGGGGGGGGGGCCACACACACAGCCCTTCCCAGGAGAGGGAGCAAGCTCTGGGCAGCCACTGGTGGGGCAGACATCCTTACCCCGAGCGGGAGAGCAGAGGGTCAGACTTGGTCCCTCCAGGGGATGCATGGAGGCAGAGGGACCTCGGGATGCCAAGGGGCAAACGTTGTGACACTCCCCGAGTACAGGGGGTCACGCTGGCCACGCCGCCAGCAACCTACCGGGGCTGTTTAAAGGGCCCTCCCCTGCTTACAGGGGGGGCTGGGGTCCAGGGAGCTCCGGTTCCCCCACAGGGCTGGAGACGCTGGCACGCACCCTCCTTACAGGGTTGCCAGGCTCCGGGCAGCCTAAAGGAGCAAGGTGGCAAAAGGCCAAAAACAGCACAAGCAAAGGACCAAGCCCTGCTTACAGGGAGGTCGCCCAGCGCAATGGGCACCCTAACGGTGCTGGCAAAGATCTTGTGTTACCACAGCCAAATTCGGAGGGAAGTCTCATTGCCCAGGGCGCCTTTCCCCCGTGTCCTGTTCTTCAGCCCAACGCTGCTCTTCTTCTCGTCGCCTCTTGCCGCGCCGCACCTTGCCCCGCCGCACCTTGCCTCGCCGCTCTACACGTGGGCCTCCTCTTCCTTCTGTGCCAGCTGCTGCTGAGGAAGGAGGACAGAGTTAGGCCTCGGCAGAGCCAACTCCTCCCCGCCCAACGGAAAGAGGGATCCTTACAGCCCCGCAGGCAGCTCCCCAAGGGCGCCGCCCGGCCAGCTCCCCGCCCGCGGACACCCCGTAGCCCTACAAAGTCTTCCCGCTTCGGCTCGACTCACCCAAGAGGCACACGGCAGACTTCCGGTCAGGACTGGAGGCAGGCACCCTGGGCAATGGAGCTGGGCATGCAAAGCAGCGGCCAGAGCGGCTGCACGACCCTGCTTACAGGGGGCTGGAACCGCTGCTGGCACGGCAAAGCGCCCGGGATGCCAGGGCACTGACCGGGCCCTGACTTACAGGGCGGCCCTGGTCCCAAAAGGCCCGCGGAGGCTCCTTCGCTCCGCTTCAGGGGCATCTCGACCCACACCCCACTAACTGGGGGGGGCACCCCACACAGGCTGCCAGCTGAGCGCAAAGGCACTCGGACCACAACCCCGCTTACGGGGCGGGGTCGACACCCAGGGAGTTGGGAGCGTGGCCTGGCCCCTGCAGCTGCAGGAAGTCAACAACTCAGCAGCCAGGGCAGTGGAGCATCACGGCCTAAAGGCCGGGGGGCTGCGGCCCCGACCCCGAAGACGGGGCGGGGAGGGGGAACACGCTAAGCTAAGCCCCACACGTTTCCTGGCCCCGAGCCTCTGAAAGGCCAGGGCCAGATCTACCCCCCCTGATTACAGGGGGGGGTCCCTCCTTGAACCTCCCGCCGGGCACCGGCAACACGCTTCCCTGCCTACAGGGCAGTCGCTCTCGGCCCGGCACTCCCAAAAAGCCCCACTGAGAGCCAACAGGCTCTGGCCTGCGCCCCACTTACGGGCCGGCCCTCCTGGCTGCAGCACAACACCATCTCTTCAGGAGCCCGGGGACTGACCTCAGCCCTCTAAGGGCCACGCAAGGTTGGTTCCTGTCAGCTGCCTAAAGCAGCCTCCCCTGCCCTGCTTACAGGGATCTTTGGGCGGCTGCTGGGGACAGAAGGGGACGGGAGGGGCCGGAAGGGGACGGAGGGCTCCACAACTCTTCACGCAGGCCCCCAGTACGGGGCTGCTAAGCTGACGGGCTGCCAAGAGAACAGGCTGCCATGGAGGCAGAGGCCCAGGCCCTGAACTACAGGCGGGTCACCTTGCCGCAACACGACTATAAGCGGCTTCGCTGTGTCCGTTGACTATAAGGGAGGGGCAAGCCGAGCTCCCCACCCCGCTCGAGGCACCCAAGGAGGCTGCCCGGCAACTGCCCAGAGCCCCTCTTTCCCCCCTGGGAAGCCTAAGCTAAGCTAAGCTACGCCACACTGCAGCCTTGTCAAAGGGACCTAAAGGACAAGCAGACTCAGGCGCACAGAGTCAAGGGGGGGGCCACACACACAGCCCTTCCCAGGAGAGGGAGCAAGCTCTGGGCAGCCACTGGTGGGGCAGACATCCTTACCCCGAGCGGGAGAGCAGAGGGTCAGACTTGGTCCCTCCAGGGGATGCATGGAGGCAGAGGGACCTCGGGATGCCAAGGGGCAAACGTTGTGACACTCCCCGAGTACAGGGGGTCACGCTGGCCACGCCGCCAGCAACCTACCGGGGCTGTTTAAAGGGCCCTCCCCTGCTTACAGGGGGGGCTGGGGTCCAGGGAGCTCCGGTTCCCCCACAGGGCTGGAGACGCTGGCACGCACCCTCCTTACAGGGTTGCCAGGCTCCGGGCAGCCTAAAGGAGCAAGGTGGCAAAAGGCCAAAAACAGCACAAGCAAAGGACCAAGCCCTGCTTACAGGGAGGTCGCCCAGCGCAATGGGCACCCTAACGGTGCTGGCAAAGATCTTGTGTTACCACAGCCAAATTCGGAGGGAAGTCTCATTGCCCAGGGCGCCTTTCCCCCGTGTCCTGTTCTTCAGCCCAACGCTGCTCTTCTTCTCGTCGCCTCTTGCCGCGCCGCACCTTGCCCCGCCGCACCTTGCCTCGCCGCTCTACACGTGGGCCTCCTCTTCCTTCTGTGCCAGCTGCTGCTGAGGAAGGAGGACAGAGTTAGGCCTCGGCAGAGCCAACTCCTCCCCGCCCAACGGAAAGAGGGATCCTTACAGCCCCGCAGGCAGCTCCCCAAGGGCGCCGCCCGGCCAGCTCCCCGCCCGCGGACACCCCGTAGCCCTACAAAGTCTTCCCGCTTCGGCTCGACTCACCCAAGAGGCACACGGCAGACTTCCGGTCAGGACTGGAGGCAGGCACCCTGGGCAATGGAGCTGGGCATGCAAAGCAGCGGCCAGAGCGGCTGCACGACCCTGCTTACAGGGGGCTGGAACCGCTGCTGGCACGGCAAAGCGCCCGGGATGCCAGGGCACTGACCGGGCCCTGACTTACAGGGCGGCCCTGGTCCCAAAAGGCCCGCGGAGGCTCCTTCGCTCCGCTTCAGGGGCATCTCGACCCACACCCCACTAACTGGGGGGGGCACCCCACACAGGCTGCCAGCTGAGCGCAAAGGCACTCGGACCACAACCCCGCTTACGGGGCGGGGGTCGACACCCAGGGAGTTGGGAGCGTGGCCTGGCCCCTGCAGCTGCAGGAAGTCAACAACTCAGCAGCCAGGGCAGTGGAGCATCACGGCCTAAAGGCCGGGGGGCTGCGGCCCCGACCCCGAAGACGGGGCGGGGAGGGGGAACACGCTAAGCTAAGCCCCACACGTTTCCTGGCCCCGAGCCTCTGAAAGGCCAGGGCCAGATCTACCCCCCCTGATTACAGGGGGGGTCCCTCCTTGAACCTCCCGCCGGGCACCGGCAACACGCTTCCCTGCCTACAGGGCAGTCGCTCTCGGCCCGGCACTCCCAAAAAGCCCCACTGAGAGCCAACAGGCTCTGGCCTGCGCCCCACTTACGGGCCGGCCCTCCTGGCTGCAGCACAACACCATCTCTTCAGGAGCCCGGGGACTGACCTCAGCCCTCTAAGGGCCACGCAAGGTTGGTTCCTGTCAGCTGCCTAAAGCAGCCTCCCCTGCCCTGCTTACAGGGATCTTTGGGCGGCTGCTGGGGACAGAAGGGGACGGGAGGGGCCGGAAGGGGACGGAGGGCTCCACAACTCTTCACGCAGGCCCCCAGTACGGGGCTGCTAAGCTGACGGGCTGCCAAGAGAACAGGCTGCCATGGAGGCAGAGGCCCAGGCCCTGAACTACAGGCGGGTCACCTTGCCGCAACACGACTATAAGCGGCTTCGCTGTGTCCGTTGACTATAAGGGAGGGGCAAGCCGAGCTCCCCACCCCGCTCGAGGCACCCAAGGAGGCTGCCCGGCAACTGCCCAGAGCCCCTCTTTCCCCCCTGGGAAGCCTAAGCTAAGCTAAGCTACGCCACACTGCAGCCTTGTCAAAGGGACCTAAAGGACAAGCAGACTCAGGCGCACAGAGTCAAGGGGGGGGCCACACACACAGCCCTTCCCAGGAGAGGGAGCAAGCTCTGGGCAGCCACTGGTGGGGCAGACATCCTTACCCCGAGCGGGAGAGCAGAGGGTCAGACTTGGTCCCTCCAGGGGATGCATGGAGGCAGAGGGACCTCGGGATGCCAAGGGGCAAACGTTGTGACACTCCCCGAGTACAGGGGGTCACGCTGGCCACGCCGCCAGCAACCTACCGGGGCTGTTTAAAGGGCCCTCCCCTGCTTACAGGGGGGGCTGGGGTCCAGGGAGCTCCGGTTCCCCCACAGGGCTGGAGACGCTGGCACGCACCCTCCTTACAGGGTTGCCAGGCTCCGGGCAGCCTAAAGGAGCAAGGTGGCAAAAGGCCAAAAACAGCACAAGCAAAGGACCAAGCCCTGCTTACAGGGAGGTCGCCCAGCGCAATGGGCACCCTAACGGTGCTGGCAAAGATCTTGTGTTACCACAGCCAAATTCGGAGGGAAGTCTCATTGCCCAGGGCGCCTTTCCCCCGTGTCCTGTTCTTCAGCCCAACGCTGCTCTTCTTCTCGTCGCCTCTTGCCGCGCCGCACCTTGCCCCGCCGCACCTTGCCTCGCCGCTCTACACGTGGGCCTCCTCTTCCTTCTGTGCCAGCTGCTGCTGAGGAAGGAGGACAGAGTTAGGCCTCGGCAGAGCCAACTCCTCCCCGCCCAACGGAAAGAGGGATCCTTACAGCCCCGCAGGCAGCTCCCCAAGGGCGCCGCCCGGCCAGCTCCCCGCCCGCGGACACCCCGTAGCCCTACAAAGTCTTCCCGCTTCGGCTCGACTCACCCAAGAGGCACACGGCAGACTTCCGGTCAGGACTGGAGGCAGGCACCCTGGGCAATGGAGCTGGGCATGCAAAGCAGCGGCCAGAGCGGCTGCACGACCCTGCTTACAGGGGGCTGGAACCGCTGCTGGCACGGCAAAGCGCCCGGGATGCCAGGGCACTGACCGGGCCCTGACTTACAGGGCGGCCCTGGTCCCAAAAGGCCCGCGGAGGCTCCTTCGCTCCGCTTCAGGGGCATCTCGACCCACACCCCACTAACTGGGGGGGGCACCCCACACAGGCTGCCAGCAGAGCGCAAAGGCACTCGGACCACAACCCCGCTTACGGGGCGGGGTCGACACCCAGGGAGTTGAGAGCGTGGCCTGGCCCCTGCAGCTGCAGGAAGTCAACAACTCAGAAGCCAGGGCAGTGGAGCATCACGGCCTAAAGGCCGGGGGGCTGCGGCCCCGACCCCGAAGACGGGGCGGGGAGGGGGAACACGCTAAGCTAAGCCCCACACGTTTCCTGGCCCCGAGCCTCTGAAAGGCCAGGGCCAGATCTACCCCCCCTGATTACAGGGGGGGGTCCCTCCTTGAACCTCCCGCCGGGCACCGGCAACACGCTTCCCTGCCTACAGGGCAGTCGCTCTCGGCCCGGCACTCCCAAAAAGCCCCACTGAGAGCCAACAGGCTCTGGCCTGCGCCCCACTTACGGGCCGGCCCTCCTGGCTGCAGCACAACACCATCTCTTCAGGAGCCCGGGGACTGACCTCAGCCCTCTAAGGGCCACGCAAGGTTGGTTCCTGTCAGCTGCCTAAAGCAGCCTCCCCTGCCCTGCTTACAGGGATCTTTGGGCGGCTGCTGGGGACAGAAGGGGACGGGAGGGGCCGGAAGGGGACGGAGGGCTCCACAACTCTTCACGCAGGCCCCCAGTACGGGGCTGCTAAGCTGACGGGCTGCCAAGAGAACAGGCTGCCATGGAGGCAGAGGCCCAGGCCCTGAACTACAGGCGGGTCACCTTGCCGCAGCACGACTATAAGCGGCTTCGCTGTGTCCGTTGACTATAAGGGAGGGGCAAGCCGAGCTCCCCACCCCGCTCGAAGCACCCAAGGAGGCTGCCCGGCAACTGCCCAGAGCCCCTCTTTCCCCCCTGGGAAGCCTAAGCTAAGCTAAGCTACGCCACACTGCAGCCTTGTCAAAGGGACCTAAAGGACAAGCAGACTCAGGCGCACAGAGTCAAGGGGGGGGCCACACACACAGCCCTTCCCAGGAGAGGGAGCAAGCTCTGGGCAGCCACTGGTGGGGCAGACATCCTTACCCCGAGCGGGAGAGCAGAGGGTCAGACTTGGTCCCTCCAGGGGATGCATGGAGGCAGAGGGACCTCGGGATGCCAAGGGGCAAACGTTGTGACACTCCCCGAGTACAGGGGGTCACGCTGGCCACGCCGCCAGCAACCTACCGGGGCTGTTTAAAGGGCCCTCCCCTGCTTACAGGGGGGGCTGGGGTCCAGGGAGCTCCGGTTCCCCCACAGGGCTGGAGACGCTGGCACGCACCCTCCTTACAGGGTTGCCAGGCTCCGGGCAGCCTAAAGGAGCAAGGTGGCAAAAGGCCAAAAACAGCACAAGCAAAGGACCAAGCCCTGCTTACAGGGAGGTCGCCCAGCGCAATGGGCACCCTAACGGTGCTGGCAAAGATCTTGTGTTACCACAGCCAAATTCGGAGGGAAGTCTCATTGCCCAGGGCGCCTTTCCCCCGTGTCCTGTTCTTCAGCCCAACGCTGCTCTTCTTCTCGTCGCCTCTTGCCGCGCCGCAACCTTGCCCCGCCGCACCTTGCCTCGCCGCTCTACACGTGGGCCTCCTCTTCCTTCTGTGCCAGCTGCTGCTGAGGAAGGAGGACAGAGTTAGGCCTCGGCAGAGCCAACTCCTCCCCGCCCAACGGAAAGAGGGATCCTTACAGCCCCGCAGGCAGCTCCCCAAGGGCGCCGCCCGGCCAGCTCCCCGCCCGCGGACACCCCGTAGCCCTACAAAGTCTTCCCGCTTCGGCTCGACTCACCCAAGAGGCACACGGCAGACTTCCGGTCAGGACTGGAGGCAGGCACCCTGGGCAATGGAGCTGGGCATGCAAAGCAGCGGCCAGAGCGGCTGCACGACCCTGCTTACAGGGGGCTGGAACCGCTGCTGGCACGGCAAAGCGCCCGGGATGCCAGGGCACTGACCGGGCCCTGACTTACAGGGCGGCCCTGGTCCCAAAAGGCCCGCGGAGGCTCCTTCGCTCCGCTTCAGGGGCATCTCGACCCACACCCCACTAACTGGGGGGGGCACCCCACACAGGCTGCCAGCTGAGCGCAAAGGCACTCGGACCACAACCCCGCTTACGGGGCGGGGTCGACACCCAGGGAGTTGAGAGCGTGGCCTGGCCCCTGCAGCTGCAGGAAGTCAACAACTCAGCAGCCAGGGCAGTGGAGCATCACGGCCTAAAGGCCGGGGGGCTGCGGCCCCGACCCCGAAGACGGGGCGGGGAGGGGGAACACGCTAAGCTAAGCCCCACACGTTTCCTGGCCCCCGAGCCTCTGAAAGGCCAGGGCCAGATCTACCCCCCCTGATTACAGGGGGGGTCCCTCCTTGAACCTCCCGCCGGGCACCGGCAACACGCATCCCTGCCTACAGGGCAGTCGCTCTCGGCCCGGCACTCCCAAAAAGCCCCACTGAGAGCCAACAGGCTCTGGCCTGCGCCCCACTTACGGGCCGGCCCTCCTGGCTGCAGCACAACGCCATCTCTTCAGGAGCCCGGGGACTGACCTCAGCCCTCTAAGGGCCACGCAAGGTTGGTTCCTGTCAGCTGCCTAAAGCAGCCTCCCTGCCCTGCTTACAGGGATCTTTGGGCGGCTGCTGGGGACAGAAGGGGACGGGAGGGGCCGGAAGGGGACGGAGGGCTCCACGACTCTTTACGCAGGCCCCCAGTACCGGGCTGCTAGCTGACGGGCTGCCAAGAGAACAGGCTGCCATGGAGGCAGAGGCCCAGGCCCTGAACTACAGGCGGGTCACCTTGCCGCAGCACGACTATAAGCGGCTTCGCTGTGTCCGTTGACTATAAGGGAGGGGCAAGCCGAGCTCCCCACCCCGCTCGACAGCACCCAAGGAGGCTGCCCGGCAACTGCCCAGAGCCCCTCTTTCCCCCCTGGGAAGCCTAAGCTAAGCTAAGCTACGCCACACTGCAGCCTTGTCAAAGGGACCTAAAGGACAAGCAGACTCAGGCGCACAGAGTCAAGGGGGGGGGGGCCACACACACAGCCCTTCCCAGGAGAGGGAGCAAGCTCTGGGCAGCCACTGGTGGGGCAGACATCCTTACCCCCGAGCGGGAGAGCAGAGGGTCAGACTTGGTCCCTCCAGGGGATGCATGGAGGCAGAGGGACCTCGGGATGCCAAGGGGCAAACGTTGTGACACTCCCCGAGTACAGGGGGTCACGCTGGCCACGCCGCCAGCAACCTACCGGGGCTGTTTAAAGGGCCCTCCCCTGCTTACAGGGGGGGCTGGGGTCCAGGGAGCTCCGGTTCCCCCACAGGGCTGGAGACGCTGGCACGCACCCTCCTTACAGGGTTGCCAGGCTCCGGGCAGCCTAAAGGAGCAAGGTGGCAAAAGGCCAAAAACAGCACAAGCAAAGGACCAAGCCCTGCTTACAGGGAGGTCGCCCAGCGCAATGGGCACCCTAACGGTGCTGGCAAAGATCTTGTGTTACCACAGCCAAATTCGGAGGGAAGTCTCATTGCCCAGGGCGCCTTTCCTCCCGTGTCCTGTTCTTCAGCCCAACGCTGCTCTTCTTCTCGTCGCCTCTTGCCGCGCCGCACCTTGCCCCGCCGCACCTTGCCTCGCCGCTCTACACGTGGGCCTCCTCTTCCTTCTGTGCCAGCTGCTGCTGAGGAAGGAGGACAGAGTTAGGCCTCGGCAGAGCCAACTCCTCCCCGCCCAACGGAAAGAGGGATCCTTACAGCCCCGCAGGCAGCTCCCCAAGGGCGCCGCCCGGCCAGCTCCCCGCCCGCGGACACCCCGTAGCCCTACAAAGTCTTCCCGCTTCGGCTCGACTCACCCAAGAGGCACACGGCAGACTTCCGGTCAGGACTGGAGGCAGGCACCCTGGGCAATGGAGCTGGGCATGCAAAGCAGCGGCCAGAGCGGCTGCACGACCCTGCTTACAGGGGGCTGGAACCGCTGCTGGCACGGCAAAGCGCCCGGGATGCCAGGGCACTGACCGGGCCCTGACTTACAGGGCGGCCCTGGTCCCAAAAGGCCCGCGGAGGCTCCTTCGCTCCGCTTCAGGGGCATCTCGACCCACACCCCACTAACTGGGGGGGGCACCCCACACAGGCTGCCAGCTGAGCGCAAAGGCACTCGGACCACAACCCCGCTTACGGGGCGGGGTCGACACCCAGGGAGTTGGGAGCGTGGCCTGGCCCCCTGCAGCTGCAGGAAGTCAACAACTCAGCAGCCAGGGCAGTGGAGCATCACGGCCTAAAGGCCGGGGGGCTGCGGCCCCGACCCCCGAAGACGGGGCGGGGAGGGGGAACACGCTAAGCTAAGCCCCACACGTTTCCTGGCCCCCGAGCCTCTGAAAGGCCAGGGCCAGATCTACCCCCCCTGATTACAGGGGGGGTCCCTCCTTGAACCTCCCGCCGGGCACCGGCAACACGCTTCCCTGCCTATCAGGGCAGTCGCTCTTCGGCCCGGCACTCCCAAAAAGCCCCACTGAGAGCCAACAGGCTCTGGCCTGCGCCCCACTTACGGGCCGGCCCTCTGGCTGCAGCACAACACCATCTCTTCAGGAGCCCGGGGACTGACCTCAGCCCTCTAAGGGCCACGCAAGGTTGGTTCCTGTCAGCTGCCTAAAGCAGCCTCCCTGCCCTGCTTACAGGGATCTTTGGGCGGTCTGCTGGGGACAGAAGGGGACGGGAGGGGCCGGAAGGGGACGGAGGGCTCCACAACTCTTCACGCAGGCCCCCAGTACGGGGCTGCTAAGCTGACGGGCTGCCAAGAGAACAGGCTGCCATGGAGGCAGAGGCCCAGGCCTGAACTACAGGCGGGTCACCTTGCCGCAACACGACTATAAGCGGCTTCGCTGTGTCCGTTGACTATAAGGGAGGGGCAAGCCGAGCTCCCCACCTCCGCTCGAGGCACCCAAGGAGGCTGCCCCGGCACTGCCCAGAGCCCCTCTTTCCCCCCCTGGGAAGCCTAAGCTAAGCTAAGCTACGCCACACTGCAGCCTTGTCAAAGGGACCTAAAGGACAAGCAGACTCAGGCGCACAGAGTCAAGGGGGGGGGCCACACACACAGCCCTTCCCAGGAGAGGGAGCAAGCTCTGGGCAGCCACTGGTGGGGCAGACATCCTTACCCCGAGCGGGAGAGCAGAGGGTCAGACTTGGTCCCTCCAGGGGATGCATGGAGGCAGAGGGACCTCGGGATGCCAAGGGGGCAAACGTTGTGACACTCCCCGAGTACAGGGGGTCACGCTGGCCACGCCGCCAGCAACCTACCGGGGCTGTTTAAAGGGCTCCTCCCCTGCTTACAGGGGGGGGCTGGGGTCCAGGGAGCTCCGGTTCCCCCACAGGGCTGGAGACGCTGGCACGCACCCTCCTTACAGGGTTGCCAGGCTCCGGGCAGCCTAAAGGAGCAAGGTGGCAAAGGCCAAAAACAGCACAAGCAAAGGACCAAGCCCTGCTTACAGGGAGGTCGCCCAGCGCAATGGGCACCCTAACGGTGCTGGCTAAGATCTTGTGTTACCACAGCCAAATTCGGAGGGAAGTCTCATTGCCCAGGGCGCCTTTCCCCCGTGTCCTGTTCTTCAGCCCAACGCTGCTCTTCTTCTCGTCGCCTCTTGCCGCGCCGCACCTTGCCCCGCCGCACCTTGCCTCGCCGCTCTACAACGTGGGCCTCCTCTTCCTTCTGTGCAGCTGCTGCTGAGGAAGGAGGACAGAGTTAGGCCTCGGCAGAGCCAACTCCTCCCCGCCCAACGAAAGAGGGATCCTTACAGCCCCGCAGGCAGCTCCCCAAGGGCGCCGCCCGGCCAGCTCCCCGCCCGCGGACACCCCGTAGCCCTACAAAAGTCTTCCCGCTTCGGCCTCGACTCACCCAAGAGGCACACGGCAGACTTCCGGTCAGGACTGGAGGCAGGCACCCTGGGCAATGGAGCTGGGCATGCAAAGCAGCGGCCAGAGCGGCTGCACGACCCTGCTTACAGGGGGCTGGAACCGCTGCTGGCACGGCAAAGCGCCCGGGATGCCAGGGCACTGACCGGGCCCTGACTTACAGGGCGGCCCTGGTCCCAAAAGGCCCGCGGGAGGCTCCTTCGCTCCGCTTCAGGGGCATCTCGACCCACACCCACTAACTGGGGGGGGCACCCACACAGGCTGCCAGCTGAGCGCAAAGGCACTCGGACCACAACCCCGCTTACGGGGCGGGGTCGACACCCAGGGAGTTGGGAGCGTGGCCTGGCCCCTGCAGCTGCAGGAAGTCAACAACTCAGCAGCCAGGGCAGTGGAGCATCACGGCCTAAAGGCCGGGGGGCTGCGGCCCCGACCCCGAAGACGGGGCGGGGAGGGGGAACACGCTAAGCTAAGCCCCACACGTTTCCTGGCCCCGAGCCTCTGAAAGGCCAGGGCCAGATCTACCCCCCCCTGATTACAGGGGGGGTCCCTCCTTGAACCTCCCGCCGGGCACCGGCAACACGCTTCCCTGCCTACAGGGCAGTCGCTCTCGCCCGGCACTCCCAAAAAGCCCCACTGAGAGCCAACAGGCTCTGGCCTGCGCCCCACTTACGGGCCGGCCCTCTGGCTGCAGCACAACACCATCTCTTCAGGAGCCCGGGGACTGACCTCAGCCCTCTAAGGGCCACGCAAGGTTGGTTCCTGTCAGCTGCCTAAAGCAGCCTCCCCTGCCCTGCTTACAGGGATCTTTGGGCGGCTGCTGGGGACAGAAGGGGACGGGAGGGGCCGGAAGGGACGGAGGGCTCCACAACTCTTCACGCAGGCCCCCAGTACGGGGCTGCTAAGCTGACGGGCCTGCCAAGAGAACAGGCTGCCATGGAGGCAGAGGCCCAGGCCCTGAACTACAGGCGGGTCACCTTGCCGCAACACGACTATAAGCGGCTTCGCTGTGTCCGTTGACTATAAGGGAGGGGCAAGCCGAGCTCCCCACCCCGCTCGAGGCACCCAAGGAGGCTGCCCGGCAACTGCCCAGAGCCCCTCTTTCCCCCCCTGGGAAGCCTAAGCTAAGCTAAGCTACGCCACACTGCAGCCTTGTCAAAGGGACCTAAAGGACAAGCAGACTCAGGCGCACAGAGTCAAGGGGGGGGCCACACACACAGCCCTTCCCAGGAGAGGGAGCAAGCTCTGGGCAGCCACTGGTGGGCAGACACTCCTTACCCCCGAGCGGGAGAGCAGAGGGTCAGACTTGGTCCCTCCAGGGGATGCATGGAGGCAGAGGGACCTCGGGATGCCAAGGGGCAAACGTTGTGACACTCCCCGAGTACAGGGGGTCACGCTGGCCACGCCGCCAGCAACCTACCGGGGCTGTTTAAAGGGCCCTCCCCTGCTTACAGGGGGGGCTGGGGTCCAGGGAGCTCCGGTTCCCCCACAGGGCTGGAGACGCTGGCACGCACCCTCCTTACAGGGTGCCAGCTCCGGGCAGCCTAAAGGAGCAAGGTGGCAAAAGGCCAAAAACAGCACAAGCAAAGGACCAAGCCCTGCTTA